>NW_020884874.1:15283220-15887132 GCF_003945725.1 Corapipo altera
AGGAAGGCGGGCGGGAGGGAAGGAGGGGAGGGGGGGTAGTGGGGCGGGTCCCCCGCTGCCCGGAGCGGGAGCCCCGCGAGCGGCGGTGGGGGGGAGGGCAGCGCCCGCGCTTTGGGCGAGGAGGGGACGCGTGGGCTGGCATGGGGATCCGCGTGCGGCGGCAGGGTGGGAAAAAGGGGCTGTGTTACAGGTAGTTTGGCGGAGGCTCTGCCAGGGAGGCTGCGGTGGGCTCACGGCGGACTTAATAAACTCGGGCAGTTCTCCCAAGCGCTGACTCAAGTTGGTACCTGGTTTCCTTTGGCTGGCCCTATGTAAGGCAGGGACGCGGCCGTGTCAGGGGTGATGCTCAGCTTGTAAACAGTTTGCCATACAGGTGTGTGTCTGTGTGAAGTTATCACGCCTGAGCTCTTCTGCAGATGTGTATCTTTTTTTTTTTTTTCCCTTTCAGACTTACTGTCCAATGTATGTTAACACTGTATCGTTATGGTGCTACAGAACTAAAACAATTATGTATTTATATTTACCTTTGGAGGAGACGTGTGGCAAAACTCGTAAACTCAGCTACCAGCAAAACTAAACTGAGTTTTAAAAGTAGGCACTGTGATACAATAACAAAGAAACTGCCTAAAAATAGATCTGCTTAGCAAGATGGTTAGTCTGTGCAATTGTGTTGTGGCACTTTCAAAGAGACAGGGTTTAAAGTTAAGAAACTAATGTCCCTTCCTGTAATGTATATATGGATTATTTTATTGTTGTGAAATCAGATACATGATATATAGAGTTCCTATGGAGTTGGATGCAGTAATGAACAGATAAAGACCTATCAACTGAACATGTCCCATTTCTTATTTTCATTAGACCAAATGTTGATGTGGTGGCAGAACAGGTGCTGGAAGCACCTTTGTTAAGCAGTTAACCTCATAGTAGAAAGGAAATATTTCTTGCTACTTCATCCCTCTACCTCTTACTGAATAGTTTTGCTGAGAAAGTGTAAGTCAGTATAAATAGCAACCAGCATTGTTGCCAATTCATTTCCTGCAGACAGATACTAAGAGAACTACAGAAGAAAACACCTAGTAGATTTCAGGGACCAAAATCAGTAAAATAGTACATAGGAAAGAAAGATGTGTTAGCAGATCAGAAATTCAAAATGCCTGTGGTCTTTTTATAAGTTGCCATCAACCCATAATCCTTTTGTATTCTGGAAAACATTTTATTTATATATGCTGTTCTTCACCTAACTTATCTAATTCTTTGTAACTGGTTGTATCTTATCAGAAGTGATTTATTCATGCACATAGTCTAAAAAAAGAATCTTGAATAGTAGTACTGAATCTCGAGTGGAATGGTGGGAATGTAACCTTTTCCAGCAATTTGGAAACATAAAATTAGTGACTGAAGTTCTTCAAATCTATTTAAGTTTCAGAGGCATAGTTTGTTGTTTTTTTTCCTGCAAAGGGAATAAAAAATGGTTTATATTGTACGTCTTAAAGATCGAAGATTGACTTTTGCTTTTTTTTAATGCATTCAACAACCAGGAGGTTATGATGACTATAGAATGTGCTAAGATGTTAAATTATTGCTTTTTTGAAAGTCTGTGAAGGAAAACATATTTGCTAATTCATGTTGACAAAAATACATGCAGAACTCATAGTAAAAATATCAACAGAAATGCCCCGTAGGAATGTATCAGCAGGTGGACGAGCAGGTAAGCTAATGTACAATTACTAGCATTACTGTAGCATTAGTGGAAGCTTTCTACAAGTGTCTCTAAAATAAAAGGTCAAATAAATATATTTTTTAAAAATAAATACTGTTTTCTGGAGTAGCTTAAGCGAAATTTTAGCAGAATCATAAACTGACAGCAAACTTCAATATTTTTATTGAGCAAGAAAAGGATGTGTTAGCAGCAATGCAAACCTCTGAATCACACTTGGCCTGTGTAATGACATTTAGATAGGTTAAAAGCAGGAATAATCATTTGCATGAGAAAAAGGAGATGAGAATGGAAAAAAATTATACACTTTATTAAAATCATGTCATATACCTTTGTGTACCATATACTATCATATGGGAATAGATCATGAGTTTTAAACCAAGATTTAACTCCCCTTAGTAGGCCCATGGGTGATTAATCGGTTGTCACTACTTTTCTAGGTAAAAACTATTTAAAAGAACAAATGCTGTCAAGATTCATCCTAGAATTAGCAACCACATTAATGCAGATGCATATTCAAAAACAGAGGATCTAGAAGTTATCTGGCCTGAGGAGATGGATGCCAGAAGCATTTCTACAATGATAACCATACTTTAAAAAAATGCATCAAAGTTATAATGTGAAGATTATGTGTTACTGATACCTGGGATACAGCTTTAAAATGGTCGTATTTGAGTAGTAGAGTATATTTTGTTTGAGGAAAAAAAGTTGTTAGAAAGGTTTATTTATTTTTTTTTTAATGTAAGTATATTCTTCAAATACTGCAAAGCTAGGGTGTGGAGATCTAATTGGTCTTTGTAGGCACTGCACAATAAATAATACTGTGGAATACTGCAGTTCATTAGAGAGGCTGTTGCATGTTGTGTATGTATAAATGATGTAGATGTCGCAAATGGACAGAAAAGGTGGTTGTTTCAAGTACTGGTGCAGGAGTAGAGCTCCATCAGTTTGAGAGACCCTGCACAAGCAGAATTTTTTTCATAAATGCATTTTTAGTGCTTATAGTTAAGGCAACATACTGTACCATCAGTTTATCAGAAACCTCAAGGAATGCTTCTGCTCTCAAGGGCATACTGATCATTGCCTTCTCCTTATTAACATACATATACCTTCCTGTTTGTGCTCTCGTTTGCACTGTGGAAAACAACCTTTGACAGGTCATTTTCATCTGCTTTTATAGCCAATGAGAAGAATTAACAGTAAGTAAGAGCTAATTTTGCTCATGTCAGGAACAAGGCATCACCTTCTGTGTGCAAATTAATTATCTCAAAATATGTTTTCATTTTTTTAAGGTACTAATTTTGGTCTCTTTTGTCCTTTTTCCTTCTGAAGAGAATCCCAGGCATAGGTGCTCTGGTGGTTTTTGTTGTGTGTTAACTATCCTTGTTGCAAGGAAAGAATTCTCTGCTGTTGCATTTTGTCCTTTAAACCTCTTTATTTTTGGGTGTCTCCTTTCTATTAATAGCTTACATCAGTAACACTAATATCTTGTTGCCTTGTCTTTTTAATACCAAGAGCAGCAAAGGTGAAACTGCCAAGATTATTGTGCTTTCTGGAAGTCTTCAAGAACCCCACAGAAACCAATTTTCTAACTTTTTCCCTACCCACTGTTGCTGCTTGGGAAAACTTGGAGCATGGCAAAACAGTTAACAGTACTGCCTGTTTTCAGCTTAGAAGGTCTCCTCCCAAGTGCAGTGATGCAAAAGGACAACATGTCATAAAGAAAGTCTCCAATAATCATTACCTTATTGTTTCTATCCATGAGGCAAAGTTTGCCATACTCCTAAGGCTGATTAGATGACAGATAATTCAGCCTTTACACTTCCTTCTCTCAGTTTCCGTCTGAATTTACTGAATTTATTTATATATTTAATTATTAATTATATAATTAATTTTGCCTGTTCTTTTTCTTTTCTTCTTTTTTTTTTTTTTTTTAAGTAAATTGTAACTCAGATATTCCAACTGAGTATTAAAAACTATGTAAAATTTATAAACAAGGTGCATATATCCAAAAGGTCAGTTAGTGATTCTGGGGTACTCAATCTGATGCTCTAAACCAAGCATCTATTATCATGGGCACATACCCCCAGTTTCTGAAAACAGGTGTGTTTTCCAGACACCAATGTGTGGCAATTGCATTTTCTCCTTTCCCTTGCTGACAGCTCACAGTTGGGGCCATAAGCACACTGGCACACAAACCTGGTGGTGTTTCTTCATGAACTCATGCTGTTTACAATTCTGGCTGAAGCCACTGTCCAGGTCTGTCATATTGGCCAAAAAGAATGGAATAGGCACCCAGATTTGGTTGCTTTTGCTAACATAGGCCCAATCTTTTTTTTTTTTTTTCTGCGTTGAGCTAATGAAAAAAGTGATCAAGATGGTTTGTATGGAATATCCTTGTTCTGTGCTCTTACGCAAGTGAACGATGCTGATTAAGAGAAAGTTCAAATACTTTGTTTCAAAAACTGTATCAGCTGAAGTAATTTCTTTACTTGACTGTGATACAAATGTCTATAAACACGTATTTAACTGCCTATTGGACATGAGTATACACCTATTTGATCTGAGTAGGTAAAGTGGTGGAACTGCTCAAACCCAGGAAATTAATTACATAAAAGCTGGGAAACAGTTTCTATCATATGTCTTCTATGACAACAAATGTCATGACAGATGCCCATAATCTATATTGCACACTTGATATATGACTGAAGAATGTTTTGTTCTTTTCCAATTCTCGCTTGCATTATTAAACATTGGTATATGTAACCGCAAAGAACAGCTACTGAGAAAAAAATCTGTCTTAGTGATCAGTCCTGTAAAGTTTTGGATTGCCTTTTTTAAGCATGAATAGTAAACATTCTTATGCTTGTTCACACAGTTCAGGAGTGGTGATCATCACAAGTTCTAGTCTACATCACAGGTCTAGCTACAAAGTTTGGCTCAGTTTAATACTGTGAATATCCTTTCTTGAGAAAACCTCATGTTTTAACAGTTTGCAGGTTGAATTGTCTCTGGACTTTCAGAGAGTGAAGTTTGATTAGAGTGGATTAGATCTCAGGTCCCACTAAGTGCAAAGTAAAGGCATTCACAGCAGATACTCTCTGGGATTAGCTACCCTGAAGCATTATGCAGTGAAGAACGTATTTTGTTAATGTAGGATCTTGCACCATGCATATAGCATCTGGGTACTTTCCTATAGCACACCACATAACCAGTGGACTTAGCATGTCTGGGTTTTTTTCCATTTTTGTTACAGAGAAGCAGTAGTGAAATTTTGGGGTTTTACTTTTAATTGCTGGGTTTTAGTGAGAGTTTCTTTTCTTTTTCCATGTGTATTTTAATTGTGTTTCATTGTCACTGCTGCCAGTGGTTTTCAATAACAGCTTTAGGAGACAAGTGTCTGCGATAGAAAATTCTGATGACATGTACATATTCCTACATTTTCTACTATCAAAAGGGGAATTAAAAACATAGGCTTTTCATGTGGAATGGAAAGTGATGTTGTTGCTGTGCTTAGCCTGTGGATCTGTAGTTTTTTCAATCTGCAAAAAGTAGAAAGACTTGGTTTCTGTGTTTTGGATAGTACTTATAAATATAAGTGCTGCCTTTGAAATTGTGACTATGTCAACAACTTTGTGCCTGCCTTCCTTAATGTTCTTCTTCTTGCTTTGTTTCAAATTTGATAGAAAAGTGAAAGTCTTAGTTTCATTGTATCCAAAAGCATGTGATCCTACTAGCAGTGAAAAGGAAACAGTCCTGTGAATAGCAGACTTTCAGCAGATGTGTGTATATTGTGTGCTGTTGTATAAAAATAACGAGTAGATTTTGAGGTGTTGCTGGAAATATATAAAACAGGAACTTGATAATGAATTCAGAGAGCCAACATCATCTCTTGTTGTGAAAAAATATGTAGCAACATTTTTAGGTTTGTGAGACCTTGGTAGAAAAATAAACATTTTTTTTTTTTAAATTCTGTTTTTGAGATAAAATATCAGTGATTCATTACCAAACTGGTTTGTTTGTTTGTTTGTTTTTGTTGTTGTTTGTTTTTGTTTTTGTTTTTCCCCCAAATAACTTGAGGTCAAAAATGGTGATGAATGCAAAAAAGTGGATGTCAAAGGTAATGGTCCATTATATCATTTAATTTTAGTGCTTGACATTCACTATGAATGGTAGAGTTTTACTTTCCATAGAAATGTGAATGTATAATAATTGTGAGTAACCATCATGCTCTTCAAGCAAAGCAGAGTATGTTGTTTTAAAGTTACAGGTGTAAAAGATTTCTGACTATTTGAATAACTGGTTTGATTCACTGCTTTTGGAAGCTGAAGTCCTTTAGAGTTCAGTGAGCCAACTCAACATTCAGATACTGTGGTGTTTGGTAGGAATGAAAGGTTGAAATAAATTGAGAGAAGTTGAATAAACTACCTGAATATAAGCACCTAGAATACCTAGCAAAGCTACTCTTCTTGTATAGCCATGAATAGAATCTTTGACAGTAGAAATTAATTTTATATTGACAGAGATTTGAGCTAACACCTTGAATGATGAATGCAGGGTGTTATGTTTTTGTTTTTGTTTTTGGTTTTTTTTTTCCTGTTGCTTTGCAAAAAGCACTAAGTAAGCATTTTAAAAATACACTAAAAGCTCTCTGTAGTCAGTCTGTTGTCAGTGGAGGTAAATCTCTCATTCTGTAGTCAACAGAAAGGAACAGGTTCTGTGGTTCAAAACAGAAACGTAATATTTTGATGGTGGTGGCTTTTCTGTCCTAGACTGAGCTGGAGAATGTACACGGTGCAAAGTGCAGCAGATAAGATTTGTAAACGAGTACTTGGTGACTTGTTCCAGGAAAGAATCTAAATCCATGTGGGATCTTCTCAATGTTATGGTACCTTTGATGACACAGATGTCAACATCTAGTTTCAGTTAGTATGAAATTTTTAGAAACTTTCCTGGGCTTAGGGACTGGAGAGATTCAGCCAGCATTTGCTCTGGAGGCTGATGTCAGTGAACTGATTTGTGTACACCAATACACTCCAAACTGCCTTTTTGGTCCCATTGTTCCACGGAGCTCAGGAGATTAATCTGGATGTAAAATACCAAAAGACACAGCTGTTTCCAATGGTGTTTTAAAAAAGGTACGTCAGAAATCTTGAATTTCTGAAGAATTTACTTAATATTCTGAATTTAAGTGACATTTTGTAGACAATAACCATAGTGGGTGTTTTCAGATTTGGATGGGGGAAAGAGTATTGGTGATCTGACTAAGTCAGAATAATCTCTCTAGCCTTCTAAGTGGTCAGACGAGGGACTCCTTAAGGGGATAGGTCAGAGTGCCTAATGTTGTTTCTTGCCCTTAACTGACCATTAGAGTTGTGTCCTAAGTAAAGTGGTCCTTCAGCTAATGTAGGCTTTCTGGGAGTCAGAGAGAGAAGAAAAATCATAGACCCCTATTATAAGAGGTCTTGCCACTCAGAGAGTTTATTATTTATATTTTTCTTCCTCTTGCATTTTCACTAGTTATTTTACTGAGGACTTTTTGATTTTAAGGACGAGTGTTATCTACATTTTGAGAAATGCTGTTTTGGAAAAGTATTTGTGTCTTTGTTGCCTGTCAAGGGAAACTAAGGAGCTTGCTTTCACCAGAAGAATGTCAGCTTTTGTGCATACTCCCTTAAGATCCCGTAAAAATATGATACTAAAAGCACATGGATGAAACCAATTTATTCTCACTTTGGGGTTTGCGTGATTTCTGTGGCTTCCAACAGGACTGAGGAAGACAGGAAACACTATAAAGTGTGATCATAAAAATTGTGCTAGAAATACAATAACTTTAAAGAATCATTTAGTTTATTATCATCCAGGTTAATCCTCATTTATTTTTTTATCATGATGACTGAAAGTGAGGGACTGTTGGGTGCTACCTGACTTGTAAAGTAGAACGGACACAATAGTTTAAATTACATTTTCTTACCCCAGTGACAAATAAAGATTTTATACCCTCTCTCCAGTTGTACATGTACCAGCTGGATGGGATCTGAGAATTGTTTAAGCATTTTGTCACTCTATAACCCTTGGATAGAAATGACATTTAGAAGAAAAATTACCGATTTCTCTGTTCACTAAAAAGTAAACACGCATAGCTAATGGTTCCATTCATCACAGATCATACTTATGCATTTTTCATAAAAACTTGATTTTAATTCATACATAACTTATGAGAAATGTTTCAGTTTAGGTATCTGCTGATTCCCACTTAAATGTTTACATGTATCTGGATACCTTGAAAATGTCTTTCATCTGAGGCTCAGATTTACTTTTATAGACAAACTTGCTGCTCTGTTGCTACGTAATGACGTGATGTATATAGAAATGCTGATTATTATACTAATTGCTAAAAACAATAAAAATACCAGTTACATGACATAAATGAATCTCAGATTTTCTTGTGCTGTTCAGAGTAATAGCTTTCTAATATTGGAGTTTGGGGCAGTGGGGGATGGAGAGATGTTCTTCTTTTTTTCCACAGTTGGGATGTTAGGCAGTATCTCTAGTGGCAAGTCCCCAGTTACATGTAACTGGCAAGTTACCAGTTATGTGAATGGGAATAGGAAAAGTCTGTTGTATTCTATATTCATACCATAACAGATTGACTTCTGGTTTCCTCCTCACCCTGCTTTTCTTATGAAGGAATTCTCATTAGTGGAGTTTTGTACAGAAAGCAGGATATGAGGTTAATTCTATTATTTCTAAGAGACATGTTGAAATGATGATGCCTGTCATGTTTAGATGTCACATCACCTTTCAGAAGGCAAAAATACAGGACCAACTGCAGATGGTGGGAGAGAGATTCATGCTATCTCATTTAAGCATGTAATTAATAGTCTCTGAACCACCTTCTGGAAGTGGCTGCTTCTTTCTGTTAATGATATAGGGATCCTTGAGTTGAGAATGCAACTCCAGCCTCTATTATGCATGCATCTTTATTTACCTCATTATATAGTTAAGCCTGCTTATTTTTGATGATATCTTTGTACTAAAGAGGAGAAGAGAGACTGTCAAACTCTTTTTTTAGAATTCAGGCAGAACATAATTGACTGATACATAACATTTCTTCTGGATGAATGGAAGTCATGCTAGAGGCCTAGAACAAGGGTCAGAGGCCTCCCCATGTTCACCTTGAATAGCATTTATTGTCACTGTGAGTGATGCTACAGTAGTGAATTAAATTGGTGTACAAGAACAAGATAGCATAAAGAGATAAAGGGTCTTCAGTCTAAGGTACTTGCTAATATTTGTGTAAGAAAGCTTAACTGTCTTAGGAAATGATGTCATTCCTTTCCAGATGACTCATAGTATAGGTCAATTTACTAATTAAAAATTCCTTTAAACTTTTTCATAGACAGACTACTAATTGGCCCTCAACAAGTATATTCTTCTTGTTTGAAGATAAAAAGCTTTTGTGAGGAGAGGAAGATAGATGCTACAATGTCTCTAGAACAATGCATGTCTCTTTGAAAAGCTATTCTTCCATAATTAAACAAAATGTAAAGTTTGCAAATTTTTGCCACGACCAACATGGGCTTAGCATTTTTCATTATACTCTGGTCACAGTCTTTGTGGTGGCAGGGTGTTCTATTACAGAGGACAGAAACAAAAGGAGAAAAAACCGCATTGTGTGTAGTTGCTACCTTCATTAAACTCAAGATACTGTTCATTGTGCTCTTGAGCCACCAGTGACAAAGGTGCTGTGAGTACCACATGAATATCAGGCATCATAGGTCATTACATCGTTGTTCAAATTGGCAGAACGAATAGCAGCAAAAAAGATGAAAACATTAGCACTAAAGGAATGCAAAATGGTAAGAGGCTTGTCAAAAAAAAAAAAAAAAGAAAAATAGAATTCAGATGTTATTTTTACCATTAGATATAATGTTGATTTTCCATTTTTTTTTTAAAATTTATTTTTAAGTTTTTGTCCATGCCCATCCCATGCCCTTGAGGCCAGTTAGCTTTTATTTTCTTTGACACTTGCAACACTCCCAGCCAGTGGCAGCAACTTGGTAACAAGCCAGATGATGGCACTGGTAGTGTTAACATAAGATATGGGCTTCACTGTATCCTGAAAATAGAGTTCATTGTCTTGGATTTTATCAGACTGGCTTTCCTGAATGTGGAGCTGGCAGTAAATTTGTTACTTGCAGGGGAAAAACCACAACAAACTGGAGCTGGATGTAGTATTCAGCAATGTACCTAATAATGCCTATTTCTTGTCTTGGCAACCTCTCAGACTATTTAGAGGGGTACTGTCTGGTACAATCTGTTTTTGTTTTTTTTCTTTCTTTTATTGTAATTGAAAGCTATCATCCAGAGGTAGGGTCATAATGGCAGGTACAGAAGAGAAGTTATTTGCCTCAGTGACTGGAAGAAAGGTCTGTTCTGCATCATGCTAAACTATACTTTTTCTGATGCATAATAAAAGTTATTTATGGACACTGATAAAGTGGTATCTGTTGTGTAATATCACAGATCAGCATAAGGACAATAACAAAAGGCAGCTGGTTTAGTAAGCTCTATTTGCTGGAGAAATGTGCAGTTCTTTGCGCACTAAAATTAAAAAAAAAGGAGGGGAGAATGCTGGGGATTTTTTCTTGGTTCCTGGCGTTTGCAATCATTCTTGCTTTGTGGTGTGCTTATAAAGACAATTGTGTGGGTCCCACGTCAGTACAATATTTGTCATGACTAGTGCCTTACTAGAGGACAGTTGCTCCTCTCTGCCCAGCACATATACATAACTACCACTGATGATAATAGAACTTATGTGTAACCCTCCTCTGCATTACACTGAAGGGGATGCTGGAACTCTCTTGGTTTCAGTTAATTAACTTAGGTATAAAACCGTGAATGAAACAGTGATGGATCTGGAACTATTCAGATACTTGTTCGAAGTACAGTGCCTATAAGGAGGTTTTGGACTTCCAGCAATTATTAGTTGGCCTTCATAACAGGTGAGTAAGAAAGGCACTGTCCAAATGCACAACATCTGAGTCTTTCAGAGCGTGCTGAGAAGGCCAGGCGTTCAGGTCCCCATCAGCCTAGAGCAGTCACAAGGAGGTGACTGCAGGAGGTACTTCCAACTGTAAGCATTTTATGTAAATTCCTTAGTCTTTCCCTAAGACCATCGGGATTGAAAAAAGGGGTGACCAGCAGATTTTTCCAAAACTACTCAGATGCTGTAGCAGTGCTTTGGCTTTTGTCAGTCCTGCTGAGAACTTGACCGAATTGGAATAAAGGAGAATATAGAAGTGGCACAATGCCATCGTAATGCTGTTAAGAGCTAATGTAAACTCAGCTGGAGAAAATCATTTGCAGTGAACAACAAGGTTTATTGGCCATGGCAAGCCCAAGAACATATTCTCAAGGACCACCTCTTACCATTTTAGCTATTGTAATGAACTGGATGTGTAAATCTGTAGGCACTTGCTTCTCTCAGCTCAGACCTGCATGGTGGGCAACCCAAACTGACCCAGGGAATGTTAAACCCATGCCTCTATGTTCACATTAAATTTATCTTTTGTTACTGTTTTTTGTTTGCTTTTGAAAATTTGAGTAAATTCGAAATTCTGCAGTACTTGGGGTGACTAATTAGATTTCTGCGTGAGGACAAGCCCTGACTTTTTTTGGAAGGTGAAAAGTATTAATCTTAAAACTACAGCATCTATTCCAGATAGATTACTTACTAATTTAAGACAAGATGTAAAGCTACAGTGATGAATGGATTGACCAGTTAATATTTGTTGTTTCATTTTATGCTTATAGCATTTTAAAATAACTCACTTTTGACGAACTGCTAGTATGTTTATTTATGAATTAGAAAATGTATACTTATAGTAAGTTCCTTGCTACCCTTCAGTTTGAGGTCTCTGACTAAAGGTTCCAGCTGCTCTGATGTTCAGCACAAGTAGGACGATACTAAATTGGGAGGAGCTGTTGACTCCCGTGAAGGCAGGGAGGCCCTGCAGAGAGACCTTGGCAAATTAGAGGACTGGGCAATCACCAACCATATGAAGTTCAGCAAGGGCAAGTGCTGGATTCTGCACCTGGGACAGGGCAACCTTGGATGTTTGTACAAGCTGGGGAAAGAGATGCTGGAGAGCAGCCCCACGGAAAGGGACCTGAGGGTTCCGGCCAATGCAAGTTGAATGTGAGTCAGCAGTGCCCTGGCAGCCAGGAGGACCAACTGTGTCCTGGGGGGCATCAGGCACAGCATCACCAGCTGATTGCGGGAGGTGATTGTCCTGTTGTGCTCTGCACTGGTGTGGCTCACCTTGAATATTGTGTGCAGTTTTGGTCACCACAATATAAAAAAGATATTAAGGTATTAGAGAGCATCCGAGGGAGGGCAGTGAAGATGTTGAAGGGCCTAGATGGGAAACCATACAAGGAGATTGCTTATTGAGTTCAGCCTGAAGAAGAGGAGACTGAGGGGAAACCTCATAGCAGTCTACAGCTTCCTCACAAGGGGAAGTGAAGGGGCAGGCACTGATCACTTTTCTATAGTGACCAGTGACAGGACCAGAGGGAATGTCCTGAAGTTGTGTCACGGGAGGTTTAGGTTAAATATTAGGAAAAGGTTTTTCACCTAGAGGGTGGTTCGGAACTGGAACAGGCTCCCCAATTAAGTGATTACAGCACCAAACCTGGCAGAGTTCAAGAAGTGTTTGGTCAACTCTCGCACATGGTGTGACTCTTGGGGATGGTCCTGTGCAGGGCCCAGAGTTGGACTTTGATGATCCTTGTTGGTCCCTTCCAACTCAGCATATTCTATAATTATTCAATAAAGATGGCTTGGGTAGGTGGGGCATTCATTTGCCCTCACAGACTGACCAGTGAGGTGTTTGAGAGAGAAACATGAAATAGCCTTGCAGTAAACTTTAAAAAATTGATGAAAACATTTTTTAATTGTCTGAGATACTTTAAATCTCTATAAAAGTGAAAACTGGTGCCAGAGAAGTACTTAAAAATAGTCCTCTCTAAGGTAGTTTGGAAGATATGTCTGTCCTAACAAGATGGAAACCTCGTATTTTAACCTCTGCAGATTTCATGAGAACATGATTCTAAAATCTCTGCACCCTAGGGCCACCCACACAATTTAGGACAAGATCTTTTTCTACTCTCATAGATGTCTTCCTGTGTTGGCAGTGCCCAGCTGTGACTGGGCTCTGATGAGGATATACTCAGTGTCCTCCATGTAAGTTGTGAATGGTGGCATCCAGCAGACCTAGCCCTAATGGCATCCTTTATACCCTGACACGGCTATGACTGCTGAGTTGGCCATGTTCTTACAGTGTTAAATTATTTCATAGTGAATGTCTTACCCACATAATCCAGCAGGAAGGTGGAGGGGAATGTTTTTGCTCATGCGTAGACCTGAGACTGACACTGGATTGTCTCGAGTCTTCTTTATTGGGGTGTTGTAACTTAGAGCTTTTATCCCATTTATATTGAAGATGTAAATTTGTTGAGGAGTGTGCTGAGGCATGCTTGCTGACAGTAGGAATGGTTAATCTTCCAGGAGTTTCTATGTAAAGTGTCAGCTTGTGTTTGTAAGGAACTTCTACATCATAGCAATCCTAGGACTTGTATAAGGTCAGTATACAAACCCAGCCATCCAAATCTCTTTAAAACATCAAATTTGATAGAGATAAAATGTGCTTAGAGAATATCTTTTTAAAAGGTCAAAAAGCAAAGATGATTTATTTACTTTAATTGAAATTCAGCAGGTCTTAGGTTAAGGTGAGGGATAAAGAAAATAAATCTCTAGGATGATGTTATACTTGAGAGAATATTGATCAGTAACTGTTTCAGCAGGAGCTGATGGTGAGCTGTAAAGTAGTTTTACAAATTTACATAAATATTTCTGATTAGCACTTCTAGTTGTACATAGCTTTACCTAGATTTTTGTTCCACACTGTCTCTACATGAATATTTCAGCAACACTAGACCATTCTCATTTTTGATTAAAAATATGCTAGAAAGTTCTGTCTTTTGTTTAATATTCCTACAGAGTAAGAAAATAAACACTTGCTTGGACATTATTAGCTTACTAATTTCATAAAGAAGAATGCTTTACGCTGTAGTGGTTTTACTGGATACCCCACAGAGTGAGCGGTGTTACCATACTGATGTTGGCCTTGGAAAGGGAAGCATTTTTGTAGGTATTTGTTAATCATTTAGGGAAGATTATCTATGGAGTCCTTCTAACAAGCACTCATATTTGAAAAATGTCATAGAGTTCTTTTCTTTTACATCACCTTTCTTCTTGTGTCTACAGTCTCCCTATGATTGCAGAAGTAATACAAGGTGCTTCCTTGCTCTTAAGAGTGGGTCATCACAGGCTTTCACTAGTCAGCTAGTATAATCTAAAGTAAATATTTCTAATGCACCTTATGGGACTGATTTTTAATTTGGGAAATTATTTTCAGATTTTTTTTTCCCTAAACCAACCTCTTTTTATACTGATCTGAAATCCAAAAGGATAACATGAATAACATTTTTTAGCGATTTATGGTTCAGATTAGATGGAGGGGCTGAAGGAAACATTAATTAGAAACATTTATTTGATATATGTATACATATACAGAAGATATATGTGTGTTTATCTAACAGAAAAAAATGTGTATGTCTCAGTGATGTGTAAAGATGTCATACTTGACATTGAATTCATATTTAAAACAATGATGTGTCAGGTAGTGCAGGTGTACTACAGTGTGTACATGATGACACTGAATGTATCATAGAATTGGGAACTTTCGAAGAAAAACTCACATACTTTTATAGCTTGAGCTGGAAAACTGGGCTTCTGGGGAAAAGATTAATAGTAGATGGAGCTTAGGCACAGGCAGAATCTTAAACAATATGTTGAATAGAGGGTGCGTACAAGCAATGGATTACATATCCTTTTTCAGCTCAGTGTTGCAACAAAGAAGACAGCAGCTTAAGCAAATATGCTTGAATGAAGTCATAGCTCTGAATGTGTGTGCTGTGAGTTTTTAAAATAGATTCCTGTTGAATTGAATAGAATCATAATCTCCTACGCTGCATGGGTGGTACCGAAGACTTTAGGCAAATGGATTATAAGTCTGATACTAATGGAAGTCTATTAGAAAGAGATGTGAATTTATCTTGCATGTGTCACAGATGAATTTGTCTTTAGCAGACCTACGAGCTGAGTAAATGATAAATGTTTCATATTTATATCATTGAACTAAATGGGAAAGGTCCTTCATTCTGCCACTTCCTACTATTATTATCAATGCTAGACTGCTAATTTGGGATAAAAAGGAAGGAGAGCAGAAGAAAAGAAAAAGTAACTTGGGTAATGAGTGAAGGTGACAAGACACTAGGCCCTTCTGGGAACACAGAAATATAGAACTGGTATAATCTCCAGAAGCAAATACAGATGGAGAGCATTTCCTGCTGGATCTTGATGACCAGGAATTGCATTGGTTCCAGCCATTC
Organism: Corapipo altera; assembly: GCF_003945725.1. Classification (NCBI taxonomy): domain Eukaryota; kingdom Metazoa; phylum Chordata; class Aves; order Passeriformes; family Pipridae; genus Corapipo; species Corapipo altera. The sequence continues at coordinate 15,298,459 of NW_020884874.1, forward strand.
CTTAGCAGCATTAAGAGTGCACTCCAGGGGAAGGAGAGGTTTGTAGAGGGATGGACAAGCTGTTGTGCGCACACAGAGATGGCTTTACAATGCCACTAACCAGTATTGCTGACCATCAAAACGGATGTTTATTTTGGTGAAGAAATACTCTACGTTTCTATTCATTCCAATTGCCCATGGCTTACTCACCTAAGAGAGGCATTTGAACAGTGGGGGTGGAAAAAGTCCATGCTTCCAGCTTATGTGCTATACTTCTAGCTTATGTATCAGCAAGTATGTGCATTTAAAGTTCATTTTGTAAATAAACTTGAAAGTATTCTTATACCAGTAATGTAAAAGTTGTAATGTAGTCTGTAGTTTATATTGAGTACATTTAGAAAGTCTGCTAAAATTTAAGCTTCATCTCAGATTTTATGATAAAGCAATCAACATAAAATGAGGACCCTGTGCAATATCAGTAAGACACTTTTATTCATAAATTGTATATGTTGCTTTTTAAAGCCCGCACTAACAAGGTACACAATAAAGAGAAGAATGCATTACAGTTGGGCAACCGTGCTAGTTTTAAGACTACCCACCATGAGAGAGCATTTGGCTAAGACAAGGTAGTAGTTTGCAAGTTTCTTCTACTTCTGAAACCTGTTCCTTTTTGCTTTTTCGCTCACTTAGCTTACAAAAATATAAAATAATTTTCCTTTTCCATTTTTCTTTTCACTTTGTGTCAAGCAGAGTACACACTTTGTAGTTTCTGAAAGTATAATAATTTATATACTCCTTTAAAAATAACTGGTTTTGTTTCCTGGAGTTTATCATTCACCCCCCAAAAATCTGATCAAATTTTAAGTATGTACCAAACTCCCTTGAAACTTTACTGGTATCATATTGATATTGTCTAGGCTAGATCATTTCCCCTTAATGAACTTTTCTCTACTGATGTTAGCTGCTACTCAGACCCGAAGACTAGATATCTTGCTGCTTTAGCTACTTGGTAGGGTAAGAAATAGTCAATATAGTGAAAGCTGTTTAGGTGAATTCCATGGACTTGCCTTAGGTCCTAAACGTAGATTGGTTGTTTGGTTTCTCTGCTGTGAATGGGGTATTCAGAGCAGGCAGAAGTACTCCTGGAGTCATTCTGAGGGAGTGGAAGGTGTTGCACTCTCCTGCCAGCTGGGTTTAAGTGACACGTTAGGTGTCTCTGCAGGTCTAGGATCCACACTTGCAACCTGTGCTTGAGTCAGTCAGACACTGAGATTGCTCTTTCATCCCCAAGATGAGGCTTGATTCTTTCTGTCACAGTGTGTCTGGAGAAGAAGCAGTGGTAACTGTAGTGCTGCTCAGTTTTCATATGTTAAAGAGACTTGTTATTTTGCACACAGAAGAAAAAAACATCCGTTTGTTTGCCCTCTAGAGAAGACTGGCGCTGAAGCCTTCGTTTCTTAGCCATTTTGAGAGAGAGTACCCTCGCCAGCAACCCAGGAGCAATGGGAACATCAGTCCAGCTCTTCTTCAGTCTGGGCCAAGAACAAGGCAGAGAAAGGAAAAAGAGACCTGAGAGGCCTGAGCTTCCTACATGTAAAATAGGAGTTCCCTAAAGAAATGTATGTGGACTCGGCTCTTTGGAGTACTCAGCTCATTTTCTGTGATGGAGTTATAAGAGGCGTAAATAGCATTAAAAGCAGATCTATACTGGGAATTTGTTTAGTGTGGTATAGAGTCTAGTAGAAATAGTCTTAGTTACTTACCCAGAGTCATGACATCAACCAGTGGGAACTGGATCTGAGTCCTTAACCCTTGATGTTTTACTTTTCAGGACTGATCTTATTTAATTTCTTCTTGGTAAAGTGGTTCAAAGATTAGTTACATTAATCATCTCTGTTACCAGAAAAGTAGATTCAGGTCCCAGGACAAGAGCCTCTTTATGAAGCAAAAGATCTTATTTAAATAGTTACTCAAGTCCTCAGAAGATCTCTTATGAGGACTACTTTTATTACAACATCAAGTTGCATTATTGGGAAAAGCAAGATTATGGTAGAAAACAGAAGTTTTCTTCCTTTTTTTTCTTGTACTGTAAGATATGGTCATTTATATCATCATCATCAGTAGTTAGCTAAAAAAGCCTTAGAGAGGGAAATTTCTTAAGCTTGCTTTCTTCTGCTCAGTTACTGCTTATGTTTAGGTTTTATTCAGTGAGACATTAATGTCAGTTCCAACAATAACAGTAAATGAGTATACTTGGAGTTTTCTGTGCCTAGGAGAAATACTGAGTGAGTTTAAATCTGGACAGTGTGATAATTGTCATCATCGTGACTGGGCTTCACGAATGAAGATTTGGGAAGGGCTCTACCCACGTTTGTTACAAGCGTGCTGGTGGCTAAAAAGGCCAATACGAGACAGGCACGTCCAATTGCAAAAGGCACAACAGAAAGACTCCTTAGGTGGTAAACTCTGCAAGGCACGATTCTTTCTGCATTGTCTTTTCTCCTCAAGGGTGATCCTGCGTGCTTTCTCAAAGGCATCAGCAGCGTTATAGATTGTGTGTCTCCAGAGCTCCCGATTGGAGGCCAGAGTAGACCAGTTATGTTGATCAATATGGCCAAGGCTGAGATGTTGTTTCAGGGAGTCCTTGAATCTTCTCTTCGGGGCTCCTCTCATGCGGCAGCCAGTGGCAAGTTCACCATGAAGCAAGATCTTAGGGAGGTGGTGGTCCTTCATCCTTGAGACGTGCCCTGCCCAGCGCAGCTGTGTTCTCAGTGACGTGGCCTCAATACTTGTGACTGCTGCTTGTTCTAGAACAGATGTATTAGTCACATGATCTGATCAGTGGATGTTTAGGATTGTACGGAGGCAGCGTTGATGGAAGTATTCTAGGAGTTGCAGGTGGTGGCGGTAGATGACCCATGATTCAGATCCATATAAAAGAGTAGACAGCACTATGGCTCTGTAAACACTGATCTTTGTACTTTTTTTCAGGGGTTTATTTCGCCAAACTCTTTTATGAAGCTTTCTGAAGGCACTATTTGCCTTTGCTAACCTGTTGTCTATCTCTCCGTCAATCTTACCATCTGAGGAGATGAGGCTGCCTAGGTAATTAAACTGCTGGACTGATTTGAGCTCTGATTGGCCAATGATGATATGAAGATGAAGGAAGACTTCCTGAGGTGCCGGTTGATAGAGAACTTCTGTCTTCTTTAAGCTGACTTCCAACCCAAAGAGCTCAGCAGCCTCTGCAAAGCAGGATGTTAAATGCTGCAAAGCTACTTCTGTGTAGGTGACAAGGGGGGCGTCATCAGCATAAAGCAGCTCCCGGACAAGATGGTTTAAAGTCTTAGTGTGGGCCTTCAGCCACCTTAGGTTGTAAAGGCTTCCATCAGTACAGTATCGAATGTAGATACCATCCTGATCCTCAAGGTCTACTGTGGCCCTTTGGATCATCATGCTGAAAAAGACTATGAATCAGATTGGTGTGAGAACGCAGCCTTGTTTCACACCATTAGTTATTAGAAAGGGCTCAGAAAGTGTACTGCCATATCCGTCTTGGCCGTGCTGATCCTCATGGAGTGAGATGATCATTTTAAGGAACTTGGGGGGACAACTTAAGTGTTCCAAAATCTTCCATAGACCTTTTCTGCTCACAGTATTGAAAGCCTTGGTGAGATCAACAAAGGTTACATAGAGACCTTTGTTTTGTTCCCTACACTTCTCTTGCAGTTGTCTGAGAACAAGTACCATGTCTGTAGTACTCCTGTTGGCTCTGAAACCACATTGCCTTTCAGGTAGAATTCCTTCTGCTATAACAGGTGTTAGTCTGTTCAAGAGTATTCTTGCCAAGAATTTGCCAGCAATGGAGAGCAGAGTAATACCACGGTAATTTAAACAGTCTGATTTAGTACCTTTCTTCTTATACAAAGTGATGATGACTGCATCACGAAGGTCTGATGGTAGTTCGCCTAGTTCCCAACAACGCACCACAAACTCATGAAATTTAGCATGGAGTGCAAGGCCCCCATGTTTCCAGACTTCGGGTTCATGCTCTTAGCTTTGCACCTTTTGTGCAGAGCAGTACTGTGAGTGCATAGCCTGCCACAGACTGAGTGTGAGTCCTCTTCAGACATGAGGTGCCACACGTGAGGGGCTGGTGGCATTGTCCAGAACACTATCGCTCTCTGCCAGATTGTAGTCTTTTGTCTTTGAGTATCCCTCTATGGCTGTTTTATTTCTCTGAATAGCTCCTTACAGCAATTTCTAGAACTGCTGAAAATACTCTGGTATTTGAATAAGATTATTTTTTTAGAGTAATCTTTCCTGGGTGCTCTTTTAAATGTCCCTGGAAAATGTTTTGAACAGAGTAATTTTTGCTGACCGTAGTCCCATGCTTTACATGATTGTTATGGATCCCTTCCAATTTCAGATATTCTGTGACTCTGTCCCTGCTATCCCACAGGCAGAACCGAGCAGTTCTTTTCCTAACTGTCCTTCTCTTTAGTTGTATTTTCCTTTGAATCTGGGGGGAGAAAAAAGGTATTATTGTTTATTTCTTGCCAATACATCTGAACCTTTCTGCTGTCTGCCAGACAAAAAAAACCCCAAACCACCATGAACACCACAAAAAACCACAAACCGTTACAGTTAAATGTATTTCTTTAAGACCTACAGTGTTTGTAAGTACAGTTCTCATACTGTCAGATGGGTGGTGGTGTTTCTGGGCTTACTGAAGGTTAGTGATGTTTCTTCATGTTTCCAATGTCTTTTAATTCAAGCAAGTGTGCTTTTAACAGACCAATTCTGTGAGAACAAAACTCAAATTTTTGAAAACTTCTCCTTTTTTCAGTCACCCAAATCTGCTAAAACTTAAATATAAAATGAACATTCAACTACCTTTCTGTCAGCTTTGAAAGTCTTAGCTTGTGGGATCTCTGTTGCCAGAGTTACAGTCTATGGAACCTGCCAAGTGACTCAAGGAAATTATTGGTAGCCACCATTATGGTTTTGTTTTCATTGGCAAAAACATTATTGTAGTAGCTTTACTGTCTTGCCTCACTTTTTCATCCAGCCTACCAGTAATAAAAAGTATGACTACTTCATTGGAAATGTGCTGCTTGCTATAATTCCTGTAATTTTCTCTGTTTTATTTTCTTTTCCTTGTCTTAGTTTTATTTCTCTTATTATATGAATAAAAATTAAACAGAAGATGATTTTTGGCATTCGTAAAGCTTGCACCTTATATTGGGCAAACAGCTCAGTGGGGATGTTTTCAAGTTTTGATTTTTATTTCTTTTATCTTCCATTGCTCTCCTGTATTGCAATTGTAAATACTGTATTGCAATATTTACGATTGTAAATATTGTCAAAAAAGAAGAAATATAGTAGAAAACAGTTTTCCTGACTACTTTTTAATTTCTCCCTTTTTTCTCCTATACAATTCCCAATAAAATTTTAAAGCATATGTACCTATCTGACTTCCTTTTCTGTATGAAGGGATTAAACCTTATGTTAAATGTAATTTGTAGAAACAGATGGGTAATTGTATGTATGATATCAGATGCTATCTCACTATCTTTAAATTATATACCTGTATGAATGTTTACTCGTACAAGTTATTATCTCTTTAAGGAACATTAATAAGTAATAATACTTATAATGTTGAGTTGACCTTGGCTGGATGCCAGGTGTCCACCAAAGTTCCTTTATCACTCTCCTTCATTCCCTGGACAGGGGTGATAAAATATAAAAAGACTTGTGGGTCGAGATCAGGACAGGACAAGATCACTCACTGGTTATTGTCATAAGCAAAACAGACTTGAGTTGGGGAAATTAGTTTAATTTATTACCAATCAAATCAGAGTAGGGTAATGAGAAATAAAACCCAAATCATAAAAGCATCTCTCCCCCACCCTTTCCTTCGTTCAAGACTCGCAAATTCTCTATTTCCTCCCTCCCTGCCATGACACAGGGGGTCAGGAAATGATGGCTGTGGTCAATTTATTGCATTGTCTCTGCTACTCCTTCCTCTGCAGGAGGATGACTCCTCACACTCTTACCTTGCTCCAGCATGGGTTCCCTCCCATGAGAGACAGACCTCCATGAACTTCTGCAGTGTGAGTCCTTCCCACGGGGCTGCAGTTCTTCGTGAACTGCTCCAGCATGGATCCCTACCACAGGGTGCAGTCCTTCAGGAAGAGGCTACTCCAGCTTGGGTCCCTCAAGGGGACGCGGGTCCTTCTAGCAAACCTTCCTCAGTGTGGGCGCCTCTGTCCATTGGTCCACAAGTCCTACCAGAAGCCTGCTCCAGCATGGGCTTCCCAGAAGGTCACAGCCTTCTTTGAGCATCCACCTACTCTGCTGTGGGGTTCTCCAGGGTCTACAGGTGGATCTCTGCTCCACTGTGCACCTCTGTGGGCTGCAGGGGGACACCTGACTCATCCTGGTCTGCACCATGGGCTGCAGGGAAATCTCTGCTCTGGTGGTTGGAGCCCCTCCTCCTCCTTTTTCACTGACCTTGGGGTCTGCAGAGTTGTTGCTTTCATGTATTCTCACTTCTCTCTCCGGTTGAAGTTGCTCAGATCTAATTTTTATTTTTTTATTTTGCCTCTTCTAAAATACGCTATCCCAGAGGTGCTACCATGGCTGCCGATGGGGCTCAGCCTTGGCCAGTGATAGGTCTGTCTTGGAGCTGGCTGGCATGGGCTCTGTCGGACCTGGGTGAACTTTCTAGCAGCTCTTCGCAGAAGCCGCTCCTGCAGCCCAGTGCTACCAAAACCTTGCCACACAAACCCAATATATACTAGTAGCTAGAACTTGTGTGTGAGGAGAGGTTAATTTAAGAAAATATCAAAACCTAATTTTTGTTATATTCAAAGCATGTTTTCCTTCTGTTTATGGAGCACAGGCACAACAGCAGTTAAGCTGAGTTTCATTTTATGACAAAAATATAGACAGTGATTATCACTGGGTCTAAAGAAAACAAAAATGGGTATGGTGAAAGAAGACATGGAATATCTTCAGTATTTGAGTACATCTGTCCTGTTAACTTGTATGGCAGTACCGAAGTTAGACTACAGATGTGTTCTCCTAGTCATGTAAAAATATGAGAGAATATAGATCCCTGTCTGACAAAGCTGTCAGAGTGATTATGTCAGTATGCAAGTTTGGGCAAATTATCTAAGGTTACAAACTTTCCAGTGTTCCTAGTCACCTGGAGGAATATAAATATAGGCTGGAAGTGGTTATCACTGGTGCTGTCTCCTTAGGTGGCTGCCAAGAATTTTCTCCTTAATTCTGAAAACTCTTCCAAGAACTAGTTGGAAAGGAAAAGGATCCTGTTATTTTGCCATTCATGTTGCCTCATTTTTTGCAACCTAGTGCATGAAGGATTTATGGCAACCAATAAGGTATTAAAGATCTGCTTTTATATATTTGAAAATTTTCTTAAGTACTATAGTTTGTGGCTAGTGATGGTGCCTGCTGAGATGGAAGTTCAGATGCTACCAGTCTTGAAAACAGAGTTGAGAAGGTGACTTGGCTTTGAAGTGATGATCCTTTAAGTAAAGGTCGAGTGAAAGAGTATTGTGCCTGTTCATTTTAGAAATCTGTTGAAGAGGACCAACTTGTTGTCTCTAAGCTCTATGATACTGTTAAATGGCTTTGTTTTACTACCATCTATGTGATGTTGTAACTAACTTGTAGAGGTTAACCTCTTGAGGCCAATCCAGAAAAGTACAAATTTCTGTTGTTCACAAATGCTCTTGCTGTTGTTATATATGTGTACTCTTACACTGCACTACATCTTCAGACTCTTTTACAATGCTCATATAACTCATTGCAATATTTAAAGGACAACAGTCTCTCTGCATTTCATATGAACTGAAAAGCTGAAGTTGCAACATTGTCATTGATTAAGCAGTAAAAAATAATTGTACGGAAGTACGGTGTCAACTGATTTCAAAATGCAGAATATTCTTCTGAAAAGTTTTTTCTTCAACGTTTTTTTCCAAGCAGCTTCAGAAATAAATATTGTTGGAATGATCAAAGTGAATCACCCATGTTTTCCAATTTAAACAAATATTCGGAAATGCTCATCATTAAACTATATCTGAATTTGGCTTAGTGCATTAACTTTTGAAAATATACAGACCTGTTTAATAAGGAGCAACAATGATCAAACCAACAGCTAAAATAGCAGCAAAACACAGTCTGGGTTAACACTTTATTTTGGGCCGTATTCAGTCCATCTATTTCAAGGAATCTCTTAGAGGATAGTGCTTAGATTTTAATTAGGCATAAAAACTGGAATTGGTGGAATGAATTTTAATATGTACTTTATTTTACTTCACCTAATATGTATTCTTCCCCTAAATGTATGTTTAGCTTCAAATATTTTCAGTTTTTCATTTAATCCTTTACTTTGACCTAGAAAATGTAGCACATACTGTAAAAGTTATAATTGGTATTCTTTTCAATTACCACTATTCTTTAAATACTGCTTAGATACACTTACCAAATTATTATATGCTATTCTTAAAATATTTACTTTTTTCAATGGTTGAAGTGATATTCAGGAAAAATTTGCATATCAATTACATCTCCAACTTATAAAATGGCAGAACATACAGGACAAAAAGATGAAGAAAGTGATTCCTCAAGCTTGCTCTTCTGTCAAAGGTGGCCTTCAAATTTATTATTGACAAGTGCTCAACTTTACAAAAAAGGTTTAGAGGTTTTTTTATTATTTTATTTTTTTTCCCTAACAGGATTCTGACTTGAAAAGGTAGTCAGAGCTTTTGATACACAAGGATACAAGAATAACAGACTTCTGAAGCAACAATTGAGAATTCTGTCTGAATATTTTTGCTCTCATATTTTTTAATGCAATTTTTTTCCACCTACCTTTAGTATGTTTTAAATATCTGCTGAGAACTGGGTTGTCATATGATTAAAGACAATATCATAATACATATCTTAATGGTGTATCATAAGGTCAGAAGATTAAATCTGCAGAGGCTGTCTTGACATTTTTCTAAAATGTGTATGTGTATGTTCTTCAAACTTTCTTGTGAAATTTTTAGCTTTTTTTTTTTTTAAGTAAGAAGTACATGCTACACATATGCACATACAGAAAAAAAAATGACTTGAAATTCCTCCATTTCAAACCCTGTTAGCTGCTAGTGGAATCTGCAGTCTCTGATGGCTATTGTGTGTTGCTTATGTCAGACATTAGGAGTGTCTAGTGCCTGCAGAATGCTCTGTGGATGGGTTTCATAACTGTCTGTTGACAGCAGAGGAGCACTGAGACATGCGAAGTATACAGTACCATTGACTATAAGTCATACAGAGGTGTCCATCCCAAACCAAAGGATGCTTCCTGTGAACTTCACTCTGGAGTTGTAAGTCCTCATCATTATCTGTTCTCAGCAGATAGTTAAGATGCCTTTTGTCAAAATGTCCTGCCCCCAGAAATAGTTGCTCAAAATAGCAAGATCTTGCCACTGATTACATTCTGTGTTCATTCTTCTGGCTTTTACTGGCTTTGTAACCTCTCTTACGAACCGAGAGGTTGAGTGAAAAGTTGGAGAGGGAAAGAAAGCTTCCATTCCCTAGATAGGCTTTCTTATTAAACATGATTCCAATTTCCTGAGTCTTCAGCATCTTTAGGGTCTAGAGCAGCGCTCAGCGTATTGCAGACATGTTGGGGACAACATCTCCTGTGACATCATGAGATTTAGTATCCAGACATGTATCCTGCCTCATACTGCACCAAATGTCTCCCTCCTTCATCTCTCTGTGCTGCACAGGGTGTCATTTTTCCCTTCCCACTTCTGTACTAGGTTTGTCCACGTCCCATCTGTTGTATCCTTGCAACCCACCTACTCTTAACTCACTTTCCTAATTTGGCCCCCTTAAAATAAAAAGGCAAGGAACTCTGCTCCACTATATGGTTCAGTATTAGAAGTGATAAACTATGGTGTCCCTCTCTCCTAGTATCAATTTACTCTACCTTACCCACATCACCTGAGCCCTTTTTCATGCCTCTGTGTATCTGTTCTGCTTTTCCTACTTTTCCCATTCCCTCCCATCATGATTCTTCCCATTCCCCCAGGTCTCCTTTTTTATTTCAGTTCTCCCTCAGTTTCATCTTTACAACTCGTTTTCTTCCCTGTTCCTTGTTCTGGTTTGTGGGTGGCAGGTTGCCTCTTCCTTCATTTGGTATCATTTAGTATCACAGAAATTAAGTTAAAATAACATTTTATTGCATTGACATAGCAAAAAACCCCATATGGATTGAAGTCAGGTGGTGCTGTCATCTGTCCACCTCTTCTGGATACTGGTCTTCCAACTCAGAGACATGTTTCAAGCAGTTCCTCAACTTCATTGTACACATTGCGTGGGCCGTATGTTGTAAAGATCCTGGTACTGTTTCAAGTGAGGGCTGACATCCTTGCTAGATCACTAGCTAATGTATGGAAGAAAGATGCGGCTAGTGGAGCAGAAACCATGTCAGGAGTGAGTCCAATTTTTCATCGTAAATCAACACTCTTGGAATGAAAAATGCATAATGTCTAACCTGATAATGACATTGTAAATGAAGAAGGTTTAATTGGTGAGAGAAATGTTGATTTGGAAACAAGAGGAGTAATTTCTGATGTGTATTTATAGTCTCTGGCATGTGACTGTCTTCAGTATATGAGATGTGGTTCTTTAAAATACGAAAGCATGTGAACTTAAGCTGTTAAACTTTTGAATTGCATGATTAACATTCGGACAAAAACATGATTGTTGGAATGTATTTTCATCAGACTTTACACACTGTTAGGCAGCCTTCCAGCCGCACATTTTGAAATTATGATTACTTTACCACTTTCTAAATAAGACAAATGTAAATTTTGAAAAAGTGTGTAATGTGTTCTGGTAGTTCCTGTGTCAGTTTTGCTGACAGTGTGATTAATAAAATCACTATGATTTTATGTCATACAGACTTGGATAACATCTTTTGAATGAATGCTTTATTCTTACCCAAATTGAAAATACCTCTGTGTACCTTACTGTACACGTTATCAATGAACTTCATATGGTTTGTTCTATCCATTCGTGACTGCAAAAAACACTGGTTACACTAAAGAAATGGGAATAACACTGGATTTTATAAAATACCATCAGTCAGGCCAACAAGGTCTCATGATGGATGGGAGTGATAGACATAGCAAGTATTTGTTATTCTCCTGACAGTTTATGAGTTGGAGGGGAGAAGTGCTTAAACGCTGCTGAGGCCAAGGGAAGTCATGAGGGCTGTGTCCATAGTGGGGTCCCCATCTGACTGGCTTTTCACTGATGTAGGTAGAATTAAGGTTGAGTCATGGAGCAGTTACTGAGTTCCTGGGGGTGCAGTTTTTGGAAGAGTCCTGACATTGCATGGGGTACCCACCCAACAGCATAGCAGACACACAAATGTAACTGAATCTCACTGTTGAAGTGATTGGTCTGAATTCTGGGTGAAGAAGATCCTGAGTCCAGAATTTCATCAACAGGCACAAGGTCTGTAGTCATAGTCCGCTCCATGAGTCACTCAGAGGTTTAAACAGCGATGGAATTATAGAGCAATGGCCATAGGCAATACTGCAGCTGTCATACAATCTGAATATCATGAATTCATTAATCACAAAGTTTGTCATAATGTGATTGTCACTGATCTGGGGATGTGTGGCAAGACTGTCAGAATTGCACTTTGACTCCCCATGGAAATAGTCTTTATTTACTGTATAATTAATTGGTAAATTAAATGGCTAAATAATACAAGATCCGACATTAAGTTTGATGCTCGTTTTCTGGCAGCCCTTCAGGACAGTGCTCTTCCTCTCAGTGTTCCCAGAATAATTAAATATCTTTCATCCTTTGAAGGACTTCACAAGTAGGAAGGAAAAAAAAGAGAACGGTAGGAGAAGGGAGGATGTAGGAGAATTAGAGCAGAGTGAGGGTCTGTAGCATGGGAGAAAGAAGGAAGGGGAAAGTGGGGACAAGATAGGGACTGTATTTGGAGCAGGTGGAGGTGGTTAACACAGGTCTTTCACAAGTAACTCTGAGCACCTAAGGATTTCAAGTAATTCAGAAGCACAAGCAAATTATGGTATCAGCTGATGCATTGTAATATGCTCTGCATGTTTAAAAACAGATTCCTTCATCTTTCCAGTATCCTTTTTTGGTAGATATACTTGTTAGCTTTAGGAAAATGTTTTATAAGGATGGGGACCATGTTTTCAGAAGTGGCCACTGCTTTCAGATATCTTCATTTTAAATGTATAACCTGAAATACAGCAGGACATAATTTGGGGTTTGTGTCCACATCTCCTGTTTACTGTACTTTGAATTTTGGATACAACAGTTGATTTTAAATCGCAGACTTACTTTTGTGGGATCCATGAAATTTTTGTTCCCCTGCAAAAATACTGGCCCAAAGTGATTTTCCACTCCCAATATGATGGCATTAGGAAAAAAACTAGTAGATTCTGAGTGCAGTATGTGCATTTTATTCAATTCTGAAAGAAAGTAAAAGAAATATCCTGCAAGAAGAGCATATGATGCTAATTTGCAACACTGACATTTTGCTCTAGTGGAGTTTACAAGTTCTGGTTATGGGACTGTAGTTTATAGAAGTTAAAAAGCATTCTGTAGCTTATGAAGTAAATTAAGAACTACAGCTTTGCAGTTTTCATTGAGAATCATCGATGATAAAGAGAGTAGAAATTTAATCTTCACTGAATGTCTATGACTAATTCGGGCTTTTTTTTCTCTCAGCAGGGATAAAAAGGATAGCAATGGGTGGCACAGGATGTATTGAATTAAAAAGTTAAAAATACAGAAGTGAGTGGTGAGTGTAGAATGGGCCTTGGGTAGCAATCAGAAAGCATTCAAAGTAAAAATTTGTTGGTGAGTTTCTATTTAAAAGGTAGGTATTTGTAGACAGGTAGATTAGATAAGGAATCAAATCCTGGAGCTCATGGATTTAAACTAGTTGAGTTTCTAGCATAGGAGGATTACCATTCCTCTGGGGGCTCTATTTTGCTGCTGTTCTCCAATACTACCTCTGATCAAGTAAAGCATTGGCAGCATGTGGCAATCCTGACCAGGATTTTATGATAATTTTATGTTACTGTCCATTTTCTGAAGCTCTGCTGTTGTCATCCTTCATACCTCTCTTTAAAGTACCTGATTTTTGCTGCAAGCATGAGGGCTCAGAGCTAATTTGGGGCTGACTGCTGCCGCTGCTGAGGGCAGGAGGGCCACAGAGCAGAACGTTGCTGCTTTTGACCTGAAAACTTGCTGAGCACAATCTCCTCAGGGAGCCACAGTAAAGGGCTGTGGGGCCTGGAGCCCAGCAGTGCCACAGCTCTGGCATATCTGTCTTCATGCCTTGCTGGGAGTGATCCAGAGCAGGGGGCAGAAGGTCCCTTTACTGCATCTTGCTTTTCTCTCTTAGTTACCTTTTTAGTACTCTGACGGAACATCAGCAAAATGGTGTGCCATTTATTTACGATGCTGTATGTATTCATTAGATGTGCAGAATAAAGTAGATATACTTTATCTATCTATATACTGAGTCTGTGGGGAAAAAAAATAATCAGGGAATCAGTAGCTGGAGAAACACCACTATTAGGCTGTCAGCTGTTCTCAGCAGAGTCTTTCAGATACATGGCAAAGCAAACTTCAGCCAAGTGACCTAGAAAGACGTATACTTTATCGAGAAGTCAGCATGCTTCTCAGGCGATAAAGTATCACAAGTTAATGGTTGGTGGCTGTGTGCTGACCTCCAATGGGCCTGCCCTGCTGCAAACAGATTCTGGTCTTGCCTTGCCTCTGCTAATAAACCACACAAGCTCTTAAAGCTCACGTGCACGGTAAAGGAGTTATTTCACTGGAACAGTTTTTATTTGTCGGCCTTTTCCATGTCTTTCCATAAAACTATCAAGGCTGTTGCTAATGTGCCAGCAGGTAGGCTAAGGCTGCAATCTGCTGTGCTGACCAGGCTTATAGCTCTCTGATTCACTGGGGTATCTTGACTGTCTATACCCTTCTGCTGTCTTCCTGACATGCCATATGCTCTTTGCCTCATATACTATCTATATTGTGTTTGCATTATGCCGAGTCTTGAGATCTGGCATGGATTTTACACACTATAAAAAACACTACTGTTACTGTGCTCTTCCTTATGTAGAAACTGTTGTAATCATCTCTCTGTTTAAAAGTAAATTTTCAAAGCAATACTATAATATTTAATGCTTTGAAACTAGGCTACTTTCAAAGCTCCTACATCATGCAATCGCTAATCCTGAAGCACTGCTAGCAATAAGAATGGGAAGTAAAATATTCCAGATATCTTTGCTGGGATTTAGATTCTCCTAGCTCTTCACTTCTGCTGGTTTCCAAACACAAGAGCAATTCTTAGACCCTTCATAAGCTGAGACATGGGGGCAAATTCCAGCAGGAGCCCACACTTTTCACAGAAGTAAGATATTACCAGTCAAAATACTTTGATGATGTAGGAATTGGGACTGCTTTGCCCCCAGAATACTGCCCGATGCTGTCAGGATCTCACTGGGATCAACCTTCTGAACACCTGCATTTTTTTCCAAAAAATATGATTATGTTCAAAGACATAAGAGTACTCTGCAACATTATTTTCTACTGACCTGCTATGAGTAGTAGGCATGGTTTCTCTTGAGCACTCCAGAGTCCCCCTGGAAGGATTATAATGTAATTAATTGACTAAAACACATATGATGAGTAAAAAACAAGATGTTGAATTTTTTTTGTGCGTACCTCTCCTAGCTTCATAATGTGTGCAATATGGGTATTCATTTAATGTATTTTTTTTCTGGATATTTAATTTTTCATATTTCTTCACTTGCCTCCAGAAAGCTCATACTTAAGAAACATAATGAAGCCCACGTGTTCACCAGTACTATTGAAAGTGCTCATATTTAATAGCAGGAGAAAGGTGTTACTTTAACTGCAGATGGACAACTAGTGGTCAGCTGGGTTGTGGAGATACGGTGTAAATGGTATAGAGCAAATCAGAATTCACTCTGATGTTTTTGAGGTGCATACATAGTAGCACTTGTACACTAAGAGCACCAGTGGTGAAACATTCTTTGCTCTGTAAAAAAAAATGTTTAATCAGTAGTGTAATGCATACATACAGATATATAGATGCATGGAAACACATATGTATCTGTGGACACATGAAGCTGGGAAGTTCCAATACCAAAGACAAAGCAAAAGGGATGGAATAAATTTTGACATAAAAGCATTGTGTACTTTTTTGTTGTTTTTGCAGAACCTGGCTTATTGTTTCTGCTCTGACTGGTTAGTGATACCTACTTGCCAGATTGCATGTGTCAGACCTTCAACCCAGGCTCTTCGATCAGCTTATGATGATATTTTCCTCCTCCCCACCCACCCTTACCCTTCTGGAAATCAGCAAGTCTGTAATATTTTTCTTTTAAATTTGACATTTGAGCATTTTCACATTGACAGTTTGTTTTTATGCTACAAGAATGGATGTTTTTGCCCCCTTTTTGCCTTTTTGGTTTTTTAATTACTGCCCCTGACTAGCCTAGCCAGCTTGTTCCTAGCAGATTGACTCCTTATCTGCCAAGAAAGAGGCAATCAAAATTATGCAGAACTTCTCTGTACAAACTGGATTAACATTACACCAAGCTCAAGCTTTCTGTTTTATGAAAGATTTCCTTCCATAGCTGATTTGCTACTGCAGCCTTTTGCTTTCTTCTCTCCCTCCCCCTGCCTTGCCAGTCTCATTTTTGGGACAGACAGGCTTGATGGCAAAAAAACCACAATCCTGTCCTTCATTGCCCTTTTAAATTAATTCGCTGTTGTCTGTGAGTGACTGAGGCAAATAATACTTACATTAAAATCTGTAGCCCTGTGGGTTCTGATGATTTTAGAAATCTGTTCAATGCACAATCATGGGAAATCATGGTATCATGCCTCTGATCATCAACCTTTTACAGATTTGTTTATTGTTTTTCACAGAATGGGAACTTAAACAAGGATCATATGATTTCTTTAGAAAGCTGGTGATCTCTTTATTAATACACTTACAGCCTTTGGGCTGGTCTACACAGTTCCATAAAAATACCTATTCTACTCAGGTGTTTGCAATTTCAGGGGCATTTTGTGAAATTTCTAAACGAAGAAGCTGATATTGCTGATCTGTTGGGGTTTTTTGTTCAACTGGGTTTGTTTGTTTGTTTGTTTGTTTGTTTGTGTTCTGGAAGCTTTTAGCTCTGTAGACATATTAGCTTCTGGTAATTTAACTGCAAGGTCTCTGATTTTTAGTCTCTCTTATTGTTTAATATATTCTTCCTTTGGTTCCTAAAGCTTGATGATTTTCATGTATTTTTTGTATCTTCTATGCTTGTCCTTTTAAATTGTTTTAAAACTGTACTTCCACATTGCTGTTTCTGGCTATTCTATTAAACACTCATTCCAGTAAAAGTTCACATTTTCTTACCTGAAGCCAGATAGCATGGTTTGTTTGTTTGTTTGTTTTCTGGGGTAGGTCTGATTGTTGGCTCTTGTGCTCTTACCACTGTTTAGGGTGATATTCCTATCAGTGGACTAAAATGAAATAAAGGCTAAAATAAAATCCTTGAGCAGGCTTACAGTGGAAGTAGTTTTGTTTTCCTCTGTCCTCACATACTACAGAAAAGAACAGATACTATGTTTTGCTCTTTTTAGTAGTAATATGCAAAGAGACAGTGGAACAAAGGATTACATTCAGGTTAATATCAATTTCCTGGTTATTTTGTAACAAGATTAAGGGAAGGGGTGGGTGTAGGCCAGTCTACTTACTGCAGCTAATGACTATCTCATCCCCATCATTGCTGGGAAAGAACATAAAATGGAGAGGAGTGGTTGAGCAGAACAGCAGACTCTGGTGGCTAGTATTATTGGGAAGTTGTTAGATTTTTGGAGAGCTTCCCTGTGAAGAAGACCAAAGACAAAAGATTTTTCTTAAAATATGAACCTTATGGTGTAGGAACTTGCTCTGCAACTCAGTGTTTCTATGATGGAATATTTCACTTTAATCTTGATTTTACACCCCTTCCGTGCCATGGCACAGGATTACATGACTCCCAAGACTTGTGATTTTCAGGGGCTTGGAGCTGCACAGATACTGTCCTCTGATCCAGGCCCGTATGTGTGACTTTGTCACCTGAAAGCACAGCTGCACAAAGAAGCTGACTCACCCCAAGGTGCCCTTTGTAACTCACAAAGAAGCAGAGATGTGGCAGGGATGATAAAAGTTATCCACATCTTATAAACTATTTCCTTTGGTTCCCTGAGGTGTAAGGTCTGACTTTTCTCCTGCTTAGAAACTATTTTGGTATGAGTCTTGATGTCAGGTGGCTTGGTGGCCCCTTCTCAAGTGTGTATCTTAGCTAGTACTATGTGATCTCATCATTTTCCCATAGTTGCAACTTTTCAAAAGTCATGACTTTTTGATCAGGCCAAGCAATTTCCAGAAATAGACCAGATTAGCACCTTAGTTATCTGTCCTTAATTAAAATAAAATAAAACCCTGAGTGATTTGAAACATTAAGATTGAAGGAGTCAGAAAAGTTAGTTACCAAGAAGGGGATGCTTAGAGTAAGATGTGTATGTCTTGGGTTTGGTTTTGATTTTTTTTCTGTCTAATGGAGGTGTTAAAGAGGTTAAGATGAAGTTTAGTAGCAGATAGGATGAACGAGGAAAAGGGGTAAGTCTGGATTTTGTCACTGAAATTTTAAGGTAAAGACCTAGGAAAAAGGTAACTGACAAGTTACAAAATGGTAGCGTCTCAATACAATGTGGTTGATATATAAACATATAGATTTACAAGTTTTGACTCATAATAAAGTTGGAATGGGAAAATGTGAAGTTTTGGGCTTTCTTGCTGTTATATTTTGCACTTGAGGCATTGTGTTTTAGAAAGTAACTACAAAGTGTAATTATAACATCGAATATATTCTTATGCTAGTTTCCATACTCAACTTATTTGTACATTCCAAAGTAAGAGGCTATCATGGAGCATTCTGTATTGCACTCTTCTGTTTTAAGTTTAGTGACGCTTTTGTTATGTTTTGCTTTCAACTTTTGATTGTGACCATTTATAATTTATCCTCTTTATGATAATGCATGAAGATAATCCACTAAGAAGAATATTATTCTTAATTAAACTTGGATGGATAGATGGTGTTTTCTTGCTTCTCTGTAGAGTCTCAAACCATTACAGTCACCTATAGGATATTTCTGAAATGCAAATGAGTTTATCTAAAATACAGCTAAACCTAATTTAACTGATATAGTTACTAGCTCCTCCTAACATCTGTGAAAATAATTTCCCTCTGGGCTATTTTAATGTCAGCTTGCTATTTCGGACTAATTGTGAACATGTGATGATCATCACATATTATGTAGAATAAGAAAGCAAGGACAAGGTATACAAGGTAGGTTGACTTGATAGCCTGCAATTACTTACTCTTCAGTTTTGCTTTATCACTTTATCTATTCATATGTTTACAGTTTATATAAATAACCTGTGTCTGTGTTTCCTTTGGCTTGGTGTTCCAGGGAAAAAAAGGGAACATAAATTCTTAATGTGAGAGGAATAATTTTCTTTTCAGGAGCAAAGCAACGTGGCTAAGGTGGATAACAGTGAAAAGCCAATTTTCTGAAAAGACCATAGTCTCTCGCAAACAGCCCACAGAAATTCTAGTTCCATTTAGTGTGAACAGCATAAACACTTGAAGCCAAACTAGCACAGAGGTCTATTTGTGCATGTGTGCGCATTTGTCAAATAGTATGTTTGAGTCTTCACTGAGCTTTGGATCCAGCACATAGTGATGGAAATATGCTGTGTTGGCCATCTACAAGCATGATTCTTCATCTAGTAAGAGTGCAGATGTGTCCACTGTTTTTATTTCATGTAGATCATGTAGACATATGATATAACTGATGGTGGAAGTGTCCATAGAACTCATTGTTTAATGGTGTGAATTGCACCTGGGATGGTGCAACCATGGATATATGTATAGGCTGGGGAATGAGATGCTGGAAAGCACTGCCATGGAAAGGAACTCAGAGGTCCTGGTCGATGGCAAGTTGAGTATGAGTCAGCAGTGCCCTGGCAGCCAAGAGGGCCAACTGTGTCCTGGGGAACATCAGGCAAAGCATCACCAGACAGTTGAGGGAGGTGATTGTCCCTCTCTGCTCTGCACTGGCACGGCTTCACCTTGAATACTGTGTGAAGTTTTGGTCACCACCATATAGGAAAGATACTAAGATATTAGAGAGTGTCCTAAAGAGGGCAATGAAGATGGTGAAGGGCCTTGAGGGGAAGCCATATGAGGGGTGTCTGAAGTCTCTTGGTCTGTTCAGCCTGGCGAAGAGGAGACTGAGGGGAGACCTCATTGCAATCTACAACTTCCTCATGGGGGGAAGAGGAGGGTCAGGCACTGGTCTCTTCTCTGTGGTGACCAGTGACAGAACTCCAGGGAATGTCCTGAAGTCGTGTCAGGGGAGGTTTAGGTTAGATATTAGAAAAAGGTTCTACACCCAGAGAGTGATTGGGCACTGGAACAGGCTCCTCAGGGCTAGAGTTCAAGAATTGTTTGGACAACCCTCTCAGGCACATGGTGTAATTCTTGGGGCTGTCCTATGCAGGGTTAAGGGTTGGACTTGATGATCTTTGGGGGTCCCTTCCAACTCAGGATATTGTATGATTCTTTGATTCTGTTATTATTCTCTGATCAAGAGCACCACCTTTTTGACAGTCAAACTACTTTCTGAAGTAACTATAATAACTCAAAATATAAAACCTCTCGTATGTGTTACTTCTAGCATTCCTGTGCTGTAAGTGTTGAATTTTGTGCAGTTCTGACTTGAAAAGCAATTCCCTGAAAATTGCCCAAAAAGGTTCCATTTTGTATCATCTTTTTGTCTCTCATAAGTGAACAATTTACAAGTAAAGCAGTATTACTATTTTTTTTTAAATGCATATTTTTAACCATCTACCAGCATACCTGAGACTGAGGACTGAGATTCTGACCATGGATTGTTAATATTACTAAAAGGTCTTCCAGTTGAAACACATGTTTCATAAAATCAGATCAGAACTAGCAAGCTGTTCTGTTGACTCAGAAATGACAAGCTCCAGTTTGTGCTGCCTGTGTTAGATCGGGAGGTTTCATAGGGACTAAAGTGCAGTTTTTATTTTCATCTAGGTTCATTACATATTGCACTAGCGTGCGTGAAACATAATACAATGCTGCACTCTTGTTCTGCATTTCACCCTTGTTCTGGTATTTCTTTAACATTTCCCTGTGGGAAACTGTGGCCTGCCTACTGGCCAGTTTGCTTCCAGGAACTGGGATGGTGTGGTTGCAGCTGCTTCCTGCTTGAAAAAGGCACCAAGTGACATGAAGCTATTGGTAGAATGACTGTGCTGGAGGAGCATAGTAAAGAGACTGCCAAAAATGGTAGGATGATGAAAAAGACAGAGTAAAGAAAGATATCTTTCCAGAATTTACAGAGTTGAACTGTGGTATAGATGGCAGTTTGTTGCTAGATGAAGCAGTCGTGATGCTAACTACTTATACAGAAGGGACCTGTTGAGTAGGGAGAACTTTCCCACAGACAATCAGTTTTTAAAGATATTTGGATGTCAACCCAATACTGATTTCACCAAGAGTTAAATTTTTAAATAATACATCTTTGTTATTTAACACACATTGATATCTTTACTGTCTTGTGTGCTGCTTTTATCTACATAGGCATCTAAATGGTAGGAAGAGCTAGGTAAATAAAGATACACTGAAAGAGAATATCCTTATTCATTGTAAAAATGACCTTTGGAAAATATATGATGTATTAAAAAAATTGCTGTCAAGGTAATATGACCTACTACACCCATGCTAGACACCAATTTAAACAGAAATTCTGGTTAAATTGCATTTTAATGCCAACCTCAATTTTATTCCTCCTTCTCCTGTGTATTTATCAAGCAGTAGTGTACAACTGACAGTGCTACTCAGTGGCAGAGAGTTTTGTTGTTAAGCATCAGTGTCCTGAATAGAATTCTACATTCTCCATCAATCTTTGTTGTCAGATTATTATATATCATCCATGGTTGTTACAGGGTTTCTGTTATTTAATGGTATGTGGTAGATATGACACAATATCTGATGTGACGGTGGACACATGCGTTCATGTTGTGCGTTAAACTTCACAACTGCCTGACATTTTAGGTCTCTCAGCATCTGGAATGTAAATGTTACTATTCAATGTCTTAAATTAGTGTGAAGCTATCCTAAGTAGGTGTTCATTTGAATGTCGTTACTCTAATTGGTCTGCATAGTCTTCTGTCAAAATTTTTAAGGCTATTGTAATGTTGCGGACGAGCAGTAGGTTGAACACACCGCTGGTAACCTGTGACTGTAAATGTATTCCTAAGCAATTACAAAAGATATATAGTTTTGGAAGTTTAAGTAAAAGTATACTATGATCGCCAAAGTACCTGAATTATTATAACGCCAAATGACCCATAATTTGACCATTAATTGTTGGGAGGAAAAAAGTGGGGAAATCGTTGGTTTTACTTATGTGAAGGTTAAGCTGAATTCTTCAATAAAACACATGCTCTCCAGTCTGTGTGGTAGTATTTACAAGTTAAAAGGATGTCTTTGATCCCAAACCACGGTTGTTCTAGTAGCATTTCAGTCATGTTTTTGTAAGGATTTTTCTGTGTTCGTATAAAACATAAGATGTTCACATCAGCTAGTAAATGGGCTTTCATTGTTGTTTTAAGAATATGAAAAATGAGATGGTTTAATTAGAATACAAAACGCAAAGAAAGGAACTGAAATACTACTTGAAATTATTCTTAGCTGAACGTTCTGTCACTTTTACAATGTGCAGGGTACAAGCATGTACAAGAAGCATTTGTCTGATTCAGATTCTTTGCAAATGATTCTTTGAAGGCACGTGACTGATGGGAATCAGCTTTAAATTGGTGTTCTGCCCTATATGGCTTTCTCGTATGAAAAGTCATGGTTGGTCCCATTCTTAATGGATGCTCTTCTTTTTTAACTGCATGTTTAACCTGTGGACCACTATGTCAAACTAATAGAAATTCAATTTCAGGTCATGTTCTATCTATATGGTACAGTCTGTTAAATCCTCAAATTTATACTTCTACATAAGGCAGGGATTAAACAGGCTGGTTTTGCAGCCAAAGTTTGAGATTCACCAGAGTAGAGTAGCTGTAGCTCTGGACATGGAAATGTGCTTCACAGATAGGGGAGTGAGTCCAATACACAGGTCTCTAAGGATACGACCATTGGCGTTCCCTGATAACTAAGATAAAAGCATCAAGCTATTTAATTCTTTACCAAAAATTCTTTACTATTTAATTCTTTACCAAAAGCTATTTAATTCTTTACCAATTCTTTACTATTTGACACACATCTGAAATCTGGAATGGTATATTAAGGTATTCATATTACCTTTCTTGATTGTTTATGGTAGAGAATTTCAGAATGACCCTTTTCTATATTTTTTTAAAATTTGAATGTATTTAAAGTATTAGGCTTAAAAATCTAAAATATTCAGCTGACATCTCGTTATGTCGTTACTGCATATAAAAACAGACTGTAAATGTGAGCTTTTCTGCCTATATATTCTGTAGCTGGTAGTCCTTAGTGGCTATGAAGGAGTTGTAATCATGTAAAAAATGTGATTAAGGATTTCTTTTAGAAAACTACATGTACTTTTTTTTTAGATTGCCCATAATGGCTCCAGTGTGTAAACATGTAATTATAGAGTTTTCTTAAATGCTTACTATTTACTCAATAGGCCGTGAGGGCTACAGAAGGAGCTCTTTATTGCTTTGCAGATCATTGAACTTATAGGCTGCATAATAGCTCCTTTGAAGCCAACATGCACTACTTTAATGTGGGTGCTGTGTGTAGTCCACATGCCCACATCCCATTTTAAGGAAAGAATAGTAAAATGATCTTCTCTTAATAGAAAAAGCAGTTGTTCCACACTATGGGAGACTTCAAATGTTGTTCTGGAGAATAGAAACCCTTACCGATTTAGCAGATAGGGCTTAGGTTTTTGTTGGCTGTTTTGTGACTTTTATTTTTAGGCTTTATGACCCAGATTGACATTTTTGCAGCTAAATATGACTAACTGAATATAGAGCTTCATGAAAGAAAATGTCGACATGATTTAACATTTGGGACATGAACAAAGCCCTGCAGAGAGACCTTGACAAATTAAAGAGATGGGCAATCAGCAACAGTATGATGTTCAACATCATACTGCACCTGGGATGGGGCAACCCTGGATTTACATACAAACTGGGGAATGAGATACTGGGAAGCAGTGCCATGGAAAGGAACTTGGGGGTCCTGGTCAATGGCAAGTTGAATATGAGTCAGTGGTGCCCTGGCAACCAGGAGGGCCAACCGTATCCTGAGGGACATCAGGCACAACATCACCAGCTGATCGAGGGAGGGATTGTGCCTCTCTGCTCTGCACTGGTGCGGCTTCACCTTGAATATTGTGTACAGTTTTGGGCACTACGGTATAAGAAAGAAATTAAGCTCTTAGAAAGTGTCCAAAGAAGGACCATGAGGATGGTGAAGGGTCTGGATGGGAAGCCATATGAGGAATGAGTGAGGTCACTTGATCTGAGGTTCAACCTGGAGGAGACTGAGGGGAGACCTCGTTGCAGTCTGCAACTTCCTTGTGAGGGGAACAAAGGGGCAAGTACTGATCTCTTCACTTCTGTGACCAATGACAGAACTCCAGGAAACAGCGTGAAACTGAGTGAGGGTAAGTTAGGTTAGATATCAGGAACAGGTTTGTCACCCAAGTGGTGGTTGAGCACTGGAACAGGCTCCTGAGGAAAGTGGTCACAGCACCAAGCTTGTTTGAGTTCAAGAATCATTTGGACAACACTCTCAGACACATGGTGTGATTCTTGGGGCTGTCCCATGCAGGGCCAGAAGCTGGACTTCAGTGATCCTGATGGGTCTCTTCCAACTGAGGATATTCTATGATTTTATGATAAACTTTACAAATCTGATGCTATTAGGCTTTCAATTGCAGGGAGGGGAAGGTTGCCAAGCTGTAGATCAGGAAGGACAGGAATGGTATTGGGAGGTTATCTGTTTTACCTACTGTTACTGGTAGTGTCGACAGTGTTTTCCTTCTGTTAAACTTCCTGATTTCTGTCCTGAAGCTGATCTCTGAGTTGCCTAACATTCAGAACCACTGAGCCTTTGAGTCCATGCCCTTAACAAGCCTTTTTCACCTTGTTCCAGGACAGAGGTGAATAGGGAGAGGGCAGGACCAATTTCCTGCATTAATGGGAAAGAGAAATGCTGTGGAGATATGCAGAAAAAGCAGGGCATCAGGGATAAGGATCATGTTTCAAGCACTTGCCAAACGAAGGGGGTGAATCTAGCTGGCAGTCCGTGGCAGGGAGCAAAAGCATCTGGCAGGTGGTATGGAGACAAGAATGGGAGGAATAAAATACCTTGATAGTTCTTCATAAATTGTAGTATGGTTGTTTCTGTGTTGTAAGAGCTGGCAGCAAATAGAAGTTTGTGTGAAGAAGTTATTTCTGCAGTAAAAAAGGGGAGAAAATGCGTAGTATTTTGAAGACCTCAGTAATGTTCCTGAGCAGTGTGGGAGCAGATCAAAGCTTCCATTTTCATAATTTCATTTAACTTCTCTTATATTTAATTAGCTACATCCAGATGCCTGAGAAATTATGTCTGAAGAGTAAAAGTGATACAAATTCTGAGTCTGACAAGACTAATGAACTAAAAAGCAGCACATATTCTGATGACTGAGAAGAGGGTATTGTTCTATTCTTCTTTCATAAGAGCTTATGTCTACCAAGTACCTGAAAGCAAAATCAAACTCCATCACAAAAGAAATCTTTTAGCAAGGAAAAGAGGTGGGTCATTTCACTAAGTGTATTGTAAATACCTTAATTTTATGTGCAAGTTTAAAGAAAAATGCTGCTCACAAGTGAAGAATGGATGAGTTTGGAGAATAATTGTGCCTAAATATGAATGTTAGAATCAAGTTGGAGAATTTAATTAAGAGAAGAGTTCTTAAACTACAACAACCTGTTAAGATTTTTGAGATGAGTGTATTGTGAAGGAAGAGTTTGCTGTAATGTCAATATGCATGTCAAAGTTAGATACAGCACCACCATTTAGGAATAACAACACTGTCAGACTTTATGTATGTCTTTCATTTTGTTTTTATGGTGTAGTGTAATGATGTTTCATTAGCTGACTAATTTGTTGATCTTCCACTGTATACAGAAGGGCCATTAGATGCACCAACATAAAAACATTTTCTATCAGTCATTCACAGAAGAGTTTATTAAAAGGCAACATTGTAAATATCTGATTGGTTCCTAATCCAGTTCGTAGTTTGTTACTAGTGGCACTAATTGGCATCAACTTGGTAGAGATGAATAATGTTCTGTCTTTTCTCAGCCCTTGAATGGGCTTTTCCAGGACCATCAAATCAGCCACAGGCTGAACTGATTTTACCTTTTAGTGAAAGTGTTGCAGTATGGCAGGCCCTTGCAGTCTAGAGTTTTACAGAATAACCCTCTGTAAAAATATGCAACACAGTCATATATGCAAATAATGAAGAAAAAATATAACAGAAGACAGCTCCTCCTATACTCAGCTTGGGTTTCCCTCCCCCATCAATGAACTGAAATGGCTAAAAGTGAAAGAGGTAAAAATAATGATGTTTCAGTCATCAGAATTCTAAGTCTATATTTCATATGGACAAATGGATAGACAAATTCATATCCTTCAAGACAATATCCACATTCTGAAGAGCCCTGTTTCAGAGATTTCATGAAGAGACAATGGGGAAGAAACAAAATATCCCTTTCCCTAGGAGGTGGCGTGTGAAATAGGGCTACCTATTTAAAGATGATCCATCAAAATAAAACTACTTAGAGCTGCAATGTAGGAGGAAAAAGCAAATTTTTCTTTGAAAGTGTCTGTCCAGTTCAAACTTCTGTCTTACGTTGCGATGAATTGTCCACAGGATAAACCTATTTGTTTCCATTCACCACAGGCGGCATTGAGTTTCTAGTTCAGATGTAACCAAATTATTGATCGAGTTTTGATGTCAGATGACACAGATTTCACCATGACTGTGTTACCTATGAAAGCCCTTGTGCATCACTTTCATGCATTGTATATTCAATGTATCGCTCAGAGATCTCTGTAATCTTGCATACAGCAACTTTTAGAAATTAATTCTATTGCTGTTTGTAAGGCAAACAAAGAACATCATTGTGTGTTCAGTATGAAGCCTACTGTGTCAGTGTAAGCAACATTTCAAAATGCCTCTGAGTAAAACATATATCAGTAGAAAGTGCATGGAAAGCCTTTCATCCTAGCAATGTATATTTTGCTAATCTGTTGTTTATTCCAACACTGATCAATTGCATGGATAAAACCATACTCTGTGCCCCTTATCCCAACTCTGTTAATCTCGTATTGTTTTTTAAGCAACTCCAATAAAAGAGATAGAGTTGTATTTCCAGTATCACTTAAATCAATCAGTGTTTAGAACTGCTGTTTAGGGATTCTCTATTAAAAAATACAACAAAAAATAACATGTACAGAAAACTCACATTCAAAGTCCTCAGGCTGTGCCTGGTTTCAAAATACTTTTGTTTGTATATTCTTGTAGCATGTATAAACAGCAAAATCATCTCTGAATTCTTCAGCTATGAAGTTTTGAGTCAATTTTCTAAGGACTTTTTTTTTGCAGAGGGATAAACTTTTCTTAGACATAAAGTCTTCAACATCTACACTTCTAGAAGCAGACAGGTGAAACACCCTTTGCAGTGCACTTCTTTATGTCATGGTGAAGTTTCAGCCATCAGGGTGTGCAGATGGCCTGGAAAGTGCCATGTCATTGGACAGCAGCTGAAGGAGGGCCGGGGCTGGAGCTCTCCTTCGGACGGGTGGTCATCCCAGGCCACAGGGGACCACAGGAAAATGCTGAAGGTGTGTAGGTTGAGCTGCACATGTTGAGAGCAAAAGTAATTCAGTCAGACAGACATGATGGGGAGAAGCACTGTCATTGAGCATGCCAAATGGTTGGAGTTGTCTAAGCTGTAAACATTATTGAGATTTCTGCTCTCTCTTCACACTTTTTCCTGTCTCCACCCTGTTTCTCTTCATTCATTCCTGCTACAGAGAAGTGGAGAATGGATTGGAAGAAGTAGTTGAGAGGGTCAGTCAGTTCACAATGAGTTGAGTTTCAGCATCACAATGCAGTCACTACATTTTATACAACTGAACTCTGGAGAACTTTTCTTCTTTGGGCTATGCACAAAGATTTGCTGAGGTGATTCTGTTTCCATTTCTGTCATTATGTTTTGCAGAGAGAGTAATCAGACCTTGGAATAGGCTGCCCAGGGAGGTGGTATATTCACCGTCCCTCGAGGTTTTTAAGATAAACTGGGTGTGGCACTTATCCCATGGTTTAGTAACCACGGCACTGTTGGATCAAGGGTTGGGCTTGATGATCTTGGAAGTCTTTTCCAACCTGTTTGATTCTATGATTCTATGTGCCCAGACTTTTGGACTTTGTTATACAGAGTTGTTTGTGTTCATTTTTATTTTACTTTAAGCACTTTATTCTTTCTCTGATTCGTCCTTGCCTCTCCAAGCCTATTGATTTCGAAAATGGCAGCACGCTACTGAGCGCCAGCCATACATCAGATTTGTTTCTCCCTGTTCATGAATTACAAACCTTGGACTCAGAGTTGCCAAGAAGATAATTGAATCAAGTTACCATTTACTTCTAGAAGATAATTCTCATCAGCACATATTGGCAGATTTCTGAACTTACTAAAAATGCAAGGCAAAGAAATCTGAACCTGCTCATGAAATAGTGGGATTAAACCCAGTCCCCAATAAATAACTAAAAATTGTAATTAGTCTCCTCAGGTACTTTAAGAGTCTTGAGGGAAAGGACATAGGGTATGGATTGGTTAAAAAAGAGAAAGAACTGTGCTTCTAGTCACATTTGGAAAGCATTTTGGAATTGCCATTAATGGTATCAATGGATCTCATGATCAATTGCAAAACAAACAATGCAATTTGGGGAAAGAGTAGTGATTAATATATGGTAGAAAGAGTTAGTCCCTTGTCTGAGTACTAGGCTAGGAATGAAAAACCGGCCTACCCTCATGAATAGTTGTGGATTTCCTGCAATGTGTCCAGCATCACTGACTAGGTAATAAGTTATGATTTGGGAGTATTAGCAATAAATCTACATAGACTGTCAGAATGTTTTTTCAAAACAACCTAAACCTTTGTCAGAATTCCAGTGAAACAGCTACAAGCACCCACACTGTCTTACCCAGATATGTCTTCCTGGGATAGTTGGTATTAAAACACCTCCATAGGAGATGAAACTCACGTTAGTGTGTCTGCTATGCTTAATTTAAAGCTTGGTTTCACAGGTGTCAAGAAAGTGTGCAGATCTCAAGGCTATTTGCTGTTCAGTATTGTTGCCTTAGTTTTAAAATTTTGGTTTAGTTCCAGTGCTGAACGTAGAAAGATTTTGAAACCCTGATATTTTTGAGAAGTAAAGCTCTGCTTTTCTCCCATTTTATATTTGCCAGCTGGTGTATGGCAGAGTGATCCCAAAGAGGTACATTCAATTTACCAGTTGAAGAGCCAGATATCAGCAGTCCTTCCCTTCTCCTGTGCCACCTGGATCCTAGGGCAGCACAGTATCTCTGCCAACACTGTTGTTAATGCTCTTGAAGAGGCATACAGTTTGTTAATTGTGTTTTGAGATTGCATGAGACTGAAGGGAGTTTTAAATACTACTGAGGGAAAGAAAATGTTTAATAACAAGAGGAGCAAGTGATCATTCAATTTGACAAGGGAACAACAATTTTGCTTTTGAGCAATGTACCTTGAATTGTTGTAACATCTTGGCTCACAGAGGTGACAGTTCAGTTCTATACATGGTTTATTGGGGCACAGGAACATTTGAAAAGTTGCTTACTTTATCGGTGTGTTTTAACAAGCATGTCAGAAAATTTCAAAGCTTGGAGTGGGGAGGAGTTGCTGAATAGTGAACTTTGACATCACAACTTGTGCAATGTTGCTGAGCAGCACATAGAACCCTGTCTTCAGGTTTTCCACCTGAGAAACTGGTAAACATTCTGGTGAAGCAACAGTGTTTTTGTTGGGGTTTGTTTTTTTAGTTCTTTTTTAAATGTGATCTGTGAAAACAGGATAGAGAAGTTAAATGTTAAAGGTTGATCTTCCACTAGCAATATGTAGAAATGAAACTATTGCAATTAACAAGCCACATTAATTTACCACGAATGAGCATTCTGGTCTGCATTTTCTTACCAAAATTCCTGTCATTAAACTGGAATGAGTTTTGTCCTTACATTGTTTCGAGTAGGACTTAGGTGACTCATAAGCTTTGTAGTGATTCTATGCATGACTTGCCTTTGCCTCCAGCAGAGAATAGAACGCAAGTTAGATGATAGATAGATGATGTAAACCGGAGCATATGGAAATGCTGTTCTGTAAGTTTTAAGCTGGGTTTGTAGTCTCCAGGTTGGCAGATGTGCAGGTTATCATATGTACAAGACATCTGGGGAAGGAGCTGGTTGGCTTCTGATCGATTATGCCAGAATATATTTCTTTAAGACCCTTTACTTGGTTTCATCTCTTCTGTTTTCTCTGTCTTTGTTCCAAAATATCTACAATAGAATCTATGAAGAAATCAACAGCTTTCTTCTTTTTTTTTTTCACTTTGTATGTCTGACACATCAGTCAGGAATCTCAGAATTCTAATTAAAATAAAACCAAAGTATATTATTCCAGTGAAAGATGAAAATTTCCATTCTCATCCTCAGTTTTAAAGTTTATGTTCCTTTCACTTTGTAGATCTCCGATCCTTTCAAATCTTACAGAATTTGGCAATAAAAACATTTACTTACGGAAAAAACCCAAGCTCCCAAGACTTCAGTAAAACTTAACAGAGAGGTTCAGTTAACATGACCCAAGCTCTTCTTTAATAGGTGAAGTTAACCCACTCTATCCAAAAGACATTAGTGTGCTCAGTGTCTGGAAACACCATCTTCTGTTCATGGGAAGGTTTTTGTACCGATTGTTAGGCATTTTCTGTTGAAAGAAAAGCATTATGTTTTCAAATCTTATAGTCTAAACATACTACCAGTAGTCATAGTAGGAGTTCACCCTCTTCCTCAACTATCCATCTCTGTAATTAGGACTGAGTTTGAAAACTAAATGATTTATTATGGCATTTGTGTCAAATCACAGGAGCAATAAGGTCAAATAATTTTATCCTGCCAAGAAACATTGTTTGAAAACTGATGCCTTAAGCCCCTAATGTTTTTTTATTTCTTTTAATATTTGTAAGACTTGTAAGTTTTATAAGCAGTGAAAGTAGAAACCCTCTCTTCTTTGCCCTTGTTCCTTTCCCTTTTCCCTGTAGCACCCTTGTTTACACATTCCTTAACCCTCTTACCCCATTCTATGCTCCCTATATCAACCCTACTCCTGAATCCAATAGAAATGTTTAGTCTTTTGTCAAGGCAAGGCCTAGGCAGTTGACAGAACAGCATATCTGGGCCTAAACCACAGAATGAAGTCAAGAATTAGGTAACTGTGTACCCTTTGTGCTCTGATGATGATGAAGATGGGATGAATGGAGGGTCCCGAAATGCACCCCAGACTCATTTTCAGGGGGTGGACCCCGGGGCGGTCCAGAGGAAAGGCCACAGGGTGGATACATCTGGGATTGGATGGATGATGTTATAAAATGTAACCTCTCGGGCACAGGGGTACGCGCGCGTCTTGTAACATCTTAGCCTTGGCAAATAAACCCTTTTCTTATCTCACCCCTAATTAACTGCTCCGGAGATTTTTTCAGCACCTAAATCCCACGGCAACAAAACCACTAGACAACCAGCAAAGGGCTAGTTAGACTGCTCAAACAAATACTCTGGTGAAATTCTTGAGCCACATAAAATCACATTTGATGGCTGCTGAACTTAACACTGATGTGGGAATTATGGCACAAACCTCATCAAGAAAGTCAGATGGGCACTACTACGACAGACTCCGGGTCAGAGGCAAAGAGATCTGTAAGAGAAGGATCTCTCTGGAGCAAATACAGGCTTCTGAAGAAACACAGGATTCCAAATAGATGATGACTGTTCTAGAAGACACAGCTGAGACAAAACCTGTACCTTATTACTGATACTGAATATCCTATTAGAAAATGCTGCTCTGTTAAAAGATAATTAGGAGCAAATGCTTTAAACTGCTATACTACGCAGAGCTAAAATGATCTAATGAGTTATCATATATATTATGCAAGGAGTTTAATAAAAATCTCATAACAATTTGTGTAACTTAGCAAGAGAATTTTTTCCAAATGGAAGGAAAGATTATCCTCTAATCATTCTTTAAAAAAAATAATATTGAAATAAATGCAGGATATGTTCAGGAATTGTGCAGCATATCTTAAGAAACTATTGCAAGGGAGAGGTTATATGGCATATACTTAGAGCAGTTATACCTAAGAAATAACTTCCTGCTATCTTCTTGTCAGAAAAAAAATGGTGCAGAAATGCTCATTATTTTTTCCCCTTCTGGAGTAATTTGTTTGGTTCAATTATTCTCTCGATACTAACACAGGGTCTCAATTATGTTTGTTGGTTAATTACTGCTTCAAAATGGGCAAGTGGTTAGCTTGAAATATCTTTGTGTTTAATCCAGAGAGGTGATTTTGCATTATATGTAATTTTTCAGTGACAGAACAATAGATATTTTTAAAAGGTGCTATGATAAATACTTTCTATGACCTTTCCATAAATGCTCCTCCTTTTAATTTTTGACAATCTTTTTCAGCACTGATTTAAACACAACTTTAAGTACCAAGCAGAATTGGTTAAATTGAAACCTCCAGAGCTGTCTGTGAGTTCATATTTTCTCTGCAAAATACTATGCTTGAAATCCCTACAGATTCTTTAACTTTTATCCTACTGAAGTGAAGCAAACAGGAATGATATGTTCTGGTTTCCAAGACAAATCAACAGAATATCTGTTGCTCCATACAGACACCTGAAATATTCTCATCGTTTTCTAAGACTTACAGCAGGATATACCTATATAACTTACTTTTTGGTCAGCATCACACTGAAAGTAGATAAATGCAGATGTAGAAACAGAAGCTACTCCACAGCAGTACATCACTATAAATGTGTAATAAAACCGCATTTTTGCCATGCCATTTTTGACTGTTCTCATAGCTGTCAGTGTCTCTTCCTTTTCTTCCCCCCAGTTACTTCCCTTAGATTCATGCACAGAAATCAATCTCTACTGTTACTGTTCTTTTCATATCTACATTCACCTGTTTGTGGATAAGTGAATCTGAGAGCTTGACTTTTTGTAAAATTTTGATAGTAATATGCATTAGCAACCATTAGCCTTAATCATTTGATTAACCCAATATGGGTTTCCATTAGCACCCTTCTGGAAACTAAAATGGAAAATGTTTTGTTAATGAAAGACAGAAAAGGAGAGATTCAGAGAAATGAGTTCTTTCATGACCTGTATATCTTCCTGAGCAGCCAGCTGGAAAACAGGACTAAAAAAAGCATAGTCATTGAAAAAGTTAGAATCACAGACTATTCATACTGTTTTCACACAGGACTCTATAAATGTTTCATTCTTTGATTCCAAAATGATTTCTCATATAATTGTAGATACTCCTGATGTGAGATATTATTTGGTAACAAGTCAACCACTAGTTTAATTCTCTAGCAACAAGTTGTTCTTTCACAGTCAATCACCAAGTAAGTTATAATGGTTGAAGGTCAGTCAAAAATATCCTTTAAGACAAGAATTTACCAGTCTTTCAAAGTACTTGGATTTTTTTGTCTTTTCATTCTCAGACATTTGTTTGTTTGTTTTTTTTTTTTTTGTTTGTGGGTTTTTTTTGTTTGTTCAGGTTTTTTTGTTTGTTTGTTTTTTGTCTTGTCATGTTATGTAAAATGTTCCACTATCAAGGAGTTTACAGACAAGGAATATAAAATACCTACCCACAGGTATACTGTAGCCTAATGATTTTCCCTTTTAAGGTCTACTATATACTGATATCTAACTTTCTCCTTTGCCTGTTTTTATGTTCTTATTTCAATTAAGTGTCCTTTGTCAGAACTACTCAGTGTTCTTAGCCTGTGTACTCATTTTTTTTTACAGGGTATATTGAGTGCATTTGTAATAGTGTTTAAGTTTGCATCAGGAATGTGCATTTGAAGTGAATTTCTGTTTAGTCCCAACTTTAGGGCTTTGGTTCAAGATGAGGATTTCAACTGGATCCCATTTGAATCAAACTAAGCCAAGATTGCCAGGAACAAACCTTGTGTACTCTTTTTACGAAAGCAAACTGAGACCTTGAGACACCCTTTGGGCTAGTTGAAAGTTAAAACCACTCAAACGTTGGGGCATTAAGTCCTCAACACTAATTGTTTTGCTCAGCAAGTCTGATCCTATTAGTCTTCACTATATGCTAGTGTAGATGGGGGGAGCATTTAGTCCTGATTCCTTCCACACTACACCTAATAATGCCTTATGTGAAAGGGTTTGTTCTTAGAGATTACGCCTCTGATAGTTCTGTCTGGATTTCTGACTATCCCAGGTTAACATACATAAAGTGTTCTTGTAGTTTTCTTGTCTGTTTCAGAGGTATTTTCAGTTTCTTCTTTGTATTCTTACTACACAACTCTCTGTGGTACTGTGGACACTGTAAGGAGAAAGACTGCAGGGCTGTATTGTGATATTGTCACGAATCTGCAGACACTAGTGCGTTCCCCTCCTTTAAGTCATTGTATAAAGCGCAGACAAAACCTTGGTGTCTTAACTACTAGTGATTTTCAGCCACCTTGTTGAATATATTAGTCTCTTAAAATGTGAGAAGATGACATTTTATAGTATCCAGAGCAAATGCGTAATATTTAAAAAAAAGTCAGGAAATGTAGGCAAGTTACTACATCGTTGTATTTATGTAATTTCTCTAAGTTTTAGTTTTTCCTCTTCAGTGAGGATGGATTAGAGAAATTATTTAGTCAGAGAGAAGTTCTGATGCAGCTTCAAAGAATAATATCAAACATTGACATCACACAATAAAAATGTCTGCAAGAGGATTGCTACTTTGATGATAGAAATAGAAACAGATACTTCTTGGTCATTAGGCTTTAGCTCCAAGGGAGAGAGAACTGTGTAGGTAGAAATGATAGAAACATGGTAGAAACATTGTCTGAGTATTTACTGTGGGTCGGTTTGAGTGGGGATTTTTGTGTTGTGGGTTTGGGTTTTTTCCCCCTTCTTTGGGATTTTTTAATGCATGCTTTGTGAAATTAGTAGCATAATTTATTATAAATCCTTACCTTTATCTTTATTGTGAAGGTGGAACTCACTGGAAATGTTACGTAACTTAGGCAATGCTGAAATAAAGCAGCTGAGACTGGCAGAAACAAAAGCAGTCTTTTTTTTTTTTTTTTTTCAGGGGAAATTACTGGTACTGAAATAACATTTCAACATAAAATATAAAAGTGGTACACAGTGGGAGATCATTAAAAAGTATCCTGTCACTTGAATCAGACCATGTATTGTAATGCAGATTATATTGATTTGCTGAAAGTTCCACATTAAAACTAGAGTTTCCCTAAAGTGAGCACAGGTACTAAAACTCTTTAAATTACAGTGGCAAGCAGCAGGGTAGTTCGTACAA
Source organism: Corapipo altera (assembly GCF_003945725.1). Taxonomy (NCBI): domain Eukaryota; kingdom Metazoa; phylum Chordata; class Aves; order Passeriformes; family Pipridae; genus Corapipo; species Corapipo altera. The sequence continues at coordinate 15,333,373 of NW_020884874.1, forward strand.
TGTCTCCCTTACCAAAACCTGAGATCATAAGAGTATTAGCAGGAGGTTTTCAGACTTCTTACTGAAAGCTCAATAAATTATTAACTAACTGTATTCCTACTATTTGCAGTACTGCTGATGAATAGGTTTCTTAAAAAGAACAATGAGGTGTTGGGCCTTTGTTTTTGTTGTAAAGTAGAATATTATTCCTGTTATTCTTTTCAAAGATTGGGAGATATTATCTCAAGTACAGGCAAGATACCCTTTCCCAAGATCTAAATTCAAATCTTCCATGTTACAGTTACTTGCAATTACTAAGGCTGTGGGAACATTCCGTGTTGCTCATTGAAAATATCCTAACTTTATCAGCTTTACCTTTGGTAGATACTGAATCCCACAGTCTTGAGGGATATGAGCAGGAATAGGAAAAGCCATAACAGAAAGGCATGTCGAGACTATAGATGAGGCTACTGGAGTTAGGCTCTCAAGTGATTCGCTGTGACATTTGAAAGTACCAAATGCAACAATAAACCTTTGAAAGGTAATCTGATTGGTCTGAGTCATGCAAAATAGAGGTTTCCACCTCTTCAGGAACTGTGATGCCTCATTTATGTCTCAAAGCCCATGGTAGTACACCCGGTCCCTTTTTCCATGATGAGTCACAGAAGGTTTTGGGAACATGTATGGTGGCTAATGTTCTGCTTTGGGGAACTTAGTTTACAAATAACTAAGTAAATCTACTTCTGCAAAAGGCCAGTAGCAAGAAGCCTGATTCAGTTACATTAAGGTTTCTTTAGGTTACCCTACTAGTATGAAGGAACCTGATGATCACAGAAACAATCTCTGTGTGCAAGAAGTAGCCTTCAGCCAAAGCAGAGAGTATAGTACTGTATGAGTCTGCTTATAGCCCCTAAAGTGTGAGATACATCAAAGACTGAGTTTAGGGAAGGGAAGGCAATTAAAGAGAGAATGGGAGTGGTACTGAGAACCACTTCTACAGCCTCTGGCAAGGAGATCTATGTTGCTGAGGACCACAGGAAGCAGAACTTCAGGAGGAGCAGCCCAAACCCCCATCAACTTTTGCCGCTGAGGACATGATCTCAGCCTGTGTAGGAGTGCTGGAGTACAAAGCATTGGTGATTGTCTCACCTGGTCTTGTTAGCTCTTTCCTCTGTCACAAAAATCATATTTTTGAGAGCTGGGACCAGGGAACAAATAAGATCAGAATTGCTCAGTAGCTGGTGGTGATACCTTTGAGGATCACACCACCGCTACTAAAAACTACAGTAGATATTAATCAGTTTTCAAAGAAACTGCATTTAGTTGCTGCTTTGCCTTGATGTATCATGTCAGATCTGTCAGATTCTGTTTCACATTAGATCTGGCTTTCATAATACTATTTCACCATTACCTTCCTTGAAAGATTTTCCAACTAAATAAAAGGAATATGTTGTGATTTCATTTTTTAGCTTGATTTAGTACTCTAGAGCAGGCTCACTCTATATTTGTGTATTCTTACTGTTAATGAATTTGACCCTCATAGAAGAATAGCCTCTTAGGCTGTGTGTCCCTATGGCAGAAGAGATACAGCATGAACATCTGTTTTCCTTCCATAGCATTACTTTGTCAGCATACTCACCTTCTGTCTCAAGGAGCTCTCCTTAACCATGATGAATAGTTCTTTCTCAGAGATTTGTTTCATCTTCACATTTTTGCTGTGCCTGTTGTGATGGTACAAAGTTGTAAAGGTGGGATTTTTCTAGTACTATTTTCTTAAGTTAGTGTGCTGTCTTTTGTCAAATAAACTCGTGTATAGGGAACATGGTGCAAGCAGTTCAAATCATCCTACAAGATTAAGTACCAATTTCTGTCAGTTCCTGCCAAAATTATACCTTTTATAATTTTGGAAGAATTTCTTATACTAAAAATGTAGGTGAACTCTACCTCCATATTGTGCCAGACCTTTAGCTGATGTGTCGCTTTGTACTAATACAATGATTTTGCATAATTTGTGGATTTCTAAAGAGGAGGAGAGGAGATGTCTGACCAGGTGCAAGTCTGAAAGCCTTTCAGCATTGTTAAATTACTGATATTTCAGTACAGGTTACTGAACACTGACTGAAAGTTCAAAGATTATTACAGGAAGTACAAAATCTAAATTTTGGACCTTAAGGTAATAGGTTTGTTCTTAACTGGTGTAGATTTTTGTGACTAATGACACCCATGACGTTATATCTTTTATAAGTCTTTTCATTGGAAAAGCCTTTCCTGTTAGATTTTGCAGTTTCCTGCAAACAAGAAGACAGAATTAATACTACTTGAAAATGAAATCTGTGATTTTGTCTGTGTTCTCATATGGGATATCCTGTGTCCCTGTTTGTTTAACACTGGTTTTATTTTCTCTGATGTTCAAAATCTGCTAAATAAATACTCTAGCTCTTGACTGTTTTTCGGTAGATTGGTGTTTTTGCCAAATGTTAAATTTTCAGCTCACTATGGGATCATGCCAAAAGTAATCATTGCCTTTTTCAATGTTAAAATCCCAGATTTCAGTTAATTGCTGTTACGTTATATATTACTGTCTTTTAGAAGACTTAGTAATATATTTATACCATGTCATAGCACTTCTGGAGTAGAGCTAAATTAATGGCAAATTTGTGGAAGACAGCTAACTGGCAAGCAATCTGACTGGCAAGAGAAACCACTGAATTTATCTGTCTGAATTACAGTTTAGGATGGACTGTTCAATGTGGAGTTCATACATAGCGGACTTAGACATGCCAGTAGAACAAATGGCATTAGGGATTTTTGTTCAGCAATTCTTTGATATTTAAAAGGGCAACTTGATCTGCACAGTTACAAATTATAAGTTAATTTTTGTAATCAATGTAGTTTTTGTTTCAAGCTCTCACCCCTCATAGCGCTGAACTGCATTGAGAAAGAAGCTCATATTCTAGACTCAGGTTTTCTTGGAACACATTCCTATCAGCTGGGGTCACATTTTCCTCCTTTTCAGACATTTAAATGGAGATTCTTTTCACCCACTAAATGCTAAAAGCTAATCATCTCACCCCATGTGACTCACTCACTTCTTTTACCCAATGAAGAGAAGCAACTACATCAAGCAGTGGCAAACATCCCACATCCTTACGAGGAAATGAAGCACACTTCAGAGGTGCCTATTTCTCTCGATTATAGAAAATACTAGAATAGAGCACAGCTAGTCTTAGATAACCTGTCAATGCTTAATTTTGGCAGAATGATTGTACTCTTGGTCCTTACTTCCAAATTTGTAATTTGTCACTGAAGCTTTTCTGAAGAGTTGAACTAAATTACAAGAATATTTGTTAAAAAAATAATAAATACCATTCAACCAGGAATTGAAAAGCTTTTCCTTAGCTGGAGATTAGGCATATCCACCATTTGGACTCTTTCATAAAAATTGAATGATTGTAGAATTAAGCTCTGGAAGCAGTCTCTGACAAGTGATGTTCTTAAATTGCAAGAACTTCACCATATTGCTGTAAGAACATGTTACTAAAGTGAGAGAACTGAAAGGTTCTCACAGGTTAAAGGAAAGCTGTAAACTAAAAAATTAGCTGTTAGGTCAGTTTAGATTCAAAAGAGATGTAGGGAGCCTGTGTAGACTGGAAACACCCAATAAAAAGGAAAAACAAGAACAGTCATGCAGTTCCAATGACATATCTTGCCTATTAATAAAACCTTTAATAAAAGATTCCGGAAAAGAATATGTAGTTCTTTTATTCTATCAGTTTAGGGTGTTGACTGTCAAAGCATGTGGGAAGATAGGGAGCTTTGTCAAAAGAGTCAGCACTCAACACTAGTTATGCTCATGTGATGGCCTCCAAAATATTTCTAATTAATAAAGTGAAGTATAGGATTTATCAGCTGAGGGTGGAGGCACTAAAGCTGCTTTCTAAAGATGAAACCTATATTGAGGAACAAATTAAGCAGCTTGTTGTAGACTTGTACTTATTTTTTAACAGGTAGAGGTATAAGTATGAAAGTCACAGTACTTCTAAATTATTCTGATAGTTAAAAATGATAGACCCTAAGAAATCCAGGCTTGTTTATTTGTTCGCTAACTAAGCTTAGGATGTTCTTTTACTTGGGAGTCATAAAACAATCTGCATATTGATAAATGAGTACTGTATTTTTACAGTTACTTTCTATAAATAAATAAGCAAAACAGCATTAAAATATGGCAATAGCAGCACCACAGTTTTACAATTACTTATTTTTCTTCATTCCATAGCCCTTTTCTTGTAGTAACTGTATACCACATTGCTTAATTATGTTTCTTTATGTTTTGAGAATCATAGAATCAAGCAGACTGGAAAACGTCTCCGAGATCATCAAGTCCAACCCTTGATCCAACACTGCTGTGCTTACTAGACCATAGCACTAAGTGCCACATCCAGTCTCATCTTGAAATTCTCCAGGGACGGAGAATCCACCACCACCCTGGACAGCCCATTCCAATGTCTGATTGCTCTCTCTCTAAAAAATTTCTTCCTAATATCCAACCTAAACCTCCCCTGGCACAGTTTAAGACCATACCCTCTTGTCCTACTGCTGGTTGCCTGGGAGAAGAGACCAACCCTCACCTGGCTACAACCTCCTTTCAGGGAGTTGTAGAGAGTGATGAGGTCTCCCCTGAGCATCTTCTCCAGATTAAACAAGCCCAGCTCCCTCAGCCTCTTGCATGGGACCCGTGCTTGAGTCCCTTCACCTCATTTCTCTTCTCTGGACCTGCTCCAGCACCTCAATGTCCTTCCTGAACTGAGGCACCCAGAACTGGACCCAATACTTCAGGTATGGCATCACCAGTGCTGAGTAGAGGGGAAGAATCACTTCCCAGGTCCTGCTGGCCACACCGTTCCTGATCCAGGCCAGGATGCCATTGGCCCTCTTGGCCACCTGGGCACACTGCTGGCTCATGTTCAACTTCCTGTCAATGCAACCTCCCAGGTCCCTCTCTGCCTGGCTGCTTTCCAGCCACTCTGTGCCCAACCTGTAGTGCTGCATGGGGTTGTTGTGGCCAAAGTGCAGGACCTGTCACTTGACCTTGTTGAACCATTCAACATCCTCCCCCCCAACTTGGTGTCATCTGCAAATTTGCTAATGGTGGACTCAATCCCCTCATCTAGATCATCAATAAAGATATTAAACAGAACTGGGCCCAACACTGGGGGACACCACTAGTGACCGGTCACCAACTGGATGCAGCACTGTTTACCACCACTCTCTGGGCCCGGCTCTACAGCCAGTTCCTAACCCATCACAGAGTGCCCCTGTCCAAGCCGTGGGCTACTGGCTTCTTCGGGAGTATGCTGTGGGAGACAGTGTCAAAGGCTTTGCTGCAGTCCAGGTAGACCATATCCACAGCCTTCCCCTCATCCACCAGAGAAAACATTATTGTATTTGGTATTCCACCTGTAGTGGAAGGTTGCCCTTCCAGCATTAACCCAGGGAAATTTTTTCACGTCTTTCATATTGGACTTAGCTCTTCAGCTTTTTCCATGGAGAATATGCTTTTAATACTGCCAGAAACCCTGGAAGAATGCCTTCACCTTCAATTAAAAAAAAAGGCGTTTTTTTCTAAAAGAAATAAAATAATGAAAAAAAAAAATCTGACAACAAACTACAGCTGAAGAAGAAATCCAAAACATTACTGAGGAAAACCATAGAAAACTGTTATGTTTTTTTATTGTGGTTTTCATATTGTAACTTCTGGATTGTTTGTCAAGAGACTGGTATGTTCTACTGGGGATTTCAGTAGGCAACCACAACCTAAAATGTAATTGACAGCCAAAGAATCAATCTTGTCAACTTCCATTTGTGTTTAAAAGGAGTTCATATAGAAGATCTTTCTGCAAGCTTGGGGAATTCTACAACTTCCCTTGTTTATTATATACTGTGCAAATACTTTGTAGTTCATCTTCCCTGTCTTGCCAATGTTGTAATGTTGGTGTCAGTAGCAAGGTCAACCAGAATGAAAAGTTCAACAGAAAAATGTGGGAACAAAAACCAAAGAATTCCTGCATAGAAAAGAAATCCAGCGTAAGCATATTGGCAAGCTCTGCATGACATGGGTTGGGATGAAGCTTCATGCAAGGCTGAAGCATGTCGTCTCTGGTGAGTGGCAGTGGTGCCAGTGCTGCTGTGCTTTATCATTTCAGTTACCAGAAGAGTTTTGAATTACAACCCTAATCGTAAAAAACATGTTTTCTGACAAATTTGAAGTTTATTTACTTAATGTACTTTACAGAACACCCAAAGAAACTGTGTAAGTGGTTATTATTTATCCCAAAGGGCTCCAAAGGTACAACAATCACAGGAAAGCAAAAGAAGGAGAATGCTACATTAAAAGGCAGAAAGCAGTGTCAGCCTTGCTAAAGTATTTCCTACTCTTTCTTACAGTTCTCTGTTGCTTTCTTCTTTTAACCGCTTTTCAGCTTTCCAGTGATATCTTCATACTCATACCTACAGAATCTCTAGCAATATTTCCTCATTCCTTTGCTTTTAACATGCCCTGTTGCGGCACAGACAGTACAGATTGCTCGGTTTTGGGAGAGGACTTCAAGCATCACAACTGGCAGAATTTGATGAAGTGCATCACCTATAAAAGAACTAAAGAATATATCAGAGGGGAATGGTTATTATTATTATTTATCCACTAGTTCATAGGCATTCTTCTGTTCCATCCAGAAAGCAACTGTCAGACTAGATAAAAATGCATTATAAAAAACCCCTCATCTTTTTAATTGATTTTTATCTAGTTGCATCCAGCAATAAAATGCTCACCATTGATGACATGGCAAATAGTGTGACTGCAATTAGTTAGAAATTCAGGTTGCCACCCAGAAAACTGTCTCCAAACCTTCCTGGAAGTAACTTTCTTCTGCCAAAATGAAAAACATATTTTTTTTGTGACATGTGAAACCACTAGGTTTTAGAGCATCTTCAGATCTGTATTCTGAAAATTTGTATACCCTTTCTGAAATTAATGTTAAAGCTTTCCTAGGTGAGGCAATGGATGCTGGTTTTAAAGAGAAATAAATAATTGTAGCATGTCCTAGCATATAAGAACTCTTCTGAAAACATTACTGAAGGGAATGTTTATACACTGTGTTTTTTCTTTTGCCAGTTTAGCAAATGGATGATCCCGGAAAGTGCTCTGCAGAACTGATTAACTCATTTCACATTATCTTCAAGGTAGTGTTACCATGATTTAGAGATACCATTCTGTTTGTATATCTAATTTTGTAGTATTTTGATAGAAAGGAACATTATATTATAATAATTCACTTTATTTTGAACCATCAGTGTTAATCAGTCCATTACTGTTCTGCATGACATACCTAAGTGATTCTGTAGCATCCTTTGGTAAAGGGAAAGTTTTCACTGAACTCTTCTGCTTCTGATACTGATATAGCTAATGATATCGGATTGATTACAAAGGTTATTTTTCCAACAGTAAAGCCATTACAGTCTGGTTTTAAATATCCTCAGCCACTGTGCAACCCTACAGTAGTTGTTTGCTCTGGATGACCACAGATTATTCATTGCATGTGTTGCTACATTCAGGAGGGAAAAAAAGCACTTACTAGTGTATAGCAACAAAACTATGATCAAAAGAACAAAAGTACAACTGAGAAGAGCACTGAGGTATGTCGAACGTGACTGCTTCCAGTTAACTTCCTTCTGTTTACCAACCAACCCACCATCTTCCCTTCTGTGGTGCAAATAGCCTTGTCTTTGCTCATGACGTGGTAAGCAACATTTTATAATTTCCAAGGTGGCGCATCTGGATTTTTAGATTATTGTAGGACTGTCATTGCCCTTGTTCCTTTATTTTCATCTGAGTAACTTTAACTGGTGGGAGTCAAAATGAAACATGAAGGCAAAACTGTCATTCGCCTGTTAGCATACGGGCCCCTCCCAAGCTTTTACGGAAGGGTTGAAGGAAATTGTTTCCTTTGGAATTTTTATTTTATTTTGATTGAGGTACTAGTAGCAAATGAGATCATTCCATGTAATGACCAGAGGTGACTAAAACTCAGACACCCTGTTCTTCTCAGTGCATGTAAACATTATGCTGTTTTACAGATGGTTCCCTGGTTCTCATCAGTTTCTAACAGACCAGTACCAGGCAGCATCTGATTCTCCTGGTGGATAAGAGCCTGATACATTTAAAGCTGGTAGAGGAGTTTGGCTTCTGGTTATTCCATCACTTTTGTGGCTGTTCAAGGTACCTGCCTTGTTCAGTATGTTTCGGGGGCAGTCTGGCCCTTGAAGTAACCCTACTGCTGATGTTTTGTTAGCTCAGTCTTTGGTGTACTTGAAAGTCTGCTTAGTTTCTGATCCTACCTTGACAGCAGACCATTTCTTCCTTGCTCTCATAAGGAGGAGATACTACTTGATTATTGCTTAATCTCAGTTGATTTGCACTTTGGTATTTGACTCTCTACTGCAACAAGATTTGAAATTTTTACTGGGAAACTCTTGAGACTTTTTTCATCAATGAGCTTTCACAGAAGAGTGAATATATTTCACTCCCTCAGCACCCACTAAGATTTTTTGAGATCCTGGTTTCTGGTACCTTTAAAATCATGTCATGTTGATCTGTTGAATAAAGTGATGATGGTTTAGTCTGTGTATTTCTCCTTAGTTGTCATTAACTCGTTGTGGTTGTACATGTAAGTGAAGGTAAAACTTCCCTTGATTCGCTAAATTTATCTTTATGGAAGACAGCTGAATGACCTTTATTAATGTGATACTGTTGCACATTTTTCCTTTTTGAGAAGTTTCTTTGAAAGTAGAGTTACAGGCATAATATATTACTGTGACTAGGCATAATGAAATATCACTTTAAGAAAAAATGATTTTTAGTTGTCACCTAATGATCCCTACCTTTAGTTTAAGTACTTGCTATGGAATAACATGAGAATATTTTTGCTTGATGGCTATTTCTAATATATATATGAAAATTACATGTAATTTATATGTTAGCATCTCTCTAATAATTGTTTTTGCCTATAGTACTTTCAGCACTTTTTCATACTTCTTAAATGTATTGACTCATTTGAAATCCTCTGGAAGTCACATAAAATTAAAAATATTGGGAAGTGTTTACTGGAATAGTTTTTGAACTGTAGAAGGAACACAGTGCTTATGCTAGAAAAAAATCTGATTATGAATCTGATGAGGATTACGTTGCTGAGTGCTTCTGTCTTCTAAAAGGCAAGGAATGGATAGGCACAATATGACTTCTTGTGGTGGTTTCACATTTCGCCCCCCAGGGGGGCTGGAAGTGTTTGGTCCCAGGTGAGTTTCCAAAGCGGGGCCAATCAGAACTGCATTTCGCCCCTGTGAAATTAGCATATTACAACAGCCGGAGGAAGTTGTTGTTGGCAGAGAGAGAAAGATTCGATTCGGAACCATGAGGTGAGAGGAGGGAGAGAGAGGCCTGCGGGCCCCTTGCGGGGGGCCAAGCCCTCTTTTCCCCCCCTTTCCCCAACCCCCGGCCGGGCTGCGGGGAGCCCGGGACAGTATTGAAACTGGACCGGGTGCTGTGGCCAAAAGGCTAGGGGTTTCTCCCCCCTAGCGGGCTTGAGAGGCCAGCCGGGGTTGGAGCTAGCGTCCCCCTAGCAGGCAGGCATGGCACTGAAGCTGAGCCAGATGGGCCGAGGGGTGACCTGGAGCTGCAGAAGCAGCAGAGATCATGCAGAGCTGGAGGAATTCCAGGCAGAGGATGAGAAAAAACTTCAAGCAGTCTCGCTGCCACTTCCCTCACAATGGTGGGGGAGGAGGCGACCCTGAGCTGAGACTGAAGCAATGAGAGATGAGCTGAGGGGCTTGGAGGTGCTCAACAGGAGGCTTGGGTGAGAGCAACTGAAAACTGAAGGAGGAATGCAGAGGGGGAGGAATACCTCCCCTTACCACGTGAAGTCGAACTGAAGCTGCAGATGAAACAGAGAGAAACCAAACCAAGCAGGCTTTTTCTGGGTAAGGACTTTTAGTGAAAACTATTTGGGGTATATAAAAGACAGAGCAAAACCCAGAGACCCTGCAACCTGGAGAGGAAAAGTGGACATCTTACTGTCTGGGAGGAACCTTCATGAAACAGGGAGAAAGGACTCAAAAGCTGACTCCCTGTAACTCATGATGCAGACCTGGTAAAACAAGTGCTCCCTTGTAGTCCAGGAGGAGACCTCAGCAGAGGCCAAGCATCTGGTGGGGGTAAAGAAGACCCCTTCCTTTATACCCCAATGAGAGAGAGACTTTAGCTATTGTCCTGGAGGGTTCTGCATTAATGTGGAAGGACCCCAGGGGTGGTAGAGATTGTATTAATACTGTGTATTTGTTTGCTTTTTAGTTTCTAAGGTATTTATTGTGTTAGTAATAAATTCTGATATAATTTCCCCATGCTGAGTTGTGACTGTCTGAAAACTTCTTTCACGTCGAGGCAAATTGTGGGGGAGCCTGGAGATTGGATTTTTTGGGGGGTGAAACCACCACAGTTCCTAACACCAATGGATGAGTGTTGAAAGCAATAAGATGCTTTCTGTGTTTTGCGTAATACAGTGTCCTTGGGTGGAAAAATGATAATATGGAAATGGTCCACTAGATCAGAAAAACTACAGCACAAAATTGACCATAACGACTACATATAGAGTGCATTTAAGGGCTCAAAAGTGCAAAACCTTACTGCTTTTATTTTTTTTTTTCTTTTGAGATGTAAATAAAATTCCTTCACTAATTCATTTGGATGTAGCTTTTTGGTTTATTTTTCTTGAGTTTGGGGAAGAGTGGGGAATGAGGATTGTTTTTTTTTTCCTGTAGGAATAGGTAATAGATGTAAAAGAGTATTATTTATTTTGTGAAGCAGAACTCCTCCCCTCTTTTACCTGGTCCTTAGTGCCCATTCAATGACCAATTTTGTGTTACCTATGTGGACTAAGAATGTGAGGAAAGAAGATACAATATAAGATTTATGTGAGAACGGTTCTTATTCTGCTAATTTTCTAAGTTTACACACATAAAAAAATTCAATTTTTGAGGACAAGTGAAAGGACTAGGATGTTGATTTTATGGGAGTAACTGCTCTATTTGAAGACAAATGTATTTGATTTTTTGTAGATTCCAGCAGTGTGTATTTACTTTAGATTTATTTGACACATTAAAATCCACCCATCCAGGGTTGAAAATGCCTTTGACATTTATCAAAAATACAACTATATTGTAAGCTATTGTTGATTTTTTTTCCATAATTGTACAGGCTAAGACTCAGCAAAGCATGTATACAACTTAATATGTTCTGATGGATAGGACAGCTCGGCTACAACCTGCCAATGAGGAAGAATGAAATGGAAAAGTCATGGTCTCTTCTCAATTTGAGTCAAATTGCCTGGGCAAAGACATCAGGAGTTGGATATATTTTACTATGTGGATGTGGGGCCAGCAGAGCCAGATTTTACTCTACCATCTCTCAGAACACCACCAGAGAAATGTTAAGAGACACATGGCAGAAACTCCTCAGCCTGCAACACATCCTGTGACACTATGGTATCTGGTGAAAATGAGAGAACAGAAAGAAGTAAAGACCTAATCTGATCTGTGAGAGCAAAGGAGCTGATCGTGATCAGGGAGTTGCAAAGAATATCCTTACCCTTGCCTCAAGCATGGCTCAAACAAATGCAGCATTACAATATTCAAAGTTAAGAAAATGTGAATCACTAAGATTTTTTTTTACTGTTTGATTCATTAGTAAAAGACTCGGCACTTCAGTTAAATTGATGTATTCCTGAGATCAGTTTACTGCTTTGACAGCCTCTGTTCTAGTAGTCTTTCTTAGATGAATGACCCACTAAAAAAAGGGGAAGAAAAAAATTCAAATATTATTCTCTGTAGATCTTGCATTTTCCTAATGACCTACATATTTTTTTCTACCACTTCATGCCTTTATTATATATATAAACACTGGAATTCAGGCCTCTTTCTGAGTAAGAAACAAAAGAGTAAATATACTGTTACAAGTGTTGTGTTGCAACCATGTGAGGGGTTAGAGTGAACTATAGGATCTTAATTATAATTTTTAAGGAGAAAACCATAGGCTTAAAACAGTGACCCGAAGTACACAAAGCTAGCAGCCCTATATTCACTTCTTGCTTTAGATTATGTCTGAATTCTCAGTAGTTTCCTAGTGATCACTAAATAAAGCTTGTCTTCTGAAAAGTGAGGAATCCACAGGTTAATTTCACTCATAAGGTAATGGAGCCTTCCAGAGTGTGCTGTCCAAACAGGTGTTGGATCCGGGCTGTGACCACTTTTAGTCTAGAGGAGGCCAAGGCTGAAGCAGATGGCTTCTGCTGAATAACTGAGCTAAGCACAGGATGTGTCACAGTGACCCCAAGACTACAGATAAATATGCATCCATGTGGGAGGCTGACATCTGGTTTGGTGTCTCTAACCAGTCTCTATAGAAAAATAAATAACTTTACAATTAAAGAAGGGAAAAGGAAAAGAGACTATAGGATTATGCTCTCATTTTATTGAGAAATTTTTAGGTCACAGGATCCTACAGTAAAGCCATAGTTCTCCTTGACAGAAAGGAACCCTTTTCAATTTTGTAACTTTTTTGAAAGTGTGTTTTAATACAAAGTTGTACAGGCTTTCGGTAATATATTCAACTTTAGCCCTTTCAAGGAGGAAGAAGAAGGGCAGGCTATCCTCAGTTTATAACCTCTTTATAAAGCTGTGACGAAAAGAAAGAAGTGCCTGTCAGGGATCCCTAATTTTTTTTTTCTGTGGGAATTTCCTGACTGAAGACTGCATCAGAATTGATCAGTTTCTACTGTATAACTCTACCTACCCTAAATGCATGCAGAAACACAAAAAGATATTGAAATTCCAGCATGATACCTAAAAGTTCACTGAAATGGAAGTAACTTATACCTCTAAAATGATAGTGTGAGTAGTTCACATTATGTCATGTTGAAAGGGATGTTTTCTTAGGAATGAACATAGTGTATGCCACTATGGGCTGAAGTAGACAGTAAGGATATGTAATGTTGGGAAGGAAAGGTATATTGCTAAGCATTGGAAACAATGAAACAAGAAGCTAAAGGAGACTATATTGCCTTTACTGTCCTCTTAGAACAGAGAATTTGGTAAGGGGCAGTCACAGGTAGTTTTGAGGGTTGATCATGATCTACTCATCCAAAAATGTAATATGCAAAAAGTTTCAAGAAATAAGGCTAGAAGCCCTTCAAAGATTCTATAGTTAGAGAAAGATCTGAGTGAGAAACAATTATTTGGCTTTCTATAAAATGGAAGTAAGTTAAAAAAAATAATGTCCCACATTGAGATAAAAAGTCAAAATATTTTACTCTATTTCACAAAATTAAACTGTTCTTGGTTTGAGATAGAATGAAGTAATTCTGTAATATTGTTTCAATTCTGTGTATTTTTGAATTACTATAGATAAATACCCCCACACCCCAAATGTTATTTTAAATTAAAGACTTTTCAGTCTGAGAAATTAGACGTAAAATTTTAGGTTGCCTTCTGGATTTTTGGATGTCAAAAGTTATCTTAAAAAAACTACCCTTTTCTTTATAAGAAAAGTTTTATAAAGATACAATGTAGCACCTTAGCTAGATTTGCAAACTTCAGTGTTTTGGAATGAAACTTTCCTACTTTCATCTTAAAGGACACATTAGACTGACTTTATCAGAAAATTCTGCCTCAGGTATTGGTACAATACTTTCATTTGTCAGAAAGATTAAGGTAAGCAACTCAAGTGGAGAACCTGAGATGCAGAGAAGTAAATACTGGATACTAAGAAACAAATTCCAAAAACAAATTAGAGAGAGAAGAATTCTTGTACTAGAAATTTTATAACTCTGGGCTTTTTCAGTTTAGTAAATATATACAAATATACCTTCAATAGTATTGATATTTATAAGTGGAGACAATTACATTCCAGTACATTGAAAGCCTGAAAGTCATTCCCCTCTCCAAATAAGTTACTGACAAGAAAGGAGAAAAGCATGTAGTTTTTGAAATACCTTGAAATGTTGAGGAGACTCCAGGCACTGAACTTCCATTGTTCATTTAACGAAATAAGCTATTGCCTAACGCCATCCATTAAAACATAAAATAGAAATAACAGCTTAATAGTTATACAGGGTAAGGACTAAATAGCATAGTAGAAGCTGAAACAAAATGCGAGGTTGACTTAGAAGTCTCATGCAGTGTGAGTGCTTATTGCCTTTTGAGGTATATTAACAAAAACCTCTTTCTTAGCAGTGTTTCTGCTTGCTTTATTTTTACTCTTTTTCTTCACCTGTTTGTTTTTTGGTTTTTTGTAAGGCTGTATCACTTTCCTGCTGACATTATCTGCTGTTGTTGGAAGTTCATGTGAGTGGGAATTACATGTTTTCAAGGAGTCTTATGTATGCTAATAATGTGTGCTAATCTCTCCTTGCAAATTCAGGTCTTTAGGTCCTTAAAATAGTCTATATAAGACAGGCAGCTACTCCAGAGAGGTACCTATGTGGAAAAAGAAGAGTAGAATTATGCCACCCCAGTATATAGAATTGACAGTGACTATAGAGATGCTACCAATTTTTTTACAAGAAGTGTGTTTGTGATAGTTGCAAAATGGGAAAGTAACTGAGCCCAAGCAGAGGAAGAAGTTTATAATGAACAGCCAGAAGTGATACAGCCATTTCCTGTATTGTCTGACAACTTAGTCTCAGTTGATTCTTTCAAGGAGATCTGGCCACATCTATTCTTCCAAATGAACAACCCAAAACACTAAAGGTGAATAGCTCTTGAAACAGAGAAAACTCAAGATTTATTGGTCAAGATGGGTTAAAAGAGTTTGACAGCATATATCTTTTATGCCTCCCAGCCCACTGTGATTGTTGAGTGAATCCTGTCCTACTGTGATTCCAGCAGCTTTTGTCAGCTCTCTGAGCTGCAACAAATTCTGTATTGCCTCTTCTAAACCTCTATGAAAGTGTCTTTTTTACTGTCAGCTCTGAAGTTTGGCTTTGAGCCTGTTCCCTGCTTGTCTTAGGAGTCTCTTAGTCACTGTTTTTTGCTGGAAGCCCCTAGCTTGCTGTGTTTCTCAGTCATTCTGTCTGCTCCATCCCGCATCAAACACATCTGCTCCAGGACAAGCATCCACTTCCATCCAGGAGGCTCCACAGCCATTCTCAGCAGAGCATACATATGCATGCTGCAATTGGCAAATGCATAAATCAGAATGGATGCCTTTAACTGGCTTCCCATTGGGCACCTCAGTGATGGGCTAACATGACAACACTGCACATAGCTACCCTGTAAATTTGAGGAGCTGGGTGGTACCAGAAGACAGAAAAGACAGAATGGTTATGAGGAGAACTGAGAGTTATAGCTTCCTTTTCTGCCCAGTATTTAAGAAGAAGTGGAGAGACAGAGATAATAATAAGAAAAAAATAAGGAGACAGATCTGAAGGTCTGTTTCCCTTCATAATATACAGATATAGTATCAATGTTTTGTTTTAAAGGGTTTTGGTAGTCCTTCCTGTAGATTTATTGGCTGTGGGAGGCCAAGCAGGCTAAGCCTCCTGTTCCAAGAAATGGTGGATGATGGATGACCAGGTAAAATCTTCTTGCCTCAGACAACAATAGAAAGGACCAGAATTATGTGCGGAGTCTTTCACTTGGTTTTATTAAATAAACAGAATAGTTCACCTGTCTTTTGAAACGTAACATACAATAAAATAACTGAAAAGCTCAAAATGTTTCTAAGCTTGATTGCTTCTTAACTAGTTCATTCACACTGATAAAAGCTTGGGAGGAAAAAAAACCCTGAAACACTGAAAAGGGTAGCGCCAGCCATTATAGAATAACGTATAGTGTGATGAAAAAGAAATTTAGAGGGAACAAATTTACAATTGACCAAAGCATAGCTTCCACCTGTCCTTCAAATAACAGAGAATGCAGCTGCTCAATGATGTTACATTAGACTAATGTACCAAGGAATACAAGACTAAATGATGACATCTGAGTCATTTGGCATATATGAAATAGACATTGAAATAAATCACTGTCTCGGAGCAAATATATCTTTGAAAACAAATGATTCTGGCTCAGCATTTATTCTTGATTAGTTTCTTATCCCTGCCTCTGTTCTGTAGTTCCCTCTCTGTTCAGTAGCTCTTGTGCTGTATGTCGTAAAAAGGCACAAGTATATCTACCCCACACATGCTGTGCACATAAAGCAGAGGCACGATTCACTAAACAGCAAAGGAACTTAGTGACTTAGTCAAAATCAATAGGAAAGTGAATGGGTCACTTTTAACCATTTGACAGTTTTCACTTTGTAAGTAGGTCACAGCATTGGAATATTAATGTAGTACAATGAACTTAATTACATGCAAGAGCAAGATTGAAAGGGAAGGATTTTAACTGTAGCTTCTGGATCTGCATTGAGTTCTATAAGCAGAGAAAAGCAGATGATTGATTCCCTTTCTTGTTTTCTTTTGTGAAGGAGCCAAAATCGTTTTATCCAAAGCCATTTTATTTGGATGTATAGACTGCAGATAGCATTTTATAATGCTTAATCTTAATGGTTAAGGGGAGGATGTCATGTTGAGTTTATGCCTGTATAGTTGGTTTTGCTTTTTGAAAAGCAAATGGAAGTAATTTGAGAGAGAGGAAGAAGAGAGAGGTTTTCTCACAGAGAGAACCTGGCTTGGACTTCATTCAAAACCACAAACCTTGTGGAGAAGATAAAATCTGTGCTTTGAAAGACCTTGCTTTAAAATGCAAAGCTTTCTCCCATGTCGATGTCACAAATGAAGACCTTATTTCACAAAGGGTTTTGTTTTTAATTGTAGAGCACTACATCAAATTCCAGAAGATAAATGAACGTGGAACAAATTTGTACTGGCTCTGTCAATAACTAATCTGACATCAGCATTTTAGTTCTTGGACAAAGGCAGCTTTGAGATCTAGAAGAGATTACAAAAGGGGCTTTTCTTCGTGTTTAATTTAAATGTTAAATTTCTATCAGCCCAAGCACTATATTATTAATTTAAAAAAAAAAAAAGACAAAAGAAAAGAAGCTGATGTTTGCTTCTTTTTCCAGAATGTGCACACATGCTGTTTTACTGAGACCTTTACAAGCTGCTGTTGGCTAGCCATACACTCCTGAGGCTGTTTTATTATTGTGCACCCTTTCTACAGAAAACAAAATACAGCAACTTATGCCATGACATTTTGTGACATTTCCAGTTATGAACATCTGGGAAGTTTAGTGTGACAGTGACAGCAAAGCTGACAATGATTTTCCAGTGCCACATACAGCCTGGACATCTGTAGTCATTGCCTTTTCATTTTATTTTCCTCTCCCTCCCTCCCTCTCCCACCTAAATGCTTAATACAGCCTTTCTCTATTTTGGCCTTGAAGATAGAATAATATCCCACATTTATTTCAAATCTGTACATGGAACATTGTACATCAAGTGCATCACAAATCAGTTCAGAGCAAAAGGGAAGTGCATTCCAGCTAGCAAGAGAAGCGCAGCTGCACAAGTTGGTCTAATTGCAGACATTAGATGGATTTGATCATCAGATGTCTACTCTGCATAAAATGGAAGTTAAACAGCTAAACATTAATTACTTCTATTATTACATTTAAATATTGAGATGAAAGAGGGAAAAAAAAAACAACAACCCACACATCTTCAGGAGTAAGACAAAGCAAGAGAAGGGGGAAAAAAAGAAAAAAAAAAGCCGAATAGTTGTTGCATTTAAAATGTAACTTGTCTCATTTGTGTGATGAAAAGTGCACTGAAGTAAGGTAACATTTTATAAATTACTCAAACTGAAGCACTAAAATGGTTAGTTAATAAAATAATGTAAAACAAATAAAAGTATATTGAAACTTCTGAGAAATGTTACCATTTGGATCATCTTGAATTAAAATTGATATTGATAAACACTAATGACTTTACGGAGTTGCAGATAGCAAAAGACAGGGTTCTGCCAGCTATGTATATTCATATTGGATTTAGTGCTGCCTCTAACAACCTGTCTAAAGAACTTTCTGTGACCTAATGGTGTGAGGCACAAACACTTAATCAACATGTTCTTATGTCAATTTCATTTTCAGCTTAAACTATTTATTTGCCCTTTGTGGTCTCTTAGACATCTACAAAAATTGTTTTCTAAGGGGCAGTCTCTGTTGCTTTTAGAACCAATAGTGGCATAAGTAAGAACAAAAATTGCATAACCTATGTAGCATGTTGCAGCATTTTCAACCACAACACTGTTAACTGTAAAAAAATTGTAATGACCAGACTTTAACATTACATACTGTCTTTTAAAGATAATTTCAAAGACGAATGACTCAAATAAATAACTCCCTGTCTTAAAATATATTCAAATGGTAGATTCAGTATTCACCTAAAATTTTATGCTTTAAGAAGCTCTACTTCAGTACAGGGTAATTGCAAAATAATTTATATGTAATTATTTTTTTTTTTAGATTTACTGCAGTCAAACATTTTTTCTGTAATTAGCAGCCTTGAAATATGCATAGTGTTGTTTTAAAAAAAAGTGCTGAGAGGAAGGGAAAGGTAAGGTACTAAAAGCAACAAGTGATTTTGTTAGGTGAGCATCTTGTTTGTATCCTCTAGGAAAACTTACGTGGGTTTGTTTTTTTCAGAATTGCTTTACTGGGAGAAGAGAAACATCTGTTTCAAGTCCAGTCCACTTCTCTGTCCTGGACTGGACAGTATTCCTAGAAACAATGTCAGCTTTCCTGGATGGCAAATTATCTTCCTAGTCTTTATTGTCAGAGATCCCCTGAAACATAAGGTTTTCTCTTCCTTGAAAAATACTTAATTTCCTCTGCTCTTCCTGTGAAAGTCTTCCTAATAAACTCATTTATTAGAGTATTTCCTGAAGGCAAATGCTGTAGGAGTGTGGTAGCAGAGTGCAAAGGCCATAACTTGTCAACTGAAAACCAGAGAATTGACAGATTGGGCCCACAGAGAGATTCCTTGCTCAAACCAGAGAAGCTGGTGCTCCTGGAGGATGTTTCTGTGTTGCTTTCTGGTGAGTGTTTGCCTGGCCTAGAGGCAGCAATGATTTCTGATAGATAGATGATCTTCTACCTTCCCCTAGAATTATATAATGAGTCGGAGAAAATGTCTGAGTTTTATAGACTGCCATTAACAGTTGTCATTTCATCCTGAGACAATTCTGATTGAAATAAAGTAATTTCCTGACCCAACTGAATATATTAAAATAAAGGAGATTGTTATAATCTTAACTGGAAAGTAGAGTGATGAATCAGATTCCACAAAGGGTTTCTTTTTACCTCTTTCCCTTTTCCATCCTCCTCCTCACCCAGGTTTCTCTTCATTTTAAACTCTCACACATCATGCATTTACTTTTCAGGAACTTTGTTTTATTTTGCTTTGCCCCTTTTTATCCTTCTGAAAACCTGAGCAAATTGATAGAGCAATGCACAAATACAATGTCAACAGCTTACAGAGAGCTTTTCTTAGAAGACAGCAGGCAGCAGACTTGTATTTTCTGCTTCACAGTATAAGGATACAGCACATACGAGCAGCTGTTCCATGGAGAGTGTTGGCTCCGTGAAATCATTTAGTGAAATGATGCTCTGGCCTGGCCCCAAACTTTCTTTCTCCTAAGTCTCTCATGCAGTGTACTGGAGAGCTCAGTTGGCCAGGAGAACGCGGTGTCCCACTTCCCTCCACCCCAGCCGCTAAGCGTCTTTTCTGCGGTTTCAACCACCTGTGGAGAAGAAGTATTCTTTCTACTGCTTTCTGTTGCTTTTGGCCCTTGCATATCAGTATCAGCAAACACAAGGTTCTTCCTGTCCCTTTTCTTGCCTAGTGCTTGGTTCACAGTGTTGCATCATCCAAAACACCTACTCTGCATTTTCAGCTTTTACTAAATGACCCTCTGTTCACTCTGGTCTTTGCTTCCTCCTCTTGTGGCAGGAATAGCAAATTTAGTCCTGTTCACAGCAGCTCTTTTTCCTCTGTTCCTAAGCACTTCTGAAATTTTCACCTTTGTGAACTAGCAACTGCTTTACAACTTTATCTAGAGATGTTACTGGTCTTATAGCCTATCTTTTCTTATCTATGTGGCAAAAATCTGTTCATAGAGGCTTTTTTTTTGATTTAAACTCTGAATTAGTTCTCAAGTTGTTTCTCAGGTTTTTATGTGAATGTTTCTGCGCAAACTCAGCTGTCTTCTGTATGACTCCTGTGCTGTACTCTAACTGCGGACTAGTTTGTAAATGTACATTGCTGAAAGTTTAAACAATCCTAATAAATTATTCTTGCACTAAATGCTACCATAGCATTGTGTGGGTATTATGGGTACCCATGGGTGACCAGGCTGTAAGGTCACTGGCACAGGCACCATTTGAAATCACTTTTTTGCCATGTAAGAAGCTGGGCTGATGATATACCAGAACTGAATCTCAAAGTAGGAAACCTAGTGAAGTAGGAAATACCTCAAGCACTCTGGTGATAGGATCCCAGCTATTCTGTCTCAAATGGACCATGGAAATGTTCAGGGTTAACCAAAATATAAAGTGGTTAGAGGTATTTTGGTGTCTGGTGGAGCCTGAAACTGAAAAGGTTCACTTGTGACCCTTTCACCACACCTTCAGGATGCTGGGCACAGTATTTTACATTACTTCAACTCTTTAGCTAGTTTCTTGTGCCTCACTTGTATGACTCCCATAGACTTTTTGATTGACACTGGTTCTTCCCCCCTCTCCCAAATAATAAAACCCACACGGAATGGTACCAGAAGCAGGAATTGAATTACATTGCTTATTAATATACATAGATTGTGAAGCATATATTAAGATAGTTTTGTTAAGTAGCTTGAATGTGAGTTTTGCAAACAATTAGCAAAATACACATTAAGAACACAAGAATATTACAAAAATCAAGGAAAGTTACAAAAAGTCATCTGTGCTTTTTCAGGCTGATAGCACAAGTGACACAACTTAGTTTTGTTTTGTGTCCTTGTTCTGTCAATACATCAATAAGAGGTTTGAGCTGTCTTACTAAGCCCCTGCCTGGGAGTGCACACACACTGTTACACTCTGATTTTCCCTGTGACACGATGCTAGCTTTCACCCTGAAGCTGAGTATTATTTTATGCCATGTGTTAATTTCCTGCATGAATGCCTTATTTACCTTCATTTAGAGTATGCTGCAGGTGGAAACAGAACAGTACTTACTGGCAATATTTTTGGTGGCAAAATGCTGAAGGACAGCTCAGGGTCTTGCATAGCTGCAGGGTATCACCACTGTGAAAGCAATTTGAAGGTGTGATTTGTCATTAAGGAGGACTGGTTTCTTAAATACTGGTGCTTCATAGGACTAACCACAAGTATGAAGTTTTGCAATCTCTTCAAAGCGAGCAGATCTAATAATTTCTGGGCTCCATTCAAAAGCCACTCAATGGGAGTCTTTACTGGAATTTCAGCCAGTGTTTGATCTGGCTCTCAGAAACATTTCTTGTTGTTTGAAAGTATCTGGTAAAAACAGCTGAACTCTTGGGGATAAAATTACAAATTTATGTAGTAATTGAGTATGGTTCTTTTACTAAATTGTTATTAAGTATCAGGAGCTGTTCCAGCTACTTTTTTTTTCATGTAAGAGACAGTATTTATTGCACATTGTTCTGTTTTATGAGCATGATAGAAGTTGTATGTATACAATTTATATTAGTTTTCCTATAACTCAGTACACTGACTTTGGGACTTGTATTTATAGTGTGTTTTCAACATGGGTGACTGGATATGCATATTCATTAAGACAACTTCACCCAGTACAGCAACATTTGTAGAAGATACATTCAGTAATATATCATATAGAGGGATCATTCCTTTGCAGCGTTTCTAGTTGTTTACCTTTGTTACTTGGATAGGTTTTGATTTTCAAAGTTATCTTCTAGGCACTTGCACCGTATATACAACTTTTCAATTGTCTTGGAGCTTTTGTATTTGTTTTGCTCTGCAATCATTGGATCCTCTACTGGATCTTCCGAACAACGGAGCTGATATTTTTGAAGTAGTAGGGTACACATTTCTTTAGTTACAATTAATACATGGGTAAATTTGCTAGGCTGTTTGGGCAATGTACATTTAAATTTTATTTTTCCTTTTTCTCCTTCACTGTTCTCTTCAAGGGTTAATAAAACTGCTTTTCCGTGTTTAAAAATATATTCAGCAATAGAGAGGTTTAAATGTTTATGTCTGTGTTTATGTGTTTGTGGTATTGGCTGGTTATTAGAAGTAGATATTCACATGTATATGAATGCATGTATACATACATATAAACTTGAACCATAATTGTGATAGAGTAGAAAAGGAATGTAGCTATATGCAAAGTGTTTGTTTTTAAGCTTTTATGTTATGTGCTTCTCTTCACTTCTAGGAGTGCAGAAATATGGTTCGGGTTTGCCTTGAGGATGGATGCAGGGGCTGCTTAAATTGCAGCTACAAAAACATCTTGTTACCTTTGCATTTCAGGACAAAAAGTGGAACAAAAGTAAAAGCACAAGGAAATACCTTTCAGATTCAGCTTATACAATAATAGTACAGTAATACATTTAAGCAGACTAGAACTTGCTGCCATAAGATACCATATGAGTCAGAAGTTTAGCACAATTTCTATGAACACTTAAGCCTCAGGGCACATCACTTCTAAATTCAAATTTTAGAAGCATCTTTACCTATTGAAAGATTGCTCCAAAGTTGCCAATTTCATGGTTGCTTGCCCTTTTTTCTGATGCTGGTCACTGCCAGAAAAAGCATGTTGGACTAGATGAATTGGTCTGAATAACTGTGACAGTGGCTATATTTGTTATTGTCAGGAAATTATTTCTGCTGGTATCTTACCAATAAGAGGACTTCTGGCATGTATGTAAAACAATCTGTGATAACACACATATTGTGATGATTTTAGAATGCACAATTATACCATACAAACTGATCAGCCTGTTTTTTATTGGAGAGACCCAGTACTCCAGGTATGGCCTCACCAGTGCTGAGTAGAGAGGAAGAATCACTTCCCAGGTCCTGCTGGCCACACTGTTCCTGATCCAGGCCAGGATGCCATTAGCCCTCTTGACCACCTGGGCACACTGCTGGCTCATGTTCAACTTCCTGTCAATGCAACCTCCCAGGTCCCTTTCTGCCTGGCTGCTTTCCAACCACTCTGTCCCCAGCCTGTAGTGCTGCATGGTGTTGTTGTGGCCAAAGTGCAGGACCTGTCACTTGGCCTTGTTGAACCTCATCTTGTTGGAATCAGACCATCTCTCCAGCTTGTCCAGGTCCCTCTGCAGAACCCTCCTGCCTTCCAGCAGATCAACACTCCCCCCCAACTTGGTGTCATCTGCAAATTTGCTGATGATGGACTCAATCCCCTCATCCAGATCATCAATAAAGATATTAAACAGAACTGGGCCCAACACTGATCCCTGGGGGACACCACTAGTGACCAGACACCAACTGGATGCAGCACTGTTCACCACCACTCTCTGGGCCCAGCCCTCCAACCAGTTCCTAACCCATCACAGAGTGCCCCTGTCCAAGCCATGGGCTGCCAGCTTTTCCAGGATTATGCTGTGGGAGATGGTGTCAAAGGCTTTGCTGAAGTCCAGGTAGACCACATCCACAGCCTTTCCCTCATCCACCAGGGGGGTCACCTGATCATAAGAGGGGATCAGGTTGGTCAGACAGGACCTGCCCTTCCTAAACCTGTGCTGGCTGGGTCTGGTCCCTTGTCCATCCTGTAGGTGCTGTGTGATTGCACTTAGGATGATCTGCTCCATAACCTTGCCAGGCACTGAGGTGAGGCTGATGGGCCTGTAGTTTCCCAGGTCCTCATTGCAGACTGGCAGCCTTGTAACTTTTAAAAGAAATATGATTCGGAGTTCTGCTCCATCTAATGAAAGTTCAGGATTAGTAAATAATGTACAATACGGGATGGGCAAAGTGTTTCAGATGAGCAGCTTATGACCTTTTCAGGAAGAGAAACCTGAAGCTTCTCCCAAATTTCAATTTTTTTCACAATGATTTTTGGTCTGTAACTTGGACTTCTAATATATGGTAATACAAATAATAAACTGTAAAACAACACTGGTAAATATTATATTTTTTCCTGTTGTTTCCTCTTTTCCTGGATTCAGTAGTAGCAGCAGAACTAGCAGTCCTTTTAAAGTAGTGAGGATACATCAGAGATGAGCAGGTATGCTTCATGGAAACTTTCCTGCAGTTACACACAGGGGTTGGCAGGGTTTTTTTTGTATTTTGTTCTCTGTAAAACACTCTCTAGTAGGTGTCCTAAGTAAAAGGAATGTAAGATTCATGTCTTCTAGTTTTAAATATTGACTATTTTCCCCAAGTCAAGTATTCCTGTTAGGATAGATTCAGTGTTAAATTTGTTTAGTTTAAGGATTTATTGTATTACAGCCTAAGTGCTTCTAGAAAAAGGATATCAAAAGCTAAAAAAGACTCAATATACTTTAAGTAATCTTTTTCTTGATTCCTGCCTCATAAAATTTAAAATTGACCTCCGGAACATCAGTGAGGCCTCTACAAACACTTAGCTGCAGGATTCCACAGAGTTGAAACAAATAGCTTTGAAGAATTTGTTAGGCTATCCTCAAGGAAAAGGGAAGATTCAAACATTGTTTTAGAATACAAGCTGATCTCTCTGCTACATTTGCATCCAAGATAATTCTTGAAGTTTCCAGAAATTTATGAAAAAGAGAACCAAATTGCTCAAAATTCTGCTTAAGAATATGCATCAAACCTGTAGGTTGTTGGACATGCTGCATACTTCTGTGCTGTAGAGAAAACAGTTTTCATTTATGAAGCTTCATTGGAACCTGTAAAAATATTTAGCAAGGACCTTGAATTGTCATTGAAGATTCAAAGGCAGCAAACAAAATATACATATACTGTGTGCTATTTGTGGGGACAGAACAGACTGATGCAAACTCCTGCTGAGAGGGAGCCAAGATGGTCAGATCTGCTTTGGTCATAAAAGTTATTCATTGGCAAGCTTGCAGTTTAGAATGTCAAATTATTAGGTCTTTCTGGCATGTTATGATTTTCTTAATTATAGTATGTTTACAGATTTTGTTGATGAGGTCACCACAGGAGCATAGAAAAGAATTTAAATCCCTAATTGCTGAGGGACAGTTAGCAGCAAGAGCACCTTTACAAACAGCTCTAGATGCTGCAGCTACCATCTTACAGTCAATGGGAATGTGTGTTAATGAGCCACTGTCTTCTTGACTCTGGAGTTCTGAGATCCCAGGAGCAGTGTAGTCATCAAAGGAGGATCTTCTGTTTGGATGATGTGAATTAATTCTGCATGAAAAAGCACAATGCCCTTCACACTTTGGAGTATTTATTGGCTGATTTTTTTCTTTCAATATATATTTGACTACAGCAAAACAAAACAGGATTTTCTGAGAGCTAGTCCATGTATCGGGTAGGAAAAAAAATAAAGAAATTTCTTCTTTGAGATGGCAGAAGACCCTGCTTCCTGCTCAAGGTATTACAAAATACTGTGTTTCTTACTGATTTTATCTAGTAACAATCCTGACAAGAGTTTTTTGAATTACCGTTTTGGCATGCTTATGGATTTTAGTCACTTTTCTTTGCATTGCAAACTATGTTTTCTCATTCTTGGTATTGAAGTACTCAACACCATAGACTTCAAGGACAGAGAACATTTTAGCTTACCTCATACCTGTCCCCAGCTGTTTCAGCTTCTGCTTAGAATCCACTTTTACCAGAATCTGTTTCTACAGGAAGTGAATCTTCTCTATGATCTGCAACAGGGGAAGAACTTCCTCATGAATAAGGAAGAATTTCTATTCACACTATTTCATGATTTTTCCTATACAAAGGAGGGCTTGAGAGCTCTCCCTACCTTCATTACCCTGTTGTAATTGAGAAAGACCTCCAACATTTTGTTATATTCTCAGATGATATTAAGTATTTGACAATACCTTCAGATCAATTTGCCTTTTTTTTTTGTATGGCAGTACTCTTAACTGTGTCTACACTAGATAACAACATTATCTGAAAACATAGTACAGATACAATTTAGACATATAGCTAGCAGTTCTCTCCTTACTTACTTCTGATAGAAAGATCCTGGCAAAGTGAAGAAAAAAGGCATTTTTTTGCAAAGACCAGGATGACCTGTGTGGTTTAGGAGATACAAGCTTTCATTATATCTTCTCTTTATGTAATTTATATAAGAACATAATGTGCATAGAAGGACAGACCTAAACTCCAAGTAGCCTGTCATGCTGTTTGCAACACCTTCCCAGCACATATCTTGAGAATAATGCAGGATCATGTACTGATACTTCCCCAGAATATTCTCAACCTCCAAGAGTTAGAAGTCAGAGATGGCTTCTTTATAGTCGATATGCCTACATGGATCTCCTGAACTGGTACAGGCTTTCCTGGAACTCCTGAACTTTTGTCATTCATCACGGTTTTCTTATCCAGGCCTTGAGTTCTTGCTAAAAAATGTATTCCTTTGGATCTCATTTATCTGCGTAATTTCACTAGTCATCATCTCACTAGAGAGATCCTAATCTCAGTGTTTAGATGTTTCAGTCTTTTTATGTAATAAGAATTAAACCTTCTAGATTTTTCATCAGAGTTCTAATTTCTTTGTTATGAAATTTATCTAAAGATTATCTAAAAGGTTTTCAGAGTTTATAAAGCAATGTTATTAAGGTATCTGGGCTAGAATCTCAGGGTAGTACAGTTCCATCAAGTTGGATGGAGGCACCTTTTTATACCGCTTTGAGAGGCATCCCTCTCATGACAGATTCATTTAAAGTTGTATGGACTATTAATTAGAGGAGTCTTCTGCAATATGTACTTGTTCTGTAAGAGTAGTATTTTGTAGTCTATTTTTAGGGTAGCTCCAAATTCCCACAGTTTCTGCAATGGAGAAAGACCTGAATGTAGCTTTACCTTTCCTGTTCCGGGCACAGAGATCACACTGCAACCTTCGCCAGGTACTGCAGCATATTCACTTACTGACACTTTGAAACCTGAAAGTACTTCATGGAGGCACATCATCTATGGGATGAAGAGCAGAATTGTCAAGAAGCTGTATTCAGTTTTTCTATTAGTCACTAAAGTCTATTTTACTCTCAGCTCTGGGCATTTCTGTGGTGCTTACCAGCTTAGTTACTTTTGTTATTCTTTTGAATGTGTTTACACTTTGATTGACTTTGAGAAAAATGTGATTGTTTTCTCATCCCTAGGCATCATTTATTGTTTCACATACAGAGGAGCAAGCAAAACCAACGATATCTAAATTAACTGCTTGTTTTACCCCAAAGAAACCATATTTAGATGAAATATAATACTAAATATCCTAATTCTGCTTAATGCTCTGCCGCACTAGTTGGGAGAGTTAAATCTTCAGTACTCATCGGAAGCTCTGGGCAAGGAATGAGCTTTTTATGGCTTATCAATCAGTGGCTGCTGAAGACCTTGCAAAGAAAAAGGAGTTTTGATTGGTTAATGTATGCATTTCTGGAGAATTCAAACCCTCTGAACTTAATATATTGTACTGCCTAAACAGGTGCACAAAATACCAGCTATCACATAAAGACGAATCTGACACTGCACCATCTACATTTTTGTAGAAAATCATTACAGCTTTTCTTTTTAAATAGGCTGTATAGAACATCTCTATGAAGAATACTTCTAAAGTACTCCTGTGCAAATATACAGCTGTGTCTAGATAGATTCTGATTTCATAATGACTGGGGTATGTAATACTAGCTTTCCCATCATTAATAACAAATTTAAATGTCTCCTTAAAGCCTGTTGATCTGTGGAGGTAACTTGCCAAGCTATCTTCAGTGGCCAGTGCCATTCATGCAGAGATATTGATGCTTTGGGGCTGGGTTCACCGATGCTGCCTTCAGCCTCCTAGCAAAGTAGGATCTGGTTTCTCTGGATCTAAACAGATCTGTGTTAACAGCTTTGCCAGTTATCATTTATAACAGTGGAACTATAAAAATGGCAATGTGTGGACTAGCTGCACCAAGTGTCTGCACAATGTTGCAGAGAAGGTAATGGTGCTCATCCTTACAAGCACCACCATCAACTGAAGTTAGAGCAGTCAAATGAATTGTGTCTACCACTGAGGGTATTGTACCTTTACTAGGAGGAGTATTCTGGTTTAGGAATGGTAATTCCCAATTCAGGGTCCCCTCCAAACCACACACTTCTCTCTCTTGCTCCTCCATTTTTGCCTCCCCCTCCTGGCTGTGGCAGGATGTAGAGGAGAATTGGAGGCACAAAAGGCAAAGATCACAGGTTGAGATAAGAACAATTTGCTGAAAACAGCAATGAGGTAAGAAAATAAACAGTAATAGCAACAACACTAATGACAGAAGGCATAAGAAAAGAAAGGATTCACATGGAAAAAACCCAACCCTGATAATAGACGAGACCAGGCAGCTCTGTCTGCCACATTTTTTCAATCACAAGGAACCCCTTGTACCTGGAAGAGTGTCTCTTTCTCCTGCCCCTGACAATGAGGTGAGGTGGTATAGAATAATTTCATGTCCTAGCCATACCCCCTCCCAGCTACTGCAAAAAAATAACCGCATCCTGTCTGGAACCAGGACAAGGAGCTACTGGCTATTTCTACTCTGCTTGATGGGCAAGGCAAATATTACATGTATGAGATAACTTTCTGCTTGCAGTTCATTGCTATGAGAGAGGTACTCAACTGGTCAGATTTAGATGGTCTCCAATATCTTCACCCCACCAAAATGATAAAAAGCAGTAAGGTTGGAAGATTTGATCCTATAGATGAAATCCAATACATCTGATATCTGAACTCCTTAAAAAAACCCCATTTCTTAATAAAGCATCTTTGTAAAGAAATGGCTATTTTGTGAGTGTTCTTTAACACAAAATGTTTTAGACAATCAACCTGGTGATTATAGCAGCCATTGTCAAAGTGTAAGGAACTCTAATTTACATGTCAGTACACTAGGTAGAATTTTTAAGAAATTAAACCGTTGTATTGAATTCAGCATAAAAGCTCATGTAATAAATAGAGTAAAACATATTACTAATTTTAAACTCTTAGGTAATTTACTCGATGCAGACTAAGTGTCACACTGGAAAAACATTCAGACAATTAAAAAAAATAATGAAAAGTTATACCTCCATAAATCATCACATTCCTGGTTCATGTCATCATTTTCCTATCTTATTCTGATGCATTTCAGAACTTATAGGCATACCAGGTAACACAAGTCAGAGAGGTCACTGGAGACAGAAAACTCTTCTAAGTGTTAACACAGCTAATCAGGAACTCCAGTTTGTTCCAAGATTTTCCTTAGGAGGGAAGGACGACACAGCTCTGTATCATTTTCAGCAGCTGTTATTTTGGAACTGACCATCCAAGACAAGTGGGATAAAATACCTAGTAGGATAAGTACAGGGATTTAAAGACAAGATCATTTGGAACAGAGACAGGCATATATCAACTGTCAAGAGCAGGAAATATTTCAAAAACAAGGGGGGGGGGAAAGGCTGTGTGAAGGTAACCTGGTTGAAAATCTTTGAAGCAATGCAGTTCAGTTAAAGGCATGGATCTGATGTCTTAAGAAATGTAAAGCCAGATGTATGCACATCTCCAGTTTCAGTTCTGTTGTCTTTGATTGCAGCTATCACTTTCAGTAACAGAAAATGTAAATCCGTATGTGATATTCTAGCAAAGAATGACATAGTGCCATAAATGCACTAACTTGCCTTCAGTGTCCTATTTTCAGCAACAAAAGGAAATAAGTCTTAAAACTTTACATAAAGCTCTCGTGCTGTATATTTCTATTATTCCTGATTCATTGAACACTTGCTTGCAATAATCAAACTTGTGGAGAAAATGGCCATAGAATAAATGTGGAAAAATAAAAGCACAATGCCTTGTGCATTATTATTACTATTAATCAGCACTGTGGGACTTGTATGATATTTCCATAGTATATCTTACATGTTCATAAGCAGTACTTCATCTATGGAAAATATTGCAGATGAGAGAAACCAGAAAACCCCAGTAATTTTATGTAGGCAGGTATTTCAGCTGGACTTCAGTTTAGTGCAAAAACATGTTCAGTTTTTGCTGTAACAAACCCCACGTTGTGCAAACAAATGTGAATACGTACTTGGACGGTCACCCAAAAGATGGGACAAACTGCGAGAATTTTTGGTATTCTAGTAACAACACTCTTCTGGACCAGAACTAACAAGACCTTACTGGGCCTCACAGAGGAATAGGGAGTCTCCTAGACCAGCTTAGCTCAAATTTTCATGATAAGCAGAGGGGTGAATATTTTGAGCGCTTTGGCCCCACCTAGCTTGGAATGTTGCACTTTGCAAATTGAAGACTGTAAGTTTTCTAAAATGATGGAAAAAACTCAGGTAAATGGTACAGTTGAGTAAACACCTGTTCTACATGTGCTGGGACTTTCCATACACTTCAGAAGGAAATGTGGCTGAATGACAGTGATCAGGAGAACCAGAACGAGTGTAGGATTGGTCAGGAGCACAAATCCTTTTTAAGAGACATTGTTCTTTGAGTCAGTAAGCCCAGAAATATAAACTGTAAACTTTTGGCTCTCTGTCTACATGACAGGAAAAGCATCTGATTACAGTAGGTGAAGCTTGGAAGTGATTGGAAGCTTTTCTCCTGCTTCAATTTAGGATTAATTTTCCATGATTAGTTTTGGTGTGTCTTCACCCCATATTAGCCTAAGTAATTTGTAGTCAGTTGTGAAGATTTTAACTGACCTTTGTTCAGTGCCAGCAGAGGTTATAAAGGAGTTACTTTGGTTTTGTTGTGTGGTAGGTAACCTATTTGTGTGTAGGGTTGTTGCTTGGGTTATTTTGTACAGCTGTTAGCTCTGGTGTTTTGAGTAAAACCACTTGACAAATTATAGAAGAGCTAGTTCATTCTTCTGAGATTGGAGGGGGAAAAAAAGTATTGTGAAGAGGTATTCAAGCGCTTTCAGTCCTTCAGTGATTTAGTTTCGTCATCACAGATCTTAAACTGGTTACCAGGCTGAATGAAAACAGAATCTAAAGGCTAGTGGTGCTTCCAGATGGACATGGCTAAAAGCTTCAGCAAACTCAGGTTAGTGACTTTCTAGGGGGGAACAAGAAAGTGAGATTCTGCATGTATGTAAGGCTAGCTTTGCAATGGTTATAATGTCATAACTTTATAAAGATGTCTCAGTGGCCAAAGTGCAGGTACTTATTCACCTCTGGTAAGGGTGAGTGGTTAGTGTGGGTGGATGGATTAAATTAAATTCCACTGTGAGTTATTCTTCTATCTCCCTTCTGCAGATCTCTCTTATCATTTCAGGTCTGTTACTCAGAGTGTGTGGGAAGATGGCTGGAGTAAGATTGCTTTTTTTATCTGGATGTAGGAGGTTTACCACTGGATGTGGTTATTTTATGTGTCTTTTTTTGTGGTAGAAGGTTGATGCATGGGAACAAAGAGAAATCTGTTGAATCTTAAGGTAAATAGAGGATTAAGGACTTCAGTAGGTGTTATTCTTCAGTGCCATCTCCCCTATAACCTTGTAGGGCTGGTTTGCCACAGGGAAATTGGTTAAAATAAATGTCCTGGGGTAAGAAAACCAGGATGTTAGTGAAGATCTTGAATAATAATGGCTACTTAGGTTTTAGCTTGTCATGGAAGTTGCTGTTTTGTTTGTATTACTTCTGAAGT
This sequence comes from Corapipo altera, assembly GCF_003945725.1. Classification (NCBI taxonomy): domain Eukaryota; kingdom Metazoa; phylum Chordata; class Aves; order Passeriformes; family Pipridae; genus Corapipo; species Corapipo altera. Next base: position 15,365,244 of record NW_020884874.1, read on the forward strand.
TGAACTAGTACTCTGATCTCTGGAGTCATGGAGACATAGATATGTAATGATTCTCAGAGTTTCAACGCCAAGAACTTTGATCCTCAGTATAGTGGTACGAAACAGATGAATATATGGCAAGAAGAAGTATAAATTAAGTAATATTTCCTAAAGCAAATTACAAATAATTTATACAAGTGTACAAGATTGATGATCTTTTCCTCTTGAAACACAGTCTTTTTATGTGTCTCTCTTTCTGTATGTATATGTAGCATAAGGTTGGCTTGTTTGCTTACACAGACTTAAAAACTGTCTCCCCTGAAGCCAAGAGAAGAAGTTTCCCTGATTAATGGAATTAAACCTGTGTTTTTGCAGGTTTGTATTGCATGGTCTGTGTGCGTTCAAATACTTAAGCACTTTTGCATAGAGGTTTCTGTGTGATTTTTAATATAGAGCTGACAAATTTTGAGTGGAAGGTTTGCTTGCAAATAGTCTGTTGTGTATTTAAAATTATACTACATCAATGAATTAAATTGTCAACTTGTTTTTGCAAGCAGCTTGACTATTTATAGTCAGAATTTACATATTGTGAGAAGTCAGACTGGTCTTTGGGTAAGCATACACCAGATTTGTTTGGTGACGCAAACAATTTTTGCATAGAGAAAAATACTTAAGAAATGGAGAATCAGGGTATATCCTGAGGTGGAAGGTATGCACAAGGATCATCAAAGTCCAACTCTTGGCTTGTCTAAGGACAACCCCAAGAGTCACACCACGTGCCTGAGAGCGTTGTCCAAATGCTTCTTGTACTCTGTCAGGGTTGGTGCTGTGACCACTTCCCTGGGGAGCCTGTTCCAGTTCACAGTCACACTCTGGGTAAAGGATCTTTTCCTAATAGGCAACTTCAACCTACCCTGACACAACATCATGCTGTTCCTTGGGTCCTGTCACTGGACAGCAGAGAGAAGACATCACTGCCTGTCCCTCTACTTCCCCTCATGAGAAAGTTATAGACAACTATGAGATCTCCCATCACTCTCCTCTTCTTCAGACTGAACAGATCAAGTGATCTCAGCTGCTCCTTGTGGGGTTTCCCCTCTAGACCCTTCACCATGTTTGTAACCCTCTTTTGGATGATCTCCAATAGCTTTACATCTCCAATAGCTTTACACTCAAACCTGCCCATAGCTCTCTAGGTGAGGCCACACTAGCACAGAGTAGAGCAGGACAATTACAACCCTTGACTCGCTGGTGATGCTTTGCCTGATGCCCCCCTGGACACAGTTGGCCCTCCTGGCTGCCAGGGCACTGCTGACTCATACTCAACTTGCCATCGACCAGGATGCCCAGGTCCCTTTCCGTGGTTCTGCTCTCAGGCCTTTTGTTTCCCAGTTTGTATGTACATCCAGGGTTGCCCCACCCTAGGTGCAGAATCCAGCACTTGTTTTAATATCTACTAGTTTGACTGTGCCTTAACAATAAGGTATGTTTTGTAGATGATTCTACTGTAACAAGTTTCTTGCTTTCAGTGTGAATATCCTTTTTGTGATGTTTGTTTTCTGCAAGTGAACTGAAGAAGGGCACAGGACTTTAGTTGCATGAGAAGAAATTTTGTTCTAGGTTATTGGTTGGTTATATCTTCAGGTTTGAGTGAACCACGAATTATGTTTAAGTGTCAGAGAATAGGGGAAACATATATAGTTGGACCTAAGATTTCATGTGGGAACAAGAAGAGATCAATATAGAATTACAGTTAGGGAATTCTAATCTTGGAAGGATGTGACCATGATGTCAGTTATTTGATGTAAGATGATAAGACTTTTAATTTTTAAGAAATTGCCCAAAGGCTAGTGTAATAAAAATTCTTCTTTTAATGAGGAATCGCTGGGTGAAATTCCTTGGCCAGTGTTCTGGAGCAGGTAACTCTAGTTAATCACACTTAGAGCCTGCAAAGCCAGAGAAAATCTTTTTTCCTTGGGTCCAAACTAGTAAAAGTATCCTTCCTGAGGATATAGCAAGTGAACACTTGTGTTGAGATTTATTGAAGCTATGATAGTTTTTACATAGAGCAGAGAAATGGAAGCACTTCACTTTGCATTATTGAATTCTATTGACCTAATAGCTGCATTGCTGGTGGTCTAGAAGATGATCTAAAGAAATATTCAGATGGAAAACTAGATAAAGTAAAAAGTTCCAGCTTTATGACAAAACTAGACATGTTTGGGAGAATAAAGAAATGCTTCTGATCAGAGTTTTAAAAAGAATGGAATTTCTTTCTTTGACAGCAGAAAAGATCAATCGAAATTTTTCATCCTGTACACATAGTCCCAGAGTTAATGCTCTCAATCAAAAAAAGTGGATAATTTTTTTTTCCTTAATTAACTCATTGATACAGGAAACATGATGAGCTCTCTAAAATGCAAGCTAGTGTTAGAAAAAATAGCAGTTAGCCACTGAAGGATAGCTGTAGAACAAAGAAAATGGGATCAAGTGTGGTTGCAAAGATGGTCTTGCGTAAGAATGTTGTTCATTCTGTCTTGCTTTGCAAAATACAAACAGGCTACAAAATAGACATTTATGGTATGATCTATGGTAAAATGGAGAGTGCTGCACTTTGAGAACTTATTTTTGGATGCTGGAAGACAAAATTAAAATACTAAAAGTCTTCAATATAAGGTGGCTTATTTGGAGATCAGTCACTCTAATATAGCTCAGCTGAAATCAACTAATGAAAATCAGTTTCCTGTTAACTTGTTGAATTGGGACATGACTGCTTCTTTTCTTTGCTTTATGTATATTGTGATATTTTTGAAAATGTTCTGGTTACAGCTGTAGAACATTTTGCAGGACTCTGGAGTCAGTGTTCAATTTAAAAGATGTATTGCACATAAGAAGCATTTAAGATTAAAAGGCTTTATTTTGGGCAAGTAAATTACTATAGTGCCATTTAAATCTGCAACAGTGTTTACGATATAAAAGAAGAATCTTTGGGGCTTTTTGTGCTTCTGTAGACCAAAGCTTCAGGAAGCTTTATAGCAATACATATTCCAAGATAAAACTGTATTTTTATAGCTAAATTCCCAGAGTGGGAGCTGCCTAGCTCTCCGAATTAATACTGTAGCTAAAGAACTATAAGAGACAGGAAGAATAAAGTTCTTGGAAAATGAGGATGATTAACAGAGCTACACTTCTTTGAGTGTGCGTAGTCTTTAATTAGCCTTAGGATACAGGCACTTTTGAGTATTATTCAGCCTGTAATCATATACATTAGTATTTATAATCTCACAATAATGAAAGATTAGCTGTAACTGAGAACCATTCATTTTAGTTGTGACTCCATTCAAATGAAGGTACAATCATCTACTCTTGTATACTGGACTATGCTTGATAGCAGTGTGGGCGGTTTCCCTAATGCTGTGAGTGTTGTGGCTTTCTGTTCTCCATCTGATTGCTTCATCATGCTCTTTGCTCCAATTGTTGTACTTTTTCATACTGATAAAGTGATTGTGCACACAAAGAGGAAAAGAGCTAACATTCTTGTGGAGTTTTTTAGTACTTTCTTTACCCTTTGTTTCCCAAATAGCATCAGTTGAATGACTGTTGTGAGCACTTTGGTGCAGGCTGGGCTGATGCACTTTCTGTTGTCTGAAAAGAGGCAACCCTTGTGCTTTTCAGGACTGATAGGAGGTGCCAGAAATACCAGAGAACTGATACTCAAATGTATTTAGGGAGCCAGCATCTAGTAGATATAATTACAAATACTTAAGCCCTTTGTGAAAAATCTCAGCTTTGTGATTTGAGACACATTCTTTCTCCTCTCACAAACACTGTGTGTGTATGATGGAAGAGGAGGGTAAAGCATAATCCTTGAGAAGGACAGGGGAATTGGCAGAATGGGGGTCTCTCTAATAACAACATGGTGAATCAAAGAGGCCATCCGTCAACAGATGGATGTAGCATTAGAGAGGTGGCAGGCGGCAGGAGACAAAACTACAGGCTCTAATGCTTGATGTTCGATGCTCGAATTCCAGCATCAGCTGGAATACTATGCATCATCTTGCTCCAGCTCCGTCCTCTAGTTAATTGCTGACGGTGAGAGACACCCTAAAGCAAATAAGCGCTCAGGATGAAAAATTTAGACCAGTGTAGATTGTTTCGTTCAAATCAATGAAAATGCAAAACAAAACAGAAAATTCTGAAGGTTTCAGTACTGCTCTGTTTCCCAAGTTATCTAAAGCTCCATACTGTTTCTAGAATTCCTACCTTACCTGCCTCTTCAGAGAGAGTTGTGAGAAGAACAGGCAATCAAGATGATAAATGGTAACATGATAAATGGGAGCATTTGTATGATTAAAGTTTTGGGAATTAGACTTACTTTCAGCTGTAGTGTTTGCATTTAATTGGACCATTTATGTTTACCAAACAATTAAATCTGTGTTTCTACTTGGAGAGTTTCTTGCAGAAGAGTGCCTGAATGAGGTCCCTTGTAATCCAATTCTGATTCTCTTTATAGCCAGGACAGAGATTGCCACTGGAAGAACCTAGATTAGGCATTGAAAGATCCAGAGGTCTGACATGTTATGTTATTAGGCTCAGATTAGCTGAACACTGTCTGTGCCAATGTGTTCGGTGGTCATGAGGGTAGTCAGGAGGTTGAGGGAAGTCTGGAGTGCCACAGGAAGGTAGAATAGTGCCAGTGCACCACAAAACCAGCCAGAATCTTGACCCTCATTTGAGGCATCTAGTCTTGAAAGTGTTTTTTGGGGAATGTGGTTCAAAAGCTTGCAGCTGCTGGAAACATGATCTTCACCCTGAAATAACAAAATCACATCATGTATTTGAATGCTGATAGTTAAATTATCTACTGTATATAGGTTTTTTAGTGAGTTATTTGAATAAAACCCAGCATAACTGACCATATTCCAGTTCTGTCAGCCTTGACCTGGATGAGAGTGCTACCACTGAGACAAAAGCAAATCAGTGGCAGAGAAGCCAACAAAAAATTGGTTGTGCTTTGCCTTGATCCAGCCAAACTTATTGTATGACTTTCAGTCTATGAAGGTCGTCCATGTCATATATTGATCTTTTATGAATTTAAATGCTTTGCAGAACCTTTAGAAAATTTTTGCCCTGGCTCCTACTTAGTAGTTAAAAACACAAATCATCCTTTGTCTTTTTCTGCTATTACACTATGGTCAGCCTGTTGCCTACCTGTATAGGAATTTTTAGTCACAGTTTGGGGGAAGTTATTTCCAGTCATGGGCACCAACAATATCAGATAAATTGGTTTCAAAAAAGTGTGGAAAAAACTTTGAAGTTTCCTCAGCATCCCTGATATTCACTTTAATTTCTCATATTTGTTGCCTGTAAGCCTCTTGGTTGCTGAGAAAAAGAGGGTATTGTCTCTCATCAACAGCAGGACTGTTTGCCAGCCCTTTGACTCAACAGGAGAATTCTGAGCTTTTGCAAAATTTGCAGTTGAGCAGATGGACAGCACACAGGAGGCCAAAATGACACAAAGGGAGCCCTTAGTTTGTAGAGCACAGTCTGGATCTGTCTCTAGATTATCAGCTTTGTACCCTCTGCAAACAAGGCTGGTAAAGAGAAAAGAGTACAGGACTGAGACTGAACAAAAATACTGTGCTGAGTGAGAGCACAAAATGTGGGTCAACACTTTTAAGCGTCCTCCCTAGTTCTTCAAGCTGGGTAGGAAATGTGAAAATTGCAAGATTTGTACACAAGAAACTTTGCTGTCCTTTCTTACTCAGTTAGCAAACACACACATAGTTTTTTAATTGTTTCCACCAAAAAATGTTGAGGCGCATCATTGTGACCTTGCAAGACATAGGGTTCCTTTCTAGTACAACTTTCCCTAAATTTTTTTTTTAAGCAAAAAGCACTAGCAATGTGGAATCTGGATCAGATTTTACACAGTGACCCTGAAAAAGTGATTAATGCAAGAGGATAGCCTTTTATCTCCAGAACTAGGAATAGAAAAGAAATTAATTCATGGGAAGGAAAAGGAAAAAAAAAAAAAGAGAAAAATTAAGAAACACATTAAGGCTTAAGAACTCGTCTAGTCCTCTTCCTCTTCAAAGACTTTTTCCTTTGTTGGAGGCTGAGGTATTGGCACTTGACCCACAGGACTTTAAAGAAGAAACTCATGACTGATTGTTCCTGAAGGATTTCTTTGATACTGTAGTCAAATAGTCATAAAAATTTCAGAGTTGCAGCTGGCAAAGGTAGAGGGGCGGACAGAGGGACATGAGGCATGGGCAGCAGAGAAGGAAGGAAGCTAAAAAAGGAGAAAAACTAATAGTAAAAGGAGTCTAATTCTTTCCTCTTAAGACAAGACATGTAGATATATTTAGAGATCCTTGAAGGGAAACTCTGAAATGTCAATAATGTGGCACTGAAAAAAACCCAAACCAAACCAAAAAAACCCCTACACAGCCAAATCCACTGATTTTTACTAAAAGCATTGCTCTTCTGGTGTAATGTATTAAAAATAAATTTAAAATGTAAGAATTCAATTGACAGTATATTAGATCTCTCCCTAGCAGTAACTACCCGCTTGATATTTTTCTGGAGGTAGGACATAGCAGTGGTCTCGGCAGGGAAGTGTTAATCCTGCCCTCAGTGGTCTGGTTTCTGTAATACTAGAAAGTCAAAGTCCATGGGAAAATAGATATGTCAAAGGGAAAACAAAATGTTTAACAATACAAGAATATCTAAAACACGATATTTTCTTTCTCTCAGCCCAATCATGTAGTGCATGATTACTGAAATACCAGGCAGATATTAGCCCCAAGGCGTCAGAGGCTGGGAAATTCAATCATCTTTTCTCCCCCTTTCTGTCACGTGGAGAGGCTCCCCAGGAGGAGAAGCTGTTCTGCTTTAAGTCAACATGGAGTGTCATTTGCACTCAGCAAAAGGAAAGCACACCCAAGAGTGGGATGAGATTGCCTACACAGAAATTAGTGAGCTTTCTTATAACTTGGAAGACATGCAAAGGAGACTTTATCGGTGAATTGACTTATTATGACATAATCAATTGAATCAGATCTGGCAGTGAAATTTCTAGATCACTTATAGGGAGCACCCAAGTCAGTGCCCAGAGGATTAATCTCAACTAATTCTAGCCATCTATGATGTGAAGATTTGTCTGCAACAGCTGATTTATTGAACATTTATGCAATGGATATAAATTAATTCATTGGAATGCAATTTGATGCCTTCATGTACTTTAGATGCCTACTCTAGGATGAAATGAATTGCTCCCAAGTAATCCCTGTTTCTGTCCCTGACCTCAAAAAAACCCCTAAAACTCCAAACAAACCCAAAACCTAGGGTAAGCATCTTAAATATTGTCAGCTACAATAACCGACAAAATAGGTTTGTTAAGTTGATGTGTTTTTGAGATTGAAGTCAACTACATTCCTGACTGATGCAGAGCAAAAGACAGCTGCTCCAAAGTTTATATTGAGGAGCATAACTTTCAATTTGGGCACTACAAGGGCAGGCATTCAAGGTCCAGCTTGGTTGGAATTCAAAAACTGTGCCCGGTGAAGTACTTGCAGTGTAAGACAGCAGTCCTGTGAAGGCACACCCAGCTTGGTATTTTATGTTGTGGGGATTTAATAGATGTTTTACTCTATTTGGTCAACAAAACTTTTCTTAAGAGCTGACTTCCCAACTTACTTGAGCTGAATTTCCATAAATGTTTCCCTTTACAGAATGTACTGTTATATTTCTTGAGCCCATTTCATTCTGAGAAGCATGCTGTTATGTTTTTGCTGGCCTCTTGATATCATGGCCACATGTTCCTCAAGCAGGTGTTTGTATGCTGGAAATACTAATTTAAATTGATTATCAAGTCACTTCTCCTTCACCGAATATTGGGTACAAGTGTGCTACTGTAGCAGGAAATGAATCAACATTTACAAAGAAACTGAAGTACTGTTTCAACATGTAGTGTTGAATCCTCAATGCAATGATACTGCATTACTTGACTCTTGCAAGCTTTGGATTGGGGCCAAGGCCCAATGTTGATCTGTACAATACATTCTACGTCCTAGAAGTTATAAGAAACAAAGTGATTGCATGACTTATAATTCTTCCTAAAAGTATTTGAGAAAGCTTAGTAAAGTGCTATGGCAATTTAAATAGCCTTCCCATTTACTAGTTGAAATTAAGTTTGTGTGAACTAGGATTCCATTCCAGACTTCTGATTTGTTGCTCATAAATGTCTGTAACATTTTCCTCTTTGTGCTGGCTTTTGCCAGTCATCTTTCCTGCCTGAATGTGTTTCTGGTGGTGTTTTACCGTGGACTTTTAGCAACAATAACAGTTCTACCATTTTTAAGTGTATGAAAGCTGAGGGAAAAAGCCTTTCCTCTTCAGTGACTCTTTGGATCTGTGCTTAGAGTGTTCCTCTAGCCAATGAGGTGGGAGGTAGAAAGCTGTAATAGCCTCTACTGTGGAAAAGCAGATTTCAGTGTTCTGGTGAAAACTGGTTTTAGTTTGAGCAAATGAGGAGGAAACTGCAAAAATATACACATGCAGTTTTTGTGTATTTTAAATAACCATTTTAATGTGATGTTTATCACTAAATATGCTCAAATAACTGTGGATATTAACCAAGGACTTTGCAATGGAAAAGCTGTCAGTTTTATATCCCAAATAACACACACAAATACTGAGCAATAGCTGTTTGCTTACAGCATTTCCGAAGTTCTTATTTTATCAGTGTTAAATAGATCACTGTGTTTTCAGTATGTAGCTGTTCCATATTAATTTTGTATGTAATCAGGCAACTAAACTTTTTACAAGAGGGGAAGCTAATGACAACATATCTAATTTTCACATGAGTTTGCGTGTATGTAGCTCTTTATGTGCTAGAAAACAAACTTCATTTAATTTTTTTAGGCTTCAAATGCAACTTTTTGTTAGATTTTTCCCTGGAAAAATACTGCAGCCTTTCACAGCATCTCTGAATCATAGAATGGCTTGGGTTGAGGGACCTTAGAGGTCAACCAGTTCCAACACCCCTACCATAGGGAGGGACATCGTTCACCAGACCAAGCTGATTGGAGCTCCTACCAATCTGGCCTTGAACACTTCCAGGGATGGGACATCCACAACTTCTCTGGGCAAACTGTTCCAGTGCCTTACCACCCTCACAGTAAAGAATTTCTTACCTAATCTAAACCTACTCTCAGTTTGAATTCTTTCCCCCTTGTGCTGTCACTACATGCTCTTGTAAATAGTCTCTCTCCATCTTTCTTGTAGGTTCCCTTCAGGTACTGTATTTAGGTCACCCCGAAGCCTTCTCTTTTCCAGGCTGAACAGCCCCAACTCCCAGCATTTTCTCACAGGAAATTGTTCCATCCCTCTAATCATCTTGATGGCCCTCTTCTGGACTCACTCCGAGAGGTCCATGTCCTTCTTGTGCTGGGGACCCCAGACCTGCATGCAGTACCCCAGGTGGGTCTCACCAGAACAGAGTAGGGGGGCAGAATCAACTCTCTTGACTTGCTTGCCATGCATCTTTTGATACAGCCCAGGATACAGTTGACTTTTTCAGCTGATGGCAACAAGGTTGTAGAAATTCCGTTAATTTAATTGATGTGAATTCAATCCCTGTGGTAATGTTCTTAAACTTTTAGCTTCTTTGTTATCAAGGGAGTTGTAGTGGAAAGGTTAATCAGTTGTTGGAATGAATATAGTGTTATTAGAAGATACACACTGATATTCTGGAAACTGGTGTTTTTTTTTTTAATGCAGTTCATCGGTAAAACGTGTATTATTTATGTACTTAAAAATCCATGTTATGAAAGAAGTTAGAGTTTCAAGATGAGTCTTGTACAAGCGTGGTTAATGGACTGTGTCTGGGATTCCTGGTCTGTGATCAATGATATGTTTTTTCAACTGAAATGTGAAAGCTGAATTTGTGAAAGAAGAACTGTTTATCATCTCTTTCCTGGGTTTCTGATTCTGTCCTGGAGTTTCTGATAACACCTATGACAGTAACATGATTGTTTCTTTTTAAAATGCAATACATTTCTATATATCACGTTAATAGTTGTGTTCAGTGTAAAAAAAAAAAATGGTGAAAGACCTTTTTATGTGTTACTCAGATCTTTTGATAAGTTTGTTTTTCAAGGGTGGAAGGAGGCAGAGGAATGGGAGTGGAACAGGCCCAAAATGTTCTGTAGAAAGAAATGAGTGTGTTACTTACGTGGCAACATCCATCATTGCTGACCTAAAATTGAATATCCATTGTCTCTCATTAACTTCAAGAGGAAATTGAAACATTTCCAAATGCCACCAGAGATTAAGAATATGAATTGGTTGATACAGTATTTTGAAGAATAGAGTGCAAAGCTGTTAATGAGTTGTAGTGGCTGTCTTCTCTAAGAAAGACAAGTTGCTTTAATCAGAAAGGTCATGCATGTCAGATAGCATTATTGTTTCCTGTGTTAGCTTGACTCTACTTCAGTCTGGGAGAATTAAGATTTCAATGAACATTACTAATAATTAAGACACATGTCTGGAGATGCGGATGCTTCTGCATTCAGCTCTGCTGAAATTTCAATTTTGATTTATTGACATTGCTATTAAATTCTGCTTAAATACAACCAACTTATATGTGTTACTGGAAACCCTTGAGTCATGCAAGTGTTAAATTTATAACACAGAAAATAGCTTAGGGATCAGTGAAGCACAGCTAGATCCACCTTGGGTTTGAATGCTATGAGCACCTTCATCATCACTAAGGTTCAAGTGATATAGTCATATTTCTTAGATATACTGAAAAGAAAATGAAAGGGTTGTGATTCAATAAGGTTGAGACTCAATCAATTTGGGAACTTTCTGTAGACAACAGTTCTCTGCTGGTGTTCAGGCTCTCCTAGATGTTTTGTATTTTTTTAGTGATCCAGGGTGTTAGATAGGCACCTGTTCAGAGGGAGTATTCCAAAGACAGTGTAAATATAGACTTTGCTCTTCTTTTTCCCTCTGATACATTCATCATTTTTGTGGATGTGTAAGCTGTATTAGGGCTAGCAAGTATTAGTCACTGCAAAAAAAAAAAATACTGTAAGTATGGGCAAATACTTCCAGGTCTGTTATTATTTGGTACAAACCACCAGTTTCTCCAAATACATTAAACCTTCTTGACACACTTTTGTACTATATGATCCAACCCTGCATCAAACAAGTTTACAGGTTTCAATGGAGTGTTGATTGAGGACTTGTTGAGCAAGTTTTCCTTTTCACAAAATAGCAGTTATCTGGAGAAATTCCATCCTTGTGAGCATCAGAAAATGGATCAGATTTCTTACTCTTATTGCTCTATGGTCTGTTTGATTTGTGTGATCTAAGTCATGCACTGGGTTTGAATTTCCCTGATTTGGGTGGTTGTTGCTTCAACCTGTGATTTCTTAGGCAATCTGAAGGACTTTTCTAGAACAGGATATTGTAGTTTCTCTCAGACCTGGTATTTATCACATGGTTTCCTGACTCCTGAGCATCCTGACCAGCCACAGTATTGCTCAAAGTAGCATCAAGTTATTTTTGTTCTTAACTAGTGACTGTGAGACATTAGTCCTATCAAGGAAATGGTGAAAATTTACACGAAAAACCCCCAAACCCCACCAACATGTTTTAAATGGTATTTCATAATGGGGTCTCCCAAATAATGGAAAGCTGCATGTGGGTTAATCCAAGATAATATCTTTATTTTTATCATATTTGGGGATTTTCTATGATTGTAATTTTATTTTATATGTGCATGCAAAAAAAAAAAAGGAAATGTTCATCCATTAGGAGATCACAAACTACTTTTATCCCCAAAATGGAAATAACTGAAGTGGCGGAAAACCCCCACCACCATTCATTGATCCTGAAAATGTTTGGTGAAATGTATCCTGGTAGGCATTTCACCAGTGCTGGCATTCTGTCTTCCTGCAAGCTTCTCTAACCAGAGCAGCAGGACATATGTCAGGTTCAATAGGAATCCCTCTCCTAACAGAAACAGTAGTGTTACTGTCTCAGTGCTGTTGACCTGCAGTGATGCTAGACTGTGCAGAAAGTCCTTTATCGCAGCTTGAGTGGAAAGGGAGGATAGTTATATTATGTCTATTTTATCTATATAGATACTGGGAAGAAAAAAAGGACAGAAAAATGAAGTGGAAATATATTTAGCTCATTGTTACTACTATAAGCCTTTTTATTGGACTGAGGTCAAGATGCTGCTCTGTGACTCCAGGAAAGGTTGATAAAGGCTAACATGGTAAATGATTACTTTCAGAAATTTCATAGCAAACTTGCTATGTTGATTGTTGTCATTGTCTGTGAAAGGTTGTACTTTCTTTTTTTTTCCCTTTACATTTATCTTGGTGATGTTTTGTCCACTTTGATTCACTTTAATGAAAACTGAAGTATTTCTTCTCCTTTTTTTTTTAATCTTAAGGTTTATTCTGCTTCCCTACCTAAGCCCTTTCTTCAACGGCCGTGAAAGTTGGCTATTTTTAACTCAGCTCTTGAAACCCAGCTTATAGATTCCAGTTTGGTGGTACAGAAAATGAGATGAATGTCCAGATACCTGAAAAAGCCCAAGTTTAGAACAGTGTCAGTGCAACTGCGTAGGAGGAATGTATGTATGAACACTAAGAGCTTATTAGGATACATAAAAATTATATGGTCTTTACCTGTGGGAGCTATTGTGCTGAAGTGAGGTGTGCATCTAAAAATCACTGAAGTTGCATTCAGCATCTCTTTTTAAATAAATAATAAAAAGAAAAGCATCAGTCAGCACATCTGCCTGTGCGCAGGCAGTGGAGAGTAAGAAAACTTTTCAGAGATAGGGCTGTTTCAACAAGGTAAGTTGAGCAGGCCAGGACTACAGCATCTTTTCCCTAAATGACTATGATATCATACAGAAAGGCCAGTACACTTTTCCTGATGTGAACTGTCGTCTACTGCCATTTGAAGGTATTCTCAAATATGTTTGGATACACAGCCAAATGATTCTCCTCCATTTTGAAATTCTTTTCTTATCTGAGCAGTTTGCAGCTCTAATGAAGATGTATATTCTCTATACAAATTATTTTTCATATCTTTTCATCCTCCTCAAGAAGGATGGGGAAGTAGATGTGCAGCCACTAATTACAGAGAGGTTAAAATAGACTTCTTCATAAGAAAGGAACCTCAGTACTACTTTTTCAAGACAAAACTGATAAAGAAGCTGACAACAAAACTCCTTTTTGGATGACCAAGAAGTACACAGTCATTGAATGCGCTACTATCTCAACACAAGGGCAGCTATAGCATGTGGCAACTCTGATTATGTTAAAAAGCCAACAGTGTTTTAGCATCTGTGAGCTCATTCCTATTTGTGATGTGACAGATATCTTCACCAAAGGAGAGAGAAAACTACCTACACTAACACTACCCAAATCTCTCTCTCCCTAATTGATTTTGATATTGAATAAGAAAACAAGAAAAACTGTACCAGCAAGGATAACTATAGGTTAACTTTTGTAAAGTGAAACTCTATATCACACTGGCAGAGCGAAAACTTGAAGCTTTCCAGTATAAATGCTTTTGATTGTAAAGAAAAAAAGAAATAATTGTAAACCTCTTCTTCATGATATCTTATGCAAGAGTGGCCTGGTTTAAACACATAATGAAGGACAGGACTGAAGATTAGAAATAGTAAAACTTTTTCTTTTGCCTTTATTTGCACTGTATTTAATACCAGTATGGTGATTAAATCAGGGCATGCTAGTCAACAGCATTTCAAACTTAGTCTGATTCTCACCTTTGCAAGAGAGGTGCCAAAATGTCATTGCTAAATTTCTGTAGCCTTGTATTGTGGCAAGACAGATAGGAGCAAAAGCAGCATTTTACAAGATGCCTAAGAACATCCCTCAGGGCACCTGAGGTGCTACAAGTCAGATTAGACTTGTCCCAGAAATCAAAACTCTGAACTTGAGTGAGTGTTAGCATAAGTGTCAGTCTTGTACCTGTGTAACATAAGTGATTAGGAATGTGATAATTTAAAATGTAATTGTATCCTCATGTCCTCTATTTTCAGTGCAGCTATTATCAATAATACAGAGGTGCTTATTCTAGTGGACTACAATCCACTGGATTCAAAGCTTAGTTACCTGTTTGATTTCCTCTTATGTCTGTAATCGTATGCGCTGTATAAGTTGTACTTTATTACAGTAAGAAAGTAATAATAATAATTCTGTAAACAAAAGCCGTAATAATATTTCCTACACAAGCAGCGTCAAAATATACTAAACTACGTTTGCATCCGTCTTATTGTTCTTATCCCTCCAACACGTCCAGAACAGCCTTGGTGCAAATGTGATACCAAGGCTGCTGCTGGGGACATCAGCATGGGAAGATCTTGGTGCTTCGCTTGCCCTCTAGTGGCATTGTAATGGCTGGGGATGCCTGAGGGGTTACACTGTTGACATCCTTAATCGTGGTTGTATTTAAACAACGAAGAGGCAAACCCAAGTGATTTTGTTAGCAGAGCATCTTTGTTCTACTTTGTGTTTGACATTGGAATCTGCAAGATAAGGGATATAGTACGAATGCAAAGAGCTTTCTGGTCTTGCAGGCATCCAGAAAGTTCTTTGGCTGCAGGGGGTAAAGCTGCTCTTTCAAATAAGGTTACTCTATTTCAGGGATGCTCAACACATTAGAGACAGAAAATTGAAATTGAAAGAGATACAAGCATTGTCTCATTCTCGTGTTGCTAGAAGACTTCTTTAATTTTTTTAACTGACACTTTACATTTTTACTTCCGTGATTTCTGTAGAATAATGTCAGTTACTATTGAGTAGCTGGTTTTTAATTTAAAGACATGATGAAATTGCAATTCTATATCAGCAAATTTCCTTAGCTTAGTCACAAAAGAGATAAACATTTGTTGATTTCCCTTTACATAGTATTCTTTTTCTTTGTATTGTGTTTTGGTATGTTTGATAGCATAAGTATCTTCTACCACGCACAATTAAATCTTTCTGTCTCCAGTGAGATGGTTACACCCTCATTTCTAGAAAAATTATGAGAATGCCAATTCAGGTTGTGATAATGCAGGAAAGTCAGCTGCAGACTAATGCCTTCCATTCAATGCTCTTTGGCACTAGATGTGATTGCCACTGCTGTATATACTGTTAACTATTGTTATCCCTTACTTACTCTTTTATCAACTATGACATTCACTGTGCGAGTCTGAAGTCTTTTTTTATTTCAGTCCTTATAAAATCAACTGTGTGTACTTTCTCTGACCAGCACAGATGGTGGTCTGTGCATGTGTGAGACATGCTCTTAAGGAGCTTTTTTCAAATAAGTATTTCTCAATTTCAGGATGATTTTAGCCCATTTTCTCTCTGCACGTTGTTGTACTTTTACAATTACATATGTGATCAGATCCTTTCTTCTAATAACAATTTGGTTATTTTCTTCTGATATAATGTTTTTAGATTTTGTAATATGTGTGGCAGCATTTTCAGTTTTGAACTTTTAAGCTGATGGAGTATTATTAAGAAGCATTTTGTTCATGTTGACACTTTAAAATGATCTGCATTTTCCAAGCATTAGCATAAAGTAAAAAGAATTGGATGCTTTTGTAGTAGTTATTACATATAAAATATTGAATCTGTAAAAACAGCCCTCAAACTCATGCACTTTGAAGTAAATTCATTTGTTTACCTTTATTAAATGTTTGCTGACAAAGGGTTGAATGTGTATACATAGCAGGAAACCCATAACTCATGAATAAGAGTGGAATTGCTGGTGACTTTCCCTGCCCTGTACTCAGGAGTTCTTACTTCTCGCAGAAGATCCATATGTCATTCTCTAGCATATGTTCTTCTGTGCCTGCTGGAACCATCTTGCTAAAACACAGTAGTGGACTGAAGTGCTGGTGAATTTGAGGCTTAGTATGACTCATTGATGCTCCAGGGACAGAAAACACTAACTTGGTACGAACCTCTAAGCTGTACCAAACTTGTTTGTAGCCATTCAGGTTGTGTTTTTTTTAGGATCGATGATATGATTGTGTCTCTATTCAAAATAATTTCCCAGTCTTTGGAGTGAGAATACGTATCTCATTAGACACATATTTATCTCATATATATCTCATATATGCATATTATCTCATATGTATATCATTAGTACCCGTGAGTGCTGCTTTTGCCTGTAACAGTTAGCATACTCAAGTATTTGTGTGTGTGTGTGTGTGCAGAGTTCAGATGAGATGCTTGGGTGAATATTTGCAATGTGCAGTTTGCGTGCGGTCACTCCATTCACATAAGCCAGGAGTTTTTTGGATACGTTCCTCTGTGCCAATAAGCCTCTGTGTCCAGAAATGAGTGGCATGTTGCATTTACTAATATGGATATAGCCAATAGGAATACACTCATGTTAATTAATAGCTCATTCGCTTGCCATCGGTAATGATGAAACCAAAACTTGATGGTCTTGTAGAAGACCAAGGAAAAAAGTGCAGCTGAGGTTTGTTTGTTTCCTCTGTTTGTGCTAAAGAAGGAAGCATTTCCACATCATTTCAGAAAAAAGACATTTTCTTCAGGAAATAATGGGGGAAGCATAGTAGAACCTACATAGAGGAAATATCTCTTTTGTAGCTTATGTATTTTCATTTATGCCCTTTTTTACCACTCCTGTCATCATCTGAGGAATATTTTTCCTCAGGAATAAAAGAGACTTTTTCAGCTTAGTTAAAGGAAAGCTTTATTGCTCCTCCCTTTAAGCTGATAGATGAATCCCATCTGTTAAAAGGAGAAGCTTTAAACTTATGAATAGACAGGAGACTGATATTCCTCAGTTCTTCAGAATCAATGAGAACTTTTATTTGATTACTTAGTAATTTGTCAGTCAAGACTAGATCTGTAAGTGGTTTTAAGTATGTGCACAGGAAGGACATACAGCTGAATGGAATTTTCAAGGCATTGGTTTAAAATACGTGGCTCAATGTAGCATTGATAATGTTCTCCTTCCTACATGCTGTGTGCCTTCTGCTAAAGTACATTTGTGTTTCAGTCTTCTTCATAGGCATAGCTGGGATAGTGGGAATGATGCAGCAGGATTAGGTAGGTATTACAGTTTTTACTGAAGACTTTGGTTAAACCTCATGGCCAGCCCAAGGCACCCAATCGCTGTCTTTGCATCACTGTCAGCATCTGCTTGGCTGCATAAGAGTTGGCATGTCTACATGACCTGTAACTGCATTTTAATTACTGTGTTGAAGTATTCTTAAGCAGTCAGATCATTGGAAAAATGCTTCCACTTGTTTTTGAAACTCCCAGTACAGGGACTTCTCTGTCATAGGCAAGTTTATGGAAAAGCATGCATTTGCAAATAACATAAAATGTATAGCAGAACCCCTAACCTGATTTACTAACTTCAAGTAGTAGTTTCCATGAAATGTTGTATGTTGCATTCTGACCTGTTTCAAAAATAGTGTGGCCAGCAGGACTAGGGAAGTGATTGACCCCCTTTACTCAGCATTGGTGAGGCTGCCCCTCAAGTACTGTGTCCAGTTCTGGGATCCTCAATTAAGGAAGGACATTGAGATGCTGGACCTGGTCCAGAGAAGGGCAACGAAACTAGTGAATGGTCTAGAGAGTAAGTCTCTTGAGGAGCAGCTGAGGGAGCTGGGGTTGTTTAGCCTGGAGGAAAGGAGGGTCAGGGGTGACCTTATCACTCTCTACAACTACCTGATGGGGATCAGCCTCTTCTCCCAGGCAACCAGTGACAGGACAAGAAGAAGTGGCCTCGAGCTGTGCCATGGGAGATTTAGGTTGGACTACAGGAAGAATTTCTTCACTGAAAAGATTATCAAGCATTGGAATGGGCTGCCTGGGGAACTGATGGATTCACCATCCCTGGAAGTGTTAAAGAAACTACTGGATGTGGCACTTAGTGCTATGGTTTAATTGACATGGTGGTGTTCAGTCAAAGGTTGTACTCAATCTTGGGGGTCTTTTCCAACCCTAATGATTCTATGTTTCTATATGAAACTGCTTTACTGGAAGCTTTAAGTTAGTATGTGATTCACAGATATCTATGTATAACTTCTGTGTGTTTTTTATACGGAACAAATGTCATTCTGCTAGATTCTTTCTTCTGCTCGTGAGTTGACCTCTTTAATTTCAGTGGTAGACATGAACAGAATCATGGTGATCCTAGGGTATGTATGTCTGTTCATAGAATATCAATTCCACTTGGCAACAGAACCTCAAATCATGACGAGAGAAAGGTGAAGATACACAAAGACTGAGAGCCTGCCTGGAATAGATACCCTAGCCATAAAAATATGCACAAGATTCTAGAAACTAATAATGCTCTGTCAAAAGACAACCTTGGAAGAAGGGCATAAATGAGTGTGGAGAGACTGCTTAGAATCAAGTAATGGTTTATGGAGAATGTCAAACTGCACTTAGTTGTCAAGGCTCATAATTTCATCCTACCGTGCACAGTGCTAGTAGAGTTTGCACTTGTGGAGATTAAAGTTGTGCTATTTCTTTTGAAGAAACATAGGAAAGCATCATGTCCAGTGAAAGTGAGCCTTACATGATGCATATGACTGCTATCCTGATTATAAATAAAATATAACCTAGAAGAAGATAATCTGTCGTTATTCAAATATCAGGAAAGATTGTGCTGGAGGTTCTCAGGGGGATGATCACAAAGTGTAAATTTATCTTATTGAGTTGAATCTGTCTAGATTGCCTATCTGACTGTTGTAATTTATATAGTAGGCAAAAGGTGGCCTTTTGTGATTAATATCTTCCATCTCCTCTGGAAAGTCTTTAACAGGTAACACACCAAAACCAAACAAGGAGATAACTGGTAACTGCATTAACATGGACAACTTCCTATGCTGCTGCTTGGGCATCAAAACTCTTAGAGGATTTTCAGACAGGGCATCTGGCAGGCAATGGGTAAGAAAGACCTTTCCTTTAAAAACAAGTTATTTCTTCATGATGCCCTGGAGCTACCTTTCTTACCTTGCTAGCATTAGTGCCATACATTGCCACTGCAAAGCAGCAACTTTGAACATAAATGGGCAAGAAGCCCAGTAGAGTAAAAAAAAGGAAGACTGTGTCACTATAATACCTACTGAGTAGCCTGATTTGGAGGGTTGTAGGTCCTACTCGTATTGTGTCCAGTAGTCAGTGTACAGCATGCAGATGCATAAAGAACACTTTGCTGTAATGAATATGAATTAATGCATATATTGATAGATGAAGATTTTCCTGAGAAGGAAAATAGTTATTTAAAGCATTTCAAGCAAACCATGAAACACAACATAGCACATGGTCAACCCTGTGGGATGTTCTTTTGACCCTTTAGGTAAAACCAAGAGCATCTGTTATTTCTGTGCCAATTTATATAGCATGGCACCTGACTGCATTGCAAGTTTAAAATAATTTTAAATATTCCTCTGAACAGGTTTCTGTTGATTTTTATAGCTTTGCTCACAGTGTGTATTCTGAGTACAATGCACTGAAGATAGAGAAGTAGAGAGAACTCTGTTTTCATGAGTGGTCTCCACAAACTGTTATTAAAAAAATACTTAAGAGTATGGTTATAAATCTTTTTCTTAGCAGGGAAAAATAGATTTAACTTATAGTTATATACTTACATCATATCTTAAAATAAAATCTACATAGTAAGATGGGTTTCTTATTTGTGTTTTACTGCTGGAGATAGAGAGTTTAGTCACTTTTAAGACTTGAAAGCATTTCAGTTTGTGAGATGTAAATAATGTTAGTGTTTTCACACCTTCTATATTTAAATAAGTTTAACAACCACATCATCAAAAATACAGATACTTAATAATGAGGCTTCACATGAGATTTTTATTTTCAATTCTCTCATAAATTAATTTTTATCTATCATCTGATTCTACATCTCCAGGGCAGTCCATACAGAGTTTGGTTCCCTCAAGAAATAAAACATGGAGTTTGAACATTTATTTTAATACGTTAAAAAAATTTTCTAGCCATTGGAGTTAGTGCAGGCCTTGTCACCTCACAGGAGTTATTAACATAAACCAAAGGAGAGAGTTGAAGATGCTATGTCTCGTTTCGATCTTTTTTTTTCAAACATAGCAAATGAAGTAAGACTTCAAAGAAGTGGAAAACCAATGCTGAAGTAACTTGAGGCTAAAATGTTCATAGAAATTGCTAACTGTTAAGCTGAGTCCTTAACCGTTAACCAGATCGAAAATCTGCATCATGCAGAAATCCTCTTTAAAGAGTGTGAAAAAACTTGTAGGCCTAAAGTCTGAAAACATGCAAACCAAAACAGCAACCTCTTCCTGATGCTAGTGGAATTCATTAGGAAAATACTACTACATCTGCATTTTCTTACATTTATTCAGAAGGTAACAGCTTACTAGTTTGTTTTTTTTATCCTTTTATCCATTGGTGGGTAAGATATGAAGTGTAATTCAATATGCTTAAACCAAAAACAACAAAGACTTCCTAGAAAATAATAATAAAATTGATACTGGCATTTGTTGTCCTCTCCAAATATCATGCAATTCAATAATACATACCCTGAGAAATCAAGAAGTGTAAATGAGGGGAAAATAGCAGAATAGACAGTTTCTACAAGGCATTAAGGACAGACCCACAAAAAAAGGCTGAATTGAGGTGAGAACATAAATGTTCTCTGAACACAAGTAGCTGTAACAGCTTTTGAGGGCCAACCAGTATGTCTAAACTCCAGCAAGCCATTAGCTGAAAGGACAAATGCGTGCATTTTTAGTGTACCTCATCTGAATTCTTCACATCCTGACCAGTATTTGTGATTCCTTGAAAATACTTTGTAAAACTATTATAGTGTTTTGTTTAAGAACATAATTTCTGTTTGGAGAGAAACCACTGAGTAGAATGAGAAGGTTATTCAGACCTTATTAACATGTTGCAGGTAATGGAAGGAGACCAAACTGGGAACTTCAAAAAGTATGCAGATCTGTGTGTGTCTTGAGTTGAAAATAAAAGTCTTTCATGACAAGTTTGCAGATGTGTATGTGCACGGGGTTGTTGTGGCCAAAGTGCAGGACCTGTCACTTGGCCTTGTTGAACCTCATCCCACTGGAATCAGACCATCTCTCCAGCTTGTCCAGGTCCCTTTGAAAAGGGAAGAGATCTTTGTTGCCAAAGATTTCAGTTATGCTGTCAGGTCAGATTTTTAAAAGTGATCAAAACCTAGTGTAATAGTCATGCTAATATTTGGTGTTGAAATATCTGAGAATCTTGACCTGTGTTTAGACTACAAACTGTCTTGTGAATTCTACAGGTGAGAAAACTACCGAGATGAATGATCTTTGGAAACTAATGAAATGGAACATTCAATAAGAAGCAAAAATATCTCTACTGCCCAATTAAAAGTTTTTGCTTACAAGTAATCTTTTTCCAAATTAAAATTAATCTTAAGAACATCAAAAAATTCTTCGCAAATGAGAATATTCTCTATGTATAGCATTTGGTTCAATAATATTCTTATTTTCATAAAGACAAGAGACATGAAATCCCATTCTGATAAAGTGAAAGGGAATGTCTTAAAGGTTTTGTATGATACTGGGATTTTTTTTGCTTTTGGTCTTCTGTTTGGTCTTTTTGAAAAACAGTGGGATGAGAGTGCTTGCCTTGTTTTTTAAGCTTTTATTTAGTAGAATGTGTAAGACAAGGAAAAATCAAACTCGCCTGAAAGACAAAGTATAAAATTGCTTTTGATCTATTACAATAACAGCTTTCTTTTCTAGGAAATGGTGTAGTTATTTTAAAAATGTGGAATCATTAACACCTAAACATGTGTAGATACCTGTATTTTCACCGAAATGACTGGAGTGTTTAATCAGGTACTAAAGGAAAAGGAGAACATAAAATATTTCAGGATGGAAGGTTAAAATATTAATGAATCATGACTTTCAACATCATGAGAGGTTTAAAAATATCTTTTATATATATTTTATTCAGGTTCTGTTAAGAGGATTTTAGGTAGAAAGTCTATTTCTCTTTTGCCTTTGGTGCTCTCAAAGTAACTATAGACATACATGTAATCACATACTATCATCACAAAGCAGCATCATACTCCAACCAATAAAGAATCTCTGCTAAAAGTTCCTGTTCCAAATAGGAAGAGGTGAGTAACTGTGGACAATTCCACAATATAAAGTGTATTTGGATGTGATGACTTGGACATGTAGTGTTGAAACTTTTATCATTGCTTTGGGTTTTGTTTTTTCAGGAAGCACAGGAGTTGTGAGGGAACAGAGGAATAACAGTAAGGATCTCTTGGAAAGGGTTGACAGCCCCTGCAGTTTTATACTGAATATGATTTTTTCAAGCCCACTGCAGATGAGAAGGTGCACTTGGATGGGTTATAAATAGAATGTAGTTAGCTTTGAAATGCATCCATTTTATTTTGAGCTTCCAGAAAAGTCCCAAAGATATTCAGCTCCAGTGAGAACTCTAATGTTACTGATAAAGAGAAAATGACAGGAGTTTTATTTGGAGTCTTGACACCTGTGGAATAAAAGAAATCCATGTAGTGTTGTGGTTTTTTTTTTTTCTTTCCCCTTACAAATGGTTAAGAAGTAGATTAAAAAACTTTTTATTCTCAGGAAACACATTCTTTTTCCCAGAGAAATGTGTTTGGTCCCACTGAAAATGTATGCAGTTCCTGAGCCCTTTTCTTCACTCTGTCCTTCCTTACGCTCAGATGCTGCAATCCGAATGTGATCCAGAAGTCAGGTGCTGTTTCTTCTGTCAGTCTAAGGGACGTGGGACTGCAAGACCTACAATTTTGCTTTTGTCAGCAGAGCACTCATCTGAACACACTAGTCAATATGGTATTTGTTGTGATGCCAGCAGTATAGGCAGTGCTATGTGCTACCCAGCCTGAATTAAAAAGCTTTGTCTTTTGGAGGGTGACTAGGATGACTTGGATCCAAGGGTTAGCAGGGTCCTTGTTTTAGTGTCTATGGAGTAGACTATTGCACAGTGTAGCCCTGTCCTGGGTAGAGCAGGAGTG
Source organism: Corapipo altera (assembly GCF_003945725.1). NCBI lineage: Eukaryota > Metazoa > Chordata > Aves > Passeriformes > Pipridae > Corapipo > Corapipo altera. The sequence goes on from NW_020884874.1 coordinate 15,388,317, forward strand.
TGTCAAACTAACGGGTGTATAACAATAAGCATGTTACTCTTTGTGTATTAAATCATAATTCTTTTTAGATCTCCCCTGATTACCACCTAAGGCAGAAGAAAATTTCTTCAACCTCTTTTTAAATATATATTTTAGTGACTGAATGAACAGTCTGTTCTTCTAATACACGTTTCACACGTGGGAAGTTTTGAATTCTGGTGGTCATTTTTAGCTTTTTAAAATATGATTGACACAGTCTGATCACCAAATATGTGTGTGTTTAGCTGCTAAACAAAATCAGAGCACAGACCTGTTGATTCTCCAAGTAATTTGATGTTGCATCAGGAGACAGATGGCAGTAATAATCCAGTGGAGAGCTGAGTCTTCAGCTTGCATCAGTAGCATGTTGATCTCTAAGCTGTCACCAGTTTTGGACTCTATCTAACCATAAGCTATTCTTAGAGGGGACATTAGGATTAAAGACAATGCAATTATTGCCTTTACATGGAGTGCCGAGGTCTTCAGCATACCCTTTTGCACAGTTTATTTTCTACACCGTATGATGGGTTTCCCCAACAGCAGCATGAGTGCTTACATACTGGTATTTGTCTTTGCACAGTTAAGGGAGAAAATGAACACAATATACAGTTTGGTATTGCAGATAGTTTGCCAATGAAACAGAGAAAGGTTCAGTTTGTGCATGTCTGGTGACCAACCTAGGTCCTTCAGCTACTGTGGAGGACTTTTAGGTAGTAGATGAGCTGGAGTATTCCTCGCTAAAAATTGCCTGGTATGCTCTGGATCTTCTGGTCTTTCTGCAATGCTGATACAGTCACTTAGGCATAAAGTAAAGACAGGCATGTGTTTAATCTGTAAAAATGAAACTAGTGCTGTTCGTCCTAAGACCCTATATACTGTGTAACTGAGGCCATGAGAGCTATTTGCCCCTTGACATGATCCCTTTTATAGCTTCTATGCTGCTCTGAGTTTCCATCATAAGTAACTAGATAAACTATTTAATTTGCTACAAAAACCTTAAGTTTTGCAGTTATATTAGTACTTTTTGATGGAATTCTCAATCACAGTACTGCATTTCTGTTGGCTTTTGAGTTTGTTGGCTTTTTTAATTATTCCCAGTTTCTAACAGCTCCATTAAGAGTTTGTCTTGGCAGCTTTCACTTACAACTCTACTTACTAAAATATTCTAGGACTGAGCCTGCCAGCCTTTGGATGGCCTGTATTTTTTAAGGCAAGTGACTGCCATTTATCATATTCTCTTGAGTTGGGTATATATCATTGCTAGAAAGTGAATCAGGCCCTTCAAAAACCAGTGCTGCATGTGGTGGTGCTTATAAGTTATGAGGTCACTTGGCACTCTTCAGACTGGGTAGAATATTTAGGCACAACCAGGATTTAGCAGGACAGAAAGAGTTCTTAGGGTCCCTGTTTTGTGTCCCTAATCAAGGAACTATGATCATGTTCATGGCTGCCACTTCAGCAGAAATCTTTGAGTTGGTCACACAGCTTGACCCACATCCAACAGATTTTTTTGTTGTTCTTTTGATTCATAGTAACTTTTGCAGCAAGTGCCTGAAAGATGTGATAGCAATAAAACCAGCATTGTAATTGGAAAGGAATTTTGTTGTATTGGATTGCTATTGGCACTATTATAAATTCTTTGGTGTTCATAGGTTCCTTTTTGTTTGTCCAAATCAAACTGCAAAATTTGCAGTTCTCTGGGTCATAAAATCTCACATCACTATATGATTCCAATTATTAGACTTGTTAGAAACAAACTAACGTGAAACATTACAAAACATTGCAAAACTAAGACCAAACAAAACCTAGCAATAATCAACTCTGTTCTTTCACCTTTTCCTGCATTCTGAGCAATTTTCTTACTGTTTCTCAAGCTTCCGGGCATTGGGTTTTTTTCCCAGATGTCAGATCTCCGTTCTTTCTGGGTGTTTATTAGTCTCTGTTCTGGTGCTTGTCTCTCTACCTGTCTCGTTCATAACAGATGCCAGTGCTGTGATTTTTTTAAGGCAACTGCAGTCATTGTAGTTGATGAAATGTTCTGGGGCACTATCAACTTTCTCATGATAAAGCAAGAATATGGTCATTAGTTTTCTTATCACAGAACACTGAAAATGAAAACATACTGTTATACCAAAATATTCTACCAGTCTGTACAGAAGGTCATGTTAACTTGAGAGCATGTTTCTTGTGATTAGTGTCATAGTTTGAGAGCCCCGAAATCCAATTCTTGAGTCCAAATTAATTTCTCAATAAACATTTTCTTTTACATACTCATTTTTCAGTGTGACTGTTCTAGTGCCATTGTGTCACTGCTGAGTGTAGTGCACATTTACATAACAGCCTCCCTTGTTGAGTTTACTTTGGAAATTAGACAAAAAAACTTTTATATGTTAATCAGACACATTTGGTCATTGAGATACAGCAAACATAGACCATAATGATACCACTTTTATGGCCACATTTCACAGTACAAGTACGCTTCATCTCTTTGATCCCTTTGTTCTAATGCTTGAAATAGATGTTAGCTGCCAAATGAAATTCCATGTCACGTGCAAAGTTTTTTAATCAAGGACCCAAGAATCTTATTCCATTGAACAAAAATAGTAACAATTCTTTGGGAGGACTGATGCTTTAAGTTTGGGGTTTTTTTTTTCAGTTGTTGCAATTATTCATTACATGGGGCATCAAAGAATTTCTGTTTTGTGGTTTGCAAAGAAATCTTAGTGTTCACTAAAAACAAATACTTAATCCATATAGCTACATTGCAATAGCTAGCTAATCATGATGACACATATTTTCTCTGTAAAAATGTTTACTTAGCTTTAGAAAGCCTTCTCTCCTCCTAGGAAAAAATATTCCTGATTTGGGGACCTTTCTTTGGTAGCACAAGATATTTGAAAGGATGTCCAAGGTGGGATCAAGAATTAACAGTTCTAGTAGTAAGGCTTCTTACTGGGATCCTGGGGCTCATAGTCATGAACCTTAAACACCTTCTATATTATTCAAATACTGGATGGTGCAAAATTCAATGCTCTGACTACTTGTAGTATTTCTCTTCTCAGTGGGTGACTTCTGAAGAATATTTTGCATTTGCTGTAATTTTCTTGTCTCTGAATGCATTTCCTTTTTGCATGTACAAATGAAGTAACAGTTGATTGAGTCTAGCATTGTTGTTGGCCTTTTCAAACAAACAATCTCTGAGATACAGAGAAAGGTTAAGCTGTTGGTCAACAGAGAAAAATACGTAGTAACACTGTGCTGTTTCTGGGGGTAATGTTGCATGATTTGACAGTTTTGTTACCTGTTCAGTAGTCAGGGCATCATCAATAGCCTTTGATAAAAGGGCTTTAATTTGGTTTTTGGGGTTTTTTTGGTTTTTTTTTGTTTGTTTGTTTGTTTGTTTGTTTTTCCATTCTCTCCAGTCGTTGACCCAAACATGCTTGCTGGGATGTTGTTTACCCTATTTTCTTTAGCTTAGGAATAGTGTAAAAGCTTCAGCATGAAGCTGAAGCCCTCCTGAAGTACCTGTTGATATCAACTTTTAAGTTTTCCTATGCTTATCTACTCCTGAGCATGCTTATCTTTAAACATGTAAGTTGCCTGAAGTGATGTTTCCTTTTAAGAAAGCAATTTCTGTAATTTGTCAATTTTATACTGTTTGTTGTTAATTTTCATCATCTCTCCTCTGCCTTTGCCTCATAACCTGTTGGGATTCTTGCCATTACTATGACTAGCTTAGGAATGTATGTCTTCCCTGAATCTTTTACACAGTTTGAGTTTGTAAAGACTGAGAGATTTAACTTCCTTTGACTGCTTTGTATTTTATCTGATAAAATTCCTGTATGAGGAAGAAGCTAGGTGATCCAATCTGTTTACTAGCTCTTCCTTGTGGTCTAGTATCAGAGAGTAATTTTATTGCCAGTTATATTAATGTACAGTTAACCTGACCGTAGTTATTAAAAAAAACCAAACAATTGGGGTATTTTTAACCTATAATACTTGTATATTATAATCATTGCATTATCTGAGACTATAACAGAAATACCTGATCAAAGTATTAAGGATGTGTTCAGGATTGTTCGTTGCATTTTTAAGTAATAGGAATGTTCTTTGTATTTTTAAGAAATATGGATGCTTCTGCTAGAAAGCCCAGCCAGATGTTCCTTATATGTCTCAGCCAGAAATCACTGGTAGTTAGAAAGAGGATCTGATTTATGTTGGGAACCGAATTTTGTGTGGAGTCAATGAAGAGGAGTAATGAAAACCCCTTCCCTCTCTCAAACCCTTGCTGTGCTTTCTGTGAAGTTAAGAGCAATAAAATATCTTAAAGCTGTCCTCAGACACTCTCATTTGCCTTGCAAAGCTTTTATTGGTAAGTATCTGCAGGCAGATACTGTAGTTTTGCAGACTGAGTTCACTGTACCGTAGTAGACTGAACAGCACCCTGTGTGTATGATATATCACCTTGATACTAGTCAGCCTATCTCATAAGCTAAAGTGTTTTACTGGTTGATTTCATAGTTCATTAAAAGACTTGCATTTTCCTCCAGCAGCTGAGTTGCAAATGAAAATACCACTGGGTTGCAGAGACTATGCTACTAAGTAATTCTAGCCTAACTGGCCATGCCTCAAGTAAGCAGTAAAATTGTTAACTGTGACAGCACCATTTATTTTTAAGCCTCATTCATCTTGCATCCCTGTTCCTTGACTTGAACGGCTTTTTTTTTAATTCATATTATTTAACACTATTTTAAATTATTCCCTAAAAAAAAAAGGAATGGATTTAATTAATCTCTTAACAAAAAGTTCTGATGCTCTATCTTCAAATAATTGTCCTCAAAATTTAGACAGAAAATAAAACTGAATTATTATTTCCAAAAGGAATTCCCATGCAAGGCTTGATGTACCTTGATTAACATAGCAATTTACCACACATTTCAAAAACTGTTGCTAGTATTTTGTAGCTCAAAATAGAGATACCTTTGAGTTTCCTACTGAATTCCATCAACACTTTAAATCCATCAGACTTCAAATCCTCTTTAATTTTTACAAATACAATAAGATTTCATTTTAAATAGATTTTGATAATCAATTAAGTGATTTAGTGTTAAAGCTATGTTTAGTCTTTTCTTTTTTATAATCCCTTTTTTGGCTAACCCCTTTAAAATTAATTTTTATCTTAATGTGATTCTTATGAGGTAAATATCCTTTCCTCCTTTTTTCTGAAAGTGTTTAGGGTTAAACTCAAATGGTGTAGGCAAAATGTTTGCTTTATGATGTTAACTAAAAGCATTCAATGCAAAAACCTGAAAACAGAGTAACAGTCTGAAGTAGGTCTTTTAGCTTTGTTTTTGAGTAAGAATAAAAAGGTTTTGTTTTATTTTTTGTTGTCTTCCTTACAAAAAAGCCTTCTAAAATGGCTTTCAGATATCATAAAAACAAGTGTTTCTAGTATAAAATTATAGCACTAAATACTAGAGGGGTTTTTTTGTTTTGCTTTGTTTTTAACAATTCTGCTTCTGCATTTAGCACTGAATAAGATGGACCAGGAGCATGGTTACAGTGTTCGCCACGGACCATGACTGTAGTAAATGCTGTTTCACTTAAATTACAGAAATGTCACAAAATATTCTGATTTGGAAGGGACCCACAAGGGTCCAACTCTTAGGTGAATGGCCCGTTCAGGGATTAAACCAACAACCATGATGTTACTAGCACCATGCTCTAACCAACTGAGCTAATCTCAGGGACTTAACAGTTTTAGAAATTTCTTCTGTAAATATGAAGGATCTCTGTGCCTGTTTTCAAGAACAAGCTGTTAACCATCCCTGGAGGTTATGTAAGGCACACAAGTGATAATATGACTGAGTCCAGCAAGGTTTTGGGCTTTTTTATACATTCTTAGAGAAGTAATTCATTGTATCCTAGGGTTACCATCCTTTCTGAACTTCTCCCTTTTACACTAAACAAAGTTTGATGGAAGCAGGTATGCATGAACTAAAGAAAACAGTGCCACCAGGTTAGAACATAATGACAGAAAATGTAGCAGCAATTTCTCTGCCTCCCTACCCCCACACCCACCATGTCCCCCACAGAAACTCCCCCCCAAAAAAAACCAAAAAAAAAGACACCACCAGAAAAAAACCAACCTACTAACCAAACAAAAATCTACTCAACAGATAGAAGTTAAGACATTCATTATCAGGTTTAAAAGGAACAGAAGAAAGAAGCAGACATACATGAAGTCTTATTTTCTAATATTTTCTTTTTTTTTTTTTTTGGTACTATTTTGCTTTTGAGAGAGTATGGAAACATCTGTATTAGAAATACAAACTCTTATGACACTAGATATATTTTAATTGGTCACTCATTTTCAGAGGCACCACTGGTATGTGACTGCCATAGAAATGAGTTACCCTGCTAAGATGGCAGGTACCAGAGAGGTACCAGCAGGAGCAGGGAAGTGATCCTTCCCCTGTACTCTGCATTGGTGAGGCCACACCTCGAATATTGTGTTCAGCTCTGGGCCCCTCAGTTCAGGAAGGATATTGAGGTGCTGGAGCGGTTCCAGAGAAGAGCAGCGAGGCTGGTGAAGGGACTTAAGCACAAGTCCTATGAGGAGAGGCTGAGGGAGCTGGGGTTGTTTAGTCTGGAGAAGGGAAGGCTTAGAGGTGACCTCATCACTCTCTTCAACTACCTGAAGGGAGGTTATAGCCAGGTGGGGGTTGGTCTCTTCTCCCAGGCAACCAACAATAGGACAAGGGGACATGGTCTCAAGTTGTGCCAGGGGAGGTTTAGGTTAGATGTTAGGAAGAAATTCTTTACAGAGAGGGTTATCAGGCATTGGAACGGCCTACCCAGAGAGGTGGTGGATTCACCATCCCTGGAGGTTTTTAAGAAGAGATTGGAGGTGGCCCTTAGTGCCATGATATAGTAATTGGAGTTGGATCAGGGGTTGGACTTGATGATCTTGGAGGTCTTTTCCAACCCAATCTATTCTATGATTCTATGATTCTATGATTCTGTGATTCTATGATATGATGCAATAGGGGCTGGGTATGTTTTAAGAGCAAGTACAGTAGTGCTTCACTTGTCTTTGAGTCATATCTGTACAAGCAATAGTGATTAGGGTCCAAAAACCCCCATTCAGTTTCTTTGCTTTTGCTCTCTTAGCATTGGTTTGCTTAATAATTTCTACTCTGCAAACGTTCCTAGGGGCAAAAAAGTGAGATTGGCGCAACTGTCCTGCTATTTATGGATAGTAGATTTTGAAATCCAGTCCATTAGGAAGCTGGAAATAAGGAAGGAAACAGCAGATATAATTTATCACAGTAATTTATCTTTTTTAAGGGAAAAATTGGGCAATATGCTATAAAACAGGGTAATCTCTGAATAGTGTATCAGATTTTCTGGGGAAAATAGAGTGACAATGAATGAACAGTTTCTTCAGGGATTAAAAATTGACTTAAGGTAGTAGTTGAGACACATCTTGTAAATGGTTGGATGTAAAAGTACACGTGAGACTGAAGCATATATGTAGCTATATCAGGAGAACTGGATAAGCAGTAGGGTAATTCAGCCTTATTTTTTCGTCAATTTTTACAGTGTTATGGAAAGATTGTGTGAAACAAAGCTTCACTGAGTGTGTTAAGACTGGATACTGAAGTGTCCATTTAGATTCTGTAATGTTTTTAAGACTAAACAACTCTTTATAATGCATAAGACCCAGTCTAGCAGGGACAGCAGCTGGGAGCTTGTGGTAGTGGCAAGACCATGGTGCTCTTGTGAGATCTGAAAGATAAGTCAGAAGGAAGCCAGCATCCAACCAGAACATCATAGCAGAAAAAATAAAATAGCGAACTGCCATAACTTTTATTGCTTAGAGGAGAAAACATGACAAACAGAGATTCTGTAAGTAATTGGCAGATGTGAATAGTTACAATGGTAATAACCATCAAATAGTTAAAAATTATGAGTAATATGCTGTTTCTTTAACATTCTTGGATCATTTTTTTTTCTTCTGACAGTTGCAGATAATGAACTTGATTTTTTAAAATTGGATATGAAAATATGTTTTTAAAGTATTCAGAAACAGCACTGCCACTGATTCAAAAGTCTAGTTAGAATCAGAGATTTTGTGTTTATTTATCTTTGAATGCTGCATTGAAATATGTGGATTTTGTTACTAAGGATGAAACATCTTGTCATGACAACTCTTCATAGACTGCAAGGGTCTTATGCAATTCCCCATGGCTTCAGTGTATGCTGGATCAGGCTCACAGTGAATAAAATTGGAAAAAGATCTATAAAAGCAGTCAAAGACATCTTTTTCTTTTTAAAAAAGAAAAATATTTTTAAAAAGCTGAATTTTCTTGTTTAAGCCTTTCTGAGGTTGCTTGGTTGGTTTTTTTGTGCGTTGTTTTTTTTTTACTTCAGCATTAAACAGGTATTAGCATACATTCCTTGGAGTAAACAACTTAGCAATTCTTGGAGGGATATTTTCTACCTCGTCCTATTTTTACTATATGGTGTACTACTTCCACTTTAATTCATCTAATTTTATTACTACATTGAATGTTAAAAGAAAAGTAGGTTTTTATGGTGCCATCCTAATTCATTAAACTGCATCTCATAGTTCACTGTCAATACAAAAAACTTAAAGCTCTTCCTGGGGTTATTCTGCCTTTTCGTATGCTCTTAAAATAACCTATCTGCACTTAAGAGTTTTTCTTCTAGAGCTCACACCGAGCCACCTGCCTAGGAGATAAAGTGCATTTCCTTAGGCTCAAAGTCAGTTTCTGATAGAGTATAGCCAGACCTCATTTCTTATAATTTTTTCAACTTTAATTTTTCCTGATGTTTCTCCATATCACGGTTTTTCTCATTAACTCCTCTCCTAATGGTACCACACCACCTGAGGTGCTTCAACACTTCATTTCTACTTGGACTGTGTATTCTGGTTCAGTGACGCAGGTTAATTCCCATTCATCACTTGCACAGTATAATGCCTTCCTGAACAAATCCCCTACTTTTCTAATGTGCCAAATTACTGAAACCAATTTGGACCACCTCTTCACATTTCTTAGACTGATCAGTGACTCTTGAAACCTCTTTTTAGCTTTATGGAGCAGCAAACCTTGCTGCCTGTCTTATTTTGTACAGGCAAACCAAACTGAAAAGGAGCAACCCAGGTGCCTAAACAGGAGCTTCAGAGGAATACACAACATATCATCTAAGACACCAACAGAGGCTGGGCAGGTAGGCTTTGTGATCTATGGGAACCACTTCAGAACTAGCAACTGGGGAACACGCAGGACACTTTAAAGCACTGGATGCAGGTTTTTATGCTCCTAATTGCTCCCCAGAGTTACTGCTCTTAAAGAAAGTGTTATTGCAGTTAAAAACAAAAAATCCCCAAACGTAAAAGCTCAGTCCAAAATGCACACTTGTTTGATTTTTTTATTATTCAGTTATTTATATATTTATATATATTATGGTCATAGTTGCAATATCTTTTCTAATTGCAATGTATAAAGTTACCAAAATGTATTTGCATATGGTTAGGTCTTTTGAAAAATCACAAGAAATGTTTTGAGATGTGGCAAAAGAAATTAAGGCACAGAATGTCAGAAAAGACCCCATTGGTTCTAGTAAACATGTAAGAAAAACTTTAAATGGCAGCAATTCTTTCTGAATATGCTGTGGTCCTGCACTGGAGGGAGGTAAAGAATTTTTCCTAAAATATACACACACATAGACTTTAAGCCTTACTTCTCTTTAAACTCCCTTCAACCTGAGGAGTTAGATAGCACTGAACCATTCTTAGAGAATTTAATTTTCTGGTCTTTGTACTGCTGTACTATTTTAATTTCCTGATAGTACCAGAATATAACCACTCTGAAATTTCATTTTCTTGAAATTGTGAATGTATTTTTTGTAGAAACCAGGCTTTTAGAGGATGTCTTTTTTTTTTCCTACTAGAAGATCCTAATCTTGAAGGGAGAGGGGTGGGGGGATGAATATTGACTTGCAATAGTGTTGGAAATAAAATAAGGCTGAAGCATAATTTTCTTTCAGTGAAGCAATGAAAGAGAGAGAGATGCTTGAAAAATGCTAATGAAGGACTCAATTATGAAGAAGCTGCAGAACTCGGAGCACCCAGGAAATTGCCACTTATTCATATTGCGGCAAAACACATTTGGTCCTATTGGGTAATTTTTTTTTTCATGAGCCAAAGATATCATTATTTCAACTATTTCATAGCCTTGACTCCCACATACAGCTGCACTGGTATTTGGGTTTGGATGTGCAGGAATAAGCATCGCTGTGGCAAATATCTCATCTTTGCCAAGCGTGGTTAAAAAGGAAAAGAAAAGAACCCAGTGTATCTTAGGAGTACAAGGAAAATAAGTAAGAAAAAGATTCCTTGAAGGGTTGGATGCACAGTACCTTCCCTGCTCAAGGTTTTGTTTAAGAGTGCTGTCTAGCCTTGTATGTTATTTCATCTGCTCTGCTCAATGGAGAGATTACACAAAAAAAGTGAAGCCTTACACTGCATGTAATAAAGTTTTTGTCAGTGAAGTGACATTTCTATGTTGGATAAAGGCTGATAACAGTGGCAATGAGCTGATACTACTATACTAAGTATTTTCACATCCTAGTTTGAAATAAAACAGCACTTAAAAAGGATGAAGGTAATGATGATAACTCCAGGTATATTCAAGGCATAGTCTTGATGAGGGCAAGAGCTCTTGTCCTTTGTTTTTACTATGGAGTAAACAGGCCTGATTCCAGGCAAAGACGTCTGAAGGGACTTGGCTAATTTAACAATTGGTGTTGTCCCATTTATGAACTAGATGAAGAGCTGTTTGCTGCTCTATCATTAATGACAAACACAAGCCCACAAAAGAAAGAAACATCTAAATTATTAACTGCCTGATCAACAACTCAGTTGGGAATTTCACTGGGTCATGAATGCTGACAGGTTGTCAGGGAAACAGGAATAACTTGATCAACTACCTAGTTTGGAAGATGAAACCTTTTTACATATTTTTGGTGGCTTATAGCTGAGCCAGATTTATAAATGGTTGCTGAAATGGAAAACACAGTCATGTTTTTGATTCAATACAGACAACTTGAAGAATCACAGAATGGTTGGAGTTGGAAGGAACCTCAGGAGACCATCTAGTCCAAGCTCCTGCTAAAGCAGGTTCACATAGAACAGGTTGCAAGTGTTCACAGCTGGGCGAGTTTTGAATATCTCCACAGAAGGAGACTCCACAACCACTCTGGGCAGGCTTAAACGATTTAGGTTTTAATTTAGCATCTTGATCTATGTGTTTCTGTTTTGATTCATGAGCAACTCCATAGGTTTTGATCATTCTTCTCTTCCCTCACCTTTTTTCCTATTCTAACCATTCATTAAAACCATATATGAAGATTTCTTGATATCTTGACAATTTGCTAGCAATTAATAGTGTTATGAAGTTCATTGTAGTTTCCCAAGTACGTTGAGCCAAAATTTCAAATGGTTCAGGTGTCACCATTTCTGCTTAGCATTATATTTGTCTGGCTCCTTTGCCAGCCATATGCCCTTCAGGACCAGTAATGGATACTTGCAATGGCTGAGGCAGTTTCCCTTTGTTCTGGATCATAAAACAACCACCTGGAAAGGCAAGTTGAAAATCATAGTCAGGAGAAAAAGCTGTGTTTGACTGGGAGTTAAAGTAAGATTAAGTCTATGATTTTGGAGAGATAGGGTTGTGGTCAACAGGAGGACTTTCCAGTCTTAGTTAGCACTTAGGCTGTAGTAAGCTGCGAAGTGGAGTCTGTGGCTCTGAAACTCTCAAAATTCTCTGTGACAAGCTCATTAGAATGATTGCTAGTCCATAAGGCTTGTCTGTTCTCCTGAGCATTTGCTCATCTGGAAAGCATCCTGTTGGAAGAGGGGTAAAGCAACTGTTACAACAAGAATATTTTTATTTCAAGATTTTTCTGCTAGAATAATTGGTCACTGTTCATTTGTTTGTTTCCTGGTTCTTCGTGTGTATGCTAGTACTGGTCAGCAAAAATAGGCAAAGGTTTTTCAGTCACTGAATTGTAGAACTAAGGGTACCTGGTTTACTGTAAGATCATTCATTTGACCTGTGCTTAGACATATAGAGAGTAAGACAGTATATGACCATCAATGACTAGAAATCAGTAATCACCAAATATTAAAGGATCTGTTATTTAGCAAGTGATCTCTTGAAGTTTTATGCTAAATAAGAGCAATCATGCTACTGAACATTTACTGAGAAGACAGGTATAATCTCAAGTCTTGCAATAGTCTAAATTTCCTGAGACAATTTTCAAGAATAACAACTGATGGGAAACCTGGAATCAAAAGGCATGCAATAATCTTTGACCAGGGAAATATGAAAGATAAGGCTTTGAAGTATTAGGTGTCTTCAGGATTTCAGATTAAACCATGTCACAGTTACATGGTATGTCCTTTTGGTATCTGAAGTCAGGTTTCCCTGAATTATCATCATTGCAGGTAGAAAAATCATCAAAGTATTTTTTCTCTTCCTTATTCTTTTACAAAATGTTGTACCAGTCTGATATTCTCAGGGTGGATAGATAAAAATACATGGGTAAAGTTCTTAGTGCTGATCTTTACCATTCAAATGTACAATAGAGAAAATAATACATTACTGTTTTGTCTATCCCAAGTCACTGCTTCTCTTTTCTCACCCCTTTTACATGCTCCCTTCTTTTACAGTGCTTGAAGTGGTAGCACTTGCCATCAGCATAATTCTTCTGTATTCCTAGGTCGTAATGCTGCCTTAACAATTCAGAACATCTTGCCTTATTTCACTTGCCTAGTTGTCTAGACCAACTTTTTACTTACTGGAGAGAAACAAGCAGGAGGAAGCAGTTTGCTCTATCCAACAATGGAAATACCTGCTTCTGGTGAGAGTCTGCTGAATTCATGGAAATGCACATTTCCTTCAAAGTGTAGGTAAACTTATAGCTTGTGTTTGCATAGGAAAATAAAACATTTCTCTGTCCAAATTTCTCTGATCCTAAAGGATTTCCTTGGGGGGGGAGGGGGTTAGGAGTCTTGAGTAAAATTCATATTCCAGGTAGCAATCTAGTATTTTGCATAACAGAAATTTCCTTTGGTATGTATTGTGTTATGTACATTATTGCATACAGCTTCGTCTGGGTTTTTTGTTTGTTTGTTTGTGTTATAAGCAAACTTGTTTTACCCACATTCACAAGAGAAAAATTTCACTTTCTTGTGTAGACTGCTAGAATTGTCTTCTTCTAGAGAAAAGTGCACTTCATCACTTTTCTTTCTGAAATGTAGGAACAAGTTTCCTTTGAAATTGGTTGGAAGACAAAAAAAATCCTACGACTCCTTTTGTTTATATTTTTCTTTGACTCTTCTACAAATAAACCTTTTACAAGTCTAACACCAATAAAACAAACTCTTAGTTTGCCTCTTAGTAAAATGGGGAAGCAAAACTATACCCCATAGTATTCAGGATCATAAAATCAATTTTTTCTCTGTTTCAAAGTATTGGTTTTTAACTGCTAATGAAAGCATTATAAAGATTGGCTTCTGAAGGAGTGGAATAAAGCTTTCATTTTTTCTTCACATATTCTCTGTGCCATCCGGTTATGGTTCAGAAACAACCATTTTGCTCTTCAGGACTAAATTAATTTGATGCACTATCAAAGTGTATTCAAATTATCAGTCTCATTCTTTCCCTAGAATATGGTATTGAAGTGAGAACACTGATCTGCTGACATTTCACGGATAGTTTGAAAATATCAAGCTACAAAACTGCAGATGAAATTACTCGGTTTCTTCTTGTAGGTGATTATCTGTTTTCTCTTCTTACCATGTATTAAAGTATTATTTCCCTGTAGGTTGATTGTTTTCCCTCTTGTTATTTAGTCAAAAGCTTCAATTTGTTATTCTCTAGCGATCACTTAAACTGGGGGCACTAGAGCTTTCACAGCTGAAGAACTGCTTTAATATCATATATAGTTAGAGGAAGCTACCAAATCCTTGCACACAATAGGAATTCAAAGAAAAATGCGAATAGATTTATTAGTGAATTTTAATGAGACCTGTTATGGTAAATGAAGATCAGATTATCAAATGAAATTTGAATATTCTTTTTCTAAGTAGTACTATCACTGAAATATAGCACGTACCATTCATACTAGTCCATAACTCTGATGACCTCTGCAACAAAATGTGTGGATTAAAAAGGAGTTAGACTATATATGTATGTGAGAACAATGGAGTCACCAACTTCTGATGTTTTTCTGAAATCATCATGATTGTCTACTCCCTCAAGTTTTCCGGGCTCTGCAGAGGTATTCCTTAGCACCTAGTGTTACTCAGGGGGTAACCTAGTGTAACTGTATAACAACAACAATGAGTTATTTTTATACCCTCACAATATGATTTAATACTTCAGCTTGCCTGAATGGACTAAATGGCAAAATACTTTTGTTCTGTTCCAACTAATGACTTGTATGACTTCAGTGTCCTTCATATTTTCTTTCTAATACATAATCTCTGTTACTAAACACTGCAGCTCATTAGAGAGAGCAGAAGTCAGTATCTCATAAGAATTAGTGGGTTTTTTTAAAAGTGGATAAACACCTACTAAAGATCAGGAACTTCAGAGCTCTTTAGGTAACTTAATACCATTAATATACTTCACTTGTATGCCATCAAGTATTAGTGCTCATGTCAATTTCTAATGTTTCTGAGCATGTCTCTCTGAACCTCTTGGTGGTTTTGACTGGTTGAGATGTACATCCAAAACTAGTGATATTTTCTGTCAAAAAAAGGTAAAGTGGCTTACTGTCCATCAATTATCTCTTTGCAAAAAGGTTTTTGTTGTGTCAACTGAAAGCAACTACTCAAGAGTTAATTGGTAATAGAAAAAACCCCAATCCTTAAATAAAGAAAATCTTTAAATAGTAATTAAAAAAATTATTTTATATGCATTATTAGACCTTGCTGGATGATGCTTCTGGAAGAATTTTCACATTTGTTTCAATCTAGACATTTGCTACAAAACAAAAAGAAGACACTGTAAAGTACAAATTGATGATTGTAGGTCTTGCAAGGTCTACCTGAAAATCATGTAATTAGCACAAGAATGCTTTGCATGAAGCACAGAGATTAAATATTACATTTATTTTTGGTGGCAAAGACCAAGAAGTTGCACAGATGAAGAAAGATAACAACAAAAATAAATGCTTTCTGTACCAGCATTTAATAGAGTTAAAAGTGCTTACAATCCAACAAACTTTTTAAGAACGGACAATATCACTTTTCTAATACTGAAAAAGGGAATGGTGCTATTAGTTCATAGCTCAAAAGCTTAGTCATCAACAGCTGGAAGATTTCAAGGTAAAGCAATGGTGCCTGGCAAATATTTGGATTAGAAGAAGCATTGGTGCCTTGATCTGTGTGTGCTTACTGCAAAAAAGGCTCCCAAGAGATTTTTTTGTGCTTGTAAAACTGCTGGAAATACTTTTATTTCTGTTTCATACTGCTTAGGCAAAATAGAGAAATAGGAGTTTTGCCAGTTTTATGACTTATAATTTCCATATTTATAGATTAAACTCAATAATTACATATTTATATCATCTTCAGTAATTAATTTTTGTCTGCCTAGCATAGTAAAATATTCTAGCTTCGCATGTTTAATATCTTTTTCTTATGACTAATTAGCAAAGCGACAATATTCACTTATTTCAGTTTTATGCAAGGAAGTGGCATTATGGCAAAATGACCATTTATCATTAATATGGGTAGTTGAGGAGGCTGTTTCTTCATTTTATAATCCTTTCCGGTTACATATTACATCATATTGATAACACGTTATACTGCTATTCTTGCAGCTATTTTTGTGCCATCAGTAGATACCCCGGTTTGCAGTCTATGTACTGTTTGCAATCCATGTACTGTTTGGTCCTTGGCACTCACTGAATGACTGCTGCTCTTCCTGGAACTAATTTGGAGGGTTGAAGGGATCAGGATCTTTGCCATCATTTGTTTTACTTTGTTAGAGGATATATAAGTGGATAAAATTGTGCTCTGGTAATTTTCAATTCAGACACCTATGACAGTGACATGTTTCTTCTGTCTGTCAAACTTTGGAAGTTTTACTTTATCTACTAGAATTCCTTAGCTGCAGTATACGTCTAAGCCAATAGCAGGAAATTTTTGAACTGTGACCTGTATCTTAATTTGTTGGCTCTTTTCCAGTTTTAGGTTTTTCTCACTTTCTTGTATAGAAAACACTATAGTGTATTTGTTAAAACCTTTAAGAAAACTTTTTGACCTCCAGAAAGAAAAAGGATTTTTACTTTTGACTTAAGTGACTTAATTTCTGGTGTTTTATGTATTTCCTTTTGTTTTGGTTTGGGTTTTTTAATTTTCCTTGGAAGTTCTGAGAGAGGTCAGCAACCTTTAGAAACTGAGGATATATCCTGCTGAGCAGTTTTATTTGCTTTTAAATGCAAATAGTTAAAGGGTGGGTTTTTGTTGTTGCTTTTGATTTTTCGTTTATTTTCTTTTTCCCCTAGGGCATGCCATGCATATTTACATTCTTCTGTCTTTAGAAAAGCTTAGGTTGGCTTTCAATTTGGCTCTAGTGCATACAGACAACCTCTTTAATATCTTAGAGGGACAGCCTCAGGATATCTGAGAACACCTCTGTAGGATGTGGTTTGCCTCTTTATCTGCCTTTTCCTATATATATGCCCCTTCAGGAAGCTTCTTATATCCATAATTAACTAAATAATGACAGAGTGGAGTAAAAAAGTAACACACTTGTTCTACCATGCCATACAAAATGAAAATACTCTTTTAGAGCTTAGGGCCAGATTCCATGGACACACACATTAAATGGCAAGGCACTGGCCTGTGGGTTTGCTTTGTTCAACAGAAAGCTGAACTCCGTTCATGTTTGTGGCTTGTAGCGATGAGGTATGGACTCATGGGAAATATACTACAATGCTAATGGCTTATTGCAATCTTGTCAGAAAGTTTAAATAATATTGACAACAAAATTCATATTTTGGATTGTGTTAATTTGGACACTTAGGAAATTAATCAGTTTCTGCTTTTTCTTATCATACATGTTCTTGTCTGAACAACTGCGGGAAACCTCAGGCACAAGAACTTAATTCTTTACTGATAGAGAACAGGGATGGTAACCTAGTAACTTTTGTCTCATTCAGAGGCTTAAAAATGAGGCTAAATGGTTCTTTCGTGGTTGTAGTGATTATAGTGTTTTAGCTGATTCTTTTTAAATTACATTTAACTCACTTTTAAAAAATAAGAATTGATAGAATGCAGTTTTTAAAATAACAGACCAAGATCAGGGATACTATGCTAAATCCTTCCTCTTTTTGCCTACTTCCCCCCACCCAATATGTAAATAGTACATAAAACATTTTAGCATTGCTATGAAAATCCAGTGTGTGCCTATGTATTCGCCTATGCAAATGCAATAGAGGACAATATTTAGCCAGTGAGTGCTCTCCTTTCTATAGGTATCTAGATACAGAAAACATGGAATAATATTTTTGCTACTTCCTCAGATATTTAATTCTTTTATTTTTATAAATAATGAATGGGTTTTCTGAGTTTTGGGTTTGTGGTTTGTTTTTGTTTTTTTTTTTTTTTTTGTGGAGGTTTGAGTCTTAGCCAAATCTCATTCAAGACAACAGGATGACTTTAATGGATTTCAATAACTGTACAATCTTTCATCAATATGACATTTTGGAAGCAGCATCTAGCTTTTATTGGTAACATAATTTTTAGTACACAAGCTTAAACTACAATTTCTGGCTGTTCCTTGTCTATTAAAAATTTTCTTCTAAAGATGGAGTCCTACAGTAAGGCAAAACTTTTATGTTTAGAAAAATGCATCCTAACATACTTTACTGAGAAAGCATCAATTTTTAGGAAAAGAGATTAAAGCCAACAGTCAGCTACACCTAACGATTTTGTTGTGTCATGTCAGAAGAATTGTTGGAAATACGTGAAGGCAGCATGAGAATAGAAAAGCTCATTTGAAACTGAATTGAGTTCGGATATTTTTTTCACTTTACCCACTGCTTCTTAGACATCAATTTTTTTTTTAAAGATTAAATTTTTTTCTTATTTACATTAATAAATGAGCATCATCTAGTGATGAATTAATGCTAATAAATAGAAGGACTAATCTGTTAAAATATAGCAGCTCATTTGTGCTTTGGACTTCATACCTGTTTTGTTTATGGGTGGTGACCTACAAGTAGAGGTACTTCCTAACATTGTTGTGGTTTAGGAATGGCACTTCCACTGAGACTCTCCAAACAACACACTGCTGGCTCCCTCCCCTGCTTCCCCCTCTCCCTCCCCCTGCAGTGGGACGAAGAAAACAATTGAAGGCACAAAAGGTAAAGATCATGGGTTGAGACAAGAATAATTTACTGGAAACAGCAATGGGATTAATAGATGAACAGTAACAGCAACCATATAATGACAGACAATACAAGAAAAGTTCACATGGAACCCCCAGGACACAATATCCAATGGCTCCCTCTGCCATGCTCACTGGACTGGAAGGAACCCCTTCTCCCCTCCCCCATGAGGTGAGCAGTTATAGAATAACCTCCTGGCCATGCCCTCTCCTGGCTACTGCAAAAATTAACCCTGTCCTGGCTGAAACCAGGACACAGATAAATTGAAGAATCATTTCATAAATTTAAAAAAATAACTTAAAAATTTTTAAGACACATTTTGACCACTCATGCATTATCTATCTTATTTAGAAATGCTGAAATGTTATTTTTCCTCTCCCTCCTGCCCTGATATCTTAGTTGCATTAGAAAGGCTGCTTTTGTTGTATGTAAACCATTATAAGACTAATAGATTTTCATTACAGTGTAATTCTAAAAGTGATTAGTGAATTCTAAGGAAACTTTATTGCATGGTCAAAAAATAATTCTAATTTGTATGAGTGCTCATAAACTTGCTGGGAAAACTCTCTGGTTATAGGTAAATTACTTGCTTTTTTAGGTTTGAATTAATAATAGAAGCTGCTGGCACTGTGAATAAAATTAAGCAAAGATGTTTGATAACACATGAAAGATAGGGAGCAAAAGTAATTCATCTAGGTCATAAAGGAGATAACCGTATGAGGAGAACAGTAAGAATGCTAAGACTAGTAACCTGATTTTACTTGTGAGACGACTAGTGTCATAAAACCTAGCAGAGCATAAGTGCATGGACACAAAAAATATGCAGTTCAAAGCACTGTGATGTTTCATTTATGGAGTGTGCAACTCTTAAGAATCTACTTGTTTTTTTCTCTCACTACAGCAAGACTGTGAAATCTTGATGAAACAATATTTTGATAAAATAATCTAACACTGAAGCATGGTAATGTGAATTACTACAAGATGGATGTAGTGATGTAACAGTAGAAACTCAAAATTTATCTTCTAGTTATTATACGTTAAACAACAAACAAACAAATGTAAAGTCCTCTAGAAATTATAGGTTTATTCTTTTTACTAGAAATTAGTATCTTATGATTCTTCAAAACAAATTAGACATGTAACTTCATTGTGTATTGAATGTCACTCTGGGCATTAAAAATACTTTTGAATGAAGACCAAGTATAGGGTTTTAATGAGTGAACCAGCATCCTTACTTTCCAGGTCCTGCAGAGCTCCAAACAAGTTCTGGTAAATAGCTGGAAAACATTCATGCTTTTAGGGTTTTGGTGGGGATTTTTGTTAATACATGTTTAATGATTCCGTAGTACTGGGTATGTATTTGTGAAGTTAGTAATTCTTAGGAAAGTTAGGTTTGTGTGCATATAAAAAACAGCTGCTGAGATAGGCTTCTCACTGATAAAAAAACTTAAGTATGACTAATCTAGTGAAGGTGTATGACCCCTGAGTGAGTGTTCTGTATGAAGCAACAGGGCTTCTGTGATCAGAAATAGGACCAGATAATTTCACAGATTTTTTTAAAATATGTGATACAGAATATTTAATTTCACTTGCAAATTTTTATAAACTGCACAGGTGAAAGAATCTTTGTAAGGTGTAGATATCACTAGTAGGAGCGAACACCAGCAACACAAGTGTAACTTTGTGCCTGTAGGGGTATTCTCTCTGAAAAAGCATGCTAATATTTGACTGTATTTGAGTATATGGCAGTATTTCCACTGGCTTTAGTGGTTTCTGAGTGTAGCCCTCTACATCTGCCTTAAGCTCTGCATTTCCAGTTTTTCTAATTACCTTAACTTTCTTCATTTCAGAAGGGCAGTTCTTGGATCCCATGAAGTAATAGTTTTGTTATGCATCAAATGAACATTTCGTGTCATATAGCTCACTTGTTGAAAAAGGAAAAGATCCTTCAGGATTAATAAGATCAAGTTCCATCTAACCTACTTTATGGGCAGAAATCACCTATTGTCAGGCACATTCCAGCTCTTACAATATTTCGGGAACTTAATTGTTTCCCTTTGTGTGACTGTGGTATATTTAAGCAATGTACCTTTAGTATTTCTCCATTTACAGATGTATTTGCCACATAGAAATTGACATTTAAATATTGAAAACCTTAAATAGCCTCTCTCATATGAAGTTCTGATCATACTACTTCATATAGAATAAGTTCAGTTTGCTGTGCATTCAAAAAGTGTATTTGGGTGAAAGGGCAGAGGACTGTAAATGTAAAATAAGCCATTTGTGCATGTCAGGAATTCATACTGAAGACATTTGTGGTCACTTTCTGAGACAGCTTTGGCTCCAAGAGTCTCTTGGCTTCTTGCATTACGTGAAGCTTGTTCCACCTCATGATCAAGGCTGGCTGAAAGCACTGCTGACACCCCAGCAAAGCACATTTGTAGTCCCCTTGCCTTCATCTGGTGAAACCCGTCTTCTCCAGGTTGTGTACTGTTACAGTTAGGATCTGTCCCTGTGTGTGCACCGGGGTGAAAGAAAGATCAGAAGCATCCTGCTGCTTGTCAAATTTTTATCTATTAAAGACATAACACAGAGTTTTCTTTTTCTTTCAGCTCAGAATGTGCTATGTCTAAAATAGGCAAATAATAACTGTGTATCCTTAATCACTAATAGGCTAGTCGCAAAACACAGGATCAACTTAATCCTCTTAGACATTGATGAGTGCACACTGCCACTTTAAATAATGGCATAAAAGGCATCATTGCTAGCCAGTATGGATTTACCATAGTAAATGAGTTTGAGTTACTGTATATATTTTGCACTCCATACCCTGTTATCAATAACAGTCCTCAGGTCTCACAAAGGGCAACGTGAGCAGGAAAAGAATAATTGCCATTCTGCATAGAAGCAGTTTATTGATGAGATGGACAGAAGTAATATTTTTAGCCTGCTGGGTGTCCATCTGTAAGCAGTTTCCTGGAGCTGCCACTTCTCCTTTCTCTGGAAACTGTTATGGCTTTGTCTGTCCAATGAAAATAATGAGATCCATCTATCAAACAGAGAACAAACAATAAACTCTATACCTTCCAATTAATTTGTTTTTCACCTCTGTTTACCAATGTGCGTGCAGTTAACTATCCATCATATTATATGCATGTAAAGAAGTACATTTTTCAAAAGGTTGAATCTATTAACCCTTTTGCTAGCAAAATATTTCTGCATGCCCTCCAGCTAAACAGGAGACTTGAAAAAAAAAATCAATCCTTTTGAAGTGCCAGAACGTAGCAACACAGTGTGCTGTAAAATCATACTATCCAATCTAAAGTCTGTATCCTCTGCTATGCTCATAATTTATAGTCCATAAAAAAATCCTTTCATGGCAAAGAAATAATGCATTTTAGTCTGACCCAAAATCTGTAGTAATGAGTCGTTTCAGGATGCGTTATATTTCCATTAAATGTAGAGATCCCTCAGAGAACACATGGAGCTGGTACTTGAAGCTCCAGTGGCTTCTTACCACATTATGATAATTTACCCTCTCCTAGCTGTATTTCTCCCTTTTAGGTGGTTTTCCACTGTTCTTGCACAGGGATTTTCAAAGAATGTGGGAATGGCTGTACCACAGGATGACTGAACTGGATAGTCATTTTGGATGTTGATATGATAATGTGAGAGGTTGTGGGGTTTTATTTGTTTGTTTGTTGGGGGGAGAGGGTGTTTGTTGTGTGTGGGTTTTCTTTTATTTGGTTTGGGGGTTTGGGAGGTGAGTTGAGTTTTTGTTTGTTTGGTTGTTGTTTATTTTTGTTTGGTTTTGTTTGGGGTTTTTTTCAGAATATTGCCCTGTTGTGGGGCCTTGCTTTTTTGTCTACAGCATTTCCATTTGCATCATTAAGAAGCACTTGAATCTGGATATTATTCATCTCCTTAAACTGGTTTATGTGCTATTTCCGTGTGTAAAACATGTGAGTTCAGTTTATCAGGACACAGATGGCATATCAAAAAAACCTAAGAAGCCAACTAGACAGAAACATTGATTTGTCTGCTACCACACAGGCACACACACAAGCACACACACAGAACTGAGGAAATCAGCTCCAAGGTGCCAATTTTTCAGCACCTAAAAGTCTTAAACAATGAGGATGATTCAAAACAGTACAGTCATCTTTCTCAGACTATTTCTGAGAAAATGCCTAGTGTTAGAAAAACTAGGAAAGGAGTCATACTTTAGATCTTGGAAACCTGGCTGGCTGACTAGAATAATGTTGTATGAATAGCTTAAGCACTGTATCGTTGCCATTAGCCATTCTGAAGTACAGTAAAATTCCACAGGGGAAGAACTTGCTCGCTCTTTAACAAGGAGTGGAATCTGTTGTGAAAGAAAAGGTTAAAAGGCTTCAGAACTCATATGACAAAGGGAAAACAAGACGAGAGAGAAATAAAGCCAAGAAGAAAATGTCTTCCTAAGTATTTCTCTCTAAATCAAATCAATTTCTAGCTGCCCAAAGTCAAACAATTGGTCCATGACATTTTATGCAGATGAATCAATGTGTTTCCAATTATAGTTGTATATACAGTATCTAAAATGCAGTCAGCATCTTAACTGGTGTTTTTTTGCAAGCTTCTCTGAGGTCACCCACAAATATGTCATAGAGAGAAGCCTTTACTTTCTGAGTAAGTGTGAATTAGAGAGGCAGATGTATAACCTTGGAAGACTTCTAGATTATTCTTTCTTAAAAATTAATGTGTTCAGCATTGGCTACACTGATCAGGATTATTCTTTGCGCCACAAGCCATCATCAGCACAATGATAATTCAGAAATGGGCCCAGGTTCACTAACAGATCATGTGTCTGACAGGTCCTGGCCTCAGCTGTTGGAATAGGTACATCTTAAGGGAAGAATTGTCTGATCTGGTACTGTCCTGTTTTTGCTGTCTTGATATTGGGTGGCCACACACTCAGCTAGTATAAATTGGCACAACTCCATTCAATTTAATGCTTAGCTAATGATCTACATTAAAAAAAAACACAAACAAAAAACCCCCAAAACAACAAAACTACAACAGCACAGCACATTTATTAGTCATGAATATGTCATTAAACATCTGATTTATGAAAAGTTCTCCTGCACTTCACTGCATTTTTGGCTTTTTTCCTCCCATCTGGTTGTATGATTGTGGTTTTAACTTCTGTCATTTGCTACTTGTGCGCTGGTCTTCTCTGCCTTTTTCTCTGAGCAGCAACTATGGATATAAAACTGCTACACAGTCTTGGACCCCAGTGTAGTTCATTCAGTCTGAATTTCAGCACAGTTCCTTTAAAAGTCATCTGTACAAAATCCTTTCCAGTAGGATCACACTTATTTCGATTTGGCTGGAATTGTTTGATAATGTTCATGTACACATACCACTTCACTACGCTATCTCACGTGTGTTGTGATGTATCAACACCCACAGAGGATTTTAACATTCATTGCTATTGTTTTAGTAATATTTCCCTGGGTAGAGGTTGCTAATAACACACAGTACATGATTACCATAGATGGACAAAAGGCTATTAAGCTCAATAATGCTGCTGTGGAAGGGTGTTTTTTCAAGCAATAGGTTTGGAGGTTCACTTATTCGTGTCCTAAAGTGTTTCAGTGTCAAATGGGGGGATGTAATTTACTGAATTTGCTTGTATAAATTTTATATAATGTGTGATTTCTCATAAAATGAAAGCTGGAAAGTAAATGTTAATGGGATTCTTACCCATATAGAAGACTACAACTGAATTAGGTAAATTTTATTGAAAATCTTGTTCAAAGGAAAAGGATTTTGAGACACAATTGTCAGCTGAAATAACTCTGAAGCCGCACAAAAGATACAGAATATACTTTCCTGGAGTGTGGACTACCTTCTATAAAGGCTTAGAATATGACTTGGTGAAATGAGAAGAATTTGGTTAAAAGCTATTTCTACAGGATCAAGCTATTTCATATGAGCAAACTCTTTAAAGTGAAGTGTTTAACAATTCGATTCACTATTTATAGTTTGCTTCAGACCATAGGCCATCAAGTAATGACAAGAATTTTTTCATGAGTTACTCTGAGCTGGCTTTAGTTGCCAAGATATTAAAGGGTTTATGGCGCTTGATGAAATTTTACTGGTGATGTTTTATATCCACTGCTCAAGAGTCTGACTAAACTTGCATTCATCTACTGCTGAGATGTAAAATTGATAGCACTAGATATGTGTTGCCACAAAGAAAAGAATATTTAGTGTTTTGGTTTTTTTTTTTTTTTTTTTTTTTTTTTTTTAGTTCAAGGTAATTTAAAAAATAGTACTAAATAGGGCAGAAGTGCTTCACTGCTGCCTAGAGATGGTATGTAAAAACACAGTGTCTGTGTAGGGGTTCTCTGAAGGGAGAAATGCACTAGTTTGAGTAATCAAGGCTTGTTTCTGCATGATTATTATGGTAAAGGCTTTGCAAAGATTTTTAATATGCATCACATGCTTTCTAAAGGAAGACTTACTAGGATAGACTGGAATAGCTTGGTGTCTCCAGGTACTGTAATATTATGCTGTGCAATTTTTTGTTTCATTTTTTTTTCCCCCAAGTGCTTTAAGTATTTCATAATTGAGTAATATGGTTGATAAACTTCTCCAAGTAAATATGTGAAAAGCAGGTCTCCAAGCAGAACACAGATCCTTCAAATTGTGCAGAAGATAAGCTGTCTGGCCATGGTCCACTAAGGCACTTATGTATGCAGCTTTAAATGCCTAGCTGCCCCCTCACCTCACATTTTAGGTATGAAATCACTTGGAGGTGGGTGCTTAAGTTTATTAAAATTCTTAAGTTGTTTGCTAGATTGGGATAAGTTTAAAGAACTAAGCCCAAAAAAGTTCTTTCTTTAGGGAGAGAGTTCTACACTTTGGGAGGCAGATGTGACCAAATCTTGATCATTTGTCTTCAGAATGAAGTAAAAAATTTCAGTAGATGCTATAGCAAGAAGTTCTAGGAAAAACAGATCACATATTAAAAAATGGATGCACTTGCTGTTTTTATTTTAGTTTGATCCTTTTAATTAGTTGCTCTAGAGGATACCTTAAAAATATGTTATGAATGATCCTAAGCATATCTATCTACTGCAGCATGGTTAATATATTTCTAAACTAGAAGATTAGATGTGGTATTCAGTGGAAATCCAGTGTGATATACAGACTGTAAATTGTCAAGAGAGAGTCTTTTAATATTAAAAATGCAAAAAAGAGCATAATTTTGTTATCAATAATATTCAGATCTGTTTCAGATAATATCATGGTATATTAAGAAAATGTAGAAGCACAACCATCTTCAGTGTTTGTTTCTTTCTTTTCGAGTTTGTTTCTTGGAAATGGAAAATTTTAATCTGTTGGAGAAATACTTTCATTGAAAAAATAGATTGTTCTATGAACTTGGAATCTGATTCTGATCTCCTCTGAGATGATGGTAATTGAAATACTTTACTCAAAGTGGGGAATATCAGCAGACACTGGACAGCCATGGCCCACAGCATATTGGGAGCAAACTCAGGAAATCCAGTGAAGAACACAACAATTAGATAAAAAATTTTGCTCAGTGAAAAAACGTTTTCAGCATTTTGTAAAAATATGTAGATATGGAGAAAATATGACTTATAGGAGATGGCAACCAGTTCAGGCATTAGCTAAGATGGCAACAAGACAGGCATTGCAAGATGGAAGAAAATCCATGAAGTGCCATGTCTTGGTAGTAATTTTTACTGTTTTGAGTTTCCATGTAGGTTGATAAAATATTTCTTGGAAACAAAATCCAAAGTGGAGAGTATTTGTGAAGAAAAACAGAAAATATTTTCAGCTTATTACCCTGGTACTATGTATATGACTTAATAAGTCAGGTCAGTAATAGATTTGAGTGTTGTTACGCACCTGCATAGATGTACCTCCAGTTTTACGTAGTAAATCTCTTCTCAGACCATATAGAAAATCATAAAATGCAAATGTTCACAAAAAAACCTTGCATAGATGTGCTACAGAACCTCAGATTCATGCTTTGCTGATACAATTTGTCATGTGGACAAGTTAACCGTGGCTGACTTTGTAGTAGATGTTAAAATGACGTGGTTGGAGAAGTTTTGTAGATGTAATTTCATCACCATTTAAGCAGTAGAGGTTATTTTCAAATCAACCCAAGCTGATACAGAATGGTTAGCTCATTCTAAGAAAAAGTCACAGGACAAATGACGATGCTTAGCAGGCAAACGGAATGGAAGAGGTCATAAATGCACAGGCAAGGGGGGCAAGGGGGCAAGGAGAAGTACTGGTTAACAGCTCTGCAGTGTCCTTGGGTATTTTGGAGTAGCCAAGGCTGTAGCTTACTGGTGATGATTCACCAGTTTGTCAAAAGAAATTGATTACAAGGAATTACGAAAGTAAGGTGCTATAAAAATCAACCCCTAATAACAGTTTTCTACCTTACTTAATTGGTCAGAAGGTGCTACATGTTGCACTGTGCTTCTAAAATTTTTAAAACACATTAACGGTTAATCTAGGAATTAGGGTATTCTAAACTTCAGTATTTCTGAAAGTGTTAGGGAAAAAAAACAAGCCAAAACATCATTTTAATAAGATGAGAGTTAAGTTCTTGACTAATGGAACTATGACGTATAAAACTTGGCCTGTTCAGATGAATTTAAGGCAAATATATTTATCCAAGGTACACTAAAAAAAAAAAATGAAGTGAGTATGATCAATACTCACTGTAATAATTTCTGGCAAGGAGAGTAGAAGTAAAACAATTCTGTACTTAAAGCTGCAAACACAAATGCATAACTTCCTCTGAGGGAGATCAGGTCTAGTTTCTGCAGCTGTTGTCCACAGATGTTAAAATAAATAGTGTTTGATTTACATGCATAATATTTTTATTCTTGAAAGAAATTAGAAATCAAATTTTTCCTTAAGAGATGTTAAGCTTGCCTACTTGGTTAACAAAAGAGAATGCCCCAGCTATTCCCACCAGGACTCAAACTTCTCCTGTTCACCTCTTAAGGTAAATATTTTTTCACATTTACATCTGAGACCTCAGACACATAGATGAATTTATACTTTCAACATCCCTGTTGAGATCTGGTGATCCAGACCTGAGTTTACCCCCAAATCATTGTAGATGTTAGTCAGCAGGAGCCCCGGGAGACTAATCCTCCCTTCCTGCATAGAGGAATCACACAACTTCTCTTACCTGTTAGGTCTTATGCATGAGAAAGAGGACAAATTTTACCCATAGGGTTTGCCTTTTTACTTTTTAGAAAAGATGAAAACTTGTTACTGAGCATATTTTAAAATCATCCCTGTATCCTTTTATAACGTATATTTTTCCAGTACAAAGCAAGGGGTAATAACAATTTCACTTTGAAAGAATGAATTCTATGGATGTGAACAGTGTCAATAATGTCAGTT
Source organism: Corapipo altera (assembly GCF_003945725.1). Taxonomy (NCBI): domain Eukaryota; kingdom Metazoa; phylum Chordata; class Aves; order Passeriformes; family Pipridae; genus Corapipo; species Corapipo altera. Next base: position 15,416,283 of record NW_020884874.1, read on the forward strand.
TTGTGTTACAGGGTTTTGAAAAATGACATAAGATACTCAAAGCAATTAACAAGCATCAGATTTTCATTCTAGATGCTGAGTGTGATTAGAAACTGTAAATGAATAACACTTCATTCAACCTGTTCTGGGAGCAGGTTTTCATGCACCATAGCCATACTAAGCGTAGCTGTACTGCTATTTATTTGCACAGCCCATCAAAACAGCATTTTGATTAATAGCCTTTACTCTGTTAGAGAATTACAGAGTTATAGACTATGGGTCTCTGTATTACAACAGAAAAGACTAAATCTGTAATGGTAAAAGTTGTAGAGATTCTATTTGAACCAAAAAAAGCCTTTCAACGAAGTTCGTACTAAGGTTCTATTTAGCAATAATGTTCCAAGGTGCATCTTGATACTATTTTCATGGAATAGGCAGTTTTTATGTGTATAGTTTGCAGTGGTAATTGCAATAGGAGCTAAAGTTTATTGCCTTCCAATTCTCCAGCGTAGTGTGTTTTTACTCATTTAAAAGTGGTTTGTTTATTGGGGTTTTTTATATCAGTTTCAAACCCTACTAAAGAAAAAAAGAAAATCCTCTGGCATTTTTCTTTTTTGGTTGTGAAGAGACTGGCTCTGCTGACAGTATACTGAAGAAACTGTTTTTATTTGACAAGTGAAGAATGTAGTCTTACCTAAAAAAATCATGGACAAGCTTTTGGTATGGCCTGAGATGTGTCAGACTTTAGTGCTAGTCTACTGGAAACCCTTTTCAGTTAATCATTAGTCACACCTAAATAATAAAGTCATAGTAATTTTTTGTGATGCTTTCTTTTCTGTTGATTATGTGATACTTAAATTATCAAAAACTATATTTTCATTTAAAATAGTGCTATGAGTTTGGAGATGGGAATTAAAGGTCTTACAAAGTATTTTTCTCCATGTACTTTTTCTTCATGTTGACTGTATGAAAGAGCTTGTGTCTGAATGTGCTTCTAGGGTTTTAATCATTCATGCACTTGCTCGGAAGCAGCAGCCTCTCACTTGATCATGTATTATCCAAGTGACATTAAGTAATTTCCATATTAACTTTTCCATTTGCTTATGATAGTTTTACGAATGGCTGTTGAATTCATGCCCATTCCTTCTTTCCCTTCCCCCAACCTTTACTTTATGCACAGAGGTTAGTTGAGAGTCTACCTCCTCACACATATGCTGCTCCAGAAATAAAGCTAGGGCTTCCCTTGCCATCTAAGCTAAAGTTTTATGTCAGTTTTAACTGTTTCTGCTGATTGATAGATGCAGTGAGTAGGGAGCTGCAAACTGCTTGGGATATCTACTTCCTTTTATGCTTGGTATTAGGTCTTGATTCTGCATTGTTTCCTTTGTCATCTGTTGCATCACTGCAATAAGGAAAGGTGTACCATACAAATGGAAAAAGGTTTTTAGATGTGTAAAGTAACACTCATGATCAGTGATTCTGTCCCTGGAAAGCATCAAATCTTCATCCGTCTTACTTGCAAGATCTTAAAACCTCTGATGATGGAGACTCTATAAGATGTGCAGGCGACCTGTTATGGTACTTCAGTGTGTTTGTCAGTAGGACATGCACACATGTCCCTATATATATGAGTTTGATCATACATCCAAGCAACTTAAAACTGCTTCACAGCATTTAAAGGCCCTCTTGCTACTACTGCTTCTCCTGATTGAAGCAGACTTTTACGTTTTAATCTGTTAATATATCTCCAACTGACATCTTATGAACTGACCAGGTCCTCTTTGTATAATTTAATCACAGATAGAAACAGTGGGGCATATTAGGTTTCAAATTGTGGGGTTTGTTTTGGTTTAATTATTTTGTACATTTACCCAAAAAAGTCCCACGTCTGTCTCCAAAAATGTGCACTTTTTTTCCCCCCCTATCTTTTTTTTCTGCATTTTGTTTGCTATCAGCGTTGCTCTCTGCAGCTTTGGGGACTATTTTTAGTTAACTACTGCTTCATCAAGGGTAAGGGCCCACGTGCATTATGCTTTTGTGGACAGATAACCAAGTGGAGGCTTGTATTTTAATTTCTCTGCAATAACACAGCTTGGATAGGAATCAAGGCGATTAGGTGTTGATTATATAATCACAGATATGTCCTACATTCCCAAAGCTGGGAATAGTGACCAACCCCCCAGAGGGGTGTGCAACCCTTTAGAAGGACCTTGGCAGTTTGGAGAGATGGGCAGAGAAGAACTGTTTGAAATTCAATAAAAGCAAATAAATTCAATAAAAATAAAAAAGCAAATAAAAATAAAAAAGGGCAAATAAATTCAATAAAAGCAAATAAAGCCCTGCCCCTCAGGAGGAGTAACCCCATGCACCAGTTCAAGCTGGGGGCTGACCTGCTGGAAAATAGCTCTGTATAAGCACCTGGGGGTCCTAGTGAACAGCAAGCTGTCCGTGAGCCATCAGTGTGTCCATGTGGCCAAGAAGGCCAATGGAATCCTGGAGTGCATTAGGAAGAGCAACACCAGCAGGTCGAGGCAGGTGATCCTGCCCCTCTACTCTGCCCTGACAAAGCTGCATCTAGAGTACTGTGTCCATTTCTGGATTCTCTAGTACTAGAGAGACATGGAGCTCCTGGAGCAGATCCAGCAGAGGGCAACAAAGATGATTAAGAGACTGGAGCATCTCTCTTATGAGGAAAGACTGAGAGAGCTGGGCCTATTCAGTCCTTGAGAAAAGATGACTGAGAGGAGACCTAGTCAATGTCTACAAGTATCTGAAGGGAGGATGCCAAGAAGATGGAACCAGGCTCTTCTTGGTGGTGCCAAGCAATAGGACAAGAGCCAAGGGGCAGAGACTGATGCACAGGAAGTTTCACCTGAACATGAGAAAGAACTTCTTTACTGTGTGAGTGACTGTGCACTGGAACGGATTTCCCAGAGAGAATGTAGAGTCTCCCTCACTCGAGATACTCAAGAACCATCTGGATACAATCCTGTGCCATGTGCTCTAGGATGACCCGCTTGAGCTGGGAGTTTGGACCAGATGACTGATTGTGGTCCTTTCGAACTTTACTCATTCTGCAATTATTTTAGTACTGTTTCTCTGAAAGCGCTGTTATGTTACAATTATTTGGTATAACACATTGGTAAGCTAATTGTAAAATTTTACTTCAGAAGTAACAATATATAGGTCAATCTCATTGATAAAAGCTCTTGGTGTTTCATAGAGGTTCTACGTGACTTAGTTATTGTAATTATATTTGCAAAACTTAGAATTTTAGCACAGAAAATATGTTTCTTGGCATTTATTTATGCATACACAAATACATACAATAGGGTGTATATTTCTTCATTTTTGTATTGGGTTGGACATTTAGTGGGTCAGAAGTGAGAGAAGCATAACCTACATGCTCCTTTCTCCAAAAGTTATTTGTATTAATAAATGCTGGCACCTTGTTCCAGCAGTGTCTTGAGCAAGTGTGACAGATGAGGCACTAGGCACTTTCTGGACATGGGGTTTCTGAGCCCATTTGCAGCACTTGCTTTCCTTGTTGGGCCCCTGCTCCTCCTCTATGGCCCTGGCTCCACCATGCCTGGTAGCCGACAGCGCCAGTCAGAGGGAGGGGGTATCAGTGGTGCTGAGGAGCCATGTCTGTGGGGTGGAGGAACAGAGCACAACCACATCACTTCTGTGTTTTTATACCTCAGCACCCACCTCCCCCCAGATAACATCCTTTCATTGCATGAAGAATTATTCTTCAGAGGCTTGCCTTTCTTATGCTAATCAACAGAGCTGATGTTATATTCTCCCCTTTTCACTTTTATCATCATTCACTTAGCTTATTTTCCTCTAGCATCAAACTTTTTCTACCTTTAATTCATCTCACACAGATAAATCGAAAGCTGCAATTATTTACAGTGTGAGAGGAGGAGGGAGGAAGCACATTGATTTATAAATCATTTTAAATTTACTATTCATTAAAGGTGGAGTATGGAGAGCTCCACTCAGCTTAGCCAGAAAACAAAAGACCTGTTTAGTCAGAAGTAATGCCAACTATTTCAATCTCCTACAGCAGCCTTGTTCTGCAGGGACCACCTGAGAGGTGAGGTCTGCCTTTCCCTGACCCTGCAGAGTTTGTGGCTTTGCTGCTGAAAAAGTCAATAGGCCTTCTAGTTCTCATGTTGAAGCTTTTTTCTTACTAGGGGACTGGGTTTTGACTGTTGGTGTGTTTTGTGTAGATCAGAGAACCACCTCACTGTTGTTTTTGGAGTGTTAGTCTGGGAACTAGTGGCCAGGAGACAGACATTGGAATATTTTGTACGATAAGACTGCCAAAGGGATTGCTCAGTGGAACTGTGGAGTGGAGGAAACAAATTATCTCAGTCTATGTTCTTAGACTATATGCCATCAAATTATAGAAGACTGGATGAGTAATTCTCTGAGATAAGCAATGTGTAAACAACATGTGAAGGGAGAACATGTGAGTACTACCAAGGCTCTTGTCAAGATGTGATCCAAGGAGCACAGGAGTACGAATTGCTACCAGAAATATATAATGGCAAGTGAACAAAATACTTCAAAATTACAAGTGGGCAAATTTCCTTGTATTGGGTTTGTGTAGCATGGTTTTAGTAGTGGGAGGGCTACAGGGTTGGATTCTGCGAGAGGCTGCCTCCGTTTGACAGAACCAATGCCAACTGGCTCCAAGATATGGAGCCTTCCCACTGCTGGTAGGAAGGAGATATTGAATCAGCAGTGAGCTTAAGCCTGGAAAGAAGGAAGAGGTGGGGAGAAGGTGTTTTATTGATTTCCTTTTTATTTCTCATTTTCCTGCTCAGATTTTATTGGTAATAAATTGATTTTCCCAAGTCAAGTTTGTTTTGTCTATGACCATAACTGCCGAGGATCTCTCCCTGTTCTTACCTTGTCCCACAAACCTTTCTTTATATTTTTCTCTCCCCTGTCCAACTGAGTAGGGCAGTGATAGAGCAGCCTTGGTGTGCACTGGGCAAACAGCCAGGGTCAACCCACTGCAGTCCTGTAATATACAGAAAAAAATTAGGAGTATATAGCTTACATATGTAAGAAGCATGGGTGGATTGAAGTGGACAGCTGTTTTCCACCTATACTTTACACAAAGCCTGAAGAACTTTAGGGAAAATATAGCATAAATGTTCATCAACCTTGCAATGTCCAGTATGCTTATATCTAGATAGTTATGTGGGCTTGTGCAAAAGATTCAAGACTTGTATGACACTTTCAAGAACACGCCAGGAACCTGTACCCTTTTGGAAGCTTTCTTAGACTGGGTCCCGGTTCTGGCAGCAGCTGGTGGAATAGAGATGTCTGCCAGCCCCACATCCCTGCATGAGCCAATGCTGTATGGTCAGATTGCAACCTTAAAACATGAAAATGCATAACAGCTCTGGCATTACTCATACTGGCAATCACTGTGACACTCTTGTTCCTTCTTCCCACTTCTAGATCTATACCAAAACAAGTTTTAACTATTGTATTTTCTTTGGGGGAGTCTATTCAACAGCAAAATGCCTGAAGCCAGGCTGTCAACAGCTATTCAGTTTTTCAAACCTTATCTTAAATGAATCTTTTCTGTCCCAGCCTTTCCTGTGGGTGATGGTGAGGAATGGCCAGGGCAGTAGCAGTTAAAGCTAACTTTTAAATTACTCAGATTTGCAACATTTCATGTCTAAAGAGCCTTAGAAATTAATACAGGGACAGGTGCAGTCTTCCAAATTCAGCTGTGTTCACTGCAGACAATACCACCCAACTGCTGGTTGATAGCGAGTGCTTAACTTTTAACCCCCTAAGAGCTCTACATTTTAAAAATAGCTGAGCTGGTTCATTTGTGTCTGCTGATGAAGTAAATGAGGTATGCTGGTTAGATTTCTCCCTGCAGAGTTCGGAGCTGCATGAAGGACCTCTAGATAGAAGACAAATATGCATGAACATCTCCCTTTTCAGTCCACATGCACTCAGATGTGGCTCTCGACAAGGAGGGAATTCTCCTTTTTGCATAACTGAGGGATACTATAGGTTTGTGCCATGTGGTTCTGAAACTGGTCCTTTTTGTACTGCCTAGAACGTGTGGAAGCCTCTGGGGAAAGCAGTGTAAAATGAGGATTGTCTCGACACTTAGACTTACTGGTACCACTCTCACTGAATCACTACTATCAAAATTAATTTATGTGGTATATTCATTACAAGAACCTCTTTTGCAGTTGCACTTTAATAACAGAAAAAGCATCAGAAAAAGTAAAATATGTAAATAATGCTCTGGAACATGGAGCAGTGGATTCTGTGGGAGTTTTAAGCCTAGATATCTGCAAGAAGGGAGCTTAGCAACTGAAACAGTGCGCCACACTTTTCTAGATGGGTCCATGTCGTGTTATAGTAGTAAATAAATGACCTGCAGTGGACAACAGGGGTTTTACATGAGGTTTAAATACTGCAGCTTGAAACTAGTGTTATTTTTAAAATGCTGTTGACCTCAGTGAAAGCACTTTCATGCTGTAAGTGCAGAATACTCTTAAATATTTTGCAGAAGTAAAAGTGTAGTATACTCAGCATCTAGTAATTTCAAATATTGAATCAATATTAAAATTATACAAATCCTTTTGTTTGGTTTGAGTATTTTGAGCTCCAGACTATTTTTTTGTGAGGGTATGAACAAGAAGTAGTTTTCAACCTGTATTTTGGAAATCGTGTGTTTGTTTTAATGACATGGTTGCTGAGGTGCAAAAGGACTCATTTGGAAATGAATGAGTAAAATGATGGGGGGAGTCAGTGAGAGTTTATGGAGCAAATGTGCGTTTAGAAAACACCTAATTCTCAGCTGACAAGATTAGAATTTCTGTAGAGAAATATGCATTAGGGGGTGTACTAGACTGACTAAATTTCTGTTGCTGGTCATCTTATAAATGCTGTTAGATAACAGTACTCTAATTATTACTATTTTCTTTCTTTAAAATGGTAATCCTAATGGAAAAAAATATCAGCCACAGTCCCCATTAGAGACAGTGGAAGTGCAGGACATTAGTAATGCACTGAATGGGCTTTAAAAGTTACTATACTAGTTCTCATTTTAGCTAGTTCATCTAGATCTGGAATTTATTTATATCAATGCACAATTGGTCTTATAAGTATGTAGTGATGCTCCTGGCAGGAAGTTCAGGACCAAAGCTGGAATGGCCTTTTATGTCATAAAGAAAAGGACTCTCTGTGGTTTTAATTAATTTGTCAAAATCTGATATGATGACAAATGTGCACATATTGTGTTTTATAACTAATTTTACTGGAAACATCAGTTGTACAGAAGTGCAATGACAGAAATCCTTAATTTTCTAGTGTAATAGAAAGCAAATTATAAAATTTTTAAAAGTCATAAAATTCAAAGCAGAAAGCTAATTGACAACGAACAGCAGAAGTTTCAGTTTTAAAACACTGAACTGTAAATTGTGGAAAAAAAAAGAATATATAGGGAAATAAAATTGTTTACAATTCTGTTGTAATACAGTGTCTTACAAGTGTTGCTCATTAGTGCTAGTTTCTTATCAATTCTACATTCAGTTTCCACAAACTGACCAGAGGTAAATGCAAATAGTAAATTTTCACCATTCAAAACTATCCAAATTTTAAAAGAAATTATTAGAAAGAAACTGCACTTAAAGGTGTTATTTGAATCATACTCTTTAAAGGTTTTGCTCAATCAGGACTTTTAACTATTTTGCTTACGTGAGCAGTTAAACCCAACAAATCTCTTCCAGAATTAATGTTACCCATTAAAACTGATTTGATCTAACAATTCAAAACTATTTAAGGGGCATGTGAAGCTTCTCTGTTCCACTGCCTCAGTCCTAAATCTTGTGGACTTTCCCTCTTGTTTCCTCTGGAACTTATAATTGCCTTTACTGGGTCCAGTTCAGCTCATTAACTTTTTTCAGTTTTTCCCGATCACTATTATTACCAGATGATCTTTATAGTTTTCTTCCAACCCATACCATTCTGTGATTCTATGGAATTTTGTAATTTTAGAATCTCTTGTGATTTGGGTTTCCTTGTTACCTCTAGCATTTTTCATTCATCTACCCTTTCTTTGCTATTACTGTGTAAGTGCCTGACTGTAAGTGCTGCTCTCTGCAGCACAACTCCCTGGTCTTCTGAAGTATCTCTGAATTTGTGGTACCAACCTATATTCTTTCTGTAGACTTCCTTGACCTACTGTTGCTGTTCTATCCCTTGAGCTGCTGTGGTTTAGTCTGTTGAGCATAAATAACATTTGGTAGAGCATCTCTGAGTTTTAGAGTTGTTTCTGAAGAACAGAAGCTCAGTGTAATACCCTTTCTCATGGAATGGTTTCATGAGTCACTGATCTGGCACTAGCTCCCACATTGCTCAGCTGACTGAATGACTGGCTGCCAACAGAAGGGAGAAATCTCTCTTCCCACTCTTGTCTGAGCTGTCCTATTCAGTGGGCTGTGCAGGTCCCAGAGGAAAAGCCGCAGAAATTTACCTGAGAAAACATGGTAAATTTTGAGAGGAGATGGATACATAGAGTTCAAGTACTTTATTAAAAAATAATTAGAAAAAGGTCTCAGTAAACAACAAAAGTTGTTGACGTATAAGGATATAAGGAGGAATGGGGACAAAAAAGGCAGATGAAAACAAGGCACAGTGATATACAGCCATTAGCTCAGCTTCAGGAGACACTACAGCTGAAGAGATGGTCCAGTGCTCTTGCATCTCCAAAGCAACATTTTGCAAGGTGAAGTTCTCGTTGTAGTAGGAGGTAGAGATCCAAGAAATAGAAAAAAAAAGTCTGCAAATTAAATATTTCCTGTATGTTATCCACTCTGAGGCATTCATAATATTTTTGTCAGTTTGCAGATACTCACTCTCCAGTCTTCTTATTCATACCTCACATGTCCTGTCTTTACAATGGTCTCTGTGTAGAACTCGTACTTCAAGCAGTAAAAAGACATTCCCTTGTACTATTATGTTATCTGAATATCTCAGTCGCTATGAATACTTACTAAAATAAGACTTATTTTAGTAAAAGTGTGAGGAAACAGCTGGGAGTATTTGTGTGCTCATTTTCCATTCCTAATAACTCTTTCTTTTTTCCTCTTTTTTAAAAAAATTATGATGAGCAACTATTGTTTTAAACTCATTCACTTAGCCAAGTTTTATGTGGATTGTGCTATCCCACTGTTAATATTTTTCTTTCTTGAAAGTGCGACCATTCTGGTGAATCATGTCCATTTTTCCATCTTGGAGACAATGTAGCAGAAAATGTTTTGAAATTTGGGGAATGAAATATTGGCAGAGACCCTTGAAGTTGAGATGATGTTCAGAAATTAAAATGGAGTTTGTAATTTTATTTTTTTATGTTTATATATGTATGCATGTCAGTGTACAATACATGTATGTGTATATATATACACAATTTTTTAAAAATTGTAGGCATGAACACCCTAAATGTAGACACAGGGTTGCTAAATTGTAACAGGCCTTAATGACCTGACATGGTCAGCAGCTCTAACTATAACCTCCAAATCACAGTTGCTTACTTTTTCATCTTGCTCTTTAAGTTAAAGAAAGAAAAGCACATTTAGAATAAAAGGCTAGTGTTTTCACAGGATCTTTGGATGAGCAGTACCTCTGAAATTTAGAGACTGTAATAACTTATGCTTTTCTAATGATAGATTTGAATTAGTTTAGTTTAGGTATTTGAATTGGAATATATGTCTTCCTCTTTCTTTATCTCTCCAAGATACATGCTAGTACATTTTTCAATTAAAAAGAAAGACTCTTGGGCTGAGTTGCTGAATTTCAGCATAAATTTTTATTCTGAAGTTATAAGCCCCTGAAAATAGCAAGGGGGAAGATTATTACTGTCTGACATTACCTTATCTGTACAGCTGAGAACAGCATCACTACAATAAAAGAAGATAGCAGTGTCTCCCATTGATTGTTGTTTGATGAATGTAAAGCAATTTACTGGAATGCAATTAGCATTTGCAATCGCATTACCATGGGGAATTTTTTTATGTTGGCTCTGAATTGAAAAATCTATACATTTTCTGTCCATGAGTCACTTCTAAGGAAGCTTTCTTTCTTGTTTCCTTTTTTTTTTTTTTTCAGATTTCAGAGCTATAATTTGTGCAATGCTGAAAGGAAATAAACCTAGAAATTTTATGTTTAAAATATGCCAAAGGACAAATTGTACAGTATATCTACTGTGGTAGATGTCTTGGATTAAAATTTGTAAGGTTGTGCATTGCTGGGGAATTAGTTTTTCAGGGTTTTATAGAAAGAAATACATCTCTTTGAAAACAAATAGCTTCTTGATAGGAATACCTAAGCAACCTTGAAATAATTTTATAAATACCTGAATTAAGAAGCTTGAAGTACACAGATTAAATAAACAAAGCAATATGCTGAAACAATAAGATCTGTGTATGATGGCAGAGTAATAATAGTGCAAAAAGCAGCCATGCTACATTTTCACAAGCATTCAGATTGCCAACAAAAAATATACATTCATGCAAGTGCTCAGTTGGACACACCATTCTGTCTGCACTTTAAATTGGTATAAATTTAGTTATTTTTGCATCATAAAAAGTATATAGAGATTTTAGAAAAAATAAATATAAATGTGTTGATTTGCAATTTGGATTTACTGTGGACATGTAAGTGAAAGATTGTCAGTGCTACAGGAGAAATCTCAGCTGATATGGAGAGGCTATCAATGAAAAATGTGTGTATGTTGTAAGGAGGAGTCAACATGCTCCTGATGGTGACATATGCATACAATAGCAAATACGATCTGTGTAGTGCTTTTTAATGGCTTCTGTACTGCTATCCTCATTCAAAGATGACGATAATTATTTCTATAGAGAACTAGCTGTGACTGTTGTTGCATTAAAAACACAATTATTTTTGACACTATCAGTTAGTCTTCCTATAATGTGATATGGTGTACCTTAACCAATTTAGGAGAAGCTTCTCTCTTATGTGTTTGACCTTAGAGATCTTATAAGGTCCCTATTGCACCTTGTATACCTTAATTTCTGTGAGGTCTAGAAAGAATTGCTACTGAATTCCTAGCTACTGTATTTGTTTTCCCACTGGGACATTATCTTCTCAGCTTTCAAATGATTTGTATTTATTTTCAAATGAAAACCTTTAAAGAAAGCAGAAAATCCTTTGTTCCTATTCCTATTACATCCCTATAAGTATAATAAAGTGTGAGACTCTGTCAGTTCTTGTTTTCCACTGAAAACTTCCTTCTCTTTTAATGGGAAAAATGGCATTTTTAACTGGGGTTGGCATTAATGTTTTAGTGGAGTTGGAATTGTCTGTGTGCCCCATCACTGCCTTGGTTAGGAAAAAAAAATGTTATCCCCATTTATCCCCATTCAGTACTGAGATCAGGCTGTGCACTGGCATGTCTGCCATCTTAAGGAGAAGCTGGAGGATTTGGAACACATCTTTACTGGTAATAAGCAAGTGTAATTGAGCAATTACCACTAGGGTAATTAGGAATTGCCACTAGGGTGGCAATGCTGTGCTCACTTCCTTCAGATTTAACTCTGCTGCATTTTCATTTCGCATCAATAATCAGTTAATTGCTTCATATTTTCACATTTTGTGTTTTGCCACATTTACACAGCCCCAAATTTTCTGTCACTTTTATGAAAACCTAAATCCACCAATATGAAATGCAAGGTGCAAGGAATGTGGTAAAATTTTGACTGTAGGAACAGAAGTCTTAGTCTTTTTCTAAAAATAATAATTAAAAAAAAATAGATTTTCTGTTTCCCTGGCTGATGAAATACCAGAGATTCTGTATTGCTGAGTTTCAAGGCTGGATGTGTTCTTAGGATAGTTATTGCAGTTTTCCTGAGGAGGGAGATTTGTATTCCGTATCTATTATCTTCTAAAGTTAACCTCTTTATGCATTTCCTCCTCTGTATTGCGGTCTTCTTCAGACCACAGATTGCATTGCTGTGCCTTTAGTTTCCTCGCCAAAGAGCAATAAGGCTAAAAGCAGATAGTGGCTTTGTCCAGTATAAGGCAAAATATTGTTCTTAAGTGTAATTTTGTGTTTGTAAGACTGGTTTGGCACTTTCAAATATATTCATCCAAATTCTGTCATAGCTGCCATTCATCTGGAAGTCCATTTTAGTGGAGTTCAGCATTTGATCCAGAAACTGCTGAGACTGCGGTGCCTATGATACTTTTATTTTGGTGCTGGCTGGTATGTAACCGGTTTCCAGACTGGGGAAGATGCTATGCCACTGCTTTTTCTATTCTATAAGCAGTGACATATTGTGGCTGAGGGACTGGCTGGCTCAGATGCCATCACCTGGCACAAAGGCAAGAGTGTTCCAGGCAGGTGTTGAAGTTACTCTACTCCTGTGTGACCAATGCCTCCTGGCTCCTGATAACTTTAACTTAACAGGAACCAGTGCACAGCAGGAGATAGGAGCCACTGTTTGTTGTGTTATCGATTATCTGATTAGTGTTGTCTTGTCTCTGCGAAGGCAACAGCTCCTGTTTCATGAAAGGATGGGACTTGCAGCTTCACACAGAGCCTTCTCAGTGGGGCAAAGGGTGGACTCTAGCTCCATGCGCAAGCTCTCTGCCGTTTTGGGAGCCTCTGCCTGTCTTGAAGCAAGTCAGTTAGTGGAAGCCCAGAGCCATTGTTTCCCATAGGGGCAAGAATATAGATGTTGTATATGAGGACATTTGACAGGCAATTTCTCCTGTACATGTAGGAAGCAGGAGATCCTTTATGGTAGAATTTAGATGACTCTAGGAGCTCATAAAATATCTTTCCACTTCCATGTGAGGCAAGCATCCTAACTTATGAGGCTTAGTGCCGCTTTCTCTCCACTCACCCCATGCCCTTGAAGCATTATGTGCAAGGTTCCTTTTGGATTTTTTTCCTTAATCTTTTTAAGGACCTTTGCCAGAGGTTAAAGGGTGACAGCTTGTGGTGCTCTTGTAAGAAGGTTAGTCTGTGTAGACAATGCAAGCTCTGTGCAGTGTTGTGATTTCATTTTGACTCTGATTTTAAAATCACTGGAAATTATTCAGGAGAAAGAATGGATTTTGGAGATCTTAGCCGTCTCCACCAGCTCCTATATTGTGTCCAAGCCAGGCTATAATAGTTACCAGACCAGACATATTTCATGTGTAAGCTGGAGGACTTTCATTCAGGCTAAACCATGAGAGCCAGTGAGTTTGGGTGTTTAAAGAACAGACTGCAGCAAACAGAGTTGGATTTGATTAAATATGCAAGCAAGACACTTGAATATAGTTGGGACACTATGAATTGCTTACCTTTCTGGGGTTAAAAGACCAAGTTGTGTGTGTTTTTACCAATGCAAATGGTATTAGACAGGAGGAGCAGTCATCATAATAGGTTAGAGCTACCTAGAAATGATAGACTGAAAACATTTAAACATGCCTTTGATGCAGCTTCTGAAACAAAGGAGGTAGCCTAGCCCCTCTAAAAGCATGTCTTTATCACTGTGGAAACTGGGACTAATTTATAAAAATAAATAAACTGCTGCACAGATTGGCATTACCCATCAGGATTACAGAGCAAACATTATCAGTTAAGCTCATCAAATCAGATGTGGAATTTGAAAAAGGTACATTGAAGAAGAGCTCATGGAAGCTTGGGAGTAACTTGGAAGAGAAACCTAAGCTCCATCTGTGAAAAGGGATGCATATCTTGAGGTCTCATCTGTGGCTCCTTTCCTGATAATGAACTTTACAGGAAGCAATCAAGAACAGAACAACAGCCAAAAGAACCACCTCAGGATTTATTAGTTAAGAGTCCTGAATGGGAACAGTAAATGCAGTTTTTTTCACAAGTACATTCACACCTTGTGTATGGTTCCTCTCTTTCTGTCAACTACGTTTTGTTTAATGCTGTTGTAATTACAAAACTATAGTATTAATTCATAGATGAAAAACAGTTTCAGAAACTTGGTGTTAACACATTGCAAGGTAGAAAGGAGAATAATAACAGAAGATAGAGAACAAAGTGGAAACAGGAAAGTGGTGTCCTTTTAAACCACTGTGTGCTAAAGTCATATCAGAAACTGAAGCAGCGGGAGTTTTTCTCAAGGGGAAAAGTGTATCAAGCTGTAATTTCTTTTATGAATGAGGTAAATGAACTAATGGCCACAGTTGATGAAATTAGGCCATAAAGGCAGAAATTAACATATTAAAGTTAGTTGTCCAAACACATATGAGGAGAAATCTGGAAAGAAGAGACTGGATTTTTTACAGAGATGCTGATGAAACCCTTTCAGAGTCAGAGAAAAAAGACAAGGCTGTCCGGTGATGTGGAAAGAGGACCCTGAAAGAACTGTTCTTAAGGGGAATGCCAATACCTCAGAATCTAAAAGTCATATTGAGTGCCTTGCAAAGAAAATTGCTAGGTAGAGGGACAAATCTGACATTTAACTTATAAGGAGTAGTATGTACTTGGCTCTTGAATAAGAAGGAAATTACAAATAGGCAAGGTCTCAAAAGACTGATGAAATGGTAGTTTCCTGAGGATTTTTTGACCGTTCTGATTAGAGTACATATTCTTCATAAAGGGTGGACTGAAATCATCTTACATTTAGAAACAATGACAGCATGGCCATTTCTGTGTTACACACTACACATGAAAGGAAGGTGGTAGATGGTTAGATATTTAAAGCTACCTTAAGGACAAGGAAGTTAAAAGTGGCTCTCTGGAAGACTGGTCTTCCTAATCTGCTTTGTGTTCCTCAAATTCACATTGCTATTGCATCATTTTATATGCCATCTAAAGAGCCTGCTGCAGTGTGAACAAGAGAAAAAACCAGCTGCTCACTTGGTATTAGTAACTTTTACAGTCTTTCCCTACTGTTGTTTAACTTCAGTGCTCCCTTTCTGTTGCCTTTAGGAAGGTAAACAAAGAATATCTGAATATTTGTCAAAGCATGAACTGCAGCTAAAAAGTATTAACAACTTGATTTAGGAAGGCTGAAGTTTCTGCCTTTAAGTCACACATCACAAACATCACCTCTACACGCCCTCCACAGTTCTTCACCCTTTACAGCCATGATAACCTGCTAACCCACATTTTCACTTATGCAAGGTTGAATGTTATAGCATGCTGGTGAATAGAACAATTACTTGTCTGCAACTTTGATAGTATATTTGGGTTGCACAGCCAGACTTTGGTAGCAAGGGGGCTGTGAGAATCTACTAGGAGCTTCTCCCCTGTCTTATAGAGCCAATGCCAGCTGGCTCCAAGATGGACCCTCCCAGGCCAACCCCAGCAGCAGTGGTGGTTGTGCCTATGGGATAACAGGTTAAAGATACTGTGTGACAACACTAGCAGTCGGAGAGGGGAGCTGAGAATATGTGAGAGGAACAACCCTTCAGACCCCTCGGTCAGTGAAAAAGGAAGGGGAGTAAGTGTTCCAGGTGCAGACCTGTAGTGAAGAAGTCAGGCTGTCCCTCTGCATCCCGTAGAGGTCCACAGGGGAGCAGAGATCTACATGGAGGACCCCACACCAGAGCAGGAGGGTGTCCAAAGGAGGCTGGAACCCTCTGGGAAGCCCACACTGGGAGAGGTTCCTGGCAGGATGTATGGAACTGTGGAGACAGAAGCCCACACTGGAGCAGTTTTGCTGGTAGGACTTGTGACGCTGTGGAGGACCCACACTGGAGCAGGCTGTTCCTGAAGGGCTGCACCCTGTGGAAGGGACCCACGCTGGAGCAGTTTGTGAATAGCTGCAGCCCATGCAAAGGACTCACATTGGAGAAGCTGCTGAAGGAGTGTCTCCTGTGGGAGATCCCATACTGGAGCAGGAAAACAGTGTGAAGAGTCCTCTCTGGAGGAAGGAGCAGCAAAGACAATGCATGATGAACTGACCACAACCCCCATTGCCCATCCTCCTGCACCACTGCAGGGGAGGTGTTTACTTAATTTCCCCAGCTCAAGTCTCTTTTACCCAGTCCTCATCTGAACCCATGTCTGGTTGAGAAAGGGGAGTGATGGAGTTGCTTTGGTGGGCACGTGGAATCCAGCCTGGTTCAACCCACTGCAGGGAGCAAAGGAAAGTCCAATACTATACATTATTCATTATTCTCCTCTTGATATGGGAGAAATTACAGATGTCAGAGAAATGAGTAATGGATCTTTCAATACTGTGTAACCTCCTTAGGCATACCAAAAAGTGCCAAAATATCTTGGCTAATAGCTATTTCTATCAACCATTAGCAGTAAAAGGTTTCTTCATGGATATTAAGGCTGCCATTGAGCCTATTACACAAAAGGATATCTGAATGCTTCCAAAAAGAAAATCAACCTTTTCTAAAAATGTCTCACTGTAAATCACAGATTATAATAGATAATTGTAGAAAATCAAGACTGCTAAAAGCTCCTCATGAGACAGGAATAGGAAGGACTGTGTTTCAGAGAAGATGGTCGACTTTCCCATGACATTAAGAAATTCAATCAGCTGTTACTGAGTAAAAGGTATAAATTGAGTCAAGTCTTTCCAAAGAAGTTACATGCAGGGCCAGGAGCTCAATTTCGGTGATCCTTGTGGGTCCCTTTCAACCAAGGATATTCTATGATTCTTAATATTGCGGAACTGGTTGTGATATCTCATCTGTCAATGAGAGTCCAGAGGCTTGGACACACAAAAAGTGAAATAGATTTACACAGAAAACAGAAGTCCTATGCCTGCAATGTAATTGCTAGACACCTTATGAATGTCTTACCCATTCATAAAGAACTCTTAGAAGCTGGAGGAATGTTCAAATTACTACACTTCCCAGTGATAAATAAGACTCATACAGTATTCAAGTGGGAAAAAAAAATTGTTTTGTTTCGCTTAAGAAAAGTGGGATATTGAAATGGAAGTATCAAGCATGTGTTACTTCTGTCTGATTTCTTTTTATCTGTCTGGAAATAGAACCATCCTCCACAGAGAAAGATAAAAAAATAATAATAATAATTAAAAAAAAAAAGATTAAAAAAGCACCACAAAACCAGGGGGAATTAGTAGAGAGAATGATCCAGAACATAGCAGGGAGCTGTGGCAGCTAAAATATGTGGTAATATGAAAAAATCACATAGCACGGGAACAGAGAACTGAGACATAAAAGTATTTCATCTGCTTCTGGGAAATGAAATTGCAGCAGGTAGCTCACAGAAGAAATTTGCAAAATCGAAATTATGGCAGGGTAAGTGGGGGTCTTCTGACTCTTGGAAAAAGAACCACCAAACTTCTGATGTTTAAATCTTGAGACACCTCGCTATCAGCATTTTAGTGCTTTTCAGGACAGCATACCACGGAATTGTATTTGTATTTTGACACATTTAATATTTTGTAGTTCCTTCTTTGTATCACCATGCATCTTACTCAAGAATGATTCGATACTGATAAATGGCATGACACTGATTTGTTATAAATGTTTTTCTAAAAACAATTTATCAGAATGATTTGGTCAATTTTTATTTTTATTTTTTAAAACAATTTTCCTCTATACCCATCCACTTTTAGAAAAATATACCTGAAATTTAGGATGATTATTATTGTTAACATATGAGGAGATTAAACTGTTCTGGGCAGATTAGTATTTTAAAATTGGAATAAATACTGTCATTATGCTTAATATGGATGAAAATTAAGAAAGATGCACATGTGCTCATGCTGTCATTAGCAGAATTTATAGACACCAAAAGAAAAGGATGCACACCTGAACTGTCATCTCCTAAAGGAATGTGGAACTGGTGGAAATCTCTTAATATATGTTAGAGTAAGTAGAAATGTGAGAACAACATTGCACCATACATGAAGGGGAGACACTGGCGCAGCAGAATGCTGCGACTGTGTTTAGTCTTCATACAGTAGGTGTCTGCAGAGGACATGGAGGGAGACTCAAGGTGTGCTGCTAGAAATTGAGTAATTTTTTAGGAAATGAGTTACACTGAGGCTTCCTTGGATTCTTGTATTTGGATATAAAACAAAAAAACCCAGTAGTAACCACTCCTCTGAAAAAAACCTGCACGTTTGCTAGATTTTGATGAATTATCTGTAAACATGGAAGGATGCACCATAAACAAAAGCTCTTGAAAGAGGGATGTAGCTTCAGAAATTTTACCATTGAGGATCATTAAGAATTAAGGATGACCAAGATCATCTCTGATGAAGTACTGGTTTACTTATGGTTCCCAGGGTAAAAGTTCTCATTAGAAATAACACAATGAACTTTTTCCTTGTACCAGTATAATCAGTCTGTCATAGTTGAACTTCAAAATATGCTTAATTCTCTATTTGTGTTGGATTTGCTTTTTGTTTGATCGTTTTTTCTGGGTTTTTATGTATCAAAAGCTCTTCACCACTTCAAAGGTTTTAGGGCTTAGTTTTGTTTATTGTAAGGGTTACTGCTCTTTAAATACAATTTGAGCTGTATTTCGTATCTTAATGACTGAAAAGACACATACCTTAGTTGTTCTTGATCTGAGTAGTATGAAACATGAAAATATACATGGTACTCTCCAATGTTTAATGATTGATCACTGTGTAACAAAGAAAAACAAAACTTGCTTTAAATTCTCGGACCTTGAGCTTCTGCAAAGCTTAAAAAAATTATTTCTAGCTTGATTAAAAACTAGAAAATTCTGATCCCTTTTGGGGTTTATGTTTCATTCAGTGTAATCTGGTTCTACAAGGGTATAAGATCACACCACTTGAATTGTGTTTGAGGAATTTTTTTCCCTTCTGTTAATATTAAAATTGTGGTTTTGTTTTTGTTTTGGAGGCATTGTTTGTTTGTTTTGTTGTGGGTTTTTTGTTTGTTTTTTTGTTGTTAATATGAAAAAATCTAGCTGTGTTCCCAGGAGAAAGAGTATGTGGGTTTTATTTTGTGTACTCTTGAAGAAAATGTTTAACATGTGGAAACTTTTCTGCATGCAAAAGATGCTATGAAGCTGTTTAGTGATTTGAAATGTTAAAACATCTCTCCTGGGAATGAATGAATGAATGAATGAGCAGTTGATTTTTTCAGGTAGGTAGGAGACAAAACCTGTACAGATGTGGTTAATTTGTTCTAAATGCACCCATATCCTCAAGCATCTACTATCCAGTTATTACCTCTTGTGAATTTGCACTCTGTTATGTAAGAATATCTACATATTTTAGTGCACATTCCTTCTTTTGTAAGAGTAGTATGAGAAGCATTCAGTCTGTCCATATACAGGAAACAGCTGTTAAAGACTTCAATTTTATTCTCTTCCTTTTGGAAAAAAATGTAGGAAGAGATCAGATTTTTCAGCAAGCTGCTTTGTATTAAACATCAAATTCAGTAGTTCCCATGGGTGCTATTAGATGTACTATCATAATGGCTGCTGTACTATTTGAAATAGCAGTTGGCGAAGCTACACTCTGTGCGTAGTAATGTGAACGTTCCTGTCTGTGTGAGCTTGTGCACATTCATACCCATGCATGAGCATTTTTTGAATCTCTGTTCGTCCTTTGATCATATTACCTTCATGAGTAGTTTATGAACAACACAAGGTCATTTTTGGGAGCTGGAAAGGCTTAGTTTGGAAAACACAAAAGAAAAAGGAACACCATCACTTCCACCACTCTCCTACCCTCCCAAAAAACCAAACCAAAACTAAAAAAGCAACCCAAAACAAAAACACCATGAGACAAGTCAGTGTTTAGATAATGAAGTAAACAAAGAGGTTTCTGTGAATAAGTCATTGCTCTGTCTATTTCGTAAACTGATTGACAGAGGAAATGAAAGTGATAGAGTTACAGCATTCCTCCTACCTCTGATTTCTTACAGTACTCTGCCTTATATCATGATGGCTTGTAGTGGTTGTCTTTGCAAACTCTGCAATTATTTGCAAAGTTGCTCAAATTAGGATACAGAAAGTAATAAAAAACTGTGTAGCCCTACCTGCTTGTTTATTCAATTTAAAAAGAAATCCTGATGACTAGGCAAACAACTCATGATAGCCTACATTCACATCCAATTTTTTAATGGAAACTTGCTTTGTACTAATTGTTCTGGTATGAGACAGGCCAAACCACTCTTTGTTTTACTGTAGTGCATGCTGTGTCTTGTTCTATAAAGTTACTTGTATGTTTTCTTTGTCATTCACAATTGTGCCATTGAATAAAGAAGAATGTACCACCAGTGATGCTTTTGCTCAACATTTTTTGTCCGAGTTTTTAAACCAGCAAACCCAGCAAGTATTTAAGATCCAGAAAAACACTTTTCCTAAGCAGTATGTGTGGATACTTTGTGACATGGCCAGAGATTAAATGTTCACCTTCAGATGCTTCCTTGAAGGTGGGAGATAATTGAGAAGTACAGGTGCAAAGCATAGCTCCATTGGCCTAATAAGAGACAGTTTTCCTGCCCAATTTTTACTGCATATGTATTTTTTTGTGGTTATGTAAACTCTTTCAGTGAAGGAAAAACGTGTGAACTCTTAATAAGTGGATACTGAGCAGTATCATATGCTTTTATGAAAAATAAACATTAATTTCCATATTTGTTAAGTATAAAATGAAAGGGAATCAATAATTTTAAATCTGTCAGATGGTTGTCTAAGTATTCTGAATGTTTAGAAAGATGAAGTTGTTTCTAGACATCTTTATCACATCTCATTTCAAGACAACTTTGCCTAAGTATAAAGAATTCTTTTGGATTTTGCAAAGAATTCCCTGAGTTGACCACAGCCTGGAAATGGAAGGGTCTGGCTTAACTTCATGTAGAACAAGCCAAAAGATACCAAAAAGCTCTCAAGTTTTCAAAATTCCTCCATAAAAGAAAAATAAACTTGTAGCTAGATCATAAGTAATTCAATGTACTCACTTGCTATCTGCCGATTAAGACCTATTGAAAACAAAGCCTTACAGATCCTTTCTGCTTCCAGCTCATTTTCGTTGATCCAGGCCCCCTTGCTTTCTGCCTGTTTTCAGGGCTGGCTCACTGCTGCAGGAAAGCTTTTACTCCTTTGAGCAGTGGCCCAACTGCCCCAACACAGCAGGTTGCCTGCCTGTTCTTCCCTTCTTCTCAAGAGCCTCCAGAAGTTTCTTCCAGCCAGACATGCTCAGTTTCCCCCAGAAAAGAGGTATTTTCTCTCTCCCATTAGGACTGTCTGTCTAGCAAAGAGAAATGGGAACAAGGTAAAAAGATGTCTGCACTTTCTCATTACATTGTTTTAAACAATATGTAGATAATCAAACACTTGTAAATTGTGTACTGGAAATGAAACAAATTTATAGTGCAACAAATTTTAGCTAGCTTCAGTAAACATGTTATTGTTTCTTATCTGGAACTATAGACTTTAAACCTGACCATCTTTATCATGCATTTACTCTTCTTGGTGGTGGTATTTGAAAGCTAGTGATACCTTCCTTGGCCTCCTGTTTTCTGAAAACAGCATGTTTTACAGAGGTAACATGATCTTGTTCCTTTTTTCTATGTCTTACATATATTCTTCAAATATATTGCCCAGTAAGTTCATAGAGACCATCACAATCATTACAGTGTACTATGCGGTACAGGGTTTCTGGAAACGGTCGTTTTGGCCTTATTTCCTATTTAATGACCATTTCATATACCACCTGATTTGTCATTTTAGTTTTCCCATCTGCAATTGAACTTGTTTACCTTTGGATGCTTTACAAACATGTCATTATCTTATCGTAATCGTTTGACAAGTTAACCTATAATTGATTCGTTCTTCAAAGTATGTGAGGTTTTCATGATTGTTTCTTCTAGACCTTAAGCATCATCTAGTTCCAAACCCCCTGCTGTGCACAGGGGGACCCTGCACTAGGCCAGATTGCTCAAAGCCCTGTCCAACCAATCTGGCCTTGAACACTTCCAGGGATGGGACATCCACAGCTGAAAAAGAAAATTTATGTATTTCCCAAAAAAGAAAATAAACATGGTGCTGCTTCTCTTAATGTGAACAAACTGCAGATGAGGTATGGTATTATTTCATAATCCATCCTCTCAGTTGTGCTGATTTGGCATTCTCTTACATCATATTGGGTTTACACTAGCAGTGGTTCTATTACACAGTATACGAACTGCAGGCAAACCAAGTCTCTGTGCTGATAACTCTAATTCTACCATGCATATTCTGTGCTACACATCTGAGTCTTACTCATGTTTTATTGGTATAGCAACTGTTTGATTAATATAATTAGTAAGTTGAATTTGAAATTATAAACATTGTATCATTGAGAGGACTTTTTATTTCTGGTAACAGGGTTACCTTTGAGGTGTCTCTGGCAGTTGAAACAGCTGTAACAGCCCCTGACAGCCTGCCTTGCTCAGTTCTTTCCCTGGAGCAGCAGCTATGCTGGTGCTGTCATTCTCAATGAGGGGGCAAGTTCTTCAGCTGATTGAAAACCTCTTTTTGCAATGAAAATGCACTAAAAATCTGAAAGCTGTTGGTCTCTCTGCTGCACCTGGTGTTTTAGACTTCCACCGAGTAAATTGCAAGCCTCTTTTTCTATGTCTTTTTTTTTTTTCTCCGAAGGTTTAGCCTTTTGAATTTAATGATAAAAACCATAGAACCAATTTGCTAGTGTCAGAAAAAAAATTGTAACGTCTACAAAATATCTCCATTCACTATAAATCACCCATAATTGCATAAATTAAAATATGCATTACTGCTGGTAGTTGTACTAGTAAAACAGTAATTTTGGTACGGTTATATTACTATTTTAAATATTTGAGAGTTGTGTTGTCTTTCAGGTTAACTCTTTGGAAGATATTAATGCTTTAATATTGATCTGTGCTTAAAGAGTAATAACTATAATAATAACTATAGATTCATATTTGGCTTCTCTGGGGCTTCAGAGATTAGTACATCACTGTACTTTGACAAGCTTCAATGAAAAATCCATGCTCCTTCTGTCTCAACATGGAAAAAAAGAAAATCTATGGATTTCCAGACTTATACTTAATTTTTACATTATCCTTGAAGATTACAGTAAAAAGCTAATTTTCAGCTGGCCTACACAATTTTTTCTCAGATGTCCTGCCTCCTTCATAAGTGATCCATGAACACTCCCTGATTTGCATCTAGAATTGCTCCCTGCCTGTGATAGTTGTACTTTGGTTTTGGGGTTTTTTTGTAGCGCAAACCTATGATCCTAGTGATGTAGCAGAGATGCAGTGAAATCTGTGAGCAACTGGAAATTCTGAGTGAGATCATTTGTACTTTTCAGCAACTAATTTTCAGCTAGACTACTGCTGTTGTCACTTATTTAAGTTATGGTTCATAGTTTATTTGGGGAACGTTTTGATGAGGAGAAAACTTTTGTACCTGATCCAGAGGTAGCACTGCATCTAATATGATTTCATGGAGCTTCCAATAGGATAAAGAAAATGCAGTCATGTAATTACACCAACAGAATTTCATCTCTGATGAAGTTTTGAGAAAAGAGAGAAAAAACCTCTCTCAGTCAAAGCATCAAAGTGGCCAAAAATGGTAGCGCACATAACTTGCAGAGTATGAAAAGCATGATATACTAGAGCCATCAAGGAATGGACATCTGAACAGATGAGGAGAAAAAGTAAATGTCACTGAAATAGAACAGATAATGGCTTTTTGCTGCCACATAAATGCTGAGGCCACAAGGTGAATCAGAAGACATTTCAAAACAGGCAGCATTGATCCTGTGATAACAGTCCCATTACCATGATTTCATTTCTATGACACTGCATGATTGATACAGATGCAATCATTTTATTTCCCAGTTGCTGGTGCAGTAGAAGGGTATTTCCTTAGTGTTTGCACAGTACCCCTTTCCTTGCACAGTCAAAGCTCCCACTCCTATCTCTGTACCAATGCTAACATATCAGGACATAGCCTGATGACAGAATTTATCTGTATTTTGCTTTGAGCAGCCATGTGTAATTATGTGTGGTGGTTTTATTCCATGTCTTTGTGGACAATCTAGATATTTCCTGAAGCTTCATAACACTTAAATAGCACTGTTAATAAATTATGGATGTGCATCTAGCAGTATGATAAATCATAAATACTGAAACTGCTACGAAATATAAAGCAGTCATTTTGTCAAAACCAAAATCAAAAAGAAATGAAGAAACAGTTTTCAAATGTAGGAAGCTAGTTAGAATCAGAGAATTCACACCAAGCTGTATGAATTATACTTCCTCCAGAACTTTCCTAAAAAAAATTTGTTCTTGAGGGATATTTTCTATTTTAACTTCAGAAGTCAAAAAGTATTTTCTTTCTAAGAAATGTTATTGTTAACCAGGAAAACAATAATTAAACATCTGACAAACATTTAAAAGGAAAATGTTTATTATGTGTGTGTTAATGTTTTTTTATGGAGTGAGTAATAACTGTATAACTGTGATTGTTTAATGATGTAAGTAGGAAAATGCCTGTAAAGAATCTATATTTTATTAAAGCAACTGATACAGATGGAGGAGGGAGTCAGACAAGATTTCTGGCACACAAACCCTTTTTTCCTCTATATGTTTGTTCTGTCATTCAGGAGTGTGGTTCAGAGACTAAAAAATAAGCTATATATCTTCTCCTAGGTGTATATAGTTTTTATTTAAATTTAATTTCTCTAACTTCTAGATACATATTTCAAGTTCTGAGAAAGTTCAAAGTATAAAAGACTTTTTCAGTCTTAAAATAGTTTATTTCATAGTTTACCTTATCAAAATGACTAGTAGCGATTAGAAAAAAAACTACTGCACTTGTGCAATCATTCTTGAGCTCCTGTTCCTGTAGTAGTATTTCTGGAATGTGTTTCTACATATAGTCTTGCTGGTACCTTCTCCTTGTCTGTTTGAACAGTAATAAAAATCAACATGCAGTGAAATAGGACTAGAAGAAAGATCTCTTTTTTTTTTTTGCCTCACTGTAACTTAAATATTCTGACCTCTCTAGACAGCATCTTAGCCATCAGTACCTGAGAGATTCCCAGGTACTTTAATAGGTACAAAATCAGAATAAATAACAAAGGAATATGAATCACTAACTTATAGGTGATGTTAATTGTACCTACTTTGTCCACACTTCCGTTATTATAAATAAATAAAGAGTCTTTATTTTTTCTCTTTTTTTTTCCTGTACCATGGGGAAATGCTTAACTGTTCCATCAAGGGTATGGTCTGGATTAATTAGTTAGTGTTGTTCAGTGCTATAAAGAGTATTCTTGATGGAGATAATCAAGCATGAGATTGTAGTTATTTAGCATTCCGTTCACTAGAACATTTACAGAGAGAATTTATTTTGAACATAGATGTTCATTTAGGGTTAGTTCTTATTCATTCTGGACAAATCAATCAATGAATGGAAGACTTAGGTGTTTGACGTGTCAGAGATTTTGTTGACACTTTCAACCAGGAAAGTTGAAGCTAAATCACAGTCTGGATTTTGATGTCCACATGCTTTGGATGCTTGGCGTCTCAAGGATTATCTACATCTCAATATATTATTGTAACTCATAATAGAGAAGGCATTTTTGCTGTTCAGAAGATGCTTAAACCATGGTTTTAATTTCATGAGGCCTCACTTGCTGTTGTCTCTTTGCACATCCTTCCTGATATCTAAACTTGACTTCTTTTTTATACAAATGCCAACCTGATCTCAAAAATAATTATGACCTCTTGAAGATATTCTGCATTATTATACATTATTATACATTAGGGTGCTTGTCCAGATGCCCAACCCAAGAGCAACAATGAGAGAGTTTTCTCCACAAGTTTTCTGACTGCCCTCAATTCTTCCAACTTTTATCTTTTCCCTGCCACTATATTTAGTGCCGTAATCCCATTCAAGATGGGGTATGGTCAGAGAAATGTTGCCTTGTAATCATCACCTGCCACAGTCTTATTAGTAACAGTGTGAATGAAGTGGGGACAAATCTTGAAGCCATGCCCATTGCTTATGGTCACTTGCATGGAAGTGCATTTGAGGTTTGACCCTTTCTGAGGTAGCTGAATTACCTATACCTGCTTAAATTATCAGTTGTACAGTTTGTTTTTCTCCCTGTTAAGTAACAGAAGTTTTACTCAAAAGCTGATCAAGGTTCACCATATAATTACTACATATTAAAGAAAGACACTAACAAGAAAATGAAATTAAAAACAGCATCTCTTTTTGCCTCCTATCATAATAAAAAAATATTCTTTTAATTGAGCTAAAGATTATTATAGTCTTCTACAGTAAACATACTATCTACAAAAAACCTGCTTGACATTCACTTTTCATTGAAATGGAATTCTTAGTGTTTTGCTGTAGTTACACTTTTGGAATTCACTTTAGTAACAACCTCGAAACTCATTCACTGTAGATTGTGAGAGGGAAAAATCTGAAATGAATCTACCACAACAAATAAGTTAAAAAGGCATGTGGCATCAATTTTTCTCAAATTTACATCTTTTAAAAGAGATTTACAATGTTTGACATAGTCAAATATTAATTTAAATTCAGGTTCTTAATTTTTCTTCTGGTGGAATCCTCAGTTCATCCTTCAGCTAATTGAAATTTTGAATAGGTTGTGCAACATGTTTTCCAAGACCACCATGTCCTAAAATGCTATTTGCTTCATTGTTGCTATGGACTAACTGTTACTTTGAGGTTTATATAAAGTGTATTATTTTCACTAATATTAATGGAAACTACAAAGGGTGAACACCTAAATTACATGGGTATACTCTAAACATAATGCAGGACCTGCAGGCTTAGAGTTAATGAACATCAGTATGTTGCACCACAGACCCTGAATGTGATGAACAACTTGCTGAGGTTTCATCTAATCAATTGAAAAAGTTTTCGAAGGTGGAGCTTTGAACTAATATCAGAATCTGTTCTACATGGCTTTACTAAAGATGGTTACAAAGAAAAAAAAACAAACAAGTAGAAAGTTAAAATATTTCTGAGGCATATTTCTGAGGTTTTAATACCTTTCAGTAAATTTTCTGAATGATTTTTAAGACTGATATGTTTTAGCAGATAACAAGCAAAACAGATATTTTTGCAGAGTGCAGTTGCTTATTACAGTAAATAATGAAAAATATATTACCAGGAAATGTGTTGCTGCTATTATTTGAGATTTAAATTTTCCCCTGATCCTGGCCTAGTATGTTGCTCAAATTCATATTAAATAGAATCAAGGAAAAATCATCATGTCATGGTATCTCACTGGCAGAGGTGCTTCCAATTCTAGGCCATTGTTTTACATAAAAAATATAATGGGGAACTAAGCAATAATTTTCTTATAACTGGACTATTTCAGAGAACTGGCAGTGCCGAATTTGTTTTGCTTGTTTATGACAAAGTCTGAGGACAAAGAAGTCACAGGCAAACAAGTAAAGCAAATCAGTCTTAAGACTGCCATAGTGACAAGACTGCACATGGATGCTAAGGGTGAAAGTCATTGGAATAAAACATGTATCTCTTCAAGCCCCCTGTGTTTTGTTTTATTTGTAGTAGTCTCTGAGAAAGATGTGTAATGTGGTTTTGTAGTTTTATTGATGTTAATAAAATCATAGGAATTAACTCATTTAAATAAAGGATTAAATTTTTCAACAGTAAAGAAATTTTTCCCTCTAGTGATCATAGTACTATATTTAACAAGGCTATATAAAATTACTTTTATGTTGAATATGTCATACTAGACCATGATTAGGATGTGATATTGGAACCCAGTTTTGCAGATATTCTTCTTTTTATATTGTGGCCTGTTGCACTGGTTAAGAACAGGTTCCTTTTTTTTTGATTATACTAGGTTTTTAAGTTAGTATTTATATGGGTTGTGTTTAATGGATGTAGATGTCAATCTAAATAACTAATGATGCATGCATATATTCTTCTTAATAATCTATATTTAAGATCTCCCTTCCTTCATGAAGGCAGGTTGCTGGCTTGCTATTTATAGTGGGGTTGAAAACTTTTGCATATTCATGACATTTAATATGTCTTATATCTGATTATTGTGATAGAAATACAGTTCCCTTAAATAACTATTTAAATAAGCAGATGAACTGCAATAGAAATATAATGCGTATCAGTGTTCTCCAAATAGCAGTGAAGCAGGCACTTCCAGGGAAAGATAAACCTCTGAATAAAACAACTTTTGATTTTACACATCTCTTGTTTTCTGAATGGGAAAGAAATACATCACATGGAAGTGAATATGACTTGTCTAATTAAAAGGTGAACATTGAAAAGTAGTCTAGAATCACATAAATAGAAAGAACACAGGTATTCCCTGAAAAGTCCTAAACTTCTTTTTTAAAAAACCACATTCACCATGATCTCTATTATGCTTCAAGTTGTATCATAAAGAAGAGTTACATGGATTTTACTTACCTTAATAGGCCCTTAAATGCAAATATTCAAGACTGAGTGGGAGGTAGTCTCTGGGACCATAAATTGAAAGCAGATGAATTTTTCAAATTGTAGTCACAAATAAAATTAAAAGGAGCAAAATATATGGTTCTCCCATTCTTAAGTAGTATAGAAAACCATTTGCCATTTAGAAACAATTTAAACTGTCAATTTGTAAAAAAAAAAAACCCAACAAAACAAAACACAAAAACAAACAAACAAACAAAACAAAAAAACAACCAACCAACCAACCAACAACAAAACTCCAAACATTTTTAGAAAAAAGGATCTGGAAAAGCTTATAAAGCAATTATGTTCTTGTGGGTGTTCTGACTACTTAGCGATAATCATGTACACCTCACTTAAAATGTAAATATTTTTCTCCTTCTCAGTACTTAAAAGGAGTGTTTGTAAAAATTCATGGTTTTATTTTTTACTTCCAGTGAACTAAGCAGAGTTATGTTCCTTTTTGCTATGATGACTGCCAAGTGAAGCAGCTACAGGAGCTTTGAGTGTTTGGGTTCTTTTTCCTTTGGGGAAGGAGGCCAGTTTTTTTGCTTTATTTCATGCCCATTGTATCTTGTGAATGAAATTAGCACCAGGGATGCCCATGTCTGAATTCTCACCATCCAAAATGGTTTGCTGAGGAGGACCAAATTTATTATTTGTATTGAGTTGGTGCTGTAGCACTTCGTAACAATCTCTTGCACCTTTCTGCTGGAGGTGGTACCAACTACTAAGAGGAAATTAGATAGGCTGGAGGTAGGTACCCACCAAACGGCTGGCTTAGCAGCTCCTGTCTGGGCTGTTCTTGAGGAGCTGCTATACATGGGAAATCCTAGATGTGGCAGCTGCACTCTTCCAATATCCCTTTACTCTGGGAAGCAAAGTGCTCCTTTGCCGCCTTGGGAAGTAAGGACACTTGTAGGATGTTTTCTAGGACTCCTCCTGTCTCTGTCTCAGCACCCAGCACTGTGAGGATCAAGCAAACACCATCTCTGCAACTACCAGTTCAGAGTACTCAGTGCACAAGCTGAGCAGAAGCCATTGACATGTACAAAAATGAATTTAATGAGTTAGTTTTTGGAAAAATCTGAATCTTCTTTTAGTGTTAGCTTAACACAATTTACCTAGTAGCAACTTAAATACTTCTGCCGAGTATAATAAACAGGAAAAAAAATCATCAGAAAAACTAGTATAGTGGGATCCTATTTTAAGAAAGCAATAATTTCATCTTATTCAGTTTAGCTAAAGGACTTGTTTGTTAATTTGAGAATAATTTTCCATACAAGTTTCAGGAAGGTTTTATGTGTAAAGTATTTGGCAGTAGAAGAAGTGATCGCTGAACTTCTGATGCCAATAAAACATTTTCTTTCTTTATTTATATATCTTGCTGTATTGCTGCTCTCTGCATTATATCCTTTTTTAAGCAACACTTTTTAACTTTTGTACCTGGCTTTGTTTTGTTAATGTTTGAGTCAAGTTCTTTCAAGGTAATTCAGCGAATAGGCCTGTATGGAACAACAGTCACTGCCTTGGGTCTTCTGTGAGAACCTTCCAGATAGGATTCATTGGTCTAACCTTAACCAGGTCCTCTAGGCAGCAACTTATTGTCACGAACACTGGAGATTCCAGAGGGAAATTCAATTCCATGTTTCGGACATCAGTTTTTTGATTTTCCCATAGAGGTTGCTGTTACTTTCTTTTGGCTAAAGAGGAAGTCTAGAGGTCCAGATGTCTCTCTAGAAGAGCTGAATTTAAGATCAGTTTGGCATTTGTCTTCAATATTCTCTCTTTCCTGACAAATCTGACTTGTAGTGTAAAATACTGACATATAGAATCCAAGGGCAGTTTATTTTTATTAATGGAGCTGCTTTTAGGATTCAAGCTTCTCTCCTGTATTTGAGCTCTCAGTAAGGCAACTGTTTGAAAAATCCCATCCTTCCCTGTATACTGTGTCTTTCACATTTACCTGTATTTTTATTGTTAACACAGAAATTTAATTGTTCTTTTAGTTATGGTCCCCAAGTATTACTACTGCTGTCACATCACTCCATTACTTTTTAACTTTCAGTTGTTAATGACTTACCTCTCTTATTTGTGAAAAGAAGCTCTCTTTTCTCTCCCCAACTCACCTGTTCTATATCCTGTTTACTTCCATCTCTTTTAAAACATACTTACAGTGTTTTTTCTTTTAATACCCTTGCATACAATACCCAGTAATATTAAAGGATCTTAAGAGTAAATGTAACAAAAAAAAAAACCAAAAAAACAGTTGGAATATCTTTCTTCTTTTGTTTAGGCTTTTATTTTCTTACCACTTGATTCTGTGGTTCTTTTAAGGTATTATTTTTTTCTTGCTTTTCAAAGATAAATGCAGCTGTCTAATAGACAGCTTTCTGTTGCCTTCTTTTAGTACTTTGGTATTATACCTCCTTGACCTAGAAGAACAAGGGCACTTTTTCTAAAGCAAGCAAATTATATACTTCAGGTTGTGTAGCAACATGGTGCTAAAGAGCAACTTCTTTAAAGCAGTTCTGTAGAAAACACTTTCAAATTACAACATATTGTCCTAATAAAATATATATTTTTTAACATGCTATACTTCTTTTAACAAATCTAATCCCATTTTTAAAGTCAGTGTACTACAATTTTCTTTACCTAAATTTAGATCTAAGCCATTTCAAATAATTTCCAAAATAATTATTAGTTATTATTATTAAACTATTATTTCCATTAGCAAAAATCTTTGAGTATATTAAGAAAGTGAGAGATAAAACAAAATGATAAAAAAAATATAGGGACAAAGGTAAGTCAAACTACAGAGTACAGTTTATAGAAATTATCAAGCAAAAGATCTCAACTTGTGGAATTGGGAGTGGAAATTAAAGTAAACCTGTGCTTCTTATTTATGGAACAAAAGCAATGTTGATTAATCCCAAAATTCTAAGGTGACTGAATGCCGGAATTATGCAGCAGTGTTAGAGTTCAAAACATTTCTTAAACTCCACGGGCACCGGAAGTGGTATTTAAAGTCCTCTTCCATCCATCCAGGGTCCAACCATTAATTCTTCTTTCCTTCCAGTGAAGGCAAGATTCTCTTTCATGTTGCTCATTGTCATAGATCAGCAGAGCTTATGGTCTCTGTAACCAGGGACTGGATGTAGGAAAACAAGGGCTTTGACAACTGGAATAAATTGCCTGCTAGCATGGGACTGTAACTGAAGCACAAAGCTAGACAAAGCTCACGTTCCCTCTGCCCAGCAGAGAGTCATTTGCAATGCTCCATGTCACCAGCACAGGAGTGGAAGAAGATGTCAGCCTCACCTTTTTTAATTAGGTGCTGAAGCCTAAAAATATTCTCCTTGTATGAGATAGAAAGACAAGATAAGGTACACATGCTGACTCCCACATGCTGCAAAGCTAGTAAGGTTGCATTTGCTGAATGGTAATTGAGTTAAAACTGGGAAAATGTAGCTGCAATGCAAGCTTCAGAAAGGAAAGCCGGAAAGAACCATACATTTTTCTTACATACAGAAAAATTCACCTCCCACACAGTGAGCTCTAATAGCAGCAGCGTGTCCTGGTCCAAACCTGCAGACATGCACAGGGTCATACAGTTCTCTTTAACTCTCTCCAACAGCAAACCATTCAGAGCTGAATAATACCACAAAGGAAAGAGGACTATAGTTCTGTTAGCAAAGACTTTCTGTTACCTTTTGAAACTATGTCTTCTTGTAGCAATTCAGAGACACTTGAAACTGAGAAATGGTATATGTACTTTGGAAGGAATTAAACTTTCCAAAGGTGTATAGCATTAGACAGCTAGCAAAAAAACCCCAACATATTGCAGACTTAAAAGTAAAGACCAAAATAATCATGTCATGGGAAGTTCCTTGGCCAAAGAGCATTGCACTTTCTATTCTTGCTGATCTTTGTCTAGTTTACAAACACCTCAGCTACTCTGTATTGAAAAGCACTACTATGCTTAAACTTGAATTTAGATAAAAAGCAGTGGAAAAAATAATGAAAATGGCAAATTGTTCTAAAAAACAACTCTCCCCCTCCTCCCAAGATATTGATTCTTGTGGGAGACTTAAGGAAAGTTATGAAAAATTGTATTGATGGTAATCTTTCCCTTTTCTAGCACTAGCTGTCTCGTTACATCAGTGTAGCTACTCTGTCAGAAGGATGCTGAAGTGTGTGATCTTTCAGATCAGCTTTCCAGCAGATAAGTGATGACATTACTTTCACAGGGTCCTTTTCTTTAATATTATAAAATACTAATATTTACTTTACACACAAACATCAGTATTTGACCAGTTTCATCAAATAGACTCTCATTATGTTAAATAGTCATGGACACTAAAGCTAATAATAAATTCTGGTTTTGGTATATCTCTTCCATGCAGGACAGCATATACCCCAGCTAAAAACCACCACATGCTTTCTATTCAAGGAGGAAATTACTAATCCAGGAAATCAGACTATAGTTATCTTCAGGTAGTGTCACATCACAGATAAAATGTTATGTTACAGTCCAGTGTCTACAGGCTGCCTTTCTCATGGGCATGGCTGGTGTATTCAGTCCCTGATATATTTTCCACCTTTGACACTTAGTAAAGAAATATATCCTGAGACAAATATGCTTTTCAAGTATAGGAGGAAAAGAGTTTATGCTGAGAATTTATGCTGATGTTGATCCTGTTGCTTGTTTTGTTTTGAAAGGCTTTTCTTTTTGGAAGGGATGGTAGTGTCCAGAGTTGGATGGATTAGCATGGGAAATTCTAATCAAAGTTTACAGCTGAATAGGAAATGAAAAGCAAGTGTTATGAGATGTCAAATATAGTAGAGAATATCTTTCTAAGGGTTAAGCATTGGTTTATTTGTGTGAATTGCTGTTTCTGTCTGTTTCATAAACATCTTTAATGACCTCCAAAAAATCTCTATCTTATCCATATACTTAACTGAACAGTTGGGTTTTTTTCCTGTATCACTGCAAGTTCAGACTGTAAGGCACCCGAATCTACCTATGTTAACAAGTACTAAATATGTTTTAAAACCTTCTTTTCCAATAATAACAGTTACACCTGCTCTCCAGAAAGGGTTGTTGGGTTTTTTTTTAATTATAATTATCTCTTACAAAGATGAATAAATTTACTATTATCCACACATATTTAGACTGCAGAGTGAGAGATCTGAAGAAAAGATGCATTTGAATGCCCTGCATCTTCAGCTGATTTTGGAAAGGCAGTGATGATCAGCCATATATGTGATGGTAGGATTAACCCCTTCAAAGTGCCTACACAAGGTTTCCTGGTTGTTTATAACTCTCAGCATCCTACAGAGTTATAACCAGTTGCACAGTCAACATTTTCTGCTACATCACCTGTATGTCTTTGTGTCATGGAGTCCTTCATTCATAATAATTAAATAATTTTCTTTCTGGTAATCTAAATACTTGTTCTTCCACTCAGCCTTTTGTTGGCTATCTGAATTTTTAACAACAAAAATAACAATGTGTTTAAAATCCTAAGGTAAATCCATAGTTATAAGGAAAAAAAGAACATTTTTCTAAAAAGAACCAACCACATTTCCTTCAAAAGATTTCTTTCTTTACAGATTAATAAAAGTACTTAGGGTTTAAAATGAGTCCCTCAAGAGCCAGAGAAAGATTAGTTTAAGATATCTACGTGAAAGCAATATTAATAAAGGGGTTGCCATCAGTAAAAGAGTAAAGTGAGAATACACAATACCACCTCATTTATTCAACACAAAGAGAAATGAAAAAGGTGGTGGAAAGATTTAGAGAATCTTTCAAGATGAAGAGTAGATTTTCCAGTAGTTTGAGGTACATGAGTTATAAAAAATTCATTACTTCATAAGATGATGAATGAAAGATTGTAGTTAATGAAAGGGATGTATATAATAAGAAAATAGTATAGATTTGCAGTTAATAGCCAAAACAATACAGATAAAAAAAGAGGAGCAGGAATCTGATGGAGAGGGAGAATGTTTTATTTAGATCGCAAATTTGGTATATGTGATTGTTTATTACCCAAGAGAGTAAAGAAAGCCCTGGCAAGTTTATCAACGAGTGTTCAACTTTAATATGACAATCTATCTTTTGGAGGCAGACTACAATACTTTTTTTTTTTTTAATTCAATTTATATTTTTAAAAGACACTTGAAACTAGGTTTTACAGAGAATTGTTTAGAGTTGTATGGCCATTGAAAAAGTCTACTGGATGGGTTAGTTTCATAAAGAGAATTGTGTAACAGAAAATTGTATTAACTAGAAATCAAGTCAGTAAATTGGGATTTGTGATGA
The DNA here is from genome assembly GCF_003945725.1 of Corapipo altera. NCBI lineage: Eukaryota > Metazoa > Chordata > Aves > Passeriformes > Pipridae > Corapipo > Corapipo altera. Next base: position 15,451,037 of record NW_020884874.1, read on the forward strand.
GATGAGAAAGACAATCATTCAAGGATACCTGGATGAAGAAGAGTATAAGAGGATTTAATGAAATTGATCACCTGTCACTCAAAAAGATTAGTGATAATTAAACCGTTGTCGCGAGATCTGATTCATCACAACACCAAATCTCAGAGCAGTTATGGTTAGTGATCAAAATAATAGTTAACAAAAGTAATGCTTGCCTTTAGGAAATGATTGCCATAAATTATGTAATGTCTCTCTTTACAGTTGATGCAGGCCTTCATCTCCTATATTCCATCATGCCAATGTTTGTACACTGTGTCTCTAATAATGATTAGTGCAGTATGAAGAAAGAAGGACAACATGTTCTGATGCTGTTCTAGGTGGATATATATGCTTTTTCTGTTTTCCAGCAATGAATATGATGCTACTTGATAGTTTTAGATACATAAAATGAATCTGCATCCAGGAATGACACAAAGTAGATTTTTGTACAGCCATCCCAGATGACTGTCCCCACTGCACATATTGTTACTAATAGAAATTCATGCTTATGTATTGAGTACCCTACTGGAAGATGTTCGAGAGGAATGTGTTTTTCTCCTGAGGAAGGCAATTTGTGCCTACGTAGCATGTGGCAGGCACTCTGCCCTGCCATATTACCTCAACCTTGGTTCCACCTCAGAAGAAAGAATTTCAAGTGCTTTTTAAGATGCAGGGAAGTTCATACCACATGACTCTAATACAGATATAATGCAATTAATTTCTGTCACTGACCAGGTGAACAGGATGGTTCCAGTGCACTAAGTGCTTTATGTACATATACCCTATGCAGCCTGCATTCCTCCTGCACCACCACTTTCTTTGTCTTTTTGACAGTCCTCCCAGACATATTAAGCTCTGATTAAATTTTGACTTTAGAAAATATTATATATAATTATATATATATATTATATTTAGAAAATATTATTGCTTACAGAATGGAAGTTTTCTTATTTTTCTGACAGGCCAATATACAGTTTTACATGGTTTATCTGTAATGTGCTGTATTCCACTTGTTTTACATTTTATCATAAAAGTCCTTTCAGTGAAGTGTCAACACAAGATGAAAGACAAATTTGTCCTTAGTACACTAAATCAGATTGTGTCTGCAGAGATATGTAGATAAGGGGTTGGTTCTCTTTGGCATATACAGTATTTAGACCAGGATATCTATGAATGGCAATTTGAACGTATGAACATTTTATCTATGATCACTTCCATTTTTAATTCAAACTAATTAATTAAAATAGTGGATACTTAGATTTAATGAAGGAAAAAATTCAGCTTTTCAACTCAGGACATTTACTTTCAAAATGCACTTTTAAAATTTATCAACGTTATCCACAAAATCTACTCCTAAAGACAGTGTTCAATTTCTAAGTAAAGTTTTTTTGATACAAACTTTAACAAGCGCAGTTATTTCAAATTGATGTAAAAAACCTTCCTCCTCCTTTTAAATATACCAATCAAACTAATACCACTAGAACAGAATAGTATTTCATAGGCTATGTTCTTGGAAGAAATGTTCACATTTAAGAATACATTTGAACAACTGTAATAAAATTAATATGAAAATTGGTAGGAACAGAAGGTCGTAGGAGACTGCTAAGTAGGTCTTTAAATTCAGTACTCTACATCAGCAGATAGGTATCAAGCAGCTACACAGATCATGATGGTCCATAAAACATCTGCCCCATACAAAACTGGGCACAAAGTATTTTCCAATATCTGATATCAATTCCAACACTTAAAGGTTTGAAGACCAAAATTAAAAAAGAAAAACAAACAACAAAGAACAAAAAGCAACTAGTGTGCCCTAGAGGGAAAGCAGATATCAAAGTTGTTGTCAATGTTTATGTGTGCCTGCAAGAGTGCTGTCCTCAACATGCTGTTGGATGTTGGACGTTGGAGGCAGCCCGTGACATGACTGAGGCTGAAATTCTATCCAGTCCTCAAATCCTGAGATCCAAGGCCTTAATCAAATGATATGTATGTTGACCAGATAACTTTAAGAGCTGAAATCATGTGCCCTTTATTTTTTGTATTGAATTGACTGACGATTTCTGGAGTGCTTGATTGAACTATACAATCACACAGTCTGTGGATTGAAACAAAAAAAAATTCTAGATTATGAGCATCCTTCCTGGTTATGCTGGTACTCTAAAGTATTTGGGAGAAGCAAAAGGATACAGTGAAGTTTCGTGTACTTCGAGATTCAGATAAATATTTGTGAAAATATTTTTTGTTCTTGACTCAGCTCTGGCCAAAGGAAAATATTTTTTCGTTAACATTCAAAACAGTTCAGGGCCAGATTTTTAAACTTTCAATATCCATTTGTGGGTCACAGAGCTTGAAAAGGTTTTCAGTTTATCAAAAGCATGGCCCGTGGTGACACTGATGACTAAATTTTTCAGGGGTCAGCAGCTGATATGCTGATTTTCCCTTGAAAATCCTCTCTTGACTGTGGGAGTCTGAAAATGCTGATGGTGGTGCACTCTGCAGGATGCACCTGCTGAAGCTTCCAAGCAGAATTCAGTTTGAGGATTTTTTACTTGTAACTAGGCTGCGTCAGAAGATTTCTAGAGTGTGTTGTGATCACAGATGGTTTCATCAACAGCTACGTTAGTGATGAGTAGACTTGATGTCCTGTTTGTGTGTGCTTTCGCATTAGGACAACATATTTGTGGAGACGAGTACGGCTGAACCTCACTGTTTTCAAGTAGTTAAAAAATTTTCAAACTGGGTATATTTTGTGTGAATGTCAAATAGTCAGCTGCCAAGTAATGACACTTCTGAAATTCTGCAAGCTCGTAAAACATAAATAAGTTTGCAGATAAAACCAGAATTTTCTTGGTAATATTAGGTAGCTGCTATCTTACTTGAGCCTCTGAAAGCCACATTAATATCTTTTACTTGTAAAATATATGATTGGATTCATTCTTAATATCTCAAATACAACCTCGTAATTTAAATGGATTTTTTAATGTGTATTAATTTTAATGAATGACTGGGAGGTTTATTGGAGGGTGGTAAAATAGTGTCTCTGAAGCCTCCCTGGTTAATCAAATTACCATTAATAACCTTTGATAGTCTGAGGCTTTACCCCTAAATGATGTCTCTCATCATTATCTGAGATGTTAAAGAACTGCCAAAGGTTTGCTTTTAGCTGTTGGGAAAGATTGTGAACGCAACTCCTCCCTCCACAACAAATACCTTTCAGTAGAGGTTATAACTAGGGTGTAGTATGCCAAATCTTTGGTCTGCATACATTTGGCAAAGAAAAATCATACTGCTTAGATTGGCACTCATGGTTGCACTTAAATATCTATCGGTCATGGAAGGAAGACTGAGGGAAAAAAGTGTGTACCCTTGCTCAGAGGCCTGATTTGTGCTTCCTCCATGCAGTCCATACAGCAAAAATAGAGAAACTTTCATACAACTGTCACAGAGATTTCAATGGGAATGAAACAAAAGATGGGATATTGCAAAAGTGAATCAAACGTATGTGGACTAGAAGACTTCTTTCTGCAAGTGAATGTTGCCGAGAATGGCTTATGAGCCCCTCTACATCAACTCCAAACTCTTCTTCTCTAAAATTTATCAATGCTATAGTTCAGTTTTCCAGTAAAAATCTAGATAAATGTAATGCAAACAACTGCAGTTATAATTTCCATTTTGAGAGCATCAGTTTAACACCAAGAAGTTCATTCAGTTGTCCAAAATAATGATGAAAAAGCCAGCATGGAAGCTGCCCAGCAGCAGGAATCATTCAGTCCTAGGTCCTACACATTTTAAAGAACCATCTAACTAATTTCACTCCTAGTTTCTGTGTTCTTTATCTTGGTAGGCTTCAGCCTGGTCCTATTTTGGTTATGCATTTGCTCTTATTGTATTTTGGGAAGTCCATGATTTACATCTGCTTTGTCTGGTCTACATGTTCATGCTTTCCTGAAAATGTAAGTAAGCATGTTAAATATGTGTGCATGTGCGTATTTATATGTGCATGTGTGTATGTTCACATTTTTGTGCAAATGCAAACAATTGGGAACTTTGGAAGGATCACAGCAGGTTCAAAGTAAGTCAAGTTAATCTTTTGTATGATATTAGGATATTTGATCTTTAAATTTTGCTAGTTCAGGCCCAGAGTCACAAAACTCACTCTTGTTTCCTACCTTTTTTTGCTTGTAGTCTCAGTTGAGAAATTGCATATTGAGTGGGCTACAGAACAGGAATGACCTGTGCCTACTGGAAATACTGATCTAGAATTAGAGGTATTTTGTCCTAGTGAACAAATGAGACGAGATTGGCAGCAACAAGGCATGTAAAGGCAGTTCTGCAGTTTGCACACTGTCCTAGTATAAACTGTGGGCTTAACTCTCTAGACCTAGAGTTAGGAAACCAAATGAGAGAGGGAAAATGCAAACCTATTTTGTAGTCATCTTTGTGACAGCCTTGGGATTGAAACTTTGAAAGGCACAGTTCCTTCTGGTCAACATGGACACTACATTTCCAAATAAAGGTTTCAAGAGTAAGTTTTCCCTGGCGTACGTAGTTAAATACCTTCCTTCTCATCTTACTTTGTTCCGCACTGGGCTGCTCACCAAATTGGCTGTATTTCAGTGCCTCCAAATGTGTACAGTTTGATAAGCATGTTGTAGCAAATCTTCAGGACGAAAGGCACTGTATAAGCGTCGAGTTATTTACCCATTTTAAAGCATTTTATCCTCCAGAACTGTAAATCCAGCACAATTTTCTAACACAAAATTAGCTTTTTAATGCTGTAGGACCCTCCAACACTACCACATATAACAACATCCACATCCTTGCTGGGGAGTAGAGTAAGGGAAACTGGAGGTTGATGTGTTTAGGTGAAGCTTCAGCAATTCAAGTGCTTTATTCACACTGGATGCAGAATCAGATTAATAGGCCATATTTGGTCTCAGTTCAGCAATTCTGTCATCCTGTCTTCTCTTATGAGCACAACAGACCATATATTCTCGTGTACATATGCTCACCACTCAGAGAATACAGCAGGACCAGCAAGCATGCAAGCAAAGGCAGAATAGGGCTCCAAGTTTCTTACTGATAAAGTCAGCAGAGGATAGCACATAATTTCTGTGTATTACTATATCTGCTTCATACAAGATTTATTACTATTTTTTTGATAATTAATTGGGGTTGCCTGAAAACTTGAAAAAATGGCAGAAAACCTCCTTGTTTATTTCCAGACTGGTGATGTATTATGCCCCTTATGTTTTCACTTTGTTGGTGTTCCATAGTGATTTTTTTTTTTGTTTGACTGTTTCCTTCAACTTTCTATTGCCTAAATTTGTCTTACTACTGTCACATCCTTTTCTTAGAAGAAACAATCAATAGAAAGTACTTTTTAGCACCGTGGTTTACTGCAGTGTAGGTGCTGGGTGGTGCCAACATTGCTGACCTATATATTGGGATTTCGGTTAAGCAGCAAGTATCATGTGGTGTTCCTTTGATATGTGTCTTTATGCTGCCCGAACATGTCTGGAGCTGGGCTTTGTTTGCTTTAGATTCTGAAAGAAGTCCTAAGACAGAATCTTGTTAACCATTTTTCAAAAATACTTCTCAAAGACTACTTGTTCACATATAAAACATTTCTGTCAACAATATAATACTGAAAAAAGGGAATACAGAAATATCAAGTATGCAAGTACATTCTATCTTCACTGGATTTTTGCTGCTATTGACAGTGAGGCAGGACATTACTGCATGTTCCTCATTTTAGACCTGTAAATATATTTCATGTGTTGGGACAAGGTCCATTTCCCATTCAAGCCAATATGCTTGAGATTTAAAGTTATGAGACTGAAGTTCCAGAGAGAATTTAGTATTAACTCAGAACTACCGACAAGTCATAGTCAAAACTTACTTCCTTACTTATCAATACTCCTAGTATTGTTTGACAGAGAAGAATACGAGTCACAGTTACACTGGGTAAGATAATGGAGATTTCTGTCTCAGTTGGAAGACCTTGGGTCTGTGCTTTCTTCAGCTCTCATGGGCTTTAATCCTTAGTATACCCAATTGCCTCAGCTATCCTGGTGGCTGGCCATGCTGTTGTGGGCAGGAGGGGGATGTGGTCCACCCTTATCTGGAATTGGGAATCATGCATCTGGGACTGTAAGAGGCAAAGGGCGAGGAAGGGAGGAGCAACAGGGAGCTTGGCTTCAGCAGGCTGCAGAGGATCTAGCATGAATGGGATCCTGGACCAGTTCCTGAGAATAGTTGTATGCTTTGCACAGCACTCACTGTGAATTAAGCAGCTAACTGCTGTCTCCTCTGCATCTTACTAGTTGCTTCTCCACAGCACCGTTAGACAGATTCTTGGCTTTCTTAGAGACACCCAAGAGGACTTCAGGGTGACGAAAAAAGTCTGAACTAAGGTAACAATACATGATTTTATTCTGATTTGACTGATTAACTCTGATCATGGCTTTCATTACCTGCCCATTTAGGCTTGTGGACAGCAGATGGAAGGTGAGGGCAGCCTGTCACAGCACCTGAACTGCTTACACAGAGTCTTTTCCAGGAACTGTTCAGTACTGAAACTCAAATGAGTCAGGCTGGGTTTTCCTGTTGTGGTGAAAATCTCATCTTTACTCAGTTCATCCTCTCCTATCACACTACTTTTTTCTTTCTTTTGTCTTTGTTTAGAATTGTGATGTCTGACTGAAATTAGGAAATGTCAGTCTCCGGATGGTTTGAGATTTTTGCAGGCCTACATTAAGTTGCAAGAGAGAAAAATTGTAAAAAATATTGTCTTAGAAACACAAAACAGAATGTAGTGTTACTACACCAGGCAGAATTTTTGCTTCGTAGGAAAGATGTAGCTTGTCACAAAGCTGTGAGGAAAAGCCTCACAAATTCTAGAGCCTTCATGCTCCATCTTTTTCATTGCTGAAGTTCCCTAGGATTGATGTCTGCAGAAGCATGCAATAGAAACTAAGATCCTGAACAGTAACTGGGGGATGGCAATCTGAAGCCATCTTTTAAATACCTGTGAGAATGAGTGTGAAGTCATTTGCGAGGTGGGGGGTTTTTTTCAATTTATTTAATATTATCATTTTGCCTTTTTATTTCCCACCTAATGAAGTTGGTTTGACTTTGGAAACTTTAGTAAGTGCATTTGAAGGCATAAGAGAAAGCTACACTAATGAATTGCCTAATATAGATAAATACAGAAAGTGCTGTTTTGCATTTTGCCTGCTTATTTATTGTTCACAGAGACAAGTAAAGGTCATCTTTTGCTACGGCACTATAACCTTGGGCTCCTTGGTATCAAAATGTTAAATATTGTAAAGAAATGTTACTGTGTGAGGAGGATTTTAATTATAATAAATCTTTATGTTTTCATTTTAGCACCAGTCCAGTCTCTTTCCATGCAGAAGTTCTCAGTAATTTATTCATGACATTTACCTACTTTTAAGAACTGTAGATTGGGAATTATTGCTCTCCTTGCTGTTGGAAGTGCCAAGGAAGGACTGCCTGGAGAAGCTTTGCAGGATTTTATTAATGAGATCCACATCTCACAATAGAATAAAACATTTGAAGCTGCTGTTTTTGCTCATCCTGATGTTATGTGGAGGATCAATGTTTAAAGTCAATTGGAGACTTTTGATCTAAAATAAACAAGTGATCAGTAAGGGTCTGATCAATTTATGATAAATAATCTGGTTTGTTTAGGATTCGTTTTCAGCCTTGTGATTCTGACTTCCCTCCCGCTAAATAGTGAGTCAGTACAAAAGAACAGCTGAGTTCAAAGCCTGAGTAAGAAAAGAAAATAATTCTTCACATGTATGAATGCATGAGTAGGAGCATAAAGCATATCTACCCTTGTATATGTAATGTATGTTCAGAAATACAGATTTAAAATGTGTTTCTTTCCAAAATATCTTCATCATAGTGAACTAGTGCTGTGGACACAAACTTCAAAGAAAGATTTAGAAAGTACACAGCTGGGAACTGTTAAGACTTCTACATAATTAATTTTATCGCTATGTAAAGTCTGACAAACTGGCAGCCTGACCCTAATGGAAAGATCAGGAACCCTGTCGCCTTTATGTTTTTTATTACTTCCCGTGCTATGATCTATGCTGGGTAACTCCTGAGTCCTGTGATGGGAGTAAGCTTGGAGTTAAGGGAAAAAAGGGGCAGGGAGAAAGATATTGATGCCAACGGACTATGTGAAGATAGAGGCCATGAAAGGAGGGAGGAAGAATGAGAAGCAGGTATTCAGTTTACGGGCCAAGACTAGAAGAACAAGCAGTCAAGTTTTCAGAAATTTGAACTTGCATATATTAGATTCTTTGGCATTTTTATAGATGTTGAGAGCATCTCCACCAAACTCTGTACACTCCCTACAACTGCAGCTCTCTCCACACCCAGGAGCGCTAGGGACACAGGAACTGAAACACTGGGATTCATGTCCCTTAGTCTTCTCTGCAAACTTCCAGACAGCATGCAGCAGGAAATTAGTAGGATATTACAGGATATATCAGATTGTGGTTATCAGCCTTTGAAATAATGAATTCAAGGGAGACTAAGACTACAACTGTGCCTGCAGCACAGAGAATGGCAGTGGGAGCCTGGCTGAGATTTCAAAGTTAAGGTCCCAGGGAAGGATGATGGAACCCAAAAGCAAGAAAGAGATCAGGAAGAGCTAAGCAAAGCACATGCAATCTCAGACCCTTTATGTTAGCAAATAACTGTGAAATATTGCCAAATGTGCATATTTCTCAGAGAGAATGACAGAATATGTCAACCTCTTGGTTTACTTTGTTCCACCAGGACATTCCCTTGTGGATGTGTAATAGCTAACTACTTTGATGACCTGTACCTCATACATATTATTCGAGTTTGTGAACTTAATATTTTGTCTTTGGTGATCATAGAATCATTTTGGTTGGAAAAGACCTTTAAGATCATGCAGTCCAACTATTAACCCAGGACTGACAACTCCACCACTAAACCACGTCCCAAAGTGCCACATCTAAATATCTTTTAAATACCTGCAGGCATGATGACTCAACTAATTCCCTGGGCACATGAAAGAAATTATTTTAATTATTACCAAATACAAGTTCAGATCTCTAGTGTTTAACACATTCCAGAACTGGCAATCCTATTTAGTATTCCTTATTGAATAATTAATGGTTTTTAACATAATTTGTTCTGTGCATTAAATTTTGTATAGACAAATGCAGTTAACCTGCCTTTTAAACTTACTTTATTTACTTCTATTCTATACCTACTTATTAGCCTGCAATAAAGTCAAATAATGTTTCAGAAACCTCCTTAACTCACTTCAGATTTTGTAAAAAAATTTACTTGGATCCCAGATATAATTTACCACTGAAAGAATAATGCACTTTTAAGCAGGATTAATTTAGACTTATGATAAACTCAGTTTTAATCTCTTTTAGGGGAATTGCAGTTTTTGGCATGTTTTTTTAGAGGTCATGAGAAATTCATGTTCTGTTTCTGTTCCAATGACTAAGTGATATGCTCCATGCAAACAGCACAAATATGTTTTCCAGTATAGTGTCTTGTGGCTAAAGTAGAGTTTTACTATTTTTTCAATTTAATGTGTGATACAGTGGAACTGAAGCATAAGATTTTGATCTTAGAAGTATAAATTAATAAATGTACTGTAGAGAGACATTTATTATGATGTGCTTTATTCCCTAAATATTTGTATGGCTTCTTTCCATTCATGGATTCTTTTCACAACAGGATTACTTCTGCATCTTTGTTATTTATAAGAAATAATTCAAGTCGCCCTAGAAAATCCTTAATAGTGTAACAAATTCTTGAACAGCATGAAGGCCATATGATGCATGATATCGCTAAATTTTAGATGTAGTTGTATTCCGGGTTGTAATACTTGCCAGGTGTGCTCAAATCCAAATGTACAACTCTGAATTGTTTTTACACAATCAGTTTTTACTGTATTATATTTATGACCAGTAAGTATTTGCCATTAAGTGCCTGTCATTTAGCACTAGAAGAGCTGGTGACAAGTTATTCTGCATACATGTCCTATTTACATTTAAATTTTACATATTAGACCCTGCCTCAAAGAAAATCTCGTCAGAAATTAATTGAATAAAAATCAGTATCTACCAAGTGAATGGAGAGAGAGAGCATGGCAGGGTGGGTAGAGGGGATGGAGGAGGCTGGGATAAAGGGTGAAAATGGAAATGAGGAAAGGGACTAAGACATTTCTATGAGCAAGACCAGGAGCAAGTGAGGAAAGGAGGAGCATAGAGCTGTCAGGATAGGGTCATTCTGGCATGGGATAGCTTTGAATGTTTTGGATGATGAATTAATAAGGGTAGTGACTGAAAGGTATCTGGGATCAGGGAAGAAAAATAGAGAAAATACTAATGGGTAAAGAGGTAAGTATTCAACATGTGTCAGAGAAAATTAAGCAAGCTTAAATGAGTTAGTTTAGATACAAAAAGACCACCTCTGTGGTAAAAGACTTCTCAGCAGGAAAACATACAGTCTGCAGAGCATTCAGTATGCTTCCTCTTATAAGCTGCTTCAAATCACTCTTGTATATAATATACTTCTCAGTACGTTATGGGGTATAGCCTCCTAAAATTCAAAGTCTGAAGGATCATGCTAAGGTAGGTGGAGTAAAGAAAGTTGAAGCTGGTTGATAGGCTCATATAGGTCCAGATTAGGCAAAAAGCAGGTTAGAAAGAAATAGAATTACAGAATCAATTATGTTAGAAAAAACTTCTGAGATCATCAAGTCCAGTCTATGACCTAACACCACCATATCAACTAGACCATGGCATTAAGTGCCACATCCAGTCTTACCTTAAATATCTCCAGGGGTGGTGATTCCGCTACCTCCCTGGACAGCTCATTCCAATGTCTAATCACCCTTTCTGTGAAGAAATTCCTCCTAATGTCCAACCTAAATCTCCCCGTGTGCAGCTTGAGACTATGTCCTCTTATCCTACTGCTGGTTGCCTGGGAGAAGAGACCGACCCCAGCCTCGCTACAGCCTCATTTCAGGTAGTTGTAGAAGCAATAAGGTCTCCCCTGATCTACCTTTTCTCCAGGATAAACAACCCCAGCTCCCTCAGCTAGTCCTCTCCGGACACACTTCAGCTCCTCAGTATCTTTCTTGTAGTGAGGGGCCCAGAACTGGACACAGCACTTGAGGTGTAGCCTAACCAGTACCGAGTACAGTGGAAGAATCACTGCCCTAGTCCTGCTGATGACACTATTTCTTATACAAGTCAGGATGTCATTGGCCTTCTTTGTCCACCTGGGCAAACTGCTGACTCATGTCCAGCCAGTGTCGGCCAGCACCCTCATGTCCTTTTTCGCTGGTCTACTTCCCAACCACTGTGCCCCAAGCCCTTAGTGCTTCATGGGGTTTGTGGCCAAAGTGCAGGACCTGGCACTTTACCTTGTTGAACCTCATACCATTAGCCTCCGCCCATCGATCCAGCCTGTCCAGATCCCTCTGCAGAGCCTCCCTACCCTCCAGCAAATCAACACTCCCATCCAACTTGGTGTTGTCCGCAAATTTACTAAGGGTACACTCAATCCCCTCATCCAGATCATCAGTAAAGATCCTGAACAGGACAGGGCCCAGTACTGATCTGTGGGGCACACCACTAGTGTGCAGATGCCAACTGGATGCAGCACCACTCATGACTACCACTCTCTGGGCCTGGCCATCCAGCGAGTTCATAACCCAGTGAAGGGTGCAAGTGTCCAAGCCATGCGCTGTCAGCTTTTCCAGACGTGAGGACAGGTTCAGGTCAGTGAAGATCAGGCAGAAGAATCTGTTCCCCAGATGGTCAGTGCCTTGGGATGTCCTCCAGTTACTGAACAGTCATTTTTCTGCCAGCTGTAAGTGTTTCTAAAAACCTCCAGCAGATTCTGGACTGATGTTTCAGTTGGTGATGATCCTGCCTGCTACTGCTACTTACTCTGCTGCCTTAAATAGAAAGGGAGATCTAAAAGCTTCCCAAATAACTGGTACTGGAACACAAATTTGAGTAAAATATCAGGGATTGGGCTTTTTTCTTGCATTCTGTTTTTAAAATCAAACTAGACAACTGAGAAACAAGTTGCAGAAATAAGTTAAGGAGAAAACTAAATTAACGAAAGCATAGCTCAATATTTAGAAATGACAATGCTCTGAATGCTTCTACAACTTCAGAACCTTCCCCTTCTAACACACTTGTAAGATTTTTTTCTTGTTCACACTTCAGACAAAGAGTAGGATGGGCCTACTCTGGGAATTCATCAATACTAAGTAATGAAAGCAATGTGTTTTTTTTTTTTAAAACTGACTTTTACATCACTTATTGTAGAAGTTGGAAAGCATACTCTGAGTAGGCAAAGGAATACAGAGGAATAGGGATCATTTCAGGATAGAAGGAGTTGCCACTTGCTCTGAGAAATTATATTCTAAACCTGCCACTGATATCAAGTTCCTATCTTATGCTTGACAGGTGATTAAAAGCAGACTTTTCCTAGGTGTGATTGTGTGTTCTTCATTTTAAGATTCCTAACCTAAAATACAGATTCACAGGTGTGGAAAATGGGCTTCAGTGTATGAATGCTCAGAAAATCAGGTCTTAAGTGTCTCATTCTGACACTCAGAAAATAATGGATGCCTTGATCTTGATCTCTCTGTGCTACAATTGTAGTAGCCAAAAGTGTAAAGGCTGTTGTGAAAATAAGTTAGTGAACTTTGGAAAATCATATGAAGTGTGGAAAGAAGCACCAGAGAAGTAGCACTGAGAACATTAATAACTCTTAGAAGAAATTAATAATTATGTCTTTAGAGTAGGATGTGAATAGTATGCTGTAAGTAATGCGTGGAGCCACATGTTGAACAACAAAGAGAAATCAGAACATTGAATTATCACTTATTCAAGTGTGTACTATCCATTGGGAGCTCCAAATAAGTTGGAGATTATGCAGAAAAAAAACATCATGCAGTCAAAGACATAATCATACTTCTTTATAGAAAAGGGTCTATGGAAAAGTTGCACAATCAGCTTCTGGAATGGCCTTACATTTGAGTACTCAACCTTGCAACCATTTTAATGTCCTTTGATTAGAATTTTGTTTCATAAAAACTCATGTGCACATAAATCTGTGTATATTTCTGCACAAATGTTTATTACACAAATTCTAATTGGGTGATTACATTCTGTTTCTGTAACAAACTAGATTTTTTCCTATTCAAGCTTTAGTTTTAATAGACCCTTGAGGCCTAATCCAGGCTTGAATTTTACTAGTCAAGCATGATTATAACAGTCTTTTCACTACAAGTGTTAATACTGTTATAAATTATTTGGGATTAGCACTCAATATAGTTTGTACTAAGTTTCTTAATTAAATAGGTTGGCTTTTTTAGTGTTTTGACTGTTAAGATTTTGTCCTGTAGCTAGTGGTACATTGTGTCTGCCAGATTACATTTCCTAGACAATTTGAAGTCTCTAGGTGCAGGTTATTATTATAATTCTCCCCTTCAGCATGTACAGGTTAAAAAAATGAGCTGTGAGATGTCAAGGTAAATGTACATTCAATACTATTGCCATGTTCATTTGTGGATTCTGCAAAAAAAGTGATTCACATGACATACTGAATGATTTTAAAAGCCACACTAAAAGTTCACACAGGATTTCAATATAGATTGGCTTGCAGCAGAACAGCAGCTTGTCTGCAGCTTGAAATAGTGTCAAACAAAGGAAACAAAAGTTGTTCTGTGTTTGTGTGCGTGTCTCGGGGGTGCTAGTCTGCCTTCTGCTTTTCTAAGTGCAGTACAGATGGAAAGAGCTTAATTTGTGCAGGTGATGCAGAAGAAAGTGTGGGCACCCCATTACAAAGAGTAATTCAGAGCTAAAAAAAAGAATTTTTAAATGACTGCTGCTGGAGGGGGGCTTAGCCAGAGAAAGGCGCATCCTGTCCTTGTGTTGAAAACATTGCAATCCCATATTTTGCCAAGTCGTCATAACTGCCAGTTATTGCACAGCTTGCCAGAAATGCAGGAAGGCTTTCCATCTAAGTCAAAGAAAGGTTAGCAATGGGTATTTCCATACAGTTTTATTCCCAGTGTTAGAGAACTCCCAACCAGTATGTCTTAAAAAAATGTATAGTAGATGTACAATGTTTTGATGTTTAGAAACTGACAAGATTCCTTTCAGTGACTGCAATCTCCACTTGAAACAGGTTCTGAAGAACATAGAAATCTACTCTGACTAGAATTGTAACAAACTGAAATTTCTATTTTGCAGAGTATTTTGCGAAGTCTAAATCTGCAAGCTTCAAAGGTAGAAAATTCAAATTAAAATTGTAATACAAAATTAAAAACCATAATCAAGCTTTAAAAGACATTTTGCTGTAACCTATAAATATGCTTCTGAAACCTGAAGCTTAATCTGAAATTAAAAATAAGTGTTCCATTCATGAAATGAAATTTGTTCTGAAAGTGTTCACTGCTGTAAGAAGTTTCATTATTGATACCATGCCTTTCTGTGTAGTTTTTTCAAAATTGTATTTGTTTTCCAATGGAAAATTGTTCAATCAAAAACTTTTTAATCTGTTCATGTTGTACCATCCTTTTATCTAATAAATGTATTCTTTTGATATAGATATTAATTTCTAACAAGGAAGAGGAAGTCTCTTTCTGAGTATATAAGCAAGTTTTGCAGGACTAACAGTTCTGCATTGTGATGTACTTGAGCACAGTTTTCTCAGTCCTACCAAATTCTATGACAAGATTATAAGATAAAAATATATACAAAGTCCTGTTTTCATCACAAATATTTTATTTTCCTGTAAAAAGAATGGACTGAAAGAAAAAAAAAGGATATAAATTATGGGTGCTTGAGAACAGAATTCCCCATTTCAGATTCACAAGACAGGGAGAATGTGAAAATGGTGGCCTCCACCCAGGCTTGAAGTCCTGGGTTTGTTCAAAAACACACACTCCAGGGCTTCTGCATTTCCCAAAACTCCTCTTTGGATTTTTAGCTACACTATAAGATAAGTTAGAGCTTTTGTGACAACTCTTAGCATCTTGACTCTTGTCTTCTTTTCTGCCTAGTAAGGCCTATAATGCCTGGAAGCTCATATCTGAAGCTGGAAGGTAGAGTTGAAAGACAAGGGTCTTCCTGTAAATTGGCAGAAGTTGAATAATCTTCATGAAACAATTTCAGTGAATCAGTATTCTCCTACAGAAGGACATAGACCATAGAACCTACAGTGCCATCTTTCTTCTGTGGCATAGATGTTTTGACAAAGCTGTCTGCTGAAGTCGTTTTGCAGCACGTAAGCTACAATTAGCCAAATGTTTCAGTACTCCAAATATACCTCCCTGGCTCTGTCAGATGTGGCTGACTAGAAGAAGATAGGACCATTTTTAGAACTCAATATTGCAAACCAATGGTGGGTGGAAAAGACTGTGGAGAGGCATGTCAGTGTCAGATGAGTGATTTGCTCAGTCAGTGACATACTTCAGAGTTGGCAAGTGAAAGTTAGGGCTCATTCAGAGGCATAATTTGAGCTTACCATATACAGTGTTGGATTCTAACTGAGCAGTTAAGACCTAATGATGTCAAGAGATTGTTCAATGACTGCAGCAGGAACTGGAAAAGCAAACAGGGTGTTAGAATGTTTAAACAGACAGAAAGTAGTGCTATGTTACACATAAGTCAATTATAACCACCCAGCTGGAATAAGACATTCCATTCTGGTCAAAAAAGATAATTCAGAAAATAGAGTAGGTATATGATGGACTCATAGAATCTTAGAATGGCTTGGGTTGGAAGGGACTCTGAAGATTATCTACTTCCAACCCCCCTGCTGTGGGCATGGACACCTTTCACTTAGACCAAGTTGCTCAGAGCCCCATCCAACATGGCCTTGAACACTTCCAGGGATGATGCATCCACAACTTCTCTAGGCAACCTGTTCCAGTGCCTTACCACCCTCACAGTAAAGAATTTTTCCCTAATACCTAATAAAACCTACTATCAGTTTGAAACTCTTGTCCTGTCAGTACACGTTCTTGTAAAGAGTCTCTCTTCATCTTTCTTATAGGCTCCCTTCAGGTACTGGAAGGCTGCAATTAGGTCACACAGAAGCCTTCTCTTTTCCAGGCTGAACAATTCCAATTCTCTCAGTCGTTTCTTGTAGGAGAGGTGCTCCATCCCTCTAATCATCTTAGTGGCCCTCCTCTGGACTCACTCCAACACATCAATGTCCTTCTTTTGCTGGGGACCCTAGAACGGGATGCAGAATTCCAGGTGGGTCTCACCAGAGCACAGTAGAGGAGGAGAAT
Organism: Corapipo altera; assembly: GCF_003945725.1. NCBI lineage: Eukaryota > Metazoa > Chordata > Aves > Passeriformes > Pipridae > Corapipo > Corapipo altera. The sequence goes on from NW_020884874.1 coordinate 15,467,415, forward strand.
CACCTCCCTCAACCTGCTGGCGATGCTGCTTTTGATGCAGCCTGGGATATGATTGGCTTTCTGAGCTGCAAACATGCATTGCCAGCTCGTGTCCAGCCTCTCATACACCAGCATTCTGAAGTCCTTGTAAGCAGGGCTGCTCCTGGTCTATTCATCTGTCAGCCTGTACTGATATCAGGAGTTGTCCCAACACTTTGCACCTGGTCTTGTTAAACTGCATGAAGTTCCCATGAGCCCATTTCTTGAGTTTGTCCACGTCGCTCTGGATAGAATCCCATCCTTCACATGTGTCAACTGCACCATTCCACCTGGTGTCATCTACAAATTTGCTGAGGATGCACTCAATCCCTTTGTTTATGTCATTAATGAAGATATTAAATAGCACTGGTCCCAGTACAGACCCCTGAGGGACACCACTTGTTACTGATGTCCATCGAGACTCTGAGCCATTGACCACTACCTTCTGGATGCAAACGTCCAACCAATTTCTTATCCATCTAACAGTCCACCAACTGAATCCATTTTTCTCCGATTTAGAGAGAATTTTGCAGGGGATCGTGTAAAAGGCTTTACAGAAGTCCAGATAAATGACATTTGTAGCTTTCACTTGTCCACTGATGTAGTCACTCCATCGTAAAAGGTCACTAAGTTTGTTTATATGAAGAAGGCTACTAGGTTGGTATATGAAGGGAGGCTGAGTAAAAATAAAATCCATATAAAGACTCAACATATTATTTTAATTTATAAAGGATTAGTTAAAAAAAAAAGATAAAATGTAGGTACACATAGGGAAGATAAAACACTCTCACACCTAAATTTGTTATTGTATAAGAATGGATATCTGGAAGAAAATAAAGAACAAAAATGTACTTTTCTAAAATACAAATTTTGTAAGCACAGACTATGTGTGAATCTCATTTTCACAGGCAGAATAGAATTGAGGCCACTATTTTAATATAGTTTTTAAATGAATTAGACATTTGCATACTACTTTTGCCTTTGTATTATATCAAATAAAGATTTTGTAAGCAATATGCCTTTCAGGCTTAATAGTTAAGAAGAAACATCCCAAATAGGCAGATTATTCCATAGCTGTTCATTACTTTCCCCAAGGCATCTTGTCATGCTCTCTGAGACAGGCTACTGGAATTAACAGTGTTACAAGTTGTTAATAAAAGTACACTGTGCAGTATTTTCAATGTAGCCTTTTTAGATGGCATTAGACGTGGCTCTTTACAGACACTGTAACTTAAGCTTAAAGACACATACAGGCATTCGCATAAATTCTTGCCATGCCTCCTATCAAACATGGCATCCTGCTCTAGTTCACTCACTACATATTAGAAGCAATACAGAAAACAAGAAAAAGGTTTAACAGGCAAAGGAAATGTAACTCAACATAAAGTAAAAAGACTGGCTTCACAGTATCGCAGAATATGCCAGTTGGAAGGGACCCACAAGGACCATTGACTCCAGCTCTTAAACCTGCACAGGACCATCCCCAAGAGTCACACTGTGTGTCTGAGAGTATCACCCAAAAGCTTCTTGGACTCTGTCAGGCTTGGTGCTGTGTCCACTTCCCTGGGGAGCCTGTTCCAGTACCCAACCACCCTCTGGGTGAAGAACCTCTTTCTAATATCCAACCTAAACCTGCCCTGACACAACTTCAAGCAGGGTCCTGTCACCAGTCACCACAGAGAAGAGATCAGTGCCTGCCCCTTCTCTTCCCCTCAGGAGGAAGTTGTAGACTGTGATGAGGTTTCCCCTCAGTCTCCTCCAGGCTGAACAGACCAAGTGACCACAGCTGCTGGAAAAAAAACTCCAGGCCCAATTAGGTAGGAGATAAGATAAGAAAGCAGAAAGCTTTAATGAGCCACCAGGCTCTGGGAATACAGCCACCTGCAAGCCCATTCAACCCAGGTGCTACAATTTTATAGTGATGTCCATCCAATCCCCGCTTGTCCACCCCCCAGTTCTGCCCCATTCCGCCCCTCGGCACACCCCTTCAGGATTTGAGTCTGGGGGAGTTTGGGATCCCTCTTTCATCATCTTCCTCTTCATCAAAGCACATGCAGCCCTTGGAGGCCCTGCAGAGTCTCGGCCTGAAGGTTGTTGTGCCCATGTTTACATTCCTTAGGGTAGGCATTAAGGTGCTTTCTGCAAATCTACATTGAAAAGACTAATGCAGATACTTTAAATTCTACATTCACTAAAGTCTATAAAAACTAAAAAATCAAAAACTCTAAGGCAACAACTGCCCTCCATTGGATGCTGTCTGTAGTTTAATATCTTTCTTATATTGTGGTACCCAAAACTGCACACAATATTCAAGGTGGGGCCACACCAGTGCAGAGCAGAGCAGGACAATCACCTCCCTCGACTGGCTGGTGATGCTTTGCCTGATGCACCCCTATATCATTCTTCCCACTTATGAATCTTCAACTCAAAATTAATTTTGAACTCTAAAAAAGGCTCTCAAATTTTTTATAAATGAAAAGGTCATTTTTAAAAGGTGATTGTTTTAGCACTTCTTTTTCTTTAAAATTAAGCTGAGAAAATAAAAATATTATTCATCTGAAACATCAGGACAACCAAAACATTCAAAAACATCCAAAAACATCATGAAACATTTAAGATACTTATGATTAATTAGCCAATCTATTGATGAGACACTGAAGAGCAGTCAGAAATATTTGAAGTGTACTTAATTAATAGTTTTTATGACACCTTGTTTCTTCAGTGTTTGCCATTTTAGACTGTGAAATCAAAGATTTACAAGTTTGTTACAATTTGCACATTTAATTTTCCACTGCTCATGTGGGCTTCTACATAAGAGCATAAACTGCTGTGGTCTGTGGCCCTTTACAGCAATAACCTCTTGTATTACTTCTGTACTCAGGAAAATAAGGTCTCAACCTTGTTCATGCTCCAGTATTAGATATAATATGTAACATTTGGAATGATATCCTACCTTCCTGAAGTTTAAGGGGTTATCGTATGTTTCTATTTACTAGGTCTGATAGTTCTTTCTTCTTTAACTCGGCCACTCTCCCCTTGTATTCATCTAAATATTTATCATCCATATACTTCTGAAGAAGTAGTTCCACAATTTAACTGCATATTTCATGAGAATCTCCTCTGGCTTGCTATCTCCTACGTTTCATTTGATACACCCTAGTTCTTGTATTGAGTATATGTGAAAGACATAACCGTTTCTGCTATGGTATGACATAAAGCAAATTAAACACCTCACTCTTCTTTTTCTCTGACAGAACGTGCAGTTCTGAAAGGAAATATGGAAGTTATTTCACAACTTTTAATCTGAAATTATCACTGCTACAGAGAATTTTGCCATATTATTGGTGATGCCATCGGACCCTGTAACTTCCTTTTACTTAAAACAAAATGGTTTTAAAGTTTCCAAAGTACTTGTTTTAACTATAATGCAGAGCTTTTCTTTAGAGATGATTGATAATATGGAAACTAGATTTATTGAAATGCACTGAGCATGGGCAGGAGTTCTGCTGCACCCAGACCCTTAGCTCTTGTTACTGGTTTCCTGAGCTCTTCTGTCAACATACTGGTTCTTCCTGATTACTTACCTGGAGGCCTCAGATTTTCCTGAAGTTTTGCAAAGGCCAAAGAGGCAGATAACACTCTCTTTAGCATTTCATGTAGGTGGACAAGGGAATAAATTTAAGTTTTAAAACACTTTAGATCAACACCTTTAATATGTTGTAGTGTTTGTAGTCAGTTGACACCTTTCACTAGCATAATCAGATCACCAGATGTGGGACCATGGCAGAAGGTGGTGTGACAGTGGAGAAGGGAAAGAACAGTCTAGGGACAAAATCAAACTGCCATGCAAGCTCTCCAGTGTGTGAGAAATAACTAAAGTGGGATGCCATAATATTATGGCAGACCAATAAAAATTGGATACAGATAACCACCCATGCAGAATTCACAATGTGGTGTGGAGTTTAGAACTAGAATATTGTCTCTCAAAATTGAGTGTGAGTCCTTCCACCAACTCTAATGAAAATTAAATGCGACTATTCTTCAGCGAGTGTTTAAGACCAAACCTAGTTTTCAGGCACATGAGTAGTTGATTTCAGAGAGACCTGGTATATGTGTAAATACCTTAGAGAATTGAGGTTATATTGAATGATACACTCTCAGGACTAACTAGCATGCAAAAAACATTAAATCTAATAAAAACAACAATATGAAAGTAACAGACTTTAGTTTCATTACAGTTTTTGCTAATATGCTGCACTTAATTTCTCCATTTCCTTTCAGGCAAATCTTCCTTAACACTCTTTTCTAGTACTCAAATGTGTCTTGAAAAGGTTAATATTATTTTGACAGAATTAAATACCCTCTTAGAGGTTTAAAAGGAAGTATGTTTCAAAACCAAAATACAAATGATAGAGAACCCAGTCTTTACTTCCCCAAAAGATATATGCTGGATTTTCTATCAGCTTGATTTTGAACTACTAAGAAATATCAGAGAATATATATGTTGTAAAAACTTAGCAGAGGGGGAGGGGGGATGTTTAGTGCCTGTTTTTATGCTGCCTGCATTTATTTCTGTTGTAACTAAACAATGGAGTACAGTATCTGTAATTATTCAAATAGGCACATTTGCAGTTATAATGCATTTTTTCACATGCAAAACTATTATTTAAAAATGAAAGAGAAGAAATAAAGTCTTTATGGCCTTAAATTAAAAATGCCAGATAATATGATAGAGCAATTTAGAATTGTCAGAAAGAAATAAGGGCTTTTCTTTCATTTTGCTGGTCTTAAGTTGATCTAAAAGTATCAGCCAACCTGTAGCAATTAAATTTAAAACAGTAAGGGTGGTTCTATTAGTCTGTCTTCTTTTTTTTTTTAATAAGAAGTTTTAAAATTAAAATTACATCTTCTAGTTGATTTAAAATGGTGGAACAAGATGTCTATCTCTTACTCCCTCTGGGAAACCTTCATCTAGCAGAAGTCAACAATTTCTATTCCATCTTTTTTTCTGTCTGTCAGGGTATGCTGGTGTATTAGTTTCAATGCTCTGATTGAGCTTGTACCTGATCCTGTACTACAATGCTGTATTACAGCAACTCTAAAGCTGCTCTAAAATGCATAACATAGTAGTGTTTGTTAGGGAAATTCAAATGCTAGAAGTTTAATAGTTTCTGGTTTTCCAACAGTGTAATTTTGTGCAGTGACGGCAACATAAAACTTGAAGAACACAGCAGTGGTTCAAGCCCTCCTCATAATTAAATTTGTAAGACATAGATGCTGAGTAAACTGGGATTTACACGTTGCTCATTCAGTTTAGAGATAAAAATTTCCACTGAATTTAACTTTCCATAGGTAGTTATTAATTGTAGGTGGTCTCAATTTCTAGAGTTATTTTACAAAAAACCTGGAATTAACATGTTCATTGTTAGGTCCCATTTAATTACAGTTTTATATTGTTTACTAACCATCTGGGCATCTGATTAGATACTATAACCATCATTTGGTTTGAGCTTCTTTGCTTACGCTAACTGTTTGTTATAAAAGATAATGACTTGGAAGTGAAAATATGCAGCTCACATGGGTAGCACAAGCCATTATTTTAGCTAGCCTTGCTGTTCTTTGTATTCTGATCCTTTGTTTTCAGAAGAGGAATAAACCCTCAAAATCTCACACTCTACAAAGAACCTGGTGTACAGTGTGTGAGGGTTTCCTGGTCTTTGTACACTCTTTATGACCAAATGTGCAAGAGGAAAACAAAGATAAAACCTTTATTTTCTCCTGAGCATTTCATGTTTATAGAGTCTAATAGCCAATTAAGATAAAAGGAAATATTTGATGGCTAAAATCCAGTAATGTTATCTGTCTCAGGTCAATTTGATATTTAATATGTTGCTTCCTCTTCAGCAATTTTACTATAAGGGACAATTTAAGCATTTAAAGGGAAGAAGGACTGATCTGTTTCTATCTTGAATAGTTTTTGATTTTTTTTTTACTTAGGTGATGCTTTATCATTACAGCAATAAGATTTATTTATGTTCATAGATGCTCCATAGAAAAGATTTATCTATATAGTAAGGACTTTATTAAGACTGATAATGACCTCCTGAAGAATTATTATTGTTTTAAATAATTTAACACTATTGAATTGTTGGATTCTTCTTTCCAGAACTATGAGTGAAAAAAGGGGGCAAAGCAGTTATACTTTCCTGTATGTGCATATATTTTGGTATATTAATGCAGGATTGTTGAATAACTTTGTAAATTCAATAAGAATACCTAAGCTGTCAGAAACATATCTAAGTTGTCAGCAATGATAATGATGTAGACTCATGAAGAATCAATAACTACTGAAAACTTTGATTTTTTACTGAAATAATTTCTCTCAGTCATTGCAAATACTTGGATGGCCAGTAGTCAAAAGTATTTTTTTGATAGACCGGTGTACTAAAAAGGAAAAATAACTGTTAGTAATTTATTTTTTCAATGATTAAATAATTATTTATTACTGTTCCTGAGAGTAATTTTTCTTAAAAATCTTATGCAAAAATACAACTCACTTTTCTAAGTAAAAGCAGCAAATCAGGTTAGAATTAATAGCTGTACTTGGTGGCAAACACAAACTGCTCATTTTGAAGTCCAAGCAGGCATCTTCACTGTGTCTGATATTACTGCTCCATACCATCTTTTATGGATAACGACTGGCAAGGAGAAGCCATCTTTTTGCATTCCCCTTCCTTTCAACTGGTAAATAGATGGTAAATGCAAAACTGACCTGAGCTATTTATCGTGAACTTTTGCCAGTTGAAACAGTGAATGTATGTATTTAAGTACCTTCATATCACTGTCATTTAAGGCATTCATTGGATTGTGATAAACTGGTTTTATCTGTTAGGTATGGAAAATTACTGTTTTTAAAATCTTTTTATAGCTCACCAAAAACTTGTTTGTCTCATGTATTTTAGTTGTGTAATAATCCAGAGAAGACTATGACACGCCTTTTTTTTTTTTTGCTAGCAGACTTTTCTTGGTTTCAAAAAGCACTTGCAAGTTATTATGGTGAAAGAATTAGAATCACTAACAGAAAAAAAATACCAGCATACACAAAATCCATAGACCTTGACCTGTCGTCTCCAGAAGCAGGGAGTGTACATGAGAGGAAGGGTCCCTGCCCACTGCTGCTGTTCTTATACTGTTCTCTCAGCATCAGCTAAAGACCACTGTCCAATCAGGTATAATAAGATAGGCAGAGCTTGGTCTAGACACATTATAATTTTGTTTAATAATGCCTTATTCAATATGGACCTGAAGAAAATCTCAGGGAAATTATCAGAAAGGTCATTGGGGAATAAAAAAAGTGAAACCTTCTCCTTTTAATGCTCTACAGAGGTCATCATAATCTTTGGTAGAAATTTTACAGGTAAATGCTTCTAAACAGGAGACTGTCTTAAAATCCCTCCTTGAAATATCTACTGTCTCCATTAGCTTTTGTGGATTCTGCAAATATTCTTCAGCTCCTGTCCCTTTAAAACTATAGAGTTTACAAAAATTAAAACGTATGTTTGCCCTGTACATAGCTGGAAATGTCTCTATTACTATTTCATTATGGACGTAGAATTCCCTGCCCACCTTATTCCGTACAAACGAGAATGTGTTCTAGTATTCAGCATTCTCAGTCATCCCTGAATATATTCCCTACTTAAACCAGATTCCTAGTCCTACCTTTCCTCAGGTTCTCTTGCACAGTCAAAATAGTTTTTAACTGGTTAAAATCCTCTTGCTCCTGTAGTTTGCATTGCATGTGAAGTTTAATAGTTCAGGTCTGATTTACAAAGGCACCTCTGCTGTTTCCCGTTACAGGCTGAAAAAGAAAATGTGTTCAGATAAATTTTTGTAAATATAATAATTAAATAATTCATATATGTAATCCATGAGTTGGAAACTCTGGCTTCTGTCCTATAAATACAGATGTCATTTCACATGCATGCCTTTCATGTGTTATGCTTCAATGATTGCATTCTTATTTCGAAATATTTCTTCATTCTTGGACAAATAAAGACTCAGTGCTTCTGTCTAATTTTCTATCCAGTATAAATGAATTATTTTGGGTGTATTCTTTTAATTCTATCACTTGTGCTTATTAATACTGACTTATGAGAGCAGAGCCTGTGAACAAGACATTTGCAACATCTCTGTCTTGCCCACCTGTTACACAGGGTTTTTACACATTCCTTTCTAAATCACTTCTCTTGATACAGCAGGACTGACAAATATTTTGTTTCTCTTCCGATTTTGAAGGATAGATCCTCATGCACACTTAGTGTTAGTCTATGTCTTTGTGAGATACAGAATGACCATGGTACTGTTTCTCCTCATGTACTAAGGATTGCCACAGGAGCAGTGGAGTGAACACATTCAGTTCTGTGCTAGAGGGCTCTTGCAGGTCCTGGTTAGCAAGGCAAGGGAAGAGTTTTCATGCACTAATATTTAAGTCCTCTGTGTTTTTGTGGGTCTGCTGACAGTGAGTTCTGTAAACCCTACCTGAAAAAAATTCCTCTCTTCTACTCAGGTTTACACACTGGTTTATCACAGCCTTATGCAAAGCCCCCAGAGAAAAGTGACATTTTACAGGCAGACTTGCTTTCGTTCCCTCTGCAGTGTTGAACATTTTGCTTTAATTAGAGAGCAGAAGCTTAACTCAAGGCAGCATCACTTTTTATTTATGTATGGGGTTTTTTTTATAAATGTTCTGTCAGTATTTCCTCAAACTTACATTCGCACTCATGCAACAGAATCCCATTGCAAAAGGTAGTATATAGACATGGTGTGAAAATATTGCCTTTGCTTAAAGAGGTTATAAGACCTCTTATAACCTCTTGTTGCTACAAAAAGTGGGCAAGTGGGTTGAAACAACAAGATGGACCTGCTCAGATGAAGGGATGGCATTATCAGTCCGCTGGTAACTTAATCACTGTCTCTTGGCAGTGAGTTTCAAGGAGGGACTTAAAAAAAAGCTTGAAGAGGAGCCTTTGTGGATGCTTATGGTGAACTCCTATTAGACAGTAGAGACAACTTTGAAGACTTTGTATATTTGAAACTATAGCTATTAGCAATGCCAGTATCATAATTTGTTCGGGGATGGAAACTGTGAAAAATGGAAACAAAATATAAGAAAGGAATAGTATATATAGGAAAGGAATAGTATATATAATATACTGGCCCCGGTCCTGGCAGTGCGCATGCGGCGTGGCCCAACCCTGGTCCCGGTAGCACGCACACAGCACGGCAGGGACCCAACCCCAGGCGCCTGGCCCCAGGCAGGGAAAGGAGAGTGAGAGAGGGAGCTTTGCCGGCGCCCTCGTGGGAGATGAGAGGAGGAACCTTGGAGCACACGGAGGAGAAGGACAACTCTAAACCGGGGCAGATGGAGCTCGCATAGCCCTGTAAGGCCATCCATCTAAGAGAAGGTCACTCTAATTAAACCTACGTCCTGAGGACCTCGTTGCCGCCATCTAAGCTCGCTCGGCCCTGGCGGATTAACCTTAGGATTAAAGGGTGGGTTCAGTTCCACGCATACTGCATCTCACCTAAAAAATCCATTGCGCAGGCTCGAAGGCCGTCTTCTACAAATGCAGTCGCACAAAGATCAAAAGACAAAGGCATATACATCTGCTTCCAAAGGTGCACCCAAATTAACGCTAGCATGCTGGAACATCAGAACCATGCTTGATTCAGCGGATAGTGGACATCCTGAGCGTTGCTCTGCCCTAACAGCCCATGAGCTGTCATGTCTCAACATTGACATAGCTACTCTCAGTGAAGTTTGCCTTCACAAGGAAGGCAGCCTCAGAGAACATGGTGCCGGTTACATACTCTTTTGGTCAGGCAAACCCAGAACCGTAAAGCATCTCTCAGGAGTCAGCTTCATGATCAAAAACTCTGTTGTTCCTAAACTTGAAAATCTGCCAACATGTCACTGTGACTGCATTATCTCCCTACACCTTCCACTACACAACAAGCAACACTTTAGTATATGTGCCCCAGCACTCCAAGCTGACCCTGCTGAAAAAGATAAATTTTACACTGACCTACGCTACCTTACCCAGAAGGTGCCTGCAGATAATAAGATCATTATCCTTGGTGATTTCAACGCCAGAGTAGGAAAGAATTTTGAAGCATGGAAAGGAATATTAGGCAAGCATGGTGTTGGAAACTGCAACAATAATGGTTGACTTCTTCTAGAATTCTGTGTGGAGCAACAGCTCACCATCACTAATACTATCTTTCAGCAGAAAAATAGTCTGAAGACAACATGGATGCACACCAGATCTAAGCATTGGCACCTCATCGATTATGTCTTGGTGTGACGGAGAGATGTCTGTGATGCCCACCACACACACGTGATGCCCAGCGCAGAATGCCAAACAGACCATTGACTGGTGCGCTGTAAACTTAACCTCAATCTTAAATTCAAACCTAAAAGGGGCAGTATCCCAAGGAGGAGACTTCAAGTTAACAATTTCCAATCAGCCACAGTGAGATTCAAATTCCAGGCTAATCTTCAAACTAGGCTCCACATAACCATTCCACAGATTCTACAGATACCTCTCCTGTAACACTTTGGCACCATATTAAAAACAGCATCCTGCAGTCCTCTGAAGAAAGCTTAGGGTTCTCCCTCAAGAAGAACAAGGACTGGTTTGATGAAAACAATCAAGAGATACAGGAATTGTTGAGGAAGAAGAGAACCACCCACCAAGCACACCTTGCACTGCCATCCTGTCATGTAAGAACAACAGCCTTTCATCTTGCATGCAGCAAGCTCCAACAGAAACTCTGTGACATCCAGAACAAGTGGTGGATCAGTCTATCTGAAAAAACTCAATTATGCACAAACATGGGTGATCACAGAGGATTCTATGAAGCCCTGAAAACAGCAAACGGGTTTACATACCAACCCCTAAGTCCTCTACTCAACGCAGATGGTCAAACGCTTCTGACAGATAAAACCTCCATTCTTAATCATTGGTCTGAACACTTTCAGACCCTTTTCAGTACTAGCTGTATAATCCAAGACACAACCATTCAGTCCATCACACAACAACTGGTGAACTATGAATTGGATACTGCCCCCACTTTAGGAGAAACCCTTAAGGCCATTGAGCAGGTGAAAATCGGCAAGACAGCTGGGGTTGATGGAATTCCACCTGAAGTCTGGAAACATGGGGGCCTTGCACTCCATGCTAAATTTCATGAATTTGTGGGGCGCTGTTGGGAACTAGGTGAACTACCATCAGACCTTCAAGATGCAGTCATCATCACCTTATATAAGAAAAAAGGAATTAAATCAAACTGTTCAAATTACCGTGGTATTACTCTACTCTCCATTGCTGGCAAAATCCTAGCAAGAATACTCTTGAACAGACTACCCGCTATAGCAGAAGGAATTCTACCTGAAAGCCAATGTGGTTTCAGAGCAAACAGGAGTACCACAGACATGGTGTTTGTTTTCAGACAACTGCAAGAGAAGTGTAGGGAACAGAACAAAGGTCTCTATGTAATCTTTGTTGACCTCACCAAGACTTTCGATACTGTGAGCAGAAAAGGTCTATGGAAGATTTTGGAACACTTAAGTTGTCCCCCCAAGTTCCTTAAAATGATCATCTCACTCCATGAGGATCAACACGGCCAACGTAGATATGGCAATGCACTTTCTGAGCCCTTTCTAAATAACTAATGGTGTGAAACAAGGCTGCATTCTCGCACCAACCCTATTCACAGTCTTTTTCAGCATGATACTCCAAAGGGCCATGGCAGACCTCGATGATCAGGATGGTATCTACATTTATTACCATACTGATGGAAGCCTTTTCAACCTAAGATGACTGAAGGCCCACACTAAGACCTTAAACCATCTTGTCCAGGAGCTACTCTATGCTGATGACGCTGCCCTTGTCACCCACACAAAAGCAGCTCTGCAGTGTTTAACATCCTGCTTTGCAGATGCTACTGAGCTCTTTGGGCTGAAAATCAGCTTAAAGAAGACAGAAGTTCTCTATCAACCTGCACCTCAGGAAGTCTTCCATCATCCCCATATCACTATTGGTGAATCAGTGCTCAAATCAGTCCAGCAGTTTAATTACCTAGGTAACCTTATCTCCTTGGATGGTAAGATTGATGGAGAGATAGACAACAGGTTAGCAAAGGCATAGAGTGCCTTCAGAAAGCTTCATGAAAGAGTTTGGTGAAATAAACACCTGAAGAAAAGTACAAAGATCAGTGTTTACAGAACCATAGTGCTGTCTACTTTTTTATATGGATATAAATCTTGGGTCATCTACCGCCACCACCTGCGACTCCTAGAACGCTTCCATCAACGCTGCCTCGATACAATCCTAAACATCCACTGATCAGATTATGTGACTAATACGTCTGTTCTAGAACAAGCAACAGTCACGAGTATTGAGGCCATGTCACTGAGAACACAGCTGCGCTGGGAAGGGCATGTCTCAAGGATGAAGATCTTGCTTTATGGTGAACTTACCACCGGCTGCCACATGAGAGGAGCCCCGAAGAGAAGATACAAGGACTCCCTGAAACAACATCTCAGCCTTGGCCATATTGATCAACATAACTGGTCTACTCTGGCCTCCAATCGGGAGCTCTGGAGACACACTATCTATGATGCTGCTGATGCCTTTGAGAAAGCATGCAGGATCAGTCTTGAGGAGGAAAGACAACGCAGAAAGAATCATGTCTTGCAGAATATACCACCTAAGGAGTCTTTCTGCTGTGCCTTTTGAAACTGGATGTGCCTATCTCGTATTGGCCTTTTTAGCCACCAGTGCACTTGTAACAAACATGGATAGAACCCTCCCCAAATCTTCTTTCATGAAGCCTAGCCATGATGACTATACATAATGCTTTGAAAATTGAATGAAGACAAATCAAATAAAGTTTATGCTTGAATGGACTGCATAGTGGTTAACACAGCACTGATTAATGCCGTACACTGGGAAAATGATAATTGCAAAACCAGTAGATATTTGAAGGATGCAATTGGCTTTGTTTGATCAAGACTTTAGATCCTCTCTGGAAAGCTCTTCATTGTTCTGAAAAGGGTCTCTGCTAAATCATACATGGAATGTAGGAAAAAACTGCATACCATTTTTTAATCACAAGTCAAATAACTTTTTATCACTGTTCAAATAACTGTTCTTATTTCTGTTTTCTTTCAAATACAACATCGGTTATTTTCCTGTGTTACTTAAAAACATCCAATTACTGTATTTAGATTTTCCCCTCATATTTGTACTGCATTATGATTAAGGCTATAACAGCAACTTCCTTTTCATTCAGCTGTTCCTCCAAGATCATACCTTCATAAAGCTATTTTTGACATACTTTAGAGGAGAAGTAATTTTCTGGCATACTACTTTTCACTGAGGCATTGTGCTCTCTTTCATTGAGGTAAACAATTTGTATTGAGTTAGCAAGTTGTTGTGACTAACAGGATTTGAAAAAGTGAAAACATAAAAACTGCTCTAGATCTTTAGAACAAGTTATTCCCACTTCTTGTCTCAAAATATTTTTTTTCTGACGTTAAGCATTATTTCTCTAGTATTTAACAAAAAAGTGAGATTCATATTAAATCAAATGAAATATTTTCTCGACATTTTCTTTTAATTCTATCATTTGTTTTTGCCTCATTTGTTTGTTAAGTGGTTTTTATTTTCAAAATTTATTATAAAATAAAGTTTTGAGCTGTCAGTGTGACCATGGCTCAAAATTAACATTGTGTGCAGAATTGCTTTATATATTGTCTAGATTCCTATTGGATGAAATATCTCTGGATACTACACATTAGAGAAGATAAATATAATACTTCTCTAATGTTCATGTACTCCTTTAATTTAAGCTTTGTGTACATTCTGGATTTTGGTTGACCTAGAAGTTGTATAAAGCAATGCAAAGTGCTTGTATATCAACTATTTATTTCTATCTTCCTATCTGTCATGAGAATTCCTTTGCTACCCCCAACAATAAGAGTGCTGCATAGTTTTTAAACTTTATTCACCACCATATGGGATATATATTGGCCAAAACTGTCAAAGGAAAAAGTGTAAATTTATTAAAGGACTGCTTTTGTAAGCATGAAATGTATTTAAGAATTTTATTGAACTAAGGGATTTTTTAAATAGCATGAAAAAAATTTATTCAGTGTAGACCTGAGTACTATTTCTCATGGTGTAACCCACATGCTACTAATAACTATGTAAAAAATTATTCAGTCATGATACAAGTCCACCTCACAGCTCTGCAACAAGAAAGCAAGCACTGTTCTCTTTGGTTTCAAATCATACACATTAACTCCAAGTTATTCTCTTGTGCCAAATACAGTATTGCTGCAAAAGCTCTTTGAAGTAGCAGTGTCGCCCTCTTTGCTATTTTTTACTGTCTGTTAAGATAGTTCTGCTGCTTCTAAGCAGTGCACATTTCTAGAGTTGATATACTGGGAATACGGAATGCCATGTCTGATTCATTAGTTGCAATTACTTATCATTATTCATTATTTATTTTGATTTATAATGGATAAAAAGAACCTACCCAGGGCCATTTTAACATGAATGATAAATGGAGTCTCATAAAACGATTAAACTGGCAACTGCTGCTTGTCTCTTAAGTGGACAGTAATTGATGTAAGATTGAGAAATTCCAAGCAATGCTTGCCTCAGTCTTTTTTTTTTATGCAATTCTAATTACAAAAGCTGGCCAATCTTCCCCAAAGCTAGGAAACTTTTGGGAAATTTGTAAAAAATGATGAAAAAGCAAATTAAGACCTCATGGGAAATTTTCTCATCACAGACAGCAAAACTTATTCTTGAACACCAGCAGTCAATTCAGTTCAGAGTCTGCGGGGAACTAAAAACATGCCATGGAAAGGTTTGAGGAAAAAATGCTTTGATTCTTGTTCAGGTATCTGTCGGAAGATCTGGAACCTCTTCTACAAGATGGAAATTATCTTTCATGATACTAATATAGTACAACTACTTTGAATAATTAAAATGCCCCACCAAGAACAGGAAAGGACATTAGTTGTTACAATGTCAGGACATAGTTAAATACTATACTGGAAAAAATAGTAATACACACACACATTTTTCATCAATTCATATCAGATTTATACTGTAAAGTATGTCTATAGTAAATGTACTTTGATTCTATTGCTGTTGATCATTTAGATGTTACAGCATTTGAATTTCTGTCTACCTAATAATGCTATTAACTTTGCTGTCCTCTGTAAGAAAAAATCTTAGTGCCTAGGAAAGCCTTTCAAATACAAACATAAGCGAACATAATGGGTCTTAAAGTCACCAAGAAAGCAATTCTAAATATCTTCAATTCCAAGATAAAAAATATAATTTACCTATCATTATGCAAGTATTCTTTCTCTCTTAGGAACAAGAATTTATTGAAAGGGGCTGCCTGCGTGCCCTATGGCAAGCATATCCTTATTACATGCTTAAAGGAAATCAGCTCTTTTTTGTTGGTTACAGTGATTTGCGAGTGCAGCAGTTCTTTTTATTGTGACTCTCAATGTGTCAGGAGTTATCCATGACAGATAGTCTCCAGTGAAGCCAGCCCTCAGTATTTTCTGCCATTTTAAGTGCTGGAGGTCTTCATGTTTGTGACTTGAAGAGAAGTGAAATTTAGATCTGCACTAGGGAGTCAGTATAGTTGTAGGTAACAGAAGTTTGGGTATTGTTATTTAGTATGTCTTGCAAGGGACAGCGTAGCTCCTTGTGCTTCCGTGAGTCCTTCTGTTGCCACGTGTGGTCTTCAAATGATAACTGTGGGAGCCACACAACAAAAAAATGGTGTCTTGTTAATGAAGATTATCTATCTATGTACCCACATTACCTATATGACAAGCCATTAAAATATTTCTGCTCAACCACCTAGGAAGGCAGTATAACTTTAGCATGCTAGTGAATATATGTAAGTATAGTACTAATTGTTCTATCAGCTGTAGAGCTAATGAGTGTGTCTGGTTTCCTACAGTCTTTTGTCCTCTAATCTCTCAGATCTGTCGTCCATGGCAATAACATCTGTTCCTTCCTGGGTCTGTCTGTGACACCCCGGCAGATAAAGCATTTAGTCATTAGTCTGCAACTAGATATGTCCAGATTGCCTGGCCCAGATGCCTTCAGATGGGGTGTGTAGCTGTTACATTCTGCCTACCTTCCTCTTAGGAAATTGTATCTCAGGATGTAGCTGTGTCCACAGTTATCTGTCTACCTCTCATTTTTTTAGTTTCCAAATTTATAACATCTTTTAGAAAGTCAAATTCTCTTTGAGTCTTTACCTATTTGTTAACTCTACCTAAAATTGATTCACTGTGTCAAAACTTATTTGAGGGATGACAGGGAAAGACAAGAAGTTGGCATAAACCTTCTGTATTGAGACATTTTAAAATGAAAACTATTTCTTAGAAGTCTAACTTTATATATATATATATGAAATATCTTATTAAACTTACTTGATAAACTGTGTTAATAATTTTCTAATGGATAAAAGAAAACTAATCAGTATTCACTACGTTCACAAATATGTATAGAATCCATTATATACTATTTACTCTGCAATCTTCATCATACTAATCTTATAAATAAATTTATGAAGCTCACTTTCTCAGCAGGAGTAGCACAATATTTGAACATTTTTTTAAGTATTTTTTTGGATGTTTTTACTTTTATTGACCAAAACCCAATATTTTGATTAACATATGCAATGACAGAATTTGCACAGATTTTATGTAAAAGTGAGAGCAAGTGTGGTGACTTGTGTCCTGGAAGCATTTCAGAATAGACACTCAGACCTCTGCATTTTTTATAGTTTTGTAGTGTTTTCACACTTTCTGTATTGTAGGGCTACTCTGTGCATAGGCTGATGTTGCAGACTTGTCAGTCACCAATTTTGCCGTGTAAACTGAAAAGCTGCTAGGTTTCTATAACACATACCTAACAGCACAGTAGAGGAAGTAAGAAAGCACTAATGCACATGAGAATAATTATCTTTGTTTAATACAAGATACGATTTCCCCCCTTCTGAATTAAGAGTTAAATTATTCATAGACAACATAAAAGATTGGTCCCCTCTGTGCCCTGACACTTCATCACTTAATGGATAGATAGGTAGAACTTCAGAAATAAACTATTACCATTAAAAAAAAAAATCAAGTGTAAGAACTTGATTACCACTGCAAGACTTGTCCTGATATTAAGTCTGCAGCACATGCTGCATACTAATTATAGGTTTGTGTGATAAGGGGAGAGATGGACAGCTCTGGAACCATGTGCTTACTAATTAACTAGCATTGAAAATAGCCTTGTCATGAAAGAACAGTCATCTCCAGTACAAATAGGAACCAAATGATTTTGCTGCTCAGACCAAAAGATGAATTCAAAAGCAGGCTGGATGCCACTGGAACAAAAGGAAAGCAGCTCATAGAAGATTATTAGGTACTGAAGACACTTTTTCATTCCCCATTGAAAGTTTGGGCACTATAAAATTACTATATTTTTAAGACTTTTTACTAATACCCGTAAACTGAATGGACAATGAAAAAGTGAAACCGAAAGAAAGGGATCAACTAGACAGTGCTGCCAAGATTCATTAGTTTTATTCTATATAATCAATTTTCTGCTATTCTTCCAACACCTTATTCAATGCTTCCAACATTTGCAATGACTTTTACTTCTACTTTCTCTTAAAATGCATATATTTATATGCAACAGTGAAAATAAGTTAGGGAATTGCTAGAAAATTAGTGACTTATGATCAGTTGTGATAGTTGTTTTGTTTTATTTTATTAGAACAACCTTAGTTGAAAATCTGACAAATCCAATACAGTTCTCCCAGACAGTCTCATTTTTCTTTCTGGGTCTAACACCACATTTGTATTGCATAACCTTCTACTGTGAATGTGCACCTAATGGGGTGTGGGCTGTACCCACACTTACTACCTTACTACTGCTACTTCTGACCTCCTTCACTATCTGGCAGACAGAAGCCCCACATGTGAGGAATGGCAACCTGGGCTCTTGGCACTATTCATTTCAAGAAAGATTGAACTCATCATCTTATGTCCTAATCCCTATTCTGAAGACACATGTGCTTCTCTCTCCACAGTATGCCACAGGGAGTTAGAAGCACAGAAGCCATGTCTGACAGCTCAGTGGAGAGCTGCAAGTCTCTCCGTACAAACAGGAAACAGTGTGGACACTACTGGGTTCCTCATCAGTCCCATGAACGGGAAAATTCTCCACTTAGGACTGCCTGAGACAAAGAAATAGTACTGCAGCAGCATCCAGGAGACAGTTCGGTGCCAAACACCTTACTAGAATTATGTTTCTTCATACTACTTCTGATCTTCTGGCTCTCGACTTCTACATGCCTGGCTACCCACAGTCTAGCTCAAAGGGGGAGGATGGAAAACAGATTCACCCTGAGTTAGAAAATGGGCTGTATTAGTGTTGACTAGATGAATTTAAAGTACTTAAACAACAATTTGGATAAGCTGTCTCAGTTTAAGGACACTGAAATGTTTTGCTAAGGAGGATGAGTTATGAAGTAGACAAAACCTCCTTTCTCTTAGCAATTGTAAAGCCGAAATTAAAAGGCTACAATCAAGGAAGTATGGAAAAGGGAAAAAAATAACAACCCTTTATTAAAGGATATAAGTATATTGGCAAAACCAGCAAAAGAACACAAAAACAACTTAACAATAATCCTGTACCCTAAAGTCCCCTTCAAAAAGGAAAGAGTCTGATGCTTCTCTGTTGGATCACTGGAGGTGCAGAGCCTGCAGCGCTCTGTGTTGCTTAGCAGGGAGTGCTGTTGGGCTCTCGTGGTTGCCACGTGAGGCCCTGGTGCACAGGAGAAGCTGACAATGGAGATTCCTCCCTCCACACTGAGGAGGGGAAGGAAGGAAAGAAGGGCGGTTTCTTTCCCACAAAACTCACGCTTTCTGTGGCTGGCTGTGGTTGGGACTCCCCCTCCATCCTCCACGAGCACAAACTGCTGCCAAGACACGGGATCAGAGGAGGGAAAAAGAAAAAAAATTACCCCCTCCGCAAAAGGTTCCTCTGCAGGATGGGCCAAACCTCTCCAATGAAATCTGAGCAGGTCCAGCTGGCAACAGAGCAGATCACAGGCAAGCCAAGACCAGAGAACAGCCAGATGACCAGGTTGAGAGCAAAACAGTCTCAGCACCTTTCCAACACACACCTTGCCCCTGTTAAAGCAAAAAGTGAAGTACCTCTTTCCAAAGTGAGGAGGGGAGAAAAACTCCTTCCCCTCCCCACACCCCCCCACACACACCAGCCTTAGAGAAGGCTATCAGCCTAGCATGCAGGTCTGCCAGCTAGTTCTTTTGTATAGTCAATTACCCCTTCCCCCTCCCTCGTTCAACACCTTCTTTTACAGTGGGACAAGGGAAAGAGAAATTTGTGCTTGGATTTTTAGAACAAATAAACCTATGACATAGGCGGATTTGGTTTGTTAAATGAGAAGGATGACTTCTCCCCCTGGAAATGCATCTACCTGAATGGGCTTGCAGCTAGTAGGTGCTGTCCACACTCTCTTCCATCTTTGTCAGTGATAAGGAATTCTTTAGTCCTGAACAAATGATCTAATACTTTGATGAATTGCTGAATTAATATTTACCTGAATATTTTACGGCTTTTCTAACTTCACCGATGTTTTATATTATGTCCTGTACTAGAAACAAGATAAATATATTAGCAGGTTAAGATTAGTTTAGTGTAATCTATTAGTAGTGAAAGGATTTGTTGAATGAAATATGTCAGGAATTTGTAGTAGCTGTAAGACATTATAAACATAAAAATATATAAGTTTTAGTCATAGGACTCTGAGGGGAAAAAGAAAAACTCTTGATATGAAGGAAACCAGAAAACACAATAGTTAGGGGATAATTTAATGCATGGAAACATTTTGCTTCTCTTTTTTTTTTTAGTTATTGGTATATATGAAACAACTTTTTGTGTACGTTCCTCCATATTAATGCATTCTAGATAAATATTGCACAAGTGTTTGATTTTTATTTCCTTAAACAGTTGCCAGGATAACATACTAGGGAATCAAATATATTACTCCATATGTGGCAGACAAAGCCATTGGTAGCTTAAACCTGTCCAGTTTCTTTGACATTGTTAAAGTTGCAGCCAATAATTTTAGCAGTGCACTTCCATAATTTTTCTGAAAAAGACCAGCAAATATCAGTTTTGACCAAGGCATTAATATTTATTATTGCAGTCATTCCAAACCGTTGTTTCTAGAAATCTGAAGATTGTTTCGCCTCAGTGTATGACTGTGGTGGTTTGAAAAAGGTTTTTTCCCAGGAGCTATTTTTTTCCATACTGGACCAATTAACAACTTGTACGCTCGTGCAGAAGTTACGTATTCATAGAAACAGAAGAGAAGAGGTTAATTTTTGGTTGTGTGGCTAGAGGCAGAAGCAGCCATGGTCTGAGCGTGCCTGATGTGGAGCAGGGCTGGGGGACCTCTGCCCCCCCCAGCTCCTACCGGCTGGGCCAGGAGCAGCCAGCCATACAGTGGAGCCCACCCTGAAGGATCAAGAAAGGCCTCCAGGTTGAATTTACTCCATTTCGCAGAGATGGGGGAGAAAAATGGCAGCAAAATGCTCAATCAGCCAGGCAGAAACCTGTGACCAACAGACAGACACAGCGCTGGAACTGAGCCAGCGAGGGGTGGCCGGAGCAAGCCGAGCTCTTCAGCTATGAATTCTGAGGTGGAGGCAGTCACGAAACAAACTTCTGCAGAGGAGTAGCCTGAGCTATCAGAACAGCTCAGAACAGAGAGGCCCCCTGCAAAAGGTCGGCAGCACCCGTGAATCAGTTGGAATCAATTCTAGGGTAAGAACTAAACTAAGAACCCTTAAAATTCTTTTACCCCTTCGAAGAAACTCCCCAAAGGCTCAGGCTTGAGGGAGCCAGGATTTTCACAAAGTAAAAACAGGGGATGAAGACAAGATAAGAGACACTTAACAGGACCACAAGAAATTAATTTAGAAGAACTATAGTTTGAAAGTGAAAAAAGGACTTCTCCTTTCTTCTTGGACTCTTTTTGAAAGAAAGGAGCGACTTAATCTAATGTAGTATATTATTTTACTGTAAAAGAAATAATTAAGTTGCTACATGTATATATGTATGTAAATAAAACTTGTAATATTTTCCCTTCCCCCCTTATACCAAGGTGTGTATGCGTGTGTCTGAAAAGTTCTTCTCGTTATCAAAGAAGTATAGATGAGTACAAAACAGAACAGAGGCATCTGACAGAAATGAACACTACCAAGTGAGAAAAAGTCATTGTATGGGATTTTTATTAATAGGTTAGTCAGATCGTTACAGGAAATATTTTTCATATTTGTCAAGCTAAAATGCTGTGGAGTTTATTTTTAGAGTGTTCATGGCTTATTTAGAGTTAAGACCTATCATTTCCAGTAGCTTTCATTCTCAGTATAAGGATGCCCATTCTTGTACCCAAGTGACAATCTCATTAACAAAAACTCTGTTAATGTGCACATCAGCATAAGTATACTATAAATCGACTTTTGCTGTAGTCTAGATAACATTTTTAAAGGACTGTTTCTATCTTGGGTGGAGGAGAAAATTGTTAAAGAATGGTCTGTTGGGACCTGTAACCATGGTAACTAGAAAGTCGACTTGCTATAATTTGTTGTAATTTAGAAAATCTAACGCTGATTTACTTTTTACTTCACAAAGTATAATGGAATCTCCAATAAAGAATCCATACAAAAAAGTGTTGTGCTTCTATGTAGTGTTGAAATTCACTTAAAACATATTTGGGGAAAATAATATGAAATTTAAATAAGTTTTTGTTTTCAACTTATTGTTAAAAGAATTGTGTCATGATGATACTACCTATGAAGTTACAGTATATTTATCCTTCCTTGTGAGTATCTATGAAATATTTGTGTAGGACACTTTTAATAATGCTCTAGTGACAATTCTGACTACATCTGCTTGTGTGCTCTTGTTCCACCATGGACAGTACCATATCCTTCCATGATGTTGCTGTATTTCCACTTTAGGCAGTTGTTTTGCACCAGTACCTGACACCTACATCCAAGACAGCTAGAAAGGATAAAAACTAAAAGCTAAAACTAAGGTAGCCCTATATCCCTAAGCACTGTTTGAGGAACTAAATGGGAGGGAGAGATTCCTGCAAACCAAAGTTCTTTCGGAAGCAGGGGAAAAAAAGGGAAACAGAAATTTTAAGTCAACTCTTTCCAAGTTGGAAGAATGAGTTGTTTCCGTTAATTACATTTTAGAATTGAGGGTCCTTTGAAGTCAAGGATTAGCAACCTTCCTACTTTGGGATTAAAATAAAATAGCTAATTAGCCCCTAAGAGAGAAAAGGAGTCCCACAAATTTGAGCTTTTGGCTTTGTTTTATGTTTCCATGACCTCTGAGAATTATGGATGTTTTGTTTTGAAAGTAAAGGACCATTTTGTGGGAAACTGTAACTCAAGGGGGTTCCTGTATGATCTGATTAGAACCTGTGGTGTCTTTGTGCAGAGATTGTCCAAGTGCAGATTTCTAAGAATTAAGGCCCAGATACTGAAAGAAAATTACTTCTTTCAAATGCTTTGGTTCTCAGTGCTTGCTGAACAAAACATATATTCTCCATATACCTTTCAATTATAGTAATTGCCTTATTCAAGAAAAGACATTTTTATAATTTGCTCATAATTCCAAGGCAAGGATGGCATTTACTGTTAATTCTTGAGGGAAAAACAAATTACAGTCTCTTCTTATACTATTCCTTTCTTTGACATTCTTTGGAAGATCTCTTTTCTGCTTCGGTTGTGAAATAATAGCCTGTTTTGGTATCTAAAGTTCACAGACCGGTTTAGACAGCATGTACACAACCCTCAATGTGAATATTTGCAAATTTAGCGGAAAAAGGTTTTGAATACACTGAGTTAAAAAAAAGAATGGGTGAACTTCATATTACTATTTGTCATGTCCACACCAATAATTGATGGCAGTTTCAGAAACCGCCATTAACTTAGAATATCACAAGTGAAATGGAGTTTGTAATATCAATCAAAATTTGAATATAGGAACAGATTAAATAGTTTTTTTTGTTGAAACCTATCCATTTGAAGAATCACCCAAAAGACAAGCTGTCTTTTTATAGAATTTATGTGCTTTGAAGCATCTTTCTTTCTATCAAGAGTGAATATATGATATAAATTCATAAAGATCAATTTCTATAAAATACGTCTAAATTTTATGAAAGAGTCATAATGGAAGAAAACAAAGTGATACAATTAGTGCAAATCAATCAGTATGAAGCAAGAAGAGCTAAGAATATCTTCTACCCATATTTCTACTCATCAAAATTTAGCACTTTCTCCAACACAGTTTCATTTGGGATCTTCTTACAAATGATCTTTGAAGTGTAGCTCAATCTCATATATGACATTTTGTCAATAAATATCTTTGAAAATCAGTATGTTTGTGAGAAAAAATGTCAGCAGGCTTTCTCCTGCAGGTGTACATCTACCACTCTACTAAGTATTAGCTCTTCTTGGAGTTCCTCTTAGAGTTTTTGTTTTATTATGTTATTATTTCTGGGGAAAAGACTTTCTTATATGGGAATTATAATATTGGGGCAGCTCAAAATATTGAATTGGTTTAAAAATAAAATTCCCTTAATAAAGAGAGACCTAAGTCAAAGGGTAGTATATCATTATATAATTAAAAGGTACATTAAATATTCATATGCACAAGAGATAAGGCTTCAGATGTTCAAATTTAACTTTTGAATCTCTGATTTTTGATGAGGAAAAATTAATTTTGCATTAATGTAGTCTCTTACTTGAAACTTAAAAGGAAGAAAAATAATTTCCATTGTCCTTTTTACAATAATAGATGGAGTTGCAAGTTTGGGGTGTTTCAGGTTTTGTTGGGGATTTCTTGTTTTTGTTCTTTTTTTTTTTTAACCAACTTAGACTACTTTTATGCTGTTCTTATTTTGTCTCTGATTGCATAGTTAATTTGAAATGAAATTATTCTAATTTAAAGTCAAATCACTCTTCTTTTCTCTTTCATTTAAAGCCTCTTTGTGTCATGTAACCTTTCTCTAGAAGAAAGCTTTTACATTAACATTTCAATAGTGGGTCTGGTTTCATACAAATATATAATTTGAAACAGCAACAACCAGAACCTTCATAAACTACTGAAAATAGATATCTTTCTACAACTAGAGGGGGAAATCATATTTTCTATAAATAGTGCTCAGAGTATTTGGTTTTTTTCTTCTGCTCTTAGCTGGAATATGACTTAGTCCTGGCAGTATTACACCTGACATAAAATACAATTGGACAATCTTCTATACAAGGTTTTACCATAATTAATTTAATGAATGATAATCTAATTAATGTTCTGTCAATCAATTATCACTTTTTCTCAAAGTCTGTGAGAGTATATTCTGTTTGAAAGCTACTCATGTCTCCACAGTGTACTGTCTGTGCTCCTGTATGTTTGAACCAAACCACTACCCTCCCTCCCTCCCTTCTTCCCAGTTTTCAGAGATATACCCATTTAAAATCTATGACATGTTGCCATAAGGTAAAGATCAGAAAAAATGGCGGTGAGACATGTGGATAGTACAAAAGGAAGGTTTTATGGCAACACTGTTTTTTGTAGTTGTGGACAAGGTGTATGGGAAAGGAAAGGTCATATAGGATGGAGGAAGATGAACTTGACAAGAAGAGGACTTGTGTCAGGAGCTAGAAATGTAGGTCTTGGAGGACAGAGGAAGAAGGCATGAAACCTGATCAGCAACAACAGGAGTGATTGAGAATAGTTGAACTGATGGAGGAAAGGTCTACCATGCAGGGGGACCTCAACAAATTAGAAGAATGTATTGAGAAATCTCACTGAAGTTCAACAAAAATAAATGTAAATACTTGCTTCTGAGATAGAATAACCCATTAAGCAACATTGTCTGGAGACTGATTGGATAGGAGCAGCATTGAAGAAAAGGAGCTAGGGGTCCTGGTGGATCAAATTGTGCATGATTTAGCAGTGTGACTTTGTGGTAATGAAAACTAACACCATATTAGTAGCCCCTTCTAATATTAGTCTATATTAGCAAGAGTGGAGCCTGCAGGTCAAAATGTGATTATTCTTTTCAACAAAGGACTGATGAAACTAAATCTTGAATACTGGTTTCCATTTGGGACTCTCAGTACTGTAGAAACATTGACAAACTTGAGACAGTCCAAAAGAGGATCACTAAGACTGTTAGGGAACTACAGCACAGGACAAACAAAAAAGGCTGAAGCTGTGCTAGTTTAGCCTAAAGAGGAGAAGAGATGGGAATAGCGAAGATAACTCCACTCTTCTATTCCCAAATGCAGATTACAGACAGGAACAGACTCTTTTTTACTGTGGAAGAAGAATAGTTGCAGGTTACACCAATGGAATTTATAATGAGTTATGAGAAAAATGGGTCTTACTGAGAGTGGTTTGACAGCAGAGAAAGTGTTCAGAGTTGTGTAATCTCCACCCTTGGCGATTTCCAAAATTCACTTGAAGAGCTCTCTGTGCAACCCATCTAACTTTGAAGCTAACCCAGTCATGAGCAAGAATTTGGACTTTCAGAGATCCCTTGCAAATTAATTTATCCTATCTTTCTGTCTTTCTATTTAAAAAAAAAAGGAGAGAAAAAGTTTTTTTGTTTCTTTTTATCTATTGTGATTGAAAGCTGTAACTCCATGCCTTATAAGAATTCCATATCTCTGCCAAATGTCTAAGACTTTAGTCTTTGTGGCTTTGCAGTTTTGACATGATAAAAAGCAGTAATTGGAAAACTAGCTCTGTTCTAGAAAGCTGCTTTAGAAAACTTGAAACATCTCTACATTTTTATGATGGTGCGTTTTAGTCCGCCTTGCCTGAAGGGTTTAGCTATTGTAAGCAAATTATAGTTTGCCGAGGGCATAATGACTGCACATAATAAATATTTTGCTGGTCTACTATTTGACTGTAGTTGGCAATCTGGTTGTGTGATGCTGCACACCTGGCACTGTGTTTCAGGGAGGTATATCATGGACATCTCAATTTTTTGACCTACCAGAAATTTTCTTTTAAAGGTATTAACTTGCGTCTCTGCTCTATAACCTACCAAAACTATTTATAGAAATGAACTTTTACCAACTAAGTAAATTATAAATGTGCATTTGATTCTCAAGTTGCAGTAGGATACGCACATCACTGACGTTGGCAGCTAGTCAAGCTGAGATCAGTGCACAGTGTGCACTAATCTGCAGTAAAATTATGACTTTATTCAAGCAAACTATTTCACAACTTTTTTTTTTTTTTTAAATACATACTAAATTGCTGCTCATTTGGTACTGTGCAAGTACTTCTGACTTACTCACATCCTTAGTATGAGCCATGTTTGTTCTCTTTACCGAATCAAGTCATTACCCGACTTGAGTGAGAGGTTGTTCCTAGAACCATAGAATCACAGAATGGTTTAGGTTGGAAGGGACCTTAAAGATCATCTAGTTCCAACACTAGGCCACAACTTCCATGGGCAACCTGTCCCAGTGCCTCACCAGCCTCACAGTAAAGAATTTTTTCCTAATAACTAAGGTTTTCCCTAGTCTTCAGCAGTCTATTGTCCTAAAATGATGCCATTCAAATGGGAGCTATCAAGATTTTATTATTTGTGGTCTAGGAGACCCATGGCATTGCCTTGATATCGTATACTCTAGGACATTTAATGATGCAGCAACTTCATACCCTCAATTAGAATTCTGGTTGAATATAGAGAGATTCCCTGAATTGTTATATCCACAAGTCACGTCTCCTGTGTTACATAAATGAAGTGTAAAAATGGCTTACAGCTCCATGGCTTACAGCTCCTGTAAGATGCACTGCTGTACAAAGAGCTGCTCATAAAATTACCAGATAGAATGAACAGATTAAGAACATTCATGCTGTTACTTTCAGTGGATTAAATCTCCATGCTTTTTATTTCAAGTTTATCAGTCCTTTGTACTGCAGAATGAAAAAAATCACAAACCCTGTCCAGTAAGCCTCAACAGCAGGAAACCTTATCATGCCAAAGAACTTTCATTGCAATGAAGAAACTACTGAATTTTTAGAGATACCAAATTGCACTTCCTAATTATGTACTATTTCAGTTCTTCTTAAACTGAACATAGAGATTTATTAAATGATGTATTCAAAAGTTTAGAAAAAGTATCACAAATATTCTAAGCCATGTTATTCATTCTGTCTAAATTGTAGTATGCACTCTGTATAATACACCTTAATATACACCCACACGATATAATTTTTGCTAAAGGTGACTGTATGACATAATGTGGGTTTTTTTCAAATTCCATGTCTTAATAAACAAAGAGATTTTACCATTGACTTACCGAATGCCCAAAAATTCCAAAGTACTTTGTGCTTTACACTAGATCACTTAAACAAGGAAGGAGTAGTTTTCATAAAGATAGAAGACACACAAATGTGAAACCATAATAGAAACCCTTGCATGACATTAACTCTGACATGCTGTATGAAGTGGCTTTCATAACTATTAGATCTTATACAATTATAAATTTTCAATTGTAATTTGCATTGACAAACTGTAGGCAGTTTTTTTGAAAACAGGCACCTGGTAGTTCTTCCTAGCAGAAAGGAAGTAAAACATCAGTGGTGTCCTTTTTAAGAAAGTAAAATAAACTTCAATTATTTTCTCTAATAAAGGCTCAAAGTTGTTCCACATCAATATCAAAACCTAAGAATTATGAATAGATGATGAATAGATGATTCTAAATATGTATCATGTGTCTAATACCAGTGGTATCAAAGTTTGCCAAATCTTTTCAGGGTATGGTTTGTTTTGTCAGACTAATTTTAAAAAAGAATGATGTCTTGTAGGAGTTTCAAGCCAACATATGTTTATGGCAGCTAACGTATTCTGGAATTACTATGGAAGTTGACATCATTTCTACCTCACCCATGTTCTGTATCCCACTTCTCACCTCCTTCTAGAAATAGTTGTTTTCATTGCCGAACACCTTGAGTCTAAATCCCTGTTGGGGCACCCAAACAGGTGATGTTTCTGCTGTCAGTCTGTACCTTAATCCACAACATGAAAGATAGCAGGAAAATATTTTATTTAGAATATTACCTTAGCTTGAAAAGTAACCTAGGCTGCAAAAATAATTTTTAAAAAGTCTATAAATCTGAACTATTTTATTTATAATCCAAAGAAAGCAATATATAGGTCCTTAATTTAAATGCTAGAATTTTCAAATTTCAATCAATAAAAGTAAGGGCTACTGTTAGTTTCATAATAATGGTGTATCTAGCTAGGTAAGAAGTGTTAACAAGTATTTTCTGATAGGAAAACCCTTACACTTTGCATATTTGCTGTATGAGGCCTAGCATGAGACCAGTGGATATTTGAGGTCACATTCAGCAGAGCTGAGAAAAATCTCAAAATTCTCAGTTCAGATCAGGTATTAATTTTCTCATGCAACACAACCAGCTAGTACTAATATGAGACAATAGTGACCATCCTTTTAACTCCATCTTATCCTCAACAAACTTCTTCGTGGAAGTATAAACAGCTGCCAGGATAGGTAGGACAGGAACACATTCTTCTGGCTTATGGATCAGTGCTTCCCCTAGGCTACAGGGAGTTTATTTCTTGGAAACGTATAGCTGAAGGATACTAATTTTGTCCTAACTAGCCAGACAACAGACAGCAGGATTTGACTGAAGACCTGATACTTGGAATTACAAAAGCCTTAATGTACCTTTCCTCCTAATCACTAAACACTCATGCGGAATTAAGCTCTTAAGATTTTTGTCTTCATCTGTGTTTGATGTAGTATTCTGCTAAACATCCTCATTTTGGATAGAAATTAAGGACCAGAAGCTTATTTTTTTCCTTTTATTTTGTTCAAATTATTGTCTCTTTAAGGTTCTTTCCCTAACACATCTTAAAGGTTACAAGCATAACAAATTTTACAGGGTGAATTTTTATCTACTTGATTTTAACTTGTCTTTTTGAGTTTGTGATATATCTGTACAAATTTTGTTAAAGTCATGACAGAAGGGATTCATTATATTACCAAATGTGTGCAAGGTCAAAACTTCCCTGGAATTCTTTATCACCCTATCACAAGTCATAGCATCATTGTCACTGAAAGGCATTAAGTCAAAAAGTCAGTCTTGTTTTCTCTGATTTTAGCAGATATATCTGGATGCAGGGTAATTCTTGACCCTATTCCTTGCCACTTCCCAGGGACTTGCATACTTTTGTATCTGACAGCATAACAACACAGGTTGTTGCTCTCTAACCTATCTCTATCAAGATGAGACAGCATTAACACTAAGGCTGCATTAAACCAGGCCATGCTGCCAATTTAAGAACAACTTTTGGACTTAGATCCATGCTGCACTGTGTTTGTGATGAAGGGCATTGAGGCTGGTATCCGTTTAACCCATTTCAGCTCTAGGCAGCATGTAACATCCTAGTGCAACTTGAATGATCACAGCTTTTTTTTGCATGTGTGCTGGTTTTGGCTGGAGTAGAATAGTGGTAGTTAATATGGATAGTAGTTAATATGGGGCTATGTTTTGGATTTGTGCTGAACACGAGGTTGATAAAATGTTTTTGGTGTTGCTGATCAGTGCTTACATGGAGCCAAGGTCTTTTCTGCTTTTTATACTGCCACGCTGGCAAGGAAGTTGAGGGTGCATGGGAGGCTGGGATGAGATGCAACCAGAACAGGTGACCCAAACTGATCAAAGAGATATTTCATCCTTTATGCCATCCATATGATCAGTATATAAAGTGGGGGGAAGAAGGAGGGAGGAGGGGACATTAGAAGTGATGGCATTTGTCTTCCCAAGTAACCATTACACGTGATGGGGCCCTGCTGTTCTGGAGATGGCTAAAAACCTGCCCACCCATGGGAAGCAGTAAATTAATTTTCCAGCTTTACCCTTCTGATTCTCTCCCTGATCTTACTGGTGGGAGAGTAAGCGAACGGCTGTGTGGGGCTTACTTGCTGGCTGGCATGGGTCCTTAAAAGGTGACCCCATACTTCTGGTATGATTTACAGTAGGTCAAGCAATGCTTCATTTATGGCTTTTCTATCAGTTCTTCATTCACTGGATAGATCTGATGGTTCTTTACCAAAACACCTAAAGGTCTCTGTATCTGAGAACAGGAGCTCTAGGACATCATCCAAAAGCCATTAGGTCCTGGAAGATCCTGTTTACTTCAAGATTGAATAAGTCTCTAATAGAACATGTCATTATACTGCCATGGTGTTGATGAGACAGGGGAAGAAGCTGAACTGTTGAAGATTAGTCAGGGCAGCTTATGGCCTTTATGCTTCAAAGTATGTATGCAGTTGCCAAACCAATTTTTTTTTTTTTTTTTTTTTGCTAATCATAGAATCATAGAATCATAGAATCGATTGGGTTGGAAAAGACCTCCGAGATCATCGAGTCCAACCCTTGGTCCAAATCCAGTCCATTTACTAGATCATGGCACTCAGTGCCACGTCCAATCTGCGTTTAAAAATCTCCAGGGATGGTGAATCCACCACCTCTCTGGGCAGCCCATTCCAATGCCTGATTAGCCTTTCTGTAAAGAATTTTCTCCTGATACCCAACTTAAATTTCCATTGGCGGAGCTTAAGCCCGTGCCCCCTTGTCCTATTGCTGAGTGCTTGAGAGAAGAGACCAACCCCCACCTGGCTAGAACTTCCCTTCAGGTAGTTATAGACGGTGATGAGGTCACCTCTGAGCCTCCTCTTCTCCAGGCTAAACAACCCAGCTCCCTCAGCCTCTGCCCATAGGACTTATGCTCCAGTCCCTTCACCAGCCTTGTTGCTCTTCTCTGGACCCGCTCCAGCCCCTCAATATCCTTTCTGAACTGAGGGGCCCAGAACTGAACACAATACTCAAGGTGTGGCCTCACCAATGCAGAGTACAGGGGAAGGATCACTTCCCTGGTCCTGCTGGTCACGCTATTTTTGATACAGGACAAGATCCCATTGGCCTTCTTGGCCACCTGGGCACACTTGGCTCATGTTGAGCTTCCTGTCAATTAGTACCCCCAGGTCCCTTTCTACCTGGCTGCTTTCCAGCCACTCAGTGCCCAGCCCATAGCACTGCATGGGGTTGTTGTGGCCAAAATGCAGGACCCGGCACTTGGCTTTATTGAACTTCATCCCATTGGAATCAGCCCATCTCTCCAGTCTATCCAGATCCCTCTGCAGAACCCTCCTGCCTTCCAGCAGGTGAACACTCCCTCCCAATTTGGTGTCATCAGCAAATTTGCTGATGATGGACTCAATCCCCTCATCTAAATCATCAATAAAGATGTTAAACAGGACTGGACCCAACACAGACCCCTGGGGAACACCACTAGTGACTGGCCGCCAGCTGGATGCAGCTCCATTCACCACCACTCTCTGGGCCCGACCCTCCAGCCAGCTCCAGGAGAGGATGCATTTGTCCAAGCCATGGGCTACCAGCTTTTCCAGGAGTATATTATGGGAGACAGTGTCAAAGGCCTTGCTGAAGTCTAGATAGACCACATCCACAGCCTTCCCCTCATCCACCAGGTGGGTCACCTGATCGTAAAAAGAGATCAGGTTGGTCAGACCAAGCTGCTAGAAACAAATAGTGATGTAAGTTGCTAGAAACAAATAGTGATGTAAGTTGAGAATGGGAAAGTTGTTACCACAAATAGTTTGAGGAATGAGCTAATGTCCATCTTTCAAAAAAAAACTTCTTAAAAGAACTGTTTTCTGATACTAAATGTCAAGAACAAAACTTGGTTAGGGTTTGCAGTAAATCTTTCCTTTTTAGTGCTAAGTATCTGAGTGACTATTTATTCTAATAAACATTAGACAAATAGCAGCATGAATAACCTCAAGCAGATACAATTTAACGTCAATCTCATTAGTCAGAAAGTGGCAATACTTTCTTCCTGATCCGGGACCTTTCCATACTGCTTATAGCTGCGTGGACAAGTTATTTAAATTATTTCATCAAAAATAATTCCTAGATGATAAAGAAATGCTGTGAAATGCATTTTCTTGAACACAATTACTTTGTTTTAAAGTGTTGTTATGCATTCCATGCAACAGAATTAGCACTTACATTCATCCAACATGTTTCCCACGCTTTGCTCATGTGGCAAGAACGGATCAACCCATGTGCTCCTTCCCCTCTGCTGAACTCAACAAATGCTCTGTGCAGAACTCCAGCAGATGGACCTATTCACTTCTAATGACACATGTTCTTTTATGCAGCATTTTATAGCTCGTGCTTGTTGGGTTTGCATTTTAATAGATGCACTAAAAAAGAGATTATCCATGCAGTTCAGCTCATCACTTCAAAAAGGTGAAAGGTGTCACGAAAAATAAATAACTAAAAAGAGGATGAGGCCAAATGCCTTGACTTCAGTGAGATCATGAGAGATTTATGCCTGCTGATGTATACTTTTTGTGTATAATAACCTCAAATAAAGAATGGCGTATATTCTTTTAAAAATAAGGAACACTATTTTATATTCTATTCAAATATTTTTTTTTTGTATGACTTACAGACCTGAGCTGTAATCAAATCACTTTTCTGGATGTACTGAATTCCATTCTGCCGGTCCTTTTTTGGAGAGTCTCTGAGATGTGGATTAAATTCACTCTGACACAAAGGTCTTAATTAATAAAAGCAAGAAAGTGCTATTTAAAACCCCCTATATTTAAGACCTATTCAGGATAGAATTTAATGTGTAGTCAGCATACTTGCTTCTGTGGCCAAATCTAAATCCACTTTGCAAGGAAAGGATAACAATGCTAAGGAAATTTGTACAGTAGATGTAAAACAAAGAGACTTGAAAGATAGTAGCTAATAAAGAGTAGAACAGGAATATAAGAGAAAAACATGCAGGCATCAGCTTTAGAGAATCTTTCCACAGATATGCTAAACAAAAAAGGAGGTTATTCAAATTTATGTGCATCTCTGTCACTTGGAATATTTTGAAGTATTTAAAGTGATCTTCCCCTGTTTGAAAACAGAAAAAAACCCAATGTGAATACGTTCCTGAATGTTCCAAACAGTATTGTTTTAAATAATGTCTTCGAGAATACAGCAAAAATGGATTAGGCATCTCTTAATTAAAGAAGACTTTGAGTGAAATTATGTTTTGACTCTGGGTTTTGCGATAGCAGGGCTGTGGGCCAGGATAGAGATTTGGGAGCTTAATAGTTCTGACAGCTCTCTAGTAGCTACTGTGAGCTCTGATTCACTCTACTTTGCTAGTAAGGATGTACTTTCATCACTTGATGTTAAAAAAGTAGTCCTATAATTGGCAGCATCAATTGTCTGGGGACTGAGAGGGAGGAATTTTAAATACATCTCTTCAGGCTAAAAGGATACGCAATGTTTTTTCAGTTTTAACAGAGATACACTTACAGGAAGCTTTATTCTAATATTGTCGAAGATTCATCTTTTTTTTATATTCTTGTTTTTGGAGGTTCAGAATGTTCAAGACATAAGCTAAAAGCTTACAATCTCAATTGCCATCAGGTAGTCTGCTTTTGTGGGGTGTGGGAATTTACTTGGAGGCTGAAACTTACAGGTATGTCTTTTGATTTCAAAGAGGGCAATAATTTTGTTCATATTTAACTGCTAGAGTCATCCAGTCTGGTTTCTTAAGGTCACGGGGTGCAAGGACGCACTGTGGGAAAAGTCTTTGGGTTTTTCAGAAAACCCCCATGAATACTGAATAGTTGAGAGAAATAGCATTTATTGTAAAATGACTTCTTGGGTGCTCCTCACCATGGTGTGTGGCTGCAGCAGGAGTAGAAGAGAGGATCTGGCATCCTTTCTCTTTCTCTGAACTGTCAAAATCCTCCTACATCCTGATGTTTACACCAGAACTCTCTACCATATGTTCAGTCATCACTTGGACTCTGCAGCATATTTCCTTCTGTGTATTATGGAGTTTTCTTGTCTTACAAAGTCTTTTCTTGTTTGAAGCAGAAGTACAAGCTTTTCTACCTTTCTAGAATGATTTTGACAGCTGTAAAATTCTACTGACTGCAAGAATACAAAATATAATCTGACCTGAATCAGTGATAATCCCCATGTGTATAGAGAAAGAAAAAAATAGGCCTGTTTAAATATCAAAATCTTTGCTAAAATGATGTGAAGGGACAATTTGAAGCAAAAAAAAAAAATAAGTTAAGCAATAGAATAAAAGTGTATTTCTATGTAGTGGTGTAACTCAAGAACCAGGTGATTTAATCAGAAAAATAACTGATCTGATCTGTGATTTATTTAAATTTCTTCTTTTTATGCTCTAAAGAAAAATAAAGAAATGAGGAAATGTGAAGAAAAAAGTTTTAAAATCAAGAAGGTTGCACATTTTGGTTTTAGATTATTTTTACTCTCTAATGATGAATATAGTTCTATATTTCTTCTAAACTCAGAGTTATATGTAGAAAAAGTTGGATGAAGTAAATCTACATATATCAGCTATGAAAAACAGGTTCATATATAGGAGGTTCATATATAGGAGGTTCTTAAGTCCTTCTTTTTGACAGGTTAAAAACCTAGAGGCCCTGTTTTATTCTTTTCCCAGAATTTGCAACTGATTTTACATTGAAACTCAATATTGGCTGAACAGGGAGGTAAATATTACAAGAGAATAAGATATTTCAGAAATTATGATTGTTAGATTGCTAAATTTCCTTGTACACTTGTGTGCATAGGGATGATTACATCATGCTCTTCAGACCATTACACCCAACAACAAGTAAGGAGCAGATCTTCTAAGAGTAGCTCATTCACTAAGCTGCAGCATCCCCATAATGGAAGGGGGCAGAAAAGACCCAAAGGCAGATAAGTAGAAAGAATGACTCAGAAAATCTTACCTTGGTTTCATTACTCCTAGAAAATTATTATTGTCTCTGAAAATGGTCAGTTTTAGTTTAAGATCATTATTTTCTCTGAATTTGAACCAAACATAATTTGGACAGGTTATTCGGGAGTGAGTAGCAATCTTCTGGACCCAGTCCTACCAGTTATTCTTCCAGGAGTTGCACAAGTATGTTTGTTTTCAAGATACCCAATTTTGAATCACTGGTTGCATTAAAATTTATCTTGCTTATCTATTACTGAGTTAGCTAAACAGACTGTGCAAAACTTCTCTTTTTAAATACCGTGTATTTAATGTGATAGCTGTATAATCAGTTTGTCCAACAATTTCCTAGTGAAGTTTGGCCTATAAACCTTGGGTCATAGCAATCAATTCTGTGAAACTTAAAATTTGTCAGGTTTCAACAGGGTACAGAATTTGTCCGTTGTTTCACCTCAAACTTGCATGCTCTAAAGGAAAAAATGCTTTTCACAGAAATACCGTGCAAAACATTCTCAGTGAGAAGGTTCACATGGTGAGGGCTTAGTTTCTCTTTCTGGCAAATTATCTGCAGAAGACTTCACTGCTTATCCGTTTGTGAGGGATTCCAATTCAACTCATCTGTTCTGGAGTTGCATTTTGCTGCCAGTTATTCTGAGACTTGTCATATACTGCAGAATGTCAGCCTGCAGATCACCAATAAGGTCTTCTCCTGTGCACAGTGCCTCCAGTATCTGTTATTTGCAGTCTAAGATTACCATGCTGAGCAATATGATAATTTTCTGTGATTTAGATTTATATAAAAGCAAAAGATTGTACACAGTGTCTGCTCTCTGGAAAAGTGTATAGCAATGCTTCTTATTGGTTTGAATAGGAATACAATTAGGTCGATTAACTACTAGCTATATCA
The DNA here is from genome assembly GCF_003945725.1 of Corapipo altera. NCBI lineage: Eukaryota > Metazoa > Chordata > Aves > Passeriformes > Pipridae > Corapipo > Corapipo altera. Next base: position 15,503,392 of record NW_020884874.1, read on the forward strand.
CTGAAAAAATATAATGGCAATAAACTGGTTTGGGAAAGGCACTTCTGTGTGCTCTGCTGTAGTACCTTGGAGAAATACTGTGCAGATGCCTAGTATAAAATCAAGATGCAAGGAACTCTTAGGGTTTCTAATTTTTTATTTTTGGTCTAGTTTTTCTAGTTTATTCATATATTATTTTTAGTATTTTGTAGAAAACTCAATCATGGCTTAGGTCTCTATGTGTGAATACCAAACCAAATTATATTTGATGCCTTTAAAGTCTGACCGCATGTCAGGAAATTTCCGTGTCAGAGACGAAAGAAAAAACAAAGATGATGAGTGTGATAGGCAGCATGTTAACATTTTAACTTTGTGATAGTTTCAGAACAAAGAAAAAAAATTATGAAAACACATGAAGGAGAACAATAAGGTAGTTCTGCATGTGCTTACAAGGAAATCTTCCAAAATCTGAAAAGTAAAACAGGGAGAAAAGAAACAGATTTTTTTAATCATAGTAAGTGGATCTAATCAGTGGCAGAATTCAGCCTTTGTGGCTGATGAGAGAGAAATGGCCTTGATATTTGAGTCAACACTGACAGAAAAGGCAACAAGTGGAATGGAGTAAAATGAATGCCCCTGAGCAACTCATTAGAAAAAAAGATCCTTGCAAATGTGTTACGCACAGAGATAGCAGGGCAAGATCACCTGCATCTAGGCCCGGAAAAAAGGATGGTATTGTGATTGAAATTTCAGATGACGCAGACTTTTATAATTTTTACATGCGTGTGCATGTGAAAAAGCAAAAAATATGTTGGATAATATAGAGTGAGAATCTGCAAGGTTAAAGTTAAATAAGTACTTAGGTTTTTTCAGAGTACTCTCCAATTTAACATCCTAATTAATGATTTCAAAGAACTAAATGACTAAATTCACAGATTACTAAAGCTAACAGGAAATGAAAACATATTTAGGAGAGAAAAGGTATCCAAAACCTGGAAGAACTGGTTAGTGACAAAATGTATAAATATACTAAAGCAGGATTGTTTACAAAATGCTAGGGTATTAGAAAAAAGGCCCGTGATCATTAAAAATTGAGTATCTGTAAGTCAAGATATGTGACACAAGAGTGGAAAAGATTCAGAGGTCTAATTTGAGAGTTGTTACAGATTGCCAATGTTAGGTTATAATAATATTGGTGCAATATTGTTAGCAATAAAGGGATAAATTTCCTTTGAGATATTTAAAGTTGTCTAATTAAAAAGTAACTACTGTAATTTATAGTAGGTTTTATGTATTTTTACACCACATAATCAATCTACCAACAAAAGAGTACTTTATATCTTGCAGTGGCCAGTCATTTTATAAGACCTAGTGCTTAAAAACAACCCTGCATGTGCATGTTCCTGAAATGGATCAGTTTGGTGGGTTATGTAAAGAGTACATACAAGGTAGTTAATTTTAGAAGAGGAAATGGGAATAATTATGTATTAGTTTCACTGTCTAGTGAAACTAAGTGGACTAAACAGTTCCAGAATTTAAAAATTAAGAGGATTTAGAATTTCCTTAATCATAAATGCAAAAGGCACTCGAGTTGAGAGAAAATATTTCAGAAGGAATAGTTTAAGTTCACAACAGATAAATAAAAAGCTCCTTTTTTTTTTGTTTAAGAAAATGAATGTAGGCAGCCAGCTTTTTTTTTTCTGGTTAATATTAGAATTCAGCACACATTGGGAATGTGAGAATGGCCAAATATCAAGCCAAGCTACATCATACAAAAAGTAATCAAAACAAAAGATCTTTAGCTATGCAAAATTGAGAACAAAAAATGAAGAAAAAGGGTCTTTAATCTAGGAATAGACAGATGTTAAAAATGCCTCTTTTTACCCCACATTCTAAATGAAAATTTTGTCAAAGCTTTCAGTAAAGGCAGTGGTGTTTAATATGGAGAAAAGGATGAAAATGAGGACATGGAAATGTGACTTACTGCTTCACAGAAGGAAAAAAGCTAAAAAATTCTATGTAATCCATATGAGGGTGATTGGATAGCTTTCATTCCAGAATTTTGAAAGAACCATATTTGAAACCGCAAATCTATTCAATTAACCTATCCTTAGTCAACCTTTCCCAGCAGATACCATATACTCAGAGAGTGATGCTAAAGCCTACACTTAAATTTGGGAGAAGATAAGTGATTTGGGATAGTGGGTTCGTCTGACCTTTATAGCATGTAAAATTTTAGAACAAATTTCAATGGAAATTATAATTAAATGTATGAAGGCAATTAGAAATGGGACAAAATACAGCATGTTTTTAACTGCAATTTTTCTTGATAAATAATTTTCTAGGCAAGTGGCATGCAGTAAAGCTCATCTATTTGGACTTTGATTAAATATTTGATTCAGTACCAAAGAGTAAATTAAATATAGGATTGTTACAAAAATTTTAATATCTTACAAGGAAATTACTAAACAGGAGAAAATCATGTGTGATATTAAAACAGATTAGAAACACTGAAAGAGAAGGGAGTTATTGTGGGAGACTTTTAGCACTGGTTTGTAAGTGTTCTCATTTAGTATTTTCCTTAATGATCTTGGTCTAAAATGTACGAGAATGTCATTGGTTTTGTCTGTGGTACATGCTTTAAAAGTTTTTGACAATTCAAAGAAAAACTGCCATGGGAAAAAGAAAAAAAATAATAAAAAAAAAGAAGGTTTAAATAATAAAAATAGGAACATAGAATTAAATTCATTAGTGCTGTGGATAGTAATATATTTAGGGACCATTAAAAATTTGTACAATAAACTAGGAAATACTCAGTAGGCGAAGGGGAAAATCAGTTGAGTATATTGGATGACTGAATCACCAAAATAATTCAGACGTGAAGAAAGTAAACTCACTTGAGGGGTTGGCTCTGAAAATGAAAAAAATGCTAATGTCATTGTGTAAGGAATTATTAAGACCTCCTCTGAAAAACTTTATAAAATTTGGGTTATTAAGTCTAAGAAAAAATGAATTCGCAGTGTAACCAACGCATGAAAGCAGCCCAAAAGAATCAAGAAGGGGAAAGACATAACATAGTAGAAGATACCAAGGAAATGAAAAAAACTAAAGCTGAGAGAATACATGGTTGTTTCCTATAAATCCACAAAAAATATAAATACAGGAAGGGAGAAAATTACCAAGTTAGAAATTAGTTTTACCAAGGGAATTAATGGAATATAAACTGTCAGTTAATTATTTTAAGCTGGATATTAATAGGTTTCTAACCATGACAGGTTTGTGTTTAAAGCTTTCTGTCAGAAACAGAAAAATAAGAAGCTAACTGCTTTTAAAATAATGCATATTTACTTCACAAAATATATTACATGGACTAGCACTATATTAAAATCAGTGAGCCATAAATTCTTTCTCCATCTAACTTTCCTTTCATAACCAAAGGGAAACATGAAACAAGTATCTGAAAGATATTTCATTTTTCCTTTTCATTGTTGTTTTTAATGTGGTGCACAGTGGTAACATTTCTGTAAGAGTGCTGGAATCCTCTATCAAAAAGAATAAAATTCCTCTCTTCCTTTCAGCTCTGAGATAGCTCTTTAGGAAAAGTGATGGTAATGTCAACTCTTGGGACGTTAAAACCTGATTCAACATGCTACTGAACTAAAATACTGTAGGGAACAAACTGACAGTGCAAGTATGAGACTTAACAAGCAGTTTTTCCCCTCCCTGCTTCTTGGAGTGCCAGCCCTTCTGCCGTTCTTCACTCTGGTGTGGCATCTCTAGGTCTGCACACAGCACGGCTGCCCTTCTGAGTGCACAGATTAGCAAAGTAGTTAGTGCAAATGTTCAGTTGCTATTTTCAGATTTAAGTCACTTTCTATTTCACTTTTTTCTTTTAATTAGAACAACCGCTCGCCCGTAAACTGTGCAAACCCTTTGATTGTTAATGGGAGATTTAATTTTCTGGTTGAATATTCTGTTGAATATTCATTCTGATTGAATATTTGACTCAAAGAAACTAGCAGTTTCTGGAAACTAGTAGCATATATCCAGGAACTATTGAGAAAAATATAGAACTACAGGACTATTTTCTTTCTTTTTTTTTTAGTATGAAACCAAAAAATGGACAAACTTGTCTGTGAAAAATAAGTACATTCAATTTTCTGTGGGAAACTTTACTTGCAAATAAAGTCAAGGCATCTTCTAAGACTTCTCTGAGTGTAATCAGTGTTGCTTTGGGAATAGAGCAGAAAAATCTCAACTGTCACATCAGAAGTACGTGCATTTAGTATCACAGAGAAAACAGTATTTAAACAACAAAATATACCATGACTGTAGACTTATGGAATTAGACTTAGGTAAAGATAGAGTTTTGCAAGTTACAACTTGCAAGCAGACCATTCAACTTTCACTGAATCTTTTAGACTTAATAGTGTTTTATCAGAAGCCAAGCAGTCCATATGTACATTTCAGCTTTCAGAAGCATTTGTGCTGTTGGGAGCACATGTACACTGAGATTGAAAAGCAAGTAAATTGTAACCTAGTAATATTACTTATGATCAGACCATTTTCCTGAATTCACACAAAACCTTTAACTCATTGGCTCAGGGGTTTACTGTTAATTTTTTTATATATATGTATACTTGAATAGATTAACTAAGTTAACGATTATCAATAGGATGATTAAATTCTCACTCTGAAGACTCAGTTTTGAAAGAGAAAATTGTTAATACCAGTAGGGGGAAGAAAAAAATTTTGATTCCCATGTCCAGAAAAAACCACTGAAATTGCGTACTTTAATTCTCCAGATGTCTTTCTGAATTACTAATCTGACACAAAATTAAAGCAAAACCTAATGCTTTTACTGCACCTGTTACAAAGGCAATATGCCTTTCCAGCTTGAAGAGAGTGTTGCAGTTTTAAGGCAATGCTTACTCTAGACTTGTGTTTTAAGTCTACGCTTTTCTTTAGAGAGGTGCAATATCATAATGCTAATTTTTGTGTCCTTTACAGAACACTGAGGAGTTTGTTGAGATCGACAGAAAACCGTAGAGCTGCTATTATTTAGTAGCACTATTTTCAGTAAGACCAAGTCGCTAGGCAAAGTATTGTTAGGTGTACTATAAATTTAACAACAACATTATTACATGTGTAAATTGCCCAGAAATTCTCCATCTAATGAGTACATCTTGTTAGTTGACACACAATTATGTTAATGCAATAGAATTGGAGAGTAATTTAAATGTAATTATCGTTTTAGGGCTTAAAAGATAAATCGTACAGAACATGGAACTTGTTCTCATAGAGTATGTCTGAAATACTGTCTTTCTGTTTTACCTTTGAAATTCATTTTTTCAAATGGAATAGAATAGGAACAATTTGTAAATCAAAATGCAATCATGCTGCTCAGTGGTTTGGTTCCAAGTTTAGACTTGCAAAATTAAGACAATCAGAAAACATATCCATAACTGAGGTTCAGAATAGTCATGTGTGTATCATGGCTTCAGTTTTCTGTTTTATTAATGCATAGTCTAACAATAAATTATAAATAATTTATCTGCATTTGTAAACCTACATTAAATTTCTTATTGAGCTTACTTCAGTATCTTTCTGTCTGTGTAAACTGTTTATCTGTCTGTCTATATATGTATATTCATGTCTTTCAATTTTTTAATTAAGATTCACGGAATCTTAATATTGTGATAATATAAGTTATGGGGAAAAACAATAATAACTGTGTGCTATTTGTTGATTTCACTAGATCCTTCTTGTTTAATGTTATTATTCATAATTTTTGTTGTAAATTTAATTATTATGAGATATGTATTTATTTTTTATATTTCATGTCTTGTTCAATATTTAAAACTCCTCTCTTCCCTATTAAAATATCTTCATAATATTTTTATTTTTTCTACATGCATTTTTATCAGATACAGTGTGGCTGTGCTTAAGGTGCTGTAATTCCTATTTATTTATTTATTTATTTATTTATTTATTTATTTAATGAATGACCGCATAAATTCTCAACCCTAGCACCATATGATTCTTAGTTCTTTTACACGGAAATAGATAATTAATTATGGTCAGTCCTCAAAGACCACTTTTATTCCATTTAATAACTTTGCTAGTAGTTCACTAGTGAATAGTTTCACTACTTGCTGTTGAACATGTACAAGTTTTTTTTCACACTTGTTTTCCTTGAGGAATCCATTTGCTTTTCCACAGTATTCTCATTATTGGGAATACATTATTTTGTGTTCTGCTTAATTTTTTTCTTTCATATCCACAGACTATTACTCCTCCTTCCTGTGTTCGTATATCTGTATTCTTATATTGTTAGCTTTAATGTATTTATAGACTGAAATAATTTTTCTTTTTTTGGATTATAAAGTCAGGTTTTTTACCTTTAGCTCATTTTTCTTGTTCTACTCACTCAATAACTTTTTTTCCTGTTTTATCTTCATATTTTCTCATGTTTTTCTATGTCTTCCTTACATTGAAGAACCAAGAATACAAGATTTATGAAGCAAGTGTGAACAAGGAAAAATACACACAAAGTTATAGTTTGAAAACTCACCGTCTGTCAGTGAGGGCCTAAAACTGTATTCTTTTTATGGCAGTCATAGGATTAGCTACCTGCTCTATATTAGTAATAAAAGCACCTGCATGGCTGGAATAGAGGCATGTTCTCTCTAACTTTTCTGTCTCTTTTCATCAGGTGTCCCATTTCCTACATTGGTGTCTAATAGTATTTGGACTGTTATATTTTGAGGTGAGGGCTGCCTCCAAATCCATTTATTTTATCCTTCCTACCCTGTTTTTTACTAGAAGTGGTTGAACTGCTGTAGCTTGTGTTGAACTCTTGGGTATTTACGCCCTGAACCCTCACATATGACCAGGCACTTCATGGGATTTGGGCATGTGGTTTGTAAATCTGAAAAGGACTGGTCAAAGAGAGGTGCATGGATTTGCTCAACTTTGCAAAAGTTATTAGGATGCTCAGTATACATCACATTAGAAATTCAGCTATCTGGGCAATTTTATTCAGGAAAGTGTAGATACTTCAGCCTTGCTTTTTTATTTTTTTGTGTATGTGTGTGTGTGTGTTATGCTTTTAGACTTAGAGCAAAACCTAAGCTAGTCGTTTCGAAGCCTGATATTAACTTCCACCATACATCAAAACTTTAGGTGTCTTGTCTCAGGTGCCACTATACTCAAAAGCTAACTAGCATCTTTAGCTGTCAGAATGACTACCTAAATTCCTTAAAAAGCAGGTGGCAACAGGGCAATGCCTCTGAAGGCCTGCAGTGTTGGTATGGATAGTTTAGCTTGTCTAATGCAAGTGTTATGGTTGCGGACTAGACTGAGAGTTCTTACATTCAGGATATCACCAAACAGCCTTACTCTATGTAATGCACTTTTGGAGAACACCAAAGACTGTATGCATCTTAGAAAGAATGCTGACTGTTTTCTGGATAGGTGCTTAATCACTAACTAGGCTGTTTAACAGCTGATAAGCTCCATTTTAATGGAATTTAAACAGAATTAATATGTAGTTACTTGATTCTGGATCATAATGGAGTCTTTGGTAAGAAACGTCATCTCCCCTGCCTTTAGAGGCAATTTTGAGCATGCACAGATGAGTAAATAGGGTAAGCATTAAGAGAATTTGTTGGAACTTGGTTTGGGGGCCACATTTGAGTTTAGGTAAAAAAATCTAACTTTTGCTGCCAAGGCAGCAAAGTGGCATCATAAACATTTTTTCCTGGGAACTCCTCAAGCATATCTAAATCCACGTATTTTACTTTCTCCCACTACACAGTGACAAAGTAAAAGAGCAGTGCAAGGGCCATCCCACAATTGAGAAAGCTTCATTGGCTACTACAATCTTCAAACAACCACATATAAACACAGTGAAAGAATTTTATTGTTCTGAAATCCTTAGAATACTGAGCAAGGTCTTCTTAATTTGGGAAAAACTAGTATTTATAATTGTGTGAAGCTGTACTATGAAAAGAGTTTCAAAAATCTAGAAACTTTGGTTAATATCCTCAGCTTGATGTTAAGGCTGCTCTGCTCTAGTTTGTTTTAAAAAGTCATTTGCAGCACATGCTGTTTGGCAAATAGAGACATTGTTTTGTGTGTTACATTCTTGTACACTTTTTTAAGCAGCAGGGATCTCTGGATGTCAGAATGGTCTATAAGCGTAAGCGTTCTTCACTAAGGGCACTGGCATTATTCCAACCATCTGTTCTATAATAAATTCCATCCAGTATGACTTTTTAAAATCAGTATGCTTTTTACTGTCGTAGTTATGTTTGACTGAATATTTTATTTGAAAAGTACCCATCATGAAGTATTGGCCAAAGAGCACAAGGTACCATTCTCCTCAAGAAGGTTTGGTCTGATTCAGGTTTCATGTTGGCATAGATGTAAAAATGAAGTTTAATAATAAACTTTTACAGAATTAGGAATGTATTTTGAATTTGTTATGAAGGGGGTAAGAGGAGAGAAAGTGCAAGACAAGCAATCCAAAAGCAATTTAATAATCCCAATGTCTTAGTACAAACTCATTCTAAAGACAGAACATCTTTAAAGGGATATAGATTAACATTGTACATGCAGAATTCTGTCTGAGGTGCAAACCTTGTCTTGATCTGCTAAGTATGGCTTTCAGAAGCATGAAGTTGTCTACCTAGGCAGTCCTTGAAAAGTCACTTAGAGAAAATTACCATCTTAACAAGAAAACATACAGGAAAAAGAAATTTAAATAGAAGACAACTTCTCAGTGGAAATTAAGGCTGATGGAGGGAAAAGAGATAGCGACAGGGATGGTTTATACAGAGTGGGAAGGGCAGGAGGAAGGAAATTGGGGTGCTATAGTTTTGCACATTTGTCCCTCCTGAGTTCGTAACAAGAGGTATTTGCCCCTAGAAGACAGGTTTAAAAAGCTTGCTGGCATACTTTAGTACTTCTTAAAGCATTGTCATCCTTCCTTGCACAGCAGTTACAATCTCAAAACCAGAAGAAAACATAAGGTATTTTCAGTTGTCTGATGGAATTTCTATTAGTTTAGATTATATGTATAAAATATAGTGTGGTCAATGGTACCTAAAACTCGCATTTACTTCATACATGCATTTCCCATATTTCTTAATTTCTTACATTGTTTTTCCTGATACATTATTTTCCCTAAAATAATACTCTAAGTATGCAAAGGTACGATGGATAGCTGAAGAGGAAAGACACTGAATTACTGGTATCATTGCGGGCAAGTCTGCAAGACTGCAAGGGAGTTTAATAGCTATCAGTTTTTTTCTGATCTCCTTGATGGCCACAGTATACCTTCATATGCACTTCAGTGCATACATAACTCAGAACCACCAGAGTTCTGAGAAAACAAAGACTTTGTGTTTTCCTCAGGTCTTTGCTGGGAGCCCTGGGAGATGGGACATACAGAGTATATATGAAAACTGTGGGTTGTCATTACTACCTGGACTTTTTGCTGGACAATCAGGTTATAAAGAACGGGACAAGGATCAAGGCTATTGTGACAGTGGTGGTATAAGGACAGTAATTTAGCTGACCTCCCCATCACTACAGTTGGTCAGATTTAATGTCCACGTATCAATCCTTTTGTTTCAGGTCAGAGAAGTCATATTGAAACACCTGGGTTTCATGGAGGTAGCAGTGTGTCACAAAGAAATCTGGGCTGTAAGTGTCAATGCAGCAACAGGCTCAAGGATGTTTCAATTAATCTTCTTGCTTGCTAAAGCAGTGAGTTAGGCCTGCTTTAGAAAACTCTGAAATGGGGATTAGGGATGTTTTGGTTACCCTTTTTTAAACCTATGCAGTAAAAAAAATAAAAAGATTTTATAGATTGAGATCGAGAGGCTATTTCTGAAATGCTCGGCTGAAGGCTTACCAAAGGCTTATCGACACCAAAGTACAATTACACAATGACCTCATTTCAACAGAGATTATAAAAAAAGTGGTCATTTTTGTTTTATACAAAGTGTATACCAGGGAAAAACACAATCCTGTGATCTCAGGAAGAATTCAGAATTGAAAACTGTTTTCATGGTGTGTCATTCCAAACTATTAAGACTGGTTTTTTCACTATGAGGTATTTTCTTCATCAGTGAAGGGAAAAAAAAGTTGCAAAATCTGTTGTCTTCAAAAGATGAGCAAGACAACAGGTATTTTTCTGTTCCCTTTTCAGATGTAAAGCTAATTTTCTTGCTCCGTTTGCTGGAAGAGCAGAGACAATAATATCCATGGTATGAGAATTACAATTAGCCTCATTCTTGCAGTTCTGCAGGTTGTTAGAGTCATCTGTATCCAGAGAAGTAACCTATAAAACCCATTCAGAAAATCTTTTTCTAAAAGACCTATTTCAAATCCAGAAACTTCAGTCTGTCAAGAAAAGCACCGCAAAATTATCTAATTGTTATGCCACAGATTTCTTTTTATCTCAGCTCTTTCATCAGTTTGTGAGTTTGCTTTTTTCTTTTGTTTTTGACAGTAATGTTTTCAATCTCTTCTTGTCTTTTCTCCTTGAAGAATAATACTCATCTATAGTTTGACCTTTTGCCAAAGAGCTTTGTAGTCTATAACCCTTTTCTCTCCCTGCTACTCTCTCCAGAGTGATAGTTCTCTAGGAAATCTATTGCTTCCTTCCCAGGCTATCAGGACTAATCCAGTCAGGGACCCCCTCTCCTTACTAAGACATATGGAAGGTGCTGCAGGCATTTAAACTGGAATGTGCTTCACCCTATTGACATTTTGGTTTGGCATGTGGGAATGATCTTTGATTTATCTCATTCAAAGTTCTGCCTCTGGCAGTGGCTTATAACACATGATGGCAAAAAAGAGATCATATGCATGGCAGCTGAACAATTGGGTTATTCTGAGTGAAGCAGGATGAATTGATTCTTTCAACTTGATTGTGTATATTTTTAAAATTATTTTTGTAGTGGGTGCACCTATGACTGCAGCATGCCTGAGGGTCCATTGTTTGGATTTCCTTTTATCAGATACAAGATGCAGGACGATATTCAAACAGAGCCTGTCCTCCATGCAAGACACAAGGAGTGCAAGATCCTTGACAGAGTATTTTGTGATGACAACATTGGTATGAACAGCACTTTTGGCCAATTACATTGGATAGATCTAGTTAGTTGAAATTCATCACAGTACGGAAGTTTAAATAAAGGGTGCATCCAGATTCCTCTTTCTTTATATTTAAAGTTACAAAACTTTATCTGACCAGAACAAAAATGCTGTTAGCTATCTGTATTTGAAAACATTTTATGGTTTCATACAGCTGCATTTAAAAATATATTCAAAATCAAACTAATAATTTGTGAGCACTGCACAGAGTAATCACATACAGATTTTTCTGATTGCAAATTGAAGGTCGTTTTATGTTTACATATGAGTCTGATTTTAATTTTGGCTTTTCTTCTGTTATTTAATCTTGTCATTTGGGGCCTTTAGGAGATAACATGGCATCATGTTGTTAAATGTCAGAGTCAGAGGTATTTTATTTCAGTTGGACGTTTTTTGTTTTTTTTTTTTTCAGGGATGGGGAGAGATGGGCTTAGAACTTGACTAATTAAAAGCAATTTGTTTTCATGATCTGGATGGAGTGCTTTTGCCAAATGCTTAAGATGCCTCTGAGATTCAGGCAGAAATTTGTCGCATCATCCAGGAAATCCTTATCAAAACACAGCTTGGATCTCTGGTGGCACTGAGTGTATCGTTTGATAAGTGAGTCCTATTTTCTTGTCCACACATCAGTCCTTTGTAGCAAAGGGCATTTATTAAGGAACCAGATGGGGAAATATCAGTTATCTTTTGTGCCTTCTGTTTTCTATAAAGGCCAGCACGACAAGGCAAGCTCAACCAAAATAATTGAAGGCTTCATAGAAAAAGTCAGGTAAGTCAGGGTGCAATAGATTCACTACAGCTCCAGCAGCACCACAGTTCCTGCTTAAAAAAAAGTGGGTTTCATGTAGGTTAGTAAAACAGCTCAAATTTTGAAAAGCCATAGAACTTATTTTTCAACGGAATTTTAATCAGTGAAATTACTTGTACTAATACAAGTTGTTGTGCTATGTATACATGTAACTGGTATAATCCATTTCTGAAGAAAGATTTTTTTAAAAATTAAGAGTCTCAGAGGTGCTGATCCACCAGCTGCAGTTTTTATGAACTTCTGCAGAAATTGTCAATAATTATAAATTCCAAAGAAAGTTATCTTTAATCAGAATCATAATCATTAAGAGCAATATTTTTTGTCCAATAAACAGCTTCTGTAGCAGTAAATTAGGTGTAATGTGTTAAGGTTTGTCTTAGGCTTGTGACGGGCTAACCTTGGTCAGCTACCATGTGCTTACCCTGCTGTTCTCACTCCCCTTCCTCAACAGAAGAGAGACAAAAAATGAGATGAAAAAGCTCATGGTCCAAGATAAAGACAGGAAGATCACTCACCAGTTATTGTCAAGGAGAAAACAGACACAATTTGGGGAAAAATATCTTAATTTATTCCCAATTAAACTGGATTTGGATGGTGGGAAACAAAAATTAAACACTTCCCCCCACACACACACTTTTTTTCCTGACTCAACATTACTCCTTCATTCCCAGTTTCTCTACCTCCACCCTGACTAGTACAGGGGGATGAGGAATGTGGGCTTAGGGTCAGTCCTTGACAGACCCTACTCCTGCCTTATGTTGTTTTTCTGCTCCAGCCTGGCCTCTTGAGGGACTGCAGGGAACTCTGGCCAAGTACATGGAACGCCTCCTCTTCCTCCCCTCCATCCTCAAACTCATGGGGCATGTTTCTTACACTTTTTTCCTGTCATTCATTGTTTATGAGCAGTGTTCTACCCATCTTTACACATGCTTTCCCCAAGACACCACCATCGTGTCTGGGGTACTCAGCTGTGCCCTGCGATGGGTATGTTGGAGCCAGCTGGAACTGGCCATCTGGCATAGGGAATTCCCTCGGTGCCTGGGCACACATACCCAGCATAGGTTTACAAGTAAAATGTGAGTTAATTTACAGTACTAAAATGAAAACAGTATGAGTTAAAGACAGTTTCTTTCATCTGAGCTTTTTTTATGTCTGGGCTTCATACTTCTGATAACTATGAGGCTTTTAATTTTGTTCACTAATGATACATTTCTTAATGTATAGGGTTGAGTTAAAGAAATAAAAAGGTAATCACGAAAAACTGAGGAGGTTTCTCATAAAAATCCTTCTGAGAAAAGTGTGAGGAAAGTGAACAGTACCAGTTTAATATGACTTCTATTTTTTTTGAGATAGTTTCTGCTATATACATGCATGGAATTACAATAGTTTAGTCAGATTGAGTAATGAAATGCTGCACTAGCAGGTGTTGCACAGTCATACAAACCTGTGTTAGGCAATATCCCATAAAACAAGCTCTGGAAGGACGATTTTACATAGTGCTGCCAGTGAAGGACAGAGCGAGAACCACAGTGACATGAAGGAACAGCACAAGTTAAGAAACACATTGAAAATGAAAAATATCACATTAACACACACCACCACATCATACATCTTTCTGTGTCTTAACACTATCTCAAATGTTTGAGAGATAAAGAGGTAATAATATTTTTCTACAGTATGTGTGCATTGTTTCACATTATTTTGACTATGTTTGGATATCTGATGATGTTATCCCTAAGACAGTATTATTAGGTTGCCTGCTATGGTAATCATAATATTTAGGTACAAGTAGAATTGTTTTCCACATTGCCTACATTAATGAACCACAGAGATACAAGAAGTGCAGATTTTTAAGCCCATATTATAAATGTACATAAGTAACCTTTTTTGCAAATACCATTAGCCTAGTTTAGCTCACATCGATGCTTGCTGTCTTTAAATAGTAGGAAAACAAGGTTGATTTCCTACCTTGCTACTTTCTGTGTCCAGATCTGTGTTGTTTTCAATCAGTACTTGTGGTATCACCGCTGCTTTCCAAGGCAATGAAACTGTCATATCATTGCTACAGTAATGCAGTTTATCTATGGAATTCTGATACCAATCGACTGCATACTGCTTGTATTTTCTATTATCTCTAGTCACTTCCCTTTGTGGATTCACAAGAAGAAAGTGCTGTAATTGCAGTTTGGAGGTCTCTTAAGAGTAATCTTTCTTATTTTAATTTTTTTGTTCTTCTAAGAAGATATGTATTTTGTAACATAATGTATTTTTACAAAGTAAAGGAGACTAAAACTCATAGCTACCTGCATCTCAAGAAAACTGTGCAAAGTTCTAGGAAACTCCCTTATCCAACCTATTTGCCATCATCATTAGCACAAAAATAAATTAACGTTCATTCATGTTCTGTGGCCCACAGCAAACAGATTGCTAGTTCAGGTATGGAAAGCTTCAAGTTTTAGATTATTTATCCAGGAAGACTTACAAGGATGGTTATCTGCAAAGTCTTGTGTTCTTTGTCCACCACTCATTATTTCAGTTATGTCTGCTCTTTTCAAAGCAGAACATGAATTTCTTATGTCTAGAGACAGCTATTCATCAGTACCCAAAATTGCTGAATTTTTCCACTTGTGCCAAATTCACCTTCTCTTTTATAAATTAATAAGGTGTAGCTTTTTTACTGGCCAACATTCAGTTGTTGGCAGGTGGCTGATGAAGCCTGCAGTGGAGTTTTCCATCTGCCATTCTATTCTTCCTATCTAGGCTTCATAGGGTATATATTTTCTCCTCAAACATCACCCTTTAAGCCTGCAAAAGACTTTTTCTGTCTTGTGCTCAAGCTTGCATGATGTGGCACTAATCTGCCATATCTGAGTGTATTTTTTCATTTGAAAATAGACTTATGGATTTGTTCTTATTACAGTGATGGTATTGACTGGAGGTGTATCCTATAAGAGTTACCAGATATGTCACCTCTTGGGGCTATACTAGCTAATGTTCATCCCATTAAGGGGCTAATTAAAACAAGGAAGTGTTCATATTCTGGATGCTTTTAAAGCATCAGGAACACCATCAACTTATTATTAATGTACCTTACAGTCTTACATTTTTTCATCGCATAGATTATTAGGTAATAATGCAAGTAACAGATGTTTATTAGAAATGGATAGATGGCTCTAGTCAGGTTCTTAATAACAAAAGGAAAGTGGTACCTAACAGGTCTCTTCAGTCAGTGCAAGCACAGGTGGTGTAATTCACTGGTTAGGGCTCTCAGCAGGACTGAGCAGGTCAGCTATTCTCCAAGATGGAGTATTCAGCTGGGTGAATTTTGATAGATCTCTATCTGACTTGTACTTCAAGTCCTTATTTTTAAAATTGAGATAGTGGTGTTTCATTCCCTTTCACAACAGTTTTTGGACAAAAGGCATAGTAACAGAATTCCAAATTTATTTAATTCTATTTTAGGCTTGCTAATGACTGCAGAGGATCTGAACACTTGAAGAGGAGTAGCTGAGTGGGATCAGCACTGCAATACCTATCCCAGGATAGACAAATGTTACCCATCCCAAGGGATGAATAAATCCAAACACAGCTCAGATTTCTTGTTTGTCTCTTTCTCATTTTATCCACAAATGCTTGACTTGTGCCTCAGCTTTCCCTATCCTCTTTGCCCCACTGTATCTTGACATGTAAGTGGAGCCTTTTAAAGTATGCTTTCAAAAGTTTTGAATCGTGCTTTTCAACATCAAGGTTATGGATGTGTGTAATAAGATGAAAATGAAAACAAATAGATAAGGAATTTTAAATAAAGGAAGTGATTTCATTTTAGAATTCTCCTAATTCTTGGTCTTTCACAGTAGGCATTAGAGAGCAGCTTTCTGCAGGACCTGAAAGAGATTACTGTCCTACAGAGTTACTGAAAAGTAAATAGGGGATGTCTCCAAAATAATCATGTTTAAAAGTCATTTTATAAATAAGTTTAGGCAATATGATTTTAGATCATATTGGTTTTGTTCCAGACCCAGTTTAAATCTTAACACTTCAAAAGTCTGAAGGCATAATATTCTGTGACTTAAGCATAAGTATATGTATTCTTGTATGCTGTCAGTGGGCATAATTTTAATAAGATTTGAGATTTTGCAGTCATGTCATTGCAGTCTAAATTGAAAAAAAAACTTCAACCCCAAAAACAAACCCGAAAGCTGTTTCAAATGGCGGATAAAAAGCCATATTAGATGAGAACAAAAGATCACCTTAGCACAGGAACTGGCCTCAAGCAGCAGTCAGGTGCAGTCATCTAGTGAACAGTGCAGGACCCTGTAGAGCATGGCCATTCCTTCAATTTACCCTCTCAGCTTTCAACAATTAGTGATTATGAGACTTCTTAAACTAAAGGCTGTGGCAAGACCATAATTTTTATCTGCTATCAATGGACTAATTTTCCATGAAATTATCTGAATTTTTTCTGTCTAAAACAAAAGCCTGTGGAAATATATTTCCCAGTGTCATGATTCACTCTGTGGAAATGTATTTCCTTTTTTTTTTTTTCTTTTCTGTTTTTCTCACTTCATTGCAGCCAGCTGTCTCTATGGCCAGAGCTCGAAAAAGTAATAAAACTTGTTCCCTACTTATTTACTTTATGTAATCCTTGATTTTAAAGAGTGTTTCATATCCCTGTGCAGCTCTCTATTTAGTGACTTTAAGAGTCCTAATTGGTTTAGTCTGTACTCAGTAGAAATGTTCCACTGTTTTCATAATCCCTGTTATATTTCTTTGTACTTTTCCAACTTTACTGTGTGTGTTGCTGCAGCTGTGGTACTCTCTTCAATAGTGCAGTTTTCTGTTTAATTGCCCACTGTTTCCTAATGTTTTCTGAATTTGGATTTTGTTTATCATCAAGCTGACATTTTATGCTAATTATCTGGAATAATTTTATAATTTCCTGAGTGGTAATAGTTACTTTAGAACCATTCACTGTGTATGTTAAATAATTTTTCCCAAGAAGGTACATAATTTTGTATTTATCAGGACTTTATTTCATCTGCCGTTTTGATACCTAGTCACTCAGTGCTCTAATATCCTTTGCAACAATATGCTGGTGATTTTGATATTGTCTACCTTGCAAATTTGGATAATCATCAAACTTCAGCACTTCCTCACACAACCTCCTCTTACAACATACTTTCTTCAAGCTGAAGCTTTAGAAAGAATTTCTATTGAGAAGGTTCAGTCACTGATTCTTAACATCTTTTAGCAAAAGCAGTGTCCATTCTCCCACAACTAATTATGTCCCTCGGATTTTTTTCCCAGTCTAACCTAATTGTAATCTTCAATACAGGACAAGAAGAAACTGCTGACTGGCATTCAACACGAAAGAAAACATTCAGAAATATTTAAATAAGATAGGAAATTAATAATTGAAAAAAGTGTATGAAATCCACAGTTCCAAGTGACTTCATTTTGAGATCAGGATTTAAATACTGCCTGTTACTCCCTGAAATTAAAAAATTTTGTCTTAATCCCAAGAGGAATCTGTAGCAGTCCCTGGAACAGGATACAGTGTTGCAGTCTATTCCTGGAAAATCGCATGTATCAATTAATTTAGTAATAATTATGGCTCCTCTAGATGAAATGGATGGATGGATCAGATTCGGTTTGTCTCACCTGGGTACCTGCTCTTAGATCAGAACTGCCTCTGGAGGCCTTCAGAGACATACATTTTCATTTAGTATACCAGAAATTTGGTGGGTTCAATACCAAAAAAGGAAAATGAAAGTTAGAGTCTTAAATTAGGTAGATTGGACCTCACCTCTGCTTTCTAAATAGAAGTTATGACTGGGATGGGCCATTGCCTTCTTTCCTAGGATAGTGTCATTACAAGAGGAAGGTCTGTTTGCTTAGTTCAAAGGGCTTTTTATCCATGTGTGAGGTGAAACCTGCTAGGCAGAGGATGAAGGAAGAGACTTGCAGTTTAGCGGTGTTCATCATAGCAGGGGAGACAGTTCCACCTGGAGAAAGGCAGCTATGCAGGAATCAATGGTTCCTACCTGATCTTCTCACAAAGTGAGAACATGAACATCACTTTAAAAATATTATCGATGCTGACAACCTTTGTCAGCTCTCGGCAGAAATCTGGGAAATCTACTGGCACTTTGGTTAGTTTCCCAGAGTACAAGGCTGTCTTTATCCTGAAGTGTTATTTTTTGGCATGATTTTCTTTGTAGTGAGAGATGTTGTAGGAAAATTAGATGACTCTTGGTTTTCTTCATATTTTCTGAGATGTGCGCAAACTTTATCTATTCCTTCTTCTCCCCAGTGTAGAATTACTTGTCAATAGCAGTTATGGGCATTGATACTTTCTTTCTTTGGTTGAGGTAACAGAACAGCAGGGGTGAAAGAGTCTGATTCTGCTTAGAAAAAGGCAGTTCTCACTAAGCTACATTCCTTTTTCACCTAACTACATTGTTTGCCAGGGAGGTCAGTTTTCCATATCTTCATTGTAAGTGGACCTCTAATCGGTATGTCATCAACCTAGAAATAAACCACAGGGTAAGCCATTACCACAGTCAAAACAGTGCCATGCAGCACAAAGCAGGAATCAGCAGGTGTGGTATTCATTGCATAAAGGTATGATGTTGCTTTAGCAGAGCAGCAGTGCACAGAATATTATCAGATAATCTTTTTCTTGAGATAAAAATACTCTCTGGAGAGGTCACCTACACCACTAAGAAATGCTCAGGCATTTGTTGTTATATGAATATTATTTTTTCCAATTGTTTCATTAATGACAGGAGTCCACTTTGAAAAAGACATTGTAGTTACCCTCAAATAACTGTATTCAAATCTGCTATCTAACAAGGATTAGAAAGTCAATAGACATGCATCATTTAAATCATTGACTAATATGTTTATAGGAAGAAGGCTCCACAGTTAGATTTTCTTTACAATTTTCTGTAAGATATGAAATTAAATTGAACACTGTTAGCCTTCCTCTCCTAGTGTAATCCACACAAAATTGGTCAAAACCAATTATAAACAGCTCTTTTTTTGACAGGTTATGATTGGATAGAGGATTGGGTTTTTGTAAATTCGAGGAGGATATTTACTGACAAGACAGAGCATTTAAAAGGCTAGGTTTAAGGAGGTAGCCTAAAATTGTCAGGTGATTTTTTGTTTCTTTTTTTGGTTCTGTTTTTTGTTTTGTTTTGTGGGGTTTTTTTGGTTTTTTGGGTTTTTTTGTGGGTTTGTTGTTTGTTTTTTTTTCTAGGCACTGTAGAACTGTAGAAGACTCTGGTTCAGGCAATATAATTTGCCTTTCATAGTCTATCACAAGGCTCATGATTATTTCTTATAACAAAATATTCAGTGCAACAGATTAGTGGATTCTGCTATGTTGGTTGGGCTGCATTCCAGTTCCTGCCTGAGTGATGCTGGCTGCCTGC
Source organism: Corapipo altera (assembly GCF_003945725.1). Classification (NCBI taxonomy): domain Eukaryota; kingdom Metazoa; phylum Chordata; class Aves; order Passeriformes; family Pipridae; genus Corapipo; species Corapipo altera. The sequence goes on from NW_020884874.1 coordinate 15,522,787, forward strand.
AGCACTGCCAGCACAATAATTATTGCTGTGTTTTCTGGACCTCGTGAAACCAGCAAGGTGATCACCCCCTTGGAACAGCTGGGGATATGAAGTATGGAAAAGTGGAAAGACATTGCTGCAACTCTGTGTTATCTTGCCAGCAAGTGCCACTTGAATGATGATGGCTATTGGCAGGGGTAGGACTCTGCTGGAGGAGAGCTTGCAGCAGTTCTAGATTATAGCTTTTGCTCATTCCAAGGGGAATAGCTGTGGGCACAGAATTAACAAAAGGAAATTTGAAGGTGGGGAAAACAAAGATTTGAAGGCAACTGTAGAAAGGGGAGATGATAATTTTTGACAATGAATCAAATTTTGGTTTACTATATGTGACTGGCTCCCTTATGAAACAAAAAACTTCCACGAACACCATCATGTCAGCCATGCAGGTTTGTTAGGCAACCTTCTCCAGCCTTCCTCACAAAATTAAGGTACCAATTGGTGGTAACCAATGGATGTCATTCTTGTTCCAATACAGAGAATTATACTACTATTTATCAGTACTTTCCCATATGAAGTACAGAAGCACAGTTAAAAAAAGTCTTATTTTAGGTATTTAGCAATATTGTCATCTTCAAAATATCTACCAAGAAACTGCTGCTATGCTTGAGTGCCTAGTATGGATAAACAAATGTGTTTAATCCAGCACACGACACTAACCTTCACACAAAATAAACATCCAGTAAAAGTTAGAGTTTAGCCTCAAATTAGTTGATGTAAATTATCTCTATGTAAATCAGAGAAACATTATTGAATGTAGTAAATATTTATGCAAATAAGCAGGCCAGTTATATCCAGCTTTAGTATCTCTGCTTCTTTTCTGGTGCCTCTCTTTTGTTTGGAAGTTTTATTTTTGATCCAATTATATTTTTTCTGTACAATCTAGTTGCATGGAAGTGGACATTTTGACACCATTCTCATCACTAGTGGCACCTATTAGCTATATATAATATAGTAAGCATTCATCTTGTGTGTTTAGTCTTTTGTCACAGCTTTGCGTCTATCCTTTTCCTTGTCCCTCACATCTTAACTTTTCAGTATAACAGACTGGGAGTAGAGCTTTGTGATTCACTGATTCTTAAATTGGAACTTTGTTATTGTTGTCCATTTTTTCTGTATTTGTTACCTTGCAGGTTGATAAAGCTTGAATGCAAACAGATAGTATTTCAGAAACAATATACTTAAGAGAAGGAAATATTTGTATCCATAGATGAATTGGCATACTAAAAAGAATTCAACACATGGCGTGTGTATATTAGTCATTGCAGACTAGCTTTTTTTATTCATTACATTTGTCATCAGGGCTAGGGAAAAGGAATGGTCAATCTGCTTCTTAATTTTATTATAGCTTTAGTGTTGGAAAAGGCAAGAGAATGAGACTGTACTGCTTACTTGTATTACAGAGGCTGTGCTTTCCAGAAGCAGGTGATAGGTTTTGGTATTTTTCCAAAACAGAAAGCTTAAGGTCCCACTCATTTAAACATATTGTTTCATAAAATCAGGAAAAAAACCTTTGTATTTTCCTTGAAATGTTTGATGGGGGCAGTGTCTGACTGACTCACTCTAGCTGTCCACAGGGCTTGGAATGGGGAACCCTACCCTGACTGTCCAATGACCTGGAGTTTTCCTGTAATGACTGTGACAACACAGAGTGCTTCATATGATGCCTTTTTTCCTTATAATCATGTTCCAATGCAAATTGAATACAAATGGTGAAACATTGAAATTGCTGCAATTCGGCTAGCTCTAATCAACAGTTCTTGAGTTGAACCAACGGTCTTGAACTAGGCTATGAAAATACCACATTTTCTTTATCAAAAAAAAAAGAGAGAAAAAAACCCACTTGACGCTTTGGATAGAAATTTATGTTTGTGGAACTGGGTTGTAGGCAATGATCGGTGTTCCCCAGCTGCCATTGAATTTAAAGGCACTGGAGCTGGGAATTGGGAACACCAGATATCTGGAAGATGAGATCTGAGACCTTGTGCTTGTCCTTGGGCATCTGGTGTAGAGATCAGATGACAAGTCTGATCTCTAAGGTAGCCATGTTGCAGAGAAGATGCATTGCTTCCTTCAGCACTATTTGGAGTTCCCTAAGGACGGGTGGCTTTATACATGGGTAATAGGCAAAGTTTAACAGCTAGAAACTTTTCTGTGTATAACTGATGTCAATTATCTTTCTTCCATGAAGTGATCTGCATAGTTTAAATATCAGTTTTTAAGTAGTGCCAAGGCATGAAAATGTAGCAGGTGTTTCACATATTCTGTACAGGAATAATGACTATTCAAGCAGAAGCATCTAAAGAGCGAGATTTCTGTAAGGTCAGATAAAGACATCATCCTGTTTATCCAGGTTTAGTTGTGGAATCAGAGACTACAAAGCCATCTGTGCCTTGCAGTTCTCACATGGATTAGTTGTCATTCTTTCTCTTGCTTTGTATTCAGCATATTCTTATATGCCTGAATACAAGAAAAACCACCATAGTGACTCTAAATTGGCTAATTTTCGCTTGATGTAGTTCTCTTATTCCAAATGCCCAGTTCTTATTATTACAAGGCTCAGTCCTGATGAGATAATGAGTGATCCCTGCCAACACCAACTCAAAATTATTTGGCTAATGAGGTTTCTTCCAGGTGTGCCTTTCCTGCTGAGGAGTTGGGACTAATTTTTTTCTGTTGTTATAAGGTAATTTTTTTCAGGTATTAAGCCAGATTCTATTTTAGGCTGAGGAAACATACACAGAAGATAGTTTCACTACCTGAAGATAACCTAGATGCATCCTTGTGTCAGTTCCATAACTGCATTATCACATCTTTGTTGATTTTACAAATGTAATGTAATGTAATGTGAATCACTGTGTAGAAACTAGTTGTATCTTTGTGAATGAAATCAAGACCTATTTTATTGTTAAATATTTCCATAAAGACAGAAACAATTTGAAACTATTTGATGAGGCTAATCTTTCTAAATACTCTCTGAATGTTAGATTTTGCCTTCAGGCTCTACTGCAGGCAAATTCATATTATTCAATTATAAGTTATTATTAAATCTTAATTCAAAAGTATTTTTACATTCAGAATTGGTTCAAACTTTCTCATTTGTATCAGTAAATTTGAATTTTGCCACCTTAAAGGCGTGGGTGCCAGTGCTTCAATGTTCTTGCTAGAAGAAGGATGTAAAGGATTGAGAGAGGCAGGGAGGGAAGGAGAGAGGAATAAGGGTAGGGCAGAGGGGTGGGAGGGAGCTGCTAAGAGATCAGTCTACATCTTCCCATTGTCGGTGGCTGAAGGGATGAATACTGGGTTGAGTGTGTTGGCAGTGTTTAAATTTATTCCCACTGGTGGTCACTAACTCTCCTTTGGCCATGATCCCTCCTTTGACCACAGTCACAGCTAGCCTGCTTGCTACACCCCCCAGCTGGAACCTGGCAGCTGAGTATTTTGTGTCATAAAATTATCTTGGGTTTAAGGTAAAAATGAACCTCATAACTTGAGGTTTATAAATTTATCTGTTTGAGAGTGAACCACTTTTATGAACATATTACTGTTTTCAGTGGAGTGAAAATATGTCTTATTAAAATAGTGCACAAATTGTTATTATGTGCATTCATGAACAGGAAATAAAACACTTTACAGGGATTAAAGCTTTTAGCACCTCTTGCTTAAGTTCATCCTGTAGCTGAGGTACTAACTTCTTGATGGTCTTAAGAAGTAAATAGAACAGTTTACATGAGACTGATTTTTCAAATTTTCTTTCAGACATGCAAAATGATGTGGTTCTGACCTATCTCTAAGTCTTGCTACTGATGGGCAGCCAGAAACAAGAAACTCTGTTGTCTTAAAGCATACACACATGTGCACACACACACACACACACACACACACATATATAAAATTTGCTGTAAGATGATGAGAAGATTTGTGATCTAAATTGTAGCATGAACTTAAGACTCTAACCCATTTAAGCAAGTCTTTGGGGTCAAGTGTGTAATTGTATACAAAGCTTTGCTCTGAAGACGAATGAACTGTAATGCTCTGCTGTTTTCAAGAGTATCAAAATCTACTTATACCTCACAAAATCTGAATTTAGTTGTTGTTTTAAGTTATTAGCAAAAGTGAGTTTGGTCTTGTACAGTAACAACTATAGCCATCTGAGGCACAATTATCTCTACAGTGCTTTGTAGCTATGTAAAAATATCATTGTGACTTCTACTATTTGCTACAGATTTCAAAAGTTTATGTGTCTTAAATGCAACTCTTATTTAGGTATGTTTTATCATTATTCTATCAATATGGTTCCTGTAAAGTAATTCTAAAAAATTTTAGGAAGAATTATTAAAAATACCAAATAATTTATTTTTAGATTAGAGACTTCCCCCATTTTTTTCTATCATTTATCTTTTTCATGAATATTGGTGTACATAAGTTGTGTGGGAAAGTATTTTGCAAGATTAGAACTTGTTGATCTAGCATTTTGCCATCATTTTCCTCTTTTTTGCTGCCTGCTCACTCATCATGTGATTCTTTCAGGGATGTAGTTGGATTTTGCTACTGAGTCATTAGATCTGCATGTATTCATGATGAAATCTAAATGTATAAAAATCATGAATGCAATACCCTACATATATGTTTAATGCACAGTAAATATTTTTTATTTAACCCAACTGTCAGCTTCACCAACTTTGGTTTGGCTAGACTCTTTCTAATTTTCATATAATGAGTAATAATAATTGAAGCGTTATTTAGATAACAACTCTGCTTCTCACTACTACATAAAAAACCCCTACTGTAGAAAACTTGTATTTACCATTTTTTCGTTATTGCTATGTTTAGTTAGGGAAGGCAGCAGCTGAGACTTAGAATGCACTCTGTACCTGTGGAGAGCCCTGTTGTCCTTAGTAGGTCGCAGCAGAAATCCACTCACACACAATACAATGCAGTAATGTCGTCCTACACAGGATTTTTAAAAACTATGATTACCTTCTTATCAAGTGTGGTGGAGGCCTATTCCTTCTCTCAGCAGCATCAAACGGATTAAGGACAGGGGTTCCATATTTTATATGTGATTCCTTTAAGGAACCAATGGACAAGTGAAAACTAATTCCTTCTGGATTTTAACTTGAATTACCCGTGCTTGGGATAGTTTTTATTAGATGTGCTGAGAACACGATTGTGTCCACAGCTCTTCACAGAACTTCATTTTAGTTTTACCTTTCTTCTTACAAAAAAAAAAAATCAGGTATTTTTTCTCCTGCTGTCTAGCAGTAAACAACTGGACTCACATGCACACCTGCAGATGTGTATGTGTATTTTGTATACATTTGACTTTCAAAATGTTAATCTGTTTTTCTACTGGGTGACTGTGGAGAATTTGTTGAGTAACTGGGCCCTCTATCTTAGGATACTATCTGAAATTTTGATGAAAAATTAAATTAACCTCTCTAAGGAATGGACCAAATATATGCATTCTGCCTCAAAATGATGGAAGTGCTGGTGGAGGGTTATCTGGAGACATTGTATGTGATGCAGGCAGACTTTAGCATTAGAAATCTTTCATAAGCCAAAGGCCAAAAATACTTGTGTTTATTTGGTACTTTTTAACTTTCTATGCCATAGAACCAAGAGCTGGAAGTCATTAAAAAACTTAAAAACTAACTTAAAAACACAAGCAAATTGTTAGATGCAGTGGGCATCTGATACAACACAGTTTTGCTGAGGGGACCTAATGAGTTAATGTTAGAGCTTAATTTCTTTATCTCATTCTTAGCCTGCACCAGTCAATGATATAAACCACAGTTGTTTAATTCTCCTACAATGCAATTTAAGATAATACTCTTTTCTTCCTTTAGAGTGAACTGAGAGCCTGTTACCATCACTCAGCTGTGAGTCCATCAGTTCAGTAGGACCCTGCCTCAAGCCCCAGCATGCTGAGTGCCTCTGTGCAATGTTTACTGCCCAAGGGCCATGGCTGGCTGGAGCTGTACAGACTCACTTGTGTGTGTACACCCGCATGCACGGTAATTTATATCAGTGCAGAGTTTAGATTCTGTATTATGGTTGAGTTTTTCTCAAGGACCTTTCTGAGCAAAGACACTTAATCATTTTCCATTTTGGAGTTTATATTATAAATCATCTTTTGACTGATTTCTCCATTGTAGTTCCTGTCAGGAATTCTAGTCCAATCCTATACTTAAAGAATCATCTCCAAATGGTTTTCATTTTCCACTGGAAATTCAATTCTTAGATCCCTCAAAGTCAGTAACACTGTTAAGCTATTAACAACCAGCCTCTGACAAGAATTTGGAAATAGTTTCAGCTATTCCAACTTGACAGTATATGAGTTGACTTTACTTTGTATTTATTTTTAAAACATTTAGCGGAAGTTTGGGAAAAAATAATGCATTAGTAAAATGATTCGCTTTAAATAAATTATATAATTTTATCAGTGAATACATATAATAATCTATGATATTTTATTTATTTGGGAGCCTAAGAAGACAATGTTTTGTGTGTTTATTTTCTAACATTAGGAACTGACTGTCCATAATTACATTTTGGGTTCACTGCATTATTAAAATGGAGCTGAATTAAAACAAATTTTTCTTTTCTAGTCGTACTATACTTTTTCATCCATTTTTCCTCTTTCCCATTCTTATTTTAAACTCTTGTTTCCAAAAGAATCATGGAATCATAGAGTAGTTTGGGTTGGAAGGGACCTTAAAGATTATCTAGCTCCAACACCGCTATCAGGGTGGAACACCTTGCACTAGGCCAGGTTGCTCAGAGCCTCATCCAACCCAGCCTAGAAGACCTGTGGGGATGGATGGTCCACAACCTCTCTGGGCAATCTGTTCCAGTGCCTCACCACCCTCACAGTAAAGAATTTCTTCCTAATGTATAATCTCAACCTACCTGCCTTCAGCTTAAGACCATTTCCCCTTGTCCTGTCATTATATGCCCTTTCAAAAAGTCCCTCACTAGGCTTCTTGTAATCCCTCTTTAGGTACTGGAAGGCTGCTGTAAGGTATCCCTGAAGCCTTCTTTTCTCCAGGCAGAACAGCCTCAACTCTCACAACCTGTCTTCACAGGAGAGGTGCTCCAGCCCTCTGATCAACTTAGTGGCCTTCAATATCTTTTTTGTGCTGAGGACCACAGAGCCAGATGCAGTATTCCAATTGGGATCTCACAAGAGCAGAGTAGAGGGGAGGAATCACCTCCCTTGACCTACCAACTGGTCATGCTTCTTTTGATACAGCCCAGGATACAGTTGGCTTTCTGGGCTGCAAGTGCGCATTGCCAGGTCACGTTGAGCTTCTTGTCCCCAAACATTCCCAAGTCCATTTACCCAGGGCTGCTCTCAATCCATTCTCTGCCCAGCCTGTATTTCTGCTTGCGACTGCCCCAGTCCAGGTGCAGCACCTTGCACTTGGCCTTGTTGAACTTTCTGAGGTTTGCAGAGACACACCTCTCAAACCTGTCAAGGTCCCTCTGGATGACATCCTTTCCCTCCATTGTGTCAACCGCACCACACAGCTTGGTGACAGTGTAGGAAATCCCACTGTCCACGTCAGTGATAGAGATACCAATACGGACAACCTGAGGAAGAAGAAAGAAAACAGACAATTCTATATCTATTCTTTGACTTTAAAAATTAGTATTACTTTGTTACTTCCTTCCTTTCTCTCTGTAGTATCATTGAAACATCATTAAACATTTGAAGCTGGTGGGTATGATTTGAAAAAAGAATTGAAGTTTTTTTTTAATCAAAAATTTTAAGTTTCTGAAGTAAAGGAATGCAGAGCTTTCAAAATCAGGTCTATATTTTCTCTTGCTATGTAAGGAAATCCCTTATGATTCTGACATCTATGGAAGAGGAGGAAGCTACATAATACTGTTTTTAATAACTTTTGTCACTACTTTTTCCTACGTTTCACTTTTCTGCTTTTTAGAAACACAGACCAAATGAATTTTTTTTAAGTAACTCATGTAGAAAGTTTGTATTATTTTTATGTTTGTTTGTGCATTGTTTTTGTTGGTTTTATTTTCTTCACACCTTCATCTCTTCGGGAAGTGGGAATAAAGATCTGTCCTATATTTTCTATTTGAAAAATCCACGATGTATCTTGCTGCAGTAGTCTGATCTTCTACAGAAGAGCAACTGCATTTCCACAGCATTTCATCTGTGGACAGCCTACCAGAATGCTGCCATTTCACATATCCAGCATTCCCACACACAGCTGATTCTTTGGAGTGAAATGAGAAAATCTAATCAGTACTAAAGAAATTACTAGTCACCAAAAAAAAAAAAAAAGGCACATTGATTTGTAGAAATAAAAGATTCTTACAGAATATCCATTTATCCAACATCCCTTAAGCAAGTTTTGATGGAACTGCATCTTTCACCTTTCACCAAGCAAAACAAACCAAACCAAAATGTTGATACATGATACTGCAGTTTCCTTTTAACCTAAAGGTTGTAGCAGGGATATGAGTTTTTCTACTTTTCATATAATTAACTAGCATGCTGTAATTTTCCTCTATAATTAGGATACTTAACTGTATGATCTCCTGCTGTTTTAATGATTTGCATCTTCCCATGTATTGTTTTTTCTTGCTGAATCTCTACTGTTATTACACTAGAAGCTTGTACAGTCTAGACTCTTTGCTACTGCTTTGCTATTCTCATTTCCTCTTTGTTTAGCTGATGAAAATAAGAGCTCTGTGCTCAGAGTGAGCATTTTCCCTTTGTTACCTGTTTAACAGCACTTATGGTGAAACAGGTCTTTTGCTAATATGCTTAACAGACTTCATACTGACCTACATAATACTGCTTTATGCCACATGTTGGCCTTTTTATATATATATATCTGTAGTCAAGGAAATATTTCTTAATGATAAACTTAGAAGCACTGGCAGTTTGAGTTTTCATGAGGTTTCTAATACAGCTTGATCTTCCTTTTATTTCTTCACCACATTGTCACCGTTAGGCATGTCTTAGTATTCTGGGAAATCTTCTATGATGTTCCTCTGCTGCAGAGAGTGGTAGGATAGCAAAAATCAGTTCATAAAGATTTTGGATGAGGTAGGAACAGAATCTGTTTCTGTCAGTAAATATGTAAAATAAAATGGTAGGTGAAATACCAAGACTGGTTATAAGTGGGATGCATTGTGTGAAAGGAGTCTTTGTTGTAGAAAGAAATTCAATGTTTAACATGAAACCTGAACACTCAAATTTGAAATTACATGGCTGACAAACTTCCCCAGAATTATTTTGACAGTCTTTCTTTTAAAGTTCAACATGTGCCAGTACATACTATATAATTAACAGTCTTTACATTTGCAATGCTGGTGTAAATGTAGGCTGTCTTTTTAATAGAAAGTTTTCTTATTTAATTTTGAGATGAAAGTGTTGCTGCGGTAGTGGACTGTGGCATGAAAATTGAAAAATTCTCCCATAACTATATTGTTGCAAGAACAGTGGTGAACAGTTCTCATTTACTACTCATTTACTACTGTTTGTAATGGTATTGCTTGAAAACAGTAGTCATCAGCCCGAGGTTGTCCCTTAAGTAATTTTTTAAATTATTTATCTAGAATCTTGGGGAACAGCTTATACTTCAGCTGATGTTTGTGACCGTGGAAGGAGGTAAACTAGAGTCATTATCAGGAGATCCAGGTCAAAAAGTTGTGTTCATTTGGTTACTGACAGAATAGCTGGGATAGAGGGAAGAGGAAAAAATCAAAATGCAAGGAAAGGTGGAAGTAAAGAGACCGGACTAGGCTAAAGGATGGTGTTGTAAGTGCAAACAATGTAGCTGAGATGTCATAAGCCTGTCACTTATTTTCAGCACCGATACCCTAGAACATTATAGCATTTGCTGTTGTATATAACAAAGTGATTTGTGTTTCTCCTCCTGCAAACATACCATCCTAGTGAACAGTATAGTACCTTGGTAGAATTGTCCATGAGAATATTTTAGCTAACTGAATATAACTTCGTAAACAGTGAGAAACGCAGCTTTCATTAAAACAAGAAGGTAAAACATTGTAAACTCATTTCATTTTATGACTGACAACTATTTTTTAACTCAGGATAATTATCTTGGGTATGGGAAGGGGAAATACACTCATATTCATAGTTTTCTGGTTTGTTCTAATCTATTTATGCTTTTATTTTTAATCATAGGTTTCTGTGCTCGAGAGGCAGATATTTGACTTCCTTGGTTATCAGTGGGCACCTATCCTGGCAAATTTTATACATATTATTGTAGTCATACTTGGCTTATTTGGAACCATCCAGTATAGACCTCGTTACATAACAGGAGTAAGTACTGAATTTCATTTGCTTATTCTGATATGCATGTATAAAACAAACAAACAAATAAAACAGCGCTCCAAATTGTATTGCTCATAAAGCAAATAGAAATCTTATCTTGGATTAATTTTCTTCTGTAACATTTTATATTAACTTATTATGCTTTTGGGACACGTGCAACACAACTGGTAACTACCTACAAAAGCTGAAAGTCAGTATGATCCTTAACTGCATGACAATACAAACTTTCGAGAAGTAGAATCAGTTTAAGAAATTACAGCATCCTCACTATTGGAGGAATTTAGAGCTAGAGTAAATGCTAGCCATAACTTTCCTAGATACATTGGACCTCCTCAAAAGAGCCATGATTTATTATAGTTACTCATTATTTTTATTAACCATTGTTGCTAGAGTGCCTATCTGTTATCTATATGCCTCCTAGAAGTTATAGCCCAACCTGAAAATGAATGTGATGGTACGGTAAGAAGTAATGAACTTAGGTCTCCAGTATAAAAGTAAGAATTTGGAACTTAATTAATATTTTTAATCCATTTCTTTCCTTATTCAGCTACCTGTCATACAAAGACTTAGTATGGCTGTACTCGGGCACAATGCAGTATTAATTTAATCCTCATTTCATTCTCTGACTTTGTGGGGGGTTTGCCATTTGTAGTTCTATAAAGAAAGAATAACAGCAACTCTTAAAGCCATCATTCAGAACACCTTCTGTTAGAAATAGATTTGCATAACAATATTACTGTCAAAATCAACTATTAATTCACTTAAAGGTTGTATACATTTCAGAGACAGACAAGAGTTGAAAAGATTTTCCCATACACAACCATATTTTCATGTCAGATGAAAATCAGGAAATCTTAGAACAATAGAATGATTTGGGTTGAAAGGGAGCTTAAAGATTGTCTGGTTCCAGCCCAGCAGGGACGCCTGCCACTAGACCAAGTTGCTCTAAGCCCCATCCAACCTCATCTTAAACACTTCCAGGAATGAGGCATTCACCACTTCTTCGGGCAACATGTTTCAGGTTCTCACCAGACTACAGTAAAGAATTTTTCCTAGTATCTAATCTAAACCTATTCTCTTTCAGTTTAAAGCCATTGCCCCTTGTCTCCAATAACTCCACTGAATCTGCACCTACTTCTGCAAAGTCTGTTTCTTCTTATCTGTTCCCTCATATACCAGTGGTTACTCAGAATATAGAAAGATTTCACTTGTATTCTCTGCTACCATCCATATTGCATTACTTTGATGCTAAGAGAAGTACATTAATATTTTTGTCTGTGTTTCTATCTCTGCAATCTCCTATATGCAGAAAATGTGCTTCCACATGTGCAATGTCTTTATGCAAGCACAAAATTTAATGTATTCCAAAAAATTTACCATCAATATTGAAAAATATATTGCAAGCCTTAAATATTTTGCATTTCCTTAAAGTTACAACACTAGAGTCATGTGAATGTGAACTAGAGTTTTCTTCCATTTCTGGTACTTTGACGAGTACAAAAAGCTTGAAAATAAATATCCAAAATTCAAATATCAGTTAAAGAAAAAGGGTTAAATGTTCCATCACAAGACTATTCCATGGCATAAAACTGATCATGAATATAAAATGCATAGCTGAACTAAACAAGTTAGATTTAAATGGCCTACTACTATGATAAGTGCATTGTGAATGAGGAGGAATACCAACCTTATAAATTGAGATCATTTGCGTAAGTTTCTGGGTGATGTGGTTTGTGCAACACTGTTCTATTAATTTTCATATAAATCTTTCCCAGAACTCACCTTCACTGTGTAACCCATCTGGCTTTGTGCGTTTGCCTCTCTGCATCCTTTTGGTGAATTGGATAGAACCAAATTGTTTTTCTTGCTCGGAGTTTATAATAGACACTTGAATCTGTCATTTATCACAGACTGCTTAGATAAGAAAACACTGATGAAATTTTTATCCTTTATTTAGTTGGATAAACAGAGGAGTACTTTAATTTTTTTTCATTTTTATTGCGGTTCTCTTTGGTCAGGGAAGAGAAGGGGAGAAAAGGGAACTGCACCCTTTTATTTAGTTGTGTTGGGCCCAGAATAAATCAGTGGTGCCATCTGATATCAAGAATAAAGTTATGAGTTCAAAGGCAACAAGAAAGACAACAACCTATAAACCTGCAAGGGTCTAGCTATGAGGTTTTCAGGAGAGTGTGTATAAATACTCAGAGTTCAATAGATTCTGCAAGGGTCAATCTATCTTGAGTGACTCTGCAGAACCCTTAATCCAGTCACATTAGTACCTCAAGTCTAGCTTGCTTCAACAAGACTACAGAAAAATTCCTTTTTACTGAACATGCTTCATAAAGGATATCATAAAAATATTTTCCACTGGAAGTGAATTAAAGGTTAAAGAGAACAGGGAGATTTTAAGGTGAGGTTTAAAGAAATGATTCAATGGCTTAGGGAGAAGAGGAAATAAGTTTCAGACAGATGGAACACCACAACTGAAAGTGTCTCCTTGAACTTTCAAGAATGTCAGGGAAGTTTAGAAGTGGATGAGGGAAAAAAGTGACTGTGTCTTCTCAGGCACTGGAATATAGTTCAAATTACATGGGGTTCAGGAGTTGTGGTGGACAAAGAGGACAGGAAATTAAAGTCTAATATCATGAAAGTGGTTAATCTTAATATAGATTCAGAAAGAACACATTGATTTTTGATTCTAAACTTAAGCCATAAACCAATAAATGAGCAATTGATGCAGGAGGTGAAACATCTGTTCTGAGGGTGAGAATAAGTCTTTTCAAAGATATCTTTTCAAAAGATAATAATTAAGTCTTTTTTGGTGAAAACAATTGTGACAAAAGGACTGCTTAACAGCACTAATCTGAAACAGAGAATGAGGATTCCAGTAGGAACAAGGATTATCCAGGGTAACAACTATGATGTAAATGTGGTGGTTTTTTGTATTAAAGTCCCTGAGAGGTAATACCAATGAAACTTTTTAAGGGCTCTGGAAAGAAGCAAAGCACTTCACCTGGATAGGGCTCCACCTGGAGGCTCAGTTTCTCCCCATTTCTTCTATAGAGGGATTACAGCTATGTGGATATGCTCAGTGCATGTTCCATATTCTGCTATGGATTATTAGTCACCTGACTAATCTAGTGACCTTCTACAATGGAGTGACTGCATCAGTAGACAGGGGAAGAACTATGGATCTAATCTATCTAGACTTCTGTAAGGCTTGTGATGTGGTCCCCCACAACATTCTGCCTACTAAATTGGAGGAGGGGGTTAGATGGATAAGGAAGTGGCTGGATAGCTTTACCCAGAGAATGAAGTGGGTGGCTCAGTGTCATATTGGAAATCAGTAACAAGTGGTACTGGGATCAATAGTATTTAATATCTGATTTCCAATATAACATTGAGCCACCCACTTTACTAGACAGTAAGACTGAATACACTCTCAACAAGTTTGCAGATGACACCAAGCTGACTGATGCACTTGATTTACTGGAAGAAACAGATGTTGTCTAGAGGGACCTGGACACCACTGAACCCACGTGAACCTCATGAAGTTCAATAAGGTCAAGTGCAGGCTCCTGCACCTTGGTCAGAGCAATCCTCAATATCAGTACAGACTGAGGGATGAATGGATTGAGAGCAACCCTACAGAGGACTTGTGGGTACCAGTGAACAAAAATTAAACATATGCCAGCAATGTGCGCTTACAGCCCCAAAAGCCAATTATATCCTGGGCTGCATAAAAAGAAGTGTGAGCAGCAGAAAGAAGAGAGTGATTCTCCCCCTATACTAAACTCTTCTGAGACACCACCTGGATCACTGTGTCCAGCTCTGTTGCCCACAGTACAAGAAAGACATGGATCTGTTAGAGCAGGTTCGGAGGAGGGCCATGAAAACGGTCAATGGGATGGAACATCTCTCCTATGAAGACAGTCTGAGAGAGTTGGAGTTGATCAGCCTGTAGAGGAGAAGGCTCTGGGAACAACTTATGGCAACCTTTCAGTATATAAGGGGGACTAATAAGAAAGACAGAGGTCCTGACAGGACAAGGAACAGTAGGTTTAAGCTGAAAAGGGTAGGTTTACATTGAACATAAAGAAGAAAATGTTTACAATGAGAACGGTAAGACACTGGAATAGATCGACCAGAGTAGCTGGGGATGCCCCATCCTTGGAAGTATTCAAGGCCAAGTTGGATGGGGCTTTGAGGAACCTAATCTAACGGAAAAGATTTTTGCCCATGGCAGGGGACTAAATGACCTTTAAAGGTCCCTTCCGGCCTTGTACCTGGTAACATTAAGTCTGGGAGAAAAGGATAGATTATTACTGGTACATGATATGCATTTAAAAAAAAAAAAAAAAAAAAAAGGAGAGAAGGAGGCAATTACCTTATGTCTGAGCATCATCAGTCTGCCAAACCATTAGGCACTTGACAGTATAGCTGAGTTAATCCATTTCTTTTTAAAGACTAGACATTTTCAATCTCTCAACACACCTAGGGGGATCTACTTAATGCCCTATATAAAAAGTAGCCCTGACTCTACCAAATCTGTTTTGGAGTATTTCAGTTGTATATTGTAGTCACAGAATCACAGAATCAACTGGGTTGGAAAAGACCTTCTAGATCATCAAGTGCAACCCCTTGATCCACCACTGCCATGGTTACTAGACCATGACACAGTGCCACATCCAGTCTCATCTTAAATCCTCCAGGGACAGTGGATCCACTACCTCCCTGGGCAGCCCATTCCAATGTCTGATTACTCTCTCTGTAAAAAATTTCTTCCTAATATTTAACCCAAACCTCCTCTGGCATAGCTTAAGACCATTTTAATTGGTAATTTATTATCTTCCATTTTTTTAAATGTTTAAAATAGGATGTGAAAATGTGCGGCAGTTCATCTGTCCTATGTACATACCAAGGGACTTTCAAACAACTGTAATCATGCCATAGAAAATTGTGAAGCCAAGCCATGCTCTCTGAGCTACCTTTCTGAATTTTAAAGATAGTAAGACAGTTTGCAAATAGAGAATTATTTGGCCAGCATTTTTGGTGAGAAAACATTTCAGAAGACTGTTTTGCTAAATCTTGTTAAGAGAACTAATTTTCAGGTAAACAGATATTTGTAATGAAAGAAAAGGATGCTTATGCTTAACACATAAGTGAGTTCTTGGATTAATTCACCTTATTAACCTAATTCAATTTATTTTGCAGATAATTGTTTTATTTAAAATAAGAAAGTGTGTGTACTCAAGCTCAGTAAAGAAATTGTTAAAAAATATATTTTCACAGAACCACAGAATGGGTCAGGTTGAAAGGGATCACAGTGGGATATGGTCCAGTCTCCCTGCTCAAGCAGGATCATCCTTGAGCACATTACACAGGATTGCATCCAGACAGTTCTTGAATATCTCCAGTGAGGGAGACTCCACCGCCTCTCAGGACAATTTGTTCCTGTGTCCAATCACTCACACAGTAAAGAAGTCCTTCCTCATATTTTACTTCTGCTTTCTCTATAGCTGTTGGGAGAAAAACTTATATGTAAACCCATTTAATACAAAGGATGATGAAATTAAATTGAATGGTACGTTCTCATCAGATTGCAAGACACAAAGTTTTTGAAGTTAGAGGCCTACCTGAGCCTGCTCTCTCTTTTCTTAGGAAGCACTTTTGTATCCATTTTGAGACAAACCATTCAGTGCTTCAGCTTAATTGTACTTATAAGATGATTTACTGTGTTACAAATAAAATGTAGACATTTGTTTATAGAAGGAGGCACACAGTCACACACACTACTTCCGTGCTTTACACAACTTTTCAGAACAAATAATAATTTGGGAATATAAGCAATAATTTTCTGCATAATCATTTTGAACTAAGGCCCAATAATGTTATAAGTACAATTAAGTAAATGACCTTGAACATTTTAGTAGCAGCACTGTCTGTTGATTGTCACAGGAGACTCTGAATCAGGATACTGATTCTGTTTCAAAATGTACCATTGGCAAAATGTTTTGTTTGTTCAAGTTTGCTCAAGCACACATAATGATAGTCTTCAGTTTGTTCCTTCTTTCAGTGGTTTTTCATGGATAATAATGAATGTGAATGTTTTTTCAGTAGTTCATAGAATTATAGAACCATAGAATATGCTGAGTTGGAAGGGACCCCCAAGGATCATTGAGTCCAATTTCTGGCCCTGCAAAGGACACTCCAAGAATCACACCATGTGTCTAAGAGTGGTGTCCAAATGCTTTTTGAACTCAGACAGGCTTGGTGCTGTGACTGCTTCCCTGGGGAGCCTGTTCCAGTGGTCAGCCACCCTTTGTGTGAAAAACTTTTCCTGATATCCAACCTAAACCTCCCCTGACTCAGCTTCAAGTCATTTCCCTGAGTCCTGTCATTGGTCATGAAGTGAAGAGATCGATACCTGCCCCTCTGCTTCTCTTCATGAGGATGTCGAAGACTGCAATGAGATCTCTGCTAGGTCTCGGCTAGACTGAACAGACCAAGTGACCTCAGCCACTCCTCATACAGCTTCCTCTCCAGACCCTTCACCATCCTCCTGGCCCTCCTTTGGATGCTTTCTAATAGTTTAATGCCTTTTTTATATTGTGGTGCCCAAAACTGCACACAATATTCAAGGTGAGGCCACACCAGTGCAGAGCAGAGTGGGACAATCACCTCCCTCGACTGTCTGGCGATGCTTTGCCTGTGCCCCCAGGACATGATTGGCCCTCCTGTTTGTCAGGGCACACTGATGGCTCATATTCAACTTGCCACTGACCAAGACCTGTCATGGGTTGACCTTGCCGAATTCTAGGCACCCACAAGAGTCACTCTGAGCTGGGAGAGGTCACACAGGCAAGACAAACTCAACATGGGGTTAATACTAAAATTTATTACTAACAGGATAAGATCTAAAGAGTGAGAAAAAAACAGTCTTAAACACACTTTCCACCCACCCTTCCTTCCTTCCTTCCATGTTCTCCCTCCTCACCCTGCAGCAGTGCAGGGGGACAAATCCATCCCTCAGGCAACAGGTCTTCCAAATCTACTGTTCTGTAGGTCACTCTTCCATGGGCTGCAGGGGGACAGCCTGCTTCACCACAATTCTCACTGTGGGTTACAGGGGGGGCGCACAGCTCTGAGTCCTTCCCCTGCTCCGTGGGGTAACAATCCTTGATGCACCTTTCCAACGTGGGTCCATCCCTCAGGCAGTAGTTCTTCCATATCTACTGTCCCGAGTGTCACTTCTCCCTGAGGTGCAGGAGGGGGGTCTCTGCACCCCGATGGTCCTTCCTAGGATACAGTCCTTCGTAGGATGATCTGTACTGGTGTGGATCCTCCACAGGACCATGAGTCCTACCCAGGAATAACCTGCCCATGGATTTCCCTCTCCACGGGCCACAAGTCTCTCGAAGGACTCCGCTCCATCCTGGGCCTTCCATGGGGGTAAGGCCTTCTTCCATGCATCCATCTGCTCCAGCATGGGCTTGACTGCACCGCGTCGGGCCGCCCCGGCCCTGACCCGGCTTGACTCAGGCGGGGAGGAAGGGAGGGCAGTGCCTGCCGACAGGGGCCACTCTGCCACCCTGGCCTTGCCCGTGGGGCACACTCCCACCCCCACCCCTTGCAGTTCACCTTAAGGGCTTTGGTGCTGTCAGCGCTGTTTGACTCCTTGGGCAGGACAGGCTCCAGCATGAGCTGCTCGCAAAGCGGGCCCGGGGTCTGCAGGGCCGCTCTCCGTGGGGCCACATGCCCTGGCCCTAGCCCTGACCCCAGCCCTGGCCCCTGCCGCCCCTTCGCAGGGGCTGCCGCTTGGCTCGGTCGGCACTGCCAAGAGCAGCACGAGCGGCTTGTGGGGTGGGCCTGGGGGGCTGTGGGGCCACTCTCCACAGGGGTGCATGCCCCGGCCCCAGCTGCCTCTTTGCAAGGGCTGCCACTACCTGCTCCAGGCTAGGTGCCGAGAGGCCTGGGCTGGGCTGCTGCCGTGCCACTCCCTCACCCCCCGTGGCAGGGGAGGTGGCAGGGCCACCCAGGAGCTTCAGTTAGCTCTCTCCTGGCTCAAAAATTCTTCTGCGCAACTTATTCTTAAATATGTTATCACTGAGGCGTGATTATTGGCTCTCCCTTAGCCAGCAGCAGGAAGTCCTTCCTGTAACCAGATATCATTGGCTTAATTGGGGGGGAAACTTCTAGCAGCTTCTAACTGAAGCCACCCTATGTAGCCCCCCCTGCTACCAAAAAACCCAGCCACCTCAATTCACGACAGACCCCCAAGGCCCTTTCCACAGTGCTGCTCTCCAGCACTGCTCTCCAGCACTGCTCTCCAGCATCTCCTTCCCCATTTTGTACATATATCCAGGGTTGCCCCATCCCAGGTACAGAATCTGGCACTTGCCCTTGTTGAACTTTGGTTGGTGATGGCCCATCTCTTTCATTAGCTGAGGTCTCCCTGCAGGGCCTTCCTGCCCTTGAAGGAGTTGACAGCTCCTCCCAATTTGATGTCTGCAGCACACTTGCTTAGTATTCCTTTGAGCACTGCATCCAAGTCACTTCTGAAGATGTTGAAGAGAACTGGGCCAAGGATGGAGCTGTGCGGAACCTCGCTAGTGACTGGATGCAGCCTGATCTTACCCCGTTCATTGTAACTCTTTGTGCCTGACCCATGAGCAAGTTGCTCACCCACTGCATGATGTGTTTATCTAGCTGTCTGCTGAACGTTTTGTCCAGTAGGATACTGTGAGAGACAGCATCAAAAGCTTTACTAAGTCCAAAAAGATTACATCTACTGGCTTTCCTAGATCGTCTAGATGGGTTACCATGTCATAGAAGGAAATCAGATTCCACAAGCAGGAATTTCTTCTCATGAAGCCATGCTGGATGTAACGGATGACTACCTTGTCCTCCAGGTTTTTTTCAATACCTCCCAGAATAATCTTCTGCATGATTTTACTGGGAACTGAAGAGAGACTGACAGGCTTGTAGTTTCCTTCTTGTCCTTCTTGAAAATTGGAACAATGTTAGTCAACTTCCAGTCAATTGGAACCTCCCTGGGTTCCTAAGAGCACTCAAAAATCATTGAGATAGTCTTTGCCATGACATCAGCTATCCCTGAGGATTCTCAGAGGAATCCCACCAGGCCCCACAGATCTGTAGGGATCCAGCTGGAGCAGCAGATCCCACACAAGTTCTGGGTCCACCAGGAGTTGAGCATTCTTGCAGTCATAGTCCACCAGCTCAGGGCACTGAGACCGCCTTGGTCCATCATCCATGTTGAAGACAGAGGCAAAGAATGAATTAAACATCTCTACCTTGTCTATGTCTCTTGTTTGTGTCTTCATATCTATATATGCAGTTCTGTATTTCAATGAATCTAGTTAATGAGTACATTATTTCTAATGCTCAACATAGATTTCTGGTAATTTCCTTTGTAAATTAAGCGACAAAACATTTAGCTATGTAAAAAGTAGATATTATATCTACTTTTCTTTCAAAGAAGACCAGCCCCTTAAACTTGTATTTCTGGCATTAATGAGTTTGAAAAATCAGAATTTAGTTTCTGCAAATACCAGTAACACCAGCAACAGAATGATTATGTTTTGGGGATATTCTGTCACTCTATTTACTAACATATTTGCTGAATATGAACCAGAAAGCAAGCTGAACAAGACTGAAGTAAATCCATTTAAATTGGAAATGGTACTTGTAGAAAACATTTTTTCATTATCCGTGCTGTTCTCAGTGTAAAAATTTCCAGTATTTATTTGTTGTACTCAGGTTGAAAATATTGAGATGCTATGTGATTTATATTTTAGTACTTACAAGCCAGATCAACCAGGAAGTCTGTGATCACAGAGGTTATATTTCCATGTTAGTAGAAAAATCTGTGTCAGTGAAAACTTAAGCAATGTCTTAAAAGTTGGAGATAATCCAAATAGGTATCTACCCACTGGAAAAGTTAAAACAGAACAAAAAAGAGAGGTATCTCAATGACAAGCAATAAAAGAAAATGTTGACAGAATAGTAATTTCCTCAGATATTAGAATTCCAGGGATTTAGCACTGTATGTACCTTAAACAGGGAGGACAAAATAGCTATTTTATTTGAGAATTGTATGCTTATTAAGATGTTCTTACACTTGGGAAAGTAAAAACAGAGGTCCTCTTCCAGTTTCAAGTTACACCATTATGACCATTATGGAAAGTTCTACCTACGTCTAAATAGAATCATAGAATCATAGAATCATAGGATCAACTGGGTTGGAAAAGACCTCCGAGGTCATCAAGTGCAACCCTTGATCCAACACTGCCGTGGTTACTAGACCATGGCACTAAGTGCCACATCTAGTCTCATCTTGAAAACCTCCAGAGATGGAGAATCCATGACCTCCTTTGGCAGCACATTCCAATACCTGATTACTCTCTCTGTAAAAAATTTCTTCCTAATATTCAACCTAAACCTCCCCTGACAGCGCTTAAGACCATGCCCTCCTGTCTTACTGATAGCTGCCTAGGAGAAGGGACTAACCCCCACCTGGCTACAACCTCCTTTCAGGTACTTGTAGAGAGTGATGAGGTATCCCCTGAGCCTTCTCTTCTCCAGGCTAAACAAGCTCATATCCCTCAGCCTCTCCTTACAGGACTTGTGTTCGAGTCCTTTCACCAATCTTGTTGTTCTTCTCTGGACCTGCTCCAGCACCTCAATGTCCTTCCTGAACTGAAGGGCCCAGAACTGGACACAGTGCTCCACGTGTGGCCTCACCAGCTCTGAGTACAGGGGAAGAATCACTTCCCTAGTCCTGTTGGCCACACTGTTCCTGATCCAGGCCAGGATGCCACTGGCCTTCTTGGCCACCTGAGCACACTGCTGGCTCCTGTTCAGCTTCCTGTCAATCCAAACTTCCAGGTCCCTCTCTGCCTGGCTGCTCTCCAGCCACTCTATCCCCAGCCTGTAGTGCTGCATGGGGTTGTTGTGGCCATAGTGCAGGACCCGGCACTTGGCCTTGTTGAACCTCATCCCATTGAAATCAGCCCAACTCTCCAGCCTGTCCAGGTCCCTCTGCAGAGCCCTCCTGCCTTCCAGCAGATCAACATGCCCCCCTAACTTGATGTCATCTGCAAATTTGCTAATGGTACACTCATCCAAATGTTCAGGTCAAATTTAGACAAAATAGTTCCTCAGTATTAACTCATTTTATTCTCGGTTCTGTTGATTAAAAATTAGTCATGTAGAGAGTTTGAAAGAAAATCAGGTAAGTTTGTTAAAACATAATTATATTCGAGTCATACAGTGACTACAATATCAGTGGTCATGATGCCTCAGGAAATATCAAGAAAAAAAATTTTTTTACTAATCCTCATCTTGGGCAAAAATTGTAGAATGATAGAATCATTAAGGTTGGAAAAGACCTCTAATGTAATTGATTCCAACCATTTACCTAACACTGAACCATCTCCTGAAGCACCACCTCTACATGTTTTTTGAACACTTCCAGGGATGAGGGATTAGAATATTGTTCATAGTTTAGAATCCCCATAAAGTCAAAAAGAAGACAAAGTAAAGGAGAAACAACACACTCATATAGCTAGTTAGTAGACATGGTTAACTAAAATAAACATCTCTGTGAGAGGTTGTGTCTGATGAAGTAAACTAAGAAATAAAATTGCTAAAAGTATAATGCAGCATAGGATTGTATAGAAGTAAGAAAAAGCTTTGAAGTTCAAAGTGCATGACCAAGTGTATGAGGACAAACAAAAAAAGTACAGACTAAAAATAGAAAACTTAAACAACCAGTAGTAAACCTTGCCGAGTCATGTTTGGAACACTCTGTTAAAACTCCAAATCATAATATGAATTAAGAATATTACAGTGCTAGAGAATCCACCTCCACCCTGAACCTCAAATTTCATTCATGGTTTAATTTTTGTTATGCCAGATAAATTGATGCTAGATGAAACACTAGTATTTTATGGTATAATATTTACTGCACAGAGGCATTTTCTTGAAGTGCTTTTCATGCCATGAATAGCAACATGAATTCTCTGTAGCACTTTCCATGGTAAGTATTCAATATTTTTAACATTCTTTTCATTACAGAATTTATACTAAATATTTTGTTTGAGGAATGCTTGCTGTTTGTCAAATCTCATCTTCTTAAAATGTATCCTTTATTCTGGTCACCTTTACAGTAGTTCTCTTTCAGATCTCATCAGGGTTTTCTGAAATATCTCCATGTTCAGAAATACCTGGAGCAAGAGCATCTTATTACAACTTTTTCTCTTACAAATTGTTATAAAACATTACTGATACAATTTGGATGTCACAGAAGAGTAGAGTTTGTGATTCTTTTTATAGTCTGTCCTTTCACTACTGATGCTACCTCCATAGAATGACCTTTGTAAACTTTGCTAACTGCTATTTTATTGGAGGGTTTTTCTCACTTCTGGCAGATGCTGTGAAAAATCAGTAGGGATGTAAGCAGAAGACTGCCCTTTGGACTTTAAACAACATATGTTGAAAGGGATTTTGTTTCGCAGGGAGATATGCTGTTTAATAGAGTGCTTTTGTTACTGTTGTGATAAAAGATTAGATTTTAGTATGTTGTGGATTTAAATATGGTTTCATTTTTATTTAAAAGGACAGACTCCGCAGTTTACTTTAGTAACTGAATCTAGCCTGCTTTAGGGTAGGGCTGGGAATTTGAAGGGAGTAGAAGTTACTCAGTAGCCTGATGGTCAGTGTCATAGCTCTTGGAGTTCGAGTAGTCCAAATTTTGAGTCTAATGCCTTACACACATACAGAACTTAATCAAGGAAAAGTTTAAGTATTCCAGCGGTCAAAGCCCAATTCTTTCTTTGTGTTTATCATCAGTTAGTTTATAAATTAAATAAAAGTTTAAAACAGATGGTCTTCTTTTTTACCTGATAATCAGTCCAGAAAATTAGTCTAGGCTTTGATGACACTGGGCTTTTGACATCTCCTTTTAGAAATATTTTGACAACTTGCAAAAGATCTCAGTGGATTTCATGTTCTTAAACCCTGGAGATTCAGCTGAGTCTTGGGCAAATATGTCTGAGAATCACTTCAGTATAGTATTACACAGAGTGCATTTGTCTTGACTGTATGGAAGTAGATGAAAGAAGACATTCTACAGTAAATTTCTCTGCATTTTCTGCCCCTTTTTGGCTCTTGATTTTAATATTCTAATACTATTTAGAATAAAGTAATTTTTTTCTGATTGTCTGGGTGAAGTTTGACTACTTTCATCTGCTCTCTTCACTGGGACATATTTAGGTGTGAGGCATTGAGGTACAAAGAATAATCTAAAGGAAATTATGGAAAGTGTAAAATATTCTTTGAAGATTAAAGAGTACCCAGACAGTTAGTCTACCAGCTCTAAGAAAGCACAATAGAAAAAAAACAAAACAAAACCCTGTTGATCAGAAAACTAGTCAAGACATAAAAAGGAATCCCAGATAAGAGATCCTTAGCCTCTGACTCTCCTAAGTTTTGTGTAGGACATTATTTTCTCAGAAGTCCCCTACTGTCAGAAAACAGAGTTCTAAAGAGAAAAAGTGTACTAGCCCTCTGGATGTTTAATTTAGATAATTAAGGAGAAACTGCCAGACTCCAAGAGGTTTCTTAAATAGTAAACATTTTGAAAACACAATAGACTCTTCTCACTTATTTGAACAAGAGATCTATTATGTTCTTAGAACCACTGATTTCTGAAAATTAATTTGATATGTTTTCAGAAAATATGGCAAAACACACCCTGGACAAGACTCCAGGATAGAATTTACTTCAGTAAGTGTTCTGCTTGGAGTTTTGTTTTCTTTCAGACTGAAACGGATTTTCATTAATTTTCAGATTTTTTTTTTTAAAGTTTTCCATTATAAGAAGTCCATTTGAAGATACTTAGCTAATACTGTTTTTAAAGTGATATATTTGTTGAGTATTAGAAGATGAAAGATTATAATTTCATGATATAATTAAGTACAGTATTGATTTCCAGGAAATATTATGCGGAACCTGTTCAGTGCATGAAACTGTCTGATATTTTTAATTTAAATCCTCAATTATTAGTCTCATAGCAGGTTTGACTGGTGTAGAATTCAGCTATATTCATCCTTTCCCAGTGCTTTTATCCTCTTTGAATGAATTGTATTCCCATTTAAAAAGTGGTCATCCAAAATGTCTCTCCCTCATCCATTCCACAGAAAAGGAAGATGGTTTTCTGGGGACTGTACACTGAGGAGTACAGTTCCATGTACAATTGCTATTAATATATAACAAATATTTTATTTTCATTCAAACCAGAGAACTCAGTCTGGAAAGAAGCCAAAACATGAAGTTTCTCATTTTCCCTTTCTTTGGAATAAATCCTCTGGTTTGTCACCATAATGACAAGTGGGTTTTATTCCACAGTAGGTTTTGTGGTTTGTTTTTTGGGGAGTTGGGTTTTTTTTTCTTTTTATAAGAACTAGTAGCTCTTTCTGTTAAAATAATGTCTAATTGGCACTTTTTTAGTTGAAATACTATAAAGATCATGGAGAATGAATGACTTAGCTGATGAAGTCTTTAGACAGATACTTAAAGGAAGAGATTAGAGACAAAATCCTTGGTGTTTGCTACCGCTACCTAAACTGTGGTGGAAAGCATTAAAATTCTCTCAAGCACCCAGGAGCTTTGGCCAGCTAGAGATGATTAAAAATCAAGCAAGGTAATGTTTCCACTGCTCTGAGATGACCTTTGCAGTTCAGTGCTAAATGTTTTTTTGTATCTAGAGTAATCAGATTTCCTTATATTTCCCATACTTGCTCCTATACATGTTACTGTGGATTTTCCCAGTGTTTATTTAGTATTTTTTTCTAGTTGGCATATATCAATTACTGCTGACATATGCTTGTCTAAGAGGTCATAGATCTATCTTTTTATCTTGTATACTTGTTACAGCATGCTTTCAGAAAGCTTTCTGTTCACTTCAGAGTTTTAATGTCTCTGTCCTCATGCCACACTACTGAGATAGGAAAGTATTCCCCCTCCACTGCTCTACACCATGGGAACTGAAAAACTAAAAGTCTGAGACGTTTTCTGAGTATCAGAGGAAAGGCTGAGACAGATCAGCATGTGAACCCATTTTTCTCATTACAAGCCAGTGTTTTGTCCAATGCATCCTGCAAACAAAAAAATGCCTCAAATTCTCTATAAACTCTAGGAATAAAGATTTGAATCACAGCTACCTTACAGTGTGGAATACTTCAGTAAGAAAAAAAAAATGATAAAACAGTCTTTGGAAAGTATCTCTCTGTCCCAGCTGGCAGCTAAGTC
Organism: Corapipo altera; assembly: GCF_003945725.1. Lineage (NCBI taxonomy): Eukaryota > Metazoa > Chordata > Aves > Passeriformes > Pipridae > Corapipo > Corapipo altera. Next base: position 15,548,492 of record NW_020884874.1, read on the forward strand.
CTATAAAGCCAAATGCTCACTCCCCCCTGCTGGGATGGGGTAGAGAACTAGAAGGGTAGAGGTGAGAAAATTCATGGGTTGAGATAAAGACAGTCAACAGATAAAATCTACATGTGCAAGCAAAGAAAAATGAGGAATTCATTCACTGCTTCCTAAAGGCAGGTAGGAACTCAGCCATCCTCAGGAAAGCAGAGCTCCATCACACCTAACAGTTATTTGGGAAGACAAATGACATCATTCGGAACATCCCCATCTTCCTCCCTCTTTCTACCACTTTATATACTGAGCATGATGTCATATGGTATGGAATATTCCTGTGATCAGTTGGGATCAGCTGTACTGACTGTGTCCTCTCCCAACTTCTTGTGCGCACCCAGCCTCCTCACTGGTGGGTTGTTGTGAGAAGCAGAAAAGGCCTTGACAGGGTGCAAGCACTGTTCAGTAACAATAAAAACATCTTTAGATTATGAACACTGTTTTCAGCTACAACCCAAAACATAGCTCCATACCAGCTACTGTGAAGAAAACAGCCAAAACCAGCACATTCTTTCAGCAAGGGAAAAGTTTGCTGATGCCTGAAGCTTTCTTAGTGATAATTCAATGGCTACTGTGACTCATAGTTGTGCTCCTTCCAATAATAGATGAATTTATTTTAATTAACAGCTTATAGCACAATGAAATACACATTAGAAAAGAACAGAAAACATTACCTCTGGTCCAGGCTACCTGTCCAAATCTCACATTCCACTGCTGCTTTTCCTTTGCAACAGGCTACAAGTTCAGGGCTTGATCTGGAGTACTGTCATGTAGCAACAGCTCTGCTCCTCCTCCTCTTTCTTTTCCAGCTCCTTCTGTACTTCTGTCTATGTCTCCCTCTATTCTCTTCACCTTAATTCAGCCACCAATCTCTACATGTATATTTAAAACGGCATTGTATGGCATGTAGCTAAAATGAAGTTGTCCACTTTAAATTAAATGAAATCTGCACAGCATTACTTATCAGTGCTGTACTGAAACCAAGTTCTTGTTTTGGCCAACTGATTATGTTCACACAGTCTCATAATTCAAGTGAAGTAAACTTTAGTCATAGTTGTTTTATAAATTCACAAAGGATGACCTGACAGTACCTGGAGTCCATCCTTATATTTTTTTCCCACACTTTTTTTTTTTCTAGGAAATGTGTCTTTCTTTTTTGTGAGCTTCATTGTCACCCTGAGGTTATGCTTTAAGAAAGGTGCATTGAGAATCACACAAAGCTATACTACTCTATTCATTTACAAATCTCCATTTTCGATTTTGAGAGAAGATGGAGATGATTTTCTTTAGTTATATTCCAAATGTGGTTTGTTTTTTTTCCTTCTGAACAACAATCTACATAAAAATAATTTGTAAATCTTGTCACAAATCTCCATTTCAGAACTTCAAAGATGTTTTTCTCTTCCCATCTGTACTTACCTTTTAAAATTTTTAATGTTTTCATTATGTTTTTCAACTCCTGAAGCTCCACAAGAAACAGAGCACTGTACTTTTTTCAAGCTTCGCCTGTTGCTGTGAGTACCATTACCAGTAAAGATACAGTTTCTGAATTACACTGAATGGCAAGATAAACAATGAGTACAGTTGTAAAATGCACTACTAAACATGTTCCAAAATTTCCATTGCTCCCTATTTCTATAATTTAGCTGTCAAGGGCACTATTTATTGCTGTTTGTTCTATGGGTTATTATGTATATTAGGCATAAATGTTAATGCTACATACATTCATGTTGGTTAGATCATAGTGAAGTAGCATTTTATGTACTGTGAACTCAGCAGGTATGATTTGAATTATAAATGCCTCTAAGGACAGAATTTTGCATATCAATATAAATTTTACTTCTAAACAAGTCTAGTAAAGTAACATTGTAGTTTTACAAGTGAATGCCATGATTCCCTCCATACTAATTTGAGCTACCAATGGTGCTGCTGCTCAATTTGGTTTCTAGCTGTAATTTCTTAGCTATTTACATTCATAGTGTTTGTTAGATTCCTACTTATTTATTATATTAAGCTCTGCAGCTGTTTTAATTGATTTCAGTATCAATTTTGGGTGAATGAGACATAACCAGTTTTGGTTTTCATGCTGCTTTTGTCAACCATTAAGCCACTTAAAGATTCTGTGCTGCTTTTGCTCTGAGACCAATGAGTGGTTTTGCTTTTCTTTACTTTATGGCTCACAAAAAAAAAGTTAATATTTAGCTTATGGGTTTACTGTCCAACCAGAAAAATGAAGAACTCATCAAAAATAGTTACAAAAGTTTTCAAGTTTATTAAATCACCATGTTTTGGAAGATTATAGATGTTGGTCCTTGGACAAAAATTTTTGTTAAAGGATAGCATTCTGTAATTAATGCATAAACAAACAAAATTATTGCAGCCATGTGTTCTTTGTTAAATAGTTTGAATTGATGATGCATTTGAAAAGAAAATAATGAATTTTAAGTTGCTATCATTTAGTTTAGCAGTTTGCTGTTAATCAGTTTGGCTTTTCTAGTCAAGATCTAAAGTAATCTTAAAAATTCTTCCATCATGACTAAATGCCAAAAAGTTACTCATAGACTGTGGCACTATCACTCTGCATATTTAATTTCGTATCTGCTTGAAGAGGAAATTTCTGTTTGAAATTTAGTGTTGAGACAAGTGTGTCACTGATTTTATTTATAAATTTGGGTTTACCTACCCACTACTTCTACTTTCTGTGAAACAAGAACTGTTCTGCCTTTTATCTTGCTGAAATACATATTCATACATTTGAAATGGGTTTAGTGATATAAATGATACAAAGGTTCTGGGTTCTACACCTCTAATTGGGCAAGTTAAGCAAATTTTGTATTTCATCTTCATGTACTTGATTCTGTAAAAAATTAAGATCCAATTTCAGTCTTGAAAGACTTACCCTTGTAATGACTTTAATTACTACCAATATTAGTGGTTTTGCCTGCATGTCTTAGGTTGACTGACAGTGGGTTTTTTTCTCATAAAGATGTCATTGTTAAATTCACAGAAGTATAGATGCGATGTGAATAAGCACACTTTTGTGATACATGTCTGTTTCTAAGATATTTTGCTGTTTCTGTGTGAGAAGGCTCTTTGACATGACTTTATGACACTGACTTATTACCATTTGCTATTTGAATTCTAACATAACAGATTCTAAAAATGGTCAGTTTTTACTTATGGCCACAAAAACTTCTGAAAATGGGCACTGATCAACAGTTTGGATTTCAGCTCAGATGCAGATAAGACCACAAATAAACAAAGCATCATGTATTTTTCCAGATATTTAGGTCTATTCAGTATACTGCACAGGAATTAGATTTACCACAGAAATTCAGTAATCAATATTATAATTAAGTAGGTGCAATCTCTAATAAAAGTGCAAAAATGTATAATGTAAAAAAGAAAACCAAAATGGAAATAAAATCCAGCCCACTCTGAACTTACAGCAAGTCACAGGAAAGTCTTAGGATTTAAAAAAAAGGAATCCACATGTTGACTAAAAAACCCTAGATGGACTGACCTTAGAAAAGCATACACTGTTTACAGCTGTAAATAAACAATTCCACTCTCGAGAATTTACTTATAAAAATGCAGTACTACACTACTTGTTAAGAAAAATTGTCAATATATGAATGTTAAACATATATGTTTAATTTTTGTTTTGTAAGCCTGATGTGAAAAATAGTAAATAATGTAACTAGAGATTATGTAAAGTTAAATAATACGGCTGTAATATCTGAAGCGCAGCCACTGACATCCTTTTAGAACTGGAAGGTAAAGTCTGTATGTTAGATGACATCAAACCCAGCAAAATGATCATGAAATTTTGATCCTTCTGTGCTGTGATTTACACTCCATGGACTTTAAAAGATGGGCATAATAGCAAGATTCTTGCACAAACCATACCACTGAGAGTTTGTAGAAACTAAAAAGCTCTGATTAAGTCGGATTAGTGTTGGGTATGTTCATGCATGACAATGACTCGAAATTTTAAATACAATGTTGCCTTCCCCTAAGACTCGCGTTCATTTCACTGGTAGAAGCAGTGGGACTCTCCGGTTTATCCCTTCCTGTCGTCTGGGAAACAGAGGTGCCAAGTAAGTGCTGGCATTGAAAATCATGAGGATTGAAACACATTGAAATCTGTGAGGATTTTTTTTGTTGTCTTTAGAAGAGTTTGTGTCACCAAAGTGATCCCAAAACTAAAATTTTCTTGTCTTGAATGTAAACAAAATAGAATATGGACTTAATCACACTGTATTATTCTTGGCCTTGTTTTTCTATAGAAAACCTTCATTTAGGAGTTACAAAAATTAATGAATGTTCTCAGCATTCTCATAACTTAGGAGCCTGTATTAGATCTCGTGCTCCTTAATGTATACTGTGTCTGGGCAGTAATTAGATGCACTGCCATCTGTGGTCTCCTGGACTTCGCTGTGGTGCAAATTATCTACTCAGTTCCCATTCTCAAAAATGGAGTCTGCACAGTTCTGCTGCCTATGGACCCATGCTCTGTTTAACCTATCTGTAAAAATTATCCTTCAATTATAATTATCCTTCAATTCAAATTATAGAGTTCAACTCTCTGAACTTTTTGTCTTCAGTTCTTCTACATTTCTTTTAATCCTCATATGAACCTTCATGTCCCTGTTGGACTCTCATGCTAGATATACCACACAAAATAAGTTCCTAGAATAAAGGGTAGCATCTTTCAGCACCTTCTGTTGTTGCATTCGGGAAATTTAAGTTTTCAGTCCTATCTCTACAAGCAAAATGGGATAGCCACTTTTTTTATTCCTTTTTTTTTTTTAAGTTTTGGGTTTTTTTTTAATTTTTGTTTTTATTTGTCTGCCTCCTTGGCATAATTACTACTTCCTAAGGCTCACATATTCCCTGCTAATTCGAGTCCTGTTTAGATAGGGTGGTACATGTTGAACTTGACTGAGTCCAGTATCTGAATATTGTCTTATACATATATATTCCAGACAAACCATTAGACTCTGTAAGTTTCACATTTATATATTCCTCAGGTCATTAAAACTGTGCTGATGAGATGAGCTGCAAAATATTGTCCTAGTGATGAGAGATCTGAAGTACTCCTGTCACAGACTCCAAGGGAGTTAAGGATATATTAGAGAACAGTATGTTGTACTGACAGTATTTTTGGATTAAAAAGCACTGTGTTAGACTGATACTATTTTTGAATTAGTTGCTTAATAGTACATAAGTATTTTCTCATTATTTGAATGGCAAAATATTTCAGTATGTTTCTTTGCTCTCAAAACACTTAATTCAGATGTCCCCTAGCAGCTTTGATATCTAGCAACTATCCAGGTTTAGCACAATCAATTTGACCACTTGCTTTTGCTACCAGTAAGGTAGATTTTCACAGAAACTGGCATTTGTTTACATTAATGATTAGGATTTGCTTACATTAGTCTGTCTCTCTGTGAAATCCAACTAGAGATAGGAATGCTTCAAGATGAAGATGACTGCTAATTGAACCATGAGTTTAACTTATGACAAAAACAAAGTAGCTCACACTCACTAGAATTTTTCATTTGTCTTGTTGCTATTGCTAGAAGTCTGATTTTATTACAGTTTAAATTGTACATAATAATATATTTGTTTTGGGAATGAATTACTTTCTACCAAGATAATTCAAATCTAGCTATGTGGGGAGGCTAGTAGGTGAAAGTAGAAAGTAGACTATTCAGCTGAGATATGAGGGAAAAAGATTTAAGGCTCTACAGGCTCTGAATTGCTCCTATACTTCCTAGGCTGGTGCTGCATTAAAAGGCTATTTTCTTGACCTCTATTTAGTTATCTTTTTAAGTAATTTGAGTTTAGTTTGTTGGGGATTCTTTTGTCTCCAATACAACTTAAAAAAACCCCTAAAATGTCAAATCTCATTTTGTCTAATGGGAAAGGGTGGTTTTGGCATAGCTATGGTGTTAAGTATCCTGTGGGGGATTTTTTTCCATTTTGAGGTCTTAGACTAGGTAACTATAACATTTGATGCTTCCCATTTCATTTAAATCTATCAAAGTGGTCACAGTCAGATCCTGCCATTACTTGAATGGGAGGACAGTTTCCACTTCTTTACAGTGTAACCTTTATCATGAGGGAGTACAAAAATCAGAGAAGTGTAAACCCTCTCCCTGTAGGGATTGACTCTCAATGAGTAATCTATCATCTGTCTCTCCATCTTTTTTATGTAATCTATTTGAAGCTCCATGGTGAGCAGTGAGTGCTGAATGTCAATGACAGCTGCGTTAAGACAGCCAGGAATATTCATTAATATGTTTGTGAGTAGCTTGATGTTTCATTTCCCTGATACTTGGAACCATTTCTACTCACTTATTAAGAAACATTTACACTTAGAAAGGTTTCTTGAGAACTTAAATATGGAAATTAGTAGTTTAGTAGGATACTATTTTTTTACGTCAATCTTCAAAGGCCTAGTGCCCATTAGAACTAGTTAACTGATCAGCCTATCATAGAAAAGGATTACTATTTTCTTAGCAGACAACACATAAAGTAGTAATGCAATACTATCATTGTATCACTGTTTTAATTTCTTGGGGCCAAATGAACAAATGTTTCCTTAAAACTGGGTGAATTTCTCCTGAGGGAGGAATCTTCTTTTATACCCCAGTGGGGTTCCTGCCCTCCATAGCAAACACTTTGTCTCATTAAGCTAAGACACGTGGTCTAGTTGTCAAGATGGTGATCAGTTAAAGGTTGGACTCAATGATCTTGGAGGTCTTTTCCAACCTAAATCAATCCGTACTTCTATGATAATAGAGCCATGCTGAGCTCTGTCTTAATAAATCTCCCTTTGAAGCTAGAATGCACTGGTTTCAGTTATGCTTCTAATTACATGAGCCAAAACTAAGAAAACTATATGACAAGGAGACATTCAGAAGGTTAAGGCATACAATGAATATGCTCTACTACAGTGAAAACTGTTCCTCACCCTTATAAGGCTTCCCTGCTGTAAAATCTCTGTGAGAAGGAGCATGGTAAGTGAATGGAGAATGATATTGTTAAGAGTTTAACTATTTGAAGTTTTCCTGAGCTAGACATGAAATATTTATGTCTTCCAGAAGGAGAAATGCTATAATCCATTCCTCATGAAAGGTTTTAAGTAAATAGTTGTGTGCATACTGTGGTTGTCACCAGTGAAAATGGAAAGCTTTTAATATACATAGCATATAACAGCTGTAATTGAAATTCTATTTCTTTCCTTTAACTAATCCAGAGAATAAACAACATCTTAAGCAATAAATAGTTGCATTTTGATGAGCTACTTATTTTAAAATGCTTCTCCAATAGCAAGTTTTCTTTTGCTATTTGTATAATTCTATATATCCTTCTAGAATAAGCACGTCCAAAAATTTGCCTCTGCTTTTACCAAATGCGGAGAATTTTGTTGTAATTAAATTATATATGACCTCAATTTTACTCTAATAAAAATTGCATCCCATAAAATGCCATGCATAACTGAATATTAATTTCTAACTTTTTCTCAAAAAGTTTAAGGACCCTTTTGGAAGAAAAAAATGAGTACGGAATATCACTGTTTCGTTACTTTGCACGGTCCTTAGCAAGTATCACAAGTATTGTGACAAGGTACTAAGAATCTTAAAAGTAAAAAAAGGTTAATTTTGATGCTAACACTACATCTAATTAGAAGATTTTCATTTCACTCATTCTTTAAAGTCATTGAGGTACCTGTTCTTTGATTTTCTATGAATAGGCAGTTGTGTGGAGTCATGAAATGCTTACTGAAGTGAACAAAGATATTTGAACAACTAAGAAATCAATCCAACATACACCTAGGTGCATGTTTTAACTTTTCATATATATCAGTAAAACACTGAACTTAACAGGACTACTTAGGTATAACGATAAGTATGACTGCATTTGGGGAACTGCGGTTATAAACTCTGATTGACAATATGATTGACTGAAAAGAGAATTTCCACTGGAATTTAATATAGACCTAGCACAAGATAGAAAAAAACAACTTCTCTTTTTAATTTAAATCAAATTTAAATGCAAATCTACAATGTGAAAGAGTTTTCTTGCCTACTGAGCTTTTTAATCCTCATAAACAGAATGATGACTTTTCATATCTATGGAGAATGTGCACTTGCAGCAGAAATTTTGAAGATATCTTACCAAACAAATATATCTGGTCAATCTCGCAAAAACACTTTTGTAAATATATGACATATCAAATGCATTTACATTGCTCCCCATGTCTTCCCTTCCTGGGAGTATTCTCATAAATGACCTTCAGAAGCATGAAACTTGAAGACCGAGAGACAAAAAATCCCCATGATTATAATCATGTGCATTTGAATATTAGTTGAAGTTGAAAGCAAATCCTGCATTCATGTATAGTATTCTAAGCTTACTGTATTGATTGTTCATGTAAGTAAAGCAGCTGTGCTTTTATGTGATTTCTGAAACAACCCGAAGGACAGAAATACATACTTTCTTTGCCACAACTAGACAAAGTATCAAAGTATTGCTGTTAAGTTTGGTATCTAGTAGATAATGCATCAAGAAGTTTTCTTGTGTGATGTCGGAAGTCAAACTTTGAATAATAATGTATTTACATAAATACTTTTGATTAATTGTGAAGTAAAAAGGTCAAGTTTCCAAAATTTTATTTCTATGCATTTACATTTTGAAAAGGCTTTTATGGGCATTTTCACCTACTTAGGCAAGTAATAAATTATACATTCTATGGAAAATTGCAGACTAATTTCACACCTTTTAGTTTAACCAAGCTTTCTTGTCAGAATGCTGAGATTTGAATTATCACCCAGTAAAATGCATGGTCTGTAAGGTTGCTGCTGTTAATATCATTATTAGTCAATTTTTTTACAGTGAATTCTAAGAGCTAACCAAGAAGGTGCTCTGTTGTGCTAAACAGTGTACAAATACAGCAATGGTGGGATAAGATGGTAACCTGGAGAGAAAAGTTAAAAAGTGAGAGAACATAGCAATCACAGAGACAAAGACAAGAGTAAAGATGAAAGGGAAGACATTTGTGTTTTATGTCAGACATACACCAGGCTGCCATTTTGAAAGGAATCCCCCATTAAGATCTAAAGACCATGCACTAGGTGAGACTGGACTTTTGCTATGGTGTCCTATGAGTGTCAAACTCTCTGGAGAGGCTGGGAATGGGACCATCACACCATGCACACCCTCAGCATGCTTGAAAAGAAATGCTGGAACAGAAGAGAAAAGCATTGACATTCAGAGGCTCAGCACAGGGACGTCTAGTTGTAACTGCAGAAAGGTCTCAGAGGCCAATGCTCCCTCTCTGGCTTCTTTCTGTGACTGTTAAGGCAGGGGAGTCCCTATGAAGTTTTATCTTGTTTCCCTGGGGAACAGAGAGGAATCACTGTGACTCTGTCCAGTGTCTGCTGTTTGAATGCTGCCAGGGTACAATTATTATGGAAGAGTTTATTATCTTAAAAATAAGAGCTTGAAGATAAGCATCTTTTCAGCTTTGTCTCCTTTTCTAATAAGATGACACATTAGATGCCATACAAGTTATTAAATGTCTAGCCTGTATCAGATACAGGATGTCACAAAGAGATCACACAGTTATCACAGGCCAGCAGACATAAGGATTTAAAATCCTTCTCTGGATTATAACCCTTGTGTAAACACATGGGAAGCTATTGCTTTCAGTGGAACTTAACTGAATGTGCTAGCAAAGAATTTCTTGTTAAGGGCTAAAAGAAGCACTTATAGAATACTTTTTTTTCTCCATGGTAAATAACAACACCACCACAAAATTAGTAGCATAACTGTGAGAGTACTTGTATTAGAGCCTGAAAATAATCAGTATCTATTTTGTCAACACCTTCCTCCCTTTCAAAGATCTAGTGATATTGCAGATGCAGAATTTAGTTCAGGACTTGTTGTTTTTTGTTCCATGAATTTAATTATCATGGAAATAGGCAACTTGATAGCATTAAAAATTCTCATGTTTTTATCCACTGAACAGACAGGAACATACTGTAATTGACGTCTGTGGTAGCATCTGGCTTGTAACCTGACAGGTACCTCATCCTAGGCCAACAGGTGATAAAGTAGATTAGTTCCAATAGCAATGTATGTAAATTTTTCATGACAAAATATTTCAACCTTTGGCATGTCTGCCACATATAATCTAGTCAAAACAGGTATTTTTACAGCACTCAATACTGTAGTTTCCAAGTGCTTTATAAATATTTTACATTAATAATATTTTAAAACTGGGAAAATTAGGTCATATTTCTATAAAGAAATGTATAGATATAAGCATAACATCTTTCTTCCAGCATAAAGTGCTTCTTTAGGAAGTTTTTTTATTTCTTTTTTTGATTTTCTTCTTTTTACTCTATTGTTTTTATAGAGGAGATTTCATAACATCATTACAAACACTTATTAGGGAATAAAGTTTTGATATATACTGTCTATTAGACAGCCACCAAATTCAGTAAAACCAAAACTCCATTCTTTAATAGGATAACATTTAACATTTTGTTCAGACAGCTATCTCATGCTTAGGAAGTGTTTAAGTTCCATTGACTCCAATGGACTTTGCTTGAAGTTAATAATTTATATTTACATGTATTTTTAAATGAGGATTAAATTAATCATACTAGATTAAAGCATTGGGTAACAAACAAATGTAGATCTCTGCCCATGCAATAGATATTACCTGATGATGACACCAGAATGTCTTCATTTATTGTGGTTAACTGAAGTTAAGTTTATTGATCCTGTCACAGAAATGTTTAAGAAATCTTTGATTTGTCCTCCTGAAATCTTCAAAAGTTTGAGCCTATATTTAGAATCCAGTGTGAAATTCCTGAGTGTGCTGGGTAAATGTTTTCAGCCCCAGCTTAATATCTTTTAATATTTTACTTATCACATAACAAATGTACTGTCAAATTTTACATTGTGTGGAGCTTGCTAAAATGGAAACACAAATGAACATGAAGGAGGTAACGTATGGCATGCACACAGAGAGAATGTAAACATACAAGTTCCACAGCAACTCTAGTACAGGTCATTAAGAAATGAGAACTTTGCAGAGAAGCCATGATAAATTGTAGCATTGTGTCTCTAATTATTAGCTCTTGAAACCAATTGAACTGTGAGTCAGGTTTAATTATTAAGATGTTTGAGTTGCAAAAGGGAAAATACTGAGTGGTAAGAAATTAAACAAAACAAGTGAATGCTTGTGTGGCTGGTAAGAAAAAGTCATGGTTCTGTTATGAAGGTAGAAACAGTTGTCATAGATACAGAGAGAGGTGGTTCTGGAGCTGGTTAAAATGTCCATGGAAAGTCAGCCAATATGTGACAATATTGCTGGAAGTGAAAGGAAAATGGATAAAAGTGTGGGGGAAAAAACCCAATATAGTGGAGTTCACAAGCTGCAGCTACCCAGCTTTGCTTTCAAGGGTGAATAGAGCAGTTATTGCATCTCTGATTCCCATGAATTTCTGAAGTAATGATTTTGCTTACAGTTGTATACTCTAGGAACAAAATATACAGCTCAGGACCTGAGCAGCCTCTAGAACAGATGTTGCAGTTTAAATAATTGCAAACATTTCACTGCTATTCAAAAATTCTTTTAGATCAATAATCTTTGGTGGCTTTAGAAAAGACTTGAAAAACTTCTGCCAGGAATTATGATAAGATGATGCTGAAGTTGTTGTTTGGTTGATCCTTTTTTATTTTGCTTTTAATTTATGGAGTCTGTTGGAAAATACGGCAACATTTTTTTCTGATTCATTTACTTGAAAATGAGTCAACAAAGGCATCAAATCTCAGACAGTTGGCCACAAAGCAACAGGAATTTAAAGATAAAACTATTTATTTTTTAAAAATTTATTTTTTTAAGTAAATTATCAGAAGAAAATAGATATCATTTATAGGAATGAAAAAAAATAATAAGTAGTTACTAAGCCAGGGAAATACTGAAGACTGCTTGCTTGATCTTTCTTAGGACAACACCACAAGGCAGGAAATCTCATACTACCGAGAAATCTCTAAATAAGCCAGAAGCAACTGACAAGTGTAAAACTACTCTTGGAGTACAAACAAAGCTACAAACAAGCTAAGAAATATTTCAACAGTAAGTCTGACAACAGAATCAAAAAATTAAAGGCAGGAGTTCGATTGCTGTATTGGGTCTAGCAGAGCCAGAGTTCATTTCCCCATTGCCGTGCTTTGCATTTGGAGCTAGAAGAGTGTTGATAACACACCAGTGATTTGGCTACTGCTGAGCACAGCATCAGCACTGTAACATTCCTTCCCGAATCAAGGGCAAAATCCTGGGAGGGGACACAAGTAGACCAGCTGACCCAAACTGACCAAAGGGGTATTCCATACCATAGGACATCAGCTCAGATATAAAAGCTAAGGAAAGGAGCATGAAGGGGGATATTCATTGTTTCCAGTGACTGCCTACTGAGAAACCATTAAGCATTGCTGAAGCCCTGCTTCCGGGAAAGTGACCAGACGTTGCTTGCTAATGGGAAGTAGAGGATAAACCTTGTTATTTTCCCCTTTGCTTGTGCATGTGCAAACTTTCACTTTTTTTGCTGTAGTAAACTGGTTTATATCAACCTGTGAGCAGTTTTCCATCTTATTCTCTCTTTACTGTCCAGCTGGAAAGAGAAGTGATAGAGCAGCTTGGTAGGTACCTGGCATTCAGGCGGGGTCAAACCACTACAGTTGTAAAGTCAGCCTTGGAAAGAAAATGTGTTAGGCTGATGTTTTGGTTTTACTGCCTGCTCAGGTGATGTTCAGAATACTTGCCCTTTATATTTGCACAGTTTTCATCACATCATTCAAAATGAGTCTGATCTAAATCAAAAATGTCTTTATAAATAACACTCGAATAGAAGCTGCTTTGTATAATTTTTTTCTTTTTTTTTTTAATTACATTAACTGAAAAGAAGGATAACATCATAATGAAGCAGCATTTATATTGATGATTTAACAGCAGTCATCTAAGTTTAGTTACATGTATTTTCCCCTTCCAGGTCTCAGACATTTCCATTAAGAACAAAAATGAACCCTTATTTGACGAGTGAATTTAAAGTCCTTCTGTGTTATTATTAGAAAAACAGAACTCTGTTTTTCTCCGTTTATTCTTACAGATCTCTATGTACATTTAGAATTTATTAACATTTTGAAGTTTGTTCTTCTGGCTAGAAAATGCTGATCACAGCTTAAAATGTCATCATAGTGGGGGCTCTTTGAGTAAAACAGAATTCCTTTTTATCTGGAGGCTTCTAAGTTTGTTGTGCAGCTCTCCCACTTGAGGATAATATGCAAAAAGCAAGAATAGAAATGTGCTTTTTTTACACTGGAATAAAATCTCCAACATGTTCTTTTGTGTTATTCATTATTTTTCTATTTGCAACAAATTTTTTTTCGTTTTACCTTAGACTTTTAAGCACTGGTTTCAAATCCTCAAAATTAAAAAGGCATAAGACTCCCGTTCATCCATAAATTGCCTTCCTTAGCATTTGTCCTGTAATAGGAATGATCTTTTCCAGATACAGGGTGGTTAACCTTAAATAAGAGCATTTTAAGCACTTGGACAACTGATCATCTACAGATATCTCATCTTCTGTTCAAGAATCAGAAAATGTTATTTATATCACATAGTAGGTTCCTGTCAGGTGTCTGTTACTAAAAGAGTTAGAGCAGGTCTACTCCACATTGTTTGGGGAAGTTTTACCTCTCCCTGAGCAGTCTTCTTCTGGATTAACTACCATTTTTAAGTACAATGGATACCATAGCTATTTCCAAATGAAGACTGGTTTTCCTAGAACTGTTCTTTGATAAACGTCTGTCTGTGGAAGTGCCACAATCCTTGTGATATATCTTTCAAAATATAGCTATGTGTTTAATAGTCTTGGTGTCTTCCAGCTGTGAAACTAAATGAACCCCAACCTTTTTTTCTTCTTTCTAATTCCTAAGAATTAATATAAAATTTGAATATTATCTGTAATTCTAAATCTTACAGCATTCTATTAATTATATTTCTGTGTCCCAGATACACTATATTTTACCTACCCAGTTTAGGGTCCATTTCTTAATTGCTTTCTAACATGTAGAAAGTAAAGGGAGGAAAGCAATCATATAAAATTTGCTGGACAGCACTTTGTCTCCTTCCATTGAATTCCTGGGATTTCTTTATTGCTATGTCAAATCCACAAAATTTAGAATAGGTTGGGTATCAAAAGGCATATGGAAAGGAGCTACAGACTTGCTGCACTAAACAGATATTCTCACTCAATGTGTCATATCAGTGATTTATACATGCTGGCTACATATCATTTTGAGGAAGAATTCTTAACACTGCAATTCATGCCAGAGTCAAGAATTCAGAGGATTAACATATTTCTTAAGATAAAGATTCAGGATTTTCCTGTAGTTAGGCAGATGTTCCCTTATCTTTGTTTCATTGATAAAAATGCTGCATTGGAGGCTTTTTAAGGCCTAATTTCTGCAGGTTTATATATTCAGTGACCTTTCAGTTTCCACGACAAAATAAGGTATTAAGATGGAAATCCCTGCTGAATCAAAACAATTGTACAGACCAGTACTCTCTCCAGTGAGAGTTAGAGGATTGCATCTGTGATCTTCACTTGAGACCTTTTCTAAGACTTACCATTTATTGGTTTTAATATTCTGCAAGTACATCCCATGGGATAACTAGAAAAAGATCCACTTCATTGTTTCCCAATACACGTTCAACAGGCAAAAGTTTCAACACACTTGAAAAAACAACTCTGAATTAAATTGGGAATGTGAGGCCACACATCAGCCTCCTATGATGCTTCATCTGCTTTCTGCAGCATTTTGTTCAAATATGAGTGCCATGGGAATGTCATCAAGACAGTAGGTTCTCACTTAAACTGGGAGTAGACAAGGTTGCCACAGAATTAATTCAGCCAAAGACATTGCAAGTGTTGGAGTTGGGCAGAGTACCAGGTGCACTATCCTTTTCTCCCCATCCATTCACCTCCAGGTGAATGTTGTCTCAGGTTGGGTGGGACAAGCTAGTGTTTAGTAATGGGAAAGGACAGAGATTTCTAAGGATTTCCCTCTTTCTAGGTCTAAATCTGCCCCAAAACCTAATTAACACAGTGAGCATTTACGTAAGTTTCGAGATAAATCCATATTTATACTGCTCAGCCAAGATTTACTGATTCTTTTGGACTAATTCTATCTGGTAGGGGAGAGTTTTCTAGTTTTATAGCTAGATGTGTATGTCAAGTCTATGTGTGTTCTAGATTTCCATCTTTTCATTATAATGCCAAATTGCTTTGCAGTTGCTTGCATTGCTTTTCTATGGAAGCGTGGTCCTGTAGCTGAGATTGCAAACATAAGCTAATTGTTCTTTTATCTTTCTTCCCATTTCATTAGTGTTCTGGGATAGAATCCAACTGCTATGGAAGTTTTCTTAATTCTCCAGTTCCAATTTCTTGCTGATCACTACTGACCTGCTAATGGCACTCTGACATTTTTTTCTCTTTTTTTTTCTTTTTTCCCCTTGGAGTTTTAGAGTTTTATATTTATCTTCCTGGCTTTTGTTCTCAAGTTCTTATGTGAGTCACAGATCCTGTCTACATTTTAGAATTCTCTTTTTCTTCTGGCAATGAAATTACATTTTTTATGCCTTAAAGATGTGACCATACTCTGTGTGGCTTATGTATTTGAACATTGTCTTATTTACTTAACCTTTCACTTGCTCCTTTCTGTTTTGAGACTTTATATCTCTTTGCAGTATTAATACTCCTATCTTTCTTATCCAATTCGCTTAGGAAATTCTCCTGTTTGTTCTCTGTATTACTAATGCTATGGGGTACATGTAATGTAGAATTGAGGGCAAAGGAATATCTAACATGAGGAGAGATGAGGAGAAATGAGCAGAAAAAGAGCAGAAAGATTTGGGTAACCTATTGAAATTTTTTGTAGACAAAAGGACAGCAGAGTTTTTCTATAGAACTCTATTTCTTTTGAAGTATCATTAAAGAATGGGGACATGTCTGCTGAATATTACTGAAGTTCCAGCAGTGCATTTACTCAACATCTGAAGTTCTAAAGCAGGATGGGGAAAAAGGACTTACTGGGTCTATTTAATGATTTACATAATCATTGTCAGGTTTGGCAATCACTGTTTATATATAAAGTTGTCTAGCATTTTCTGTTACAGGACCACTTTTATGAGTGGGCTACAGTTAAGCCTTTCTAAGTAAAGTTTTGCTTAAGTCTATTTATTATTTTACAATTAAAGCAATTCAGTACAATTAAAGCCTTTGTGATCATCTAGATCAATGGAATTAAAAACTAACAAAAAAATCAACAGGGTATTTTTTGTCTGTTTTTGACAGCCGTTATACTAATGCATTCTAATAATTATTTTTTGCAAAGTCAATGTGACATTTGACATAGAAAGAAAGAGGGAAGAGGTGCCACAGGGCATCATTTCAGGCTGTCATTTGTCCCCGTTGCAAACTCATCTACTTTTGTTTGAATGGGCAAGGATTTCAAATTAGGGGATGGCAACAAACTCTAGGCAAGAGAGCCAGCATGCAGCCATCCGCCCCACAGCTGAGCCACAGTGCTGAAGGAGCAGGATCTGCTCCTGCTGAACAGAAGGATGAACCCTGAGGGTTGTGCGGGCCCTTACTCTACTTGTCTGTCTTGGTTTAGGCAACTGGCACCTGTGTGGGATGGAGAACAAAAGACACCATTCTTTCTTTGCACCATGGTGTGGAGGAGAGGAAGGAAGCCACCATTCTTTGTGGGGAAAGAGAGGAAGGAAGAGCACAGAAGCCTCTACCCATATAGTTATGGGTGGTGGGCTGTTACCTTTTGTCATTTTGTTGCCTTGATTGGCACAGCTCTGTTTTGAGAGGCTGAGAGGCTCTCATGGCTCACGTGTAGATCAACACCTCTGTGTAACAGCGTTTTTCAATTTCTTTTTGTTTTCAACGTTTCCTTTAAACAATATAAATATGTATTAATAGAAGACTTATCTAGAAGCTAAAAGAGCATTATTCTTCTGCTATTATAAGCTCATGTGGAGGACACTGCTCATCACACCTTATTAACTGTGGCTACCTGACTATGTAGCACCTACTATTCACAGAATAAGTTGCGAAGATGCCTACACACACTTTTACATGCACTGGAACAAGAGCCTATTAAAGCTGCAAATGGAGCATCTGAGACTAAGAAAGTTCCAGAATTGAGGCTGCCTCTGTGACCTTTATTTAGCCACCTGTGTTTTTGAATTATGCTGCAGTCTTTAATTGCGTGATCAAAATGAGCATCTCCTTATTAGTGCACAACATGATTTTCTCATACTGGTAGTGAATAATGTGATTACCTTCAGCACCTCAGACTCATTTGCAGTAGAAATTTTTCATCTTTAACGTGGGACTAATAACTATTACTTTGCCCAGCCAGGGGTTTAGGAAGGTAATCCATGCTTAAGATGTACTCAGAAGCTGCAGTAAGTCAGCTAGCCTAAGAAAATCCAGCAAACAAGTCGATTTGGAGGATATTCAGTAAATAAGGCACAAGTCTGGACTGGGTGACGAAGGTAAAAAGAAATATTGAACAGCAGAAACCTCTGTGATGCATGAAAAAAATTGGGTGTTGGTATAACTTAACATGGATAACTTTTCATTCGCACTTTTTTAAATTTTCCAGTACTGTATTTAAATTGCCTTTGGATGCTTGGAAACATGTTCTTTTTATTTGATTTTTATTTCTTTTGTCTTTGCATGGAATACATTATTGTGCTTGGACAGGAATGTATTTTTGAAGCATTCAAACAATCAGGCCAGCAGCATATTCTAATTTAATTCAAGCATGAAATATAAACATAACTTTAGCTTGCATAGATACAAAATTTTTCAATGGTCACAAAGTTATCCTGTTGATTTTAAGGCAGCAGCAATTAAAAAATGACAGTATTTTCCTACTGGATGTTTCAGTACTTATTTCCACATACCAGGAGGAGTATGCGCTTGATCTGGCACTCTGAAATGAAACTGGAGAGCAGTTCAATTTTCATTATACCTTTCAGAATTTGGAATAATTCAGTATGGTTTCTTAAAAACCCAATGATTTTCCAGGCAAATTTATCAGTCTGTCATGCTGTTGTCTCCTGTCATAAAACTGTCATCACAGTCTCTCTGATATGGCAGTGGTGTGGGCACTGGCGAAGCTTCTTGGCTCAGTGGTGCTCAGATTTTACATGGCAAGTTAGGTTGTTCCAATGAAAGTCACATGGCTCTCCTGCCACAATATGGAAGCTACTGTGCCTTTCAGTATTAATGTCATCAAATGCCATCTTGACATCTGGATATATTCCCACCTCATTTCAAGTATCAGCTGTTTATTCCCTCACTGTTGACCTTTCTTACCTCCTTATAGTTTGTTGAGCTATCATCCTTTCAACAACCTGCTATTTTTGTTTTTTATGAAAAGTACCAGGAAAGGGTCTGTGTAACACTGAGTGTGTATGCTTTTCCATCTGAGCTGTGCATAGGGTCATAATGCCAAGAAAGGTCTGTAAGAATGAAGAAATCAGAGGAAAAGCTGGGTTGGGAGAAAACCCTGAAAATCCTATCACAAAATATCCCTCTCAAAGGAAAGCGAAGTTGTGTAATCTGAGGTTTCATGGCAGCTTTTGGACCCATCGTTGATTTTCTTGACTTTATTTGCTCTATCTCCTACTGTTCTTACATCAGAAACTATGCTGTATTTGATTGTATTAATGATACATGACAAGTTTGTATGCATCTTGAACACTTAAAGGCAGTTTAATTCCCTCATCCTGTATTTCTCAATAATTTTTTTTAAAGATTTGTTTAATTTGAACTTAAATAATCTCTTTAGATTTCAATTTACTGAGTTAGAATTGCTCTAAAAATAATATGAAGTCTAGCCTTAGCTTGAAATAATATGAACACTGAACAATGATCCTAAAAGAAAACCACCAAATGTTTAAATTTCTGTCGGAATGGTGTGACATCTCTTTAGGACAAACTAGGGTTATCTAGACTATCTCAGCTTTATGGTGTCATATAATAAATAATTTGCTTTTCTCTCAATGTGATCCAATTCCTGCATTTGTAAAGCATTCCTTGTTTCAAAATGTGTAAACTGGGGTGGGGTTGGTTTTTTTGCCTTTTTTTTTTCTTTGAATTAGCGGTGTATAGTACACAACAGTTAAACTACGCTCCTAACCTGCCATACTCTCATTTTGTCTCATGATGGTTTTGTTTATGAGAGTCTTATCTTTAGATACTGCCTTCTTTCCATTTAGTACCATATCTTTCTTTGTAAAAGAGATGTTAAAATGGTTATGGCAGGACGCTTCTTCAGTGAGTGAAAAAACTAAAAATGCACAAAGATATAGTCTATTAGTATCTCAACTCTAGCATTTCTTCCTACAAAAGAAATGGCACTTTTGTGGTTATACAGGCTACCCATGTAAAACCTTTTTTTGGCACCTCTGCATACTGAAACTGTCCAACTTAGCTGATAAGCAGGCACCATGCCACTGAAGCAGATGGGCATAGCTGTAGAGAGCCAAAAGACAATGTACGTGCATCAAGTGTGGATGTTGGTGGCAGGCTTCCCAGTCAGTGATGTCTTAACGATTAAATGTCCCGAGTTTTTTGCATCTGTAGTTACAGAGATGCCAGCCTTAGTCCTGGGTGGTGTTTGAAAATTTCTCCTGGTTTGTTTAAAAATTATAAGGAATTTTTTGAGAATGCTTGACCTAGAAGATACTTGGGATGAGAAGGTTCATAGTAAAGGAAATAGTAACAATAACCTTTCCCAGTCCAAAACAGGAACATGTTCTCACCCAAAACTGAGATGCAAACAGGAGTTCAGAGAAAGGAGAATGAAAGCATTTCTTAGTGTATCTGAGATATGCAGAGGAGAGAAGCAACAGGTACTTTCAGAGAAAGAAAATAAAATACAGTCATTACCATAATTTTGCCAAAAAAGAAGGATTTGAAGGTTACGTCATGAAAGAAAAAACCTCAAAGGCATGAATAAGGAACATTAAGCTATTCTTTGATTGTATCACATTTAGGGAAATAGAATTTGACCAATCTATATATGTTAAGAGACCTGGGCCACAACATTGTCTGATTACATCTCTGGTTTCTTTACAGAACTGGAAAAATGTAAGGCATGGAATATTTCTAGCTAATGTTTTTTGATGCCTTTTGAAAACAAAGGAAAAGGTAGTTTCCCGAAGACACTCTAAGAGAAGGGTTTTTCTTTGTTTCCTGAACAATACGGAGTAAAACTTGCACACAAATTCAGGTATAAACCTTCCTGAAGAAGGCTGTAATTCATCCAATGAGCAAAGTGTAATGTGTTATGGTGATTTGAGAAAAATCAGATATTGATTGAATGATACATGAAGAAAATATTTTTAAAATATTACTCCCTTTGAATATATGCACTCTGGTTTCAGCATGAAATGAATGTTTTTTAGACAAACACAGTCTTAAATCTCCCTGAAGACATTAGAAAATTAAGTCCATTTTACACTTTATGTTCTTTTAGAAAGTCATGTTTAAGTATCTACATTTATTTTTTTGTTATAGCTTCAGATTTCTTTTTTATCTAATTTAACACTTTCAGGATTGAAAAAGACTGAAAAAAAACCATATTGTATTAAAACATACTGATCTTGCCAAATCAGGCAGTCTTGCCTATCAGATTTACTAGAAGGAAATAATGGAAGTGGAAGGGTGTTCTTTGTCTTCCTCTCTCCCCTCCCTGTGGCTCATTGGCTTCACTCAGTGAGTCAGGCCTGTGCATGTGGGCACGATGAAAATCTCACAGGTATGCACCCCCTACACAAGGAAGTTGCATCTAACCCTGTACTCACCACATAGTTCCATGAGGCTAGATTTTATGCCTCTAGAATTTGACTCCATCCACTCCAGCTACCTTAGCCTCCTAAACAAAATTCAGTCCGGCTCCATAGTATGGTTGCTCTAAATGGCTGTGTTAGTTGAGGTTCCTTTAAAGGAGAACACTCTGCAGATCCAATTTCTGTTTGTTTCTTATTTCCAGAGAATGGGAAGTGACCTGGCACTTTCAAAACAGTTATTGACCTCCCAAATCAGAGCTTCCAGTCAGTGGCTGAAGGTCTGGGTGCTCTATTCTGCAAATATGAAAGACAAACTCTGCTAGTATCTTAGTCAACTCCCAATTTTTTCCTAAACTTTTGGAGTGATCTTAGAGACTTCTTAAAATTTGAGCTTTAAAAAACAGTTCAGAGAGAGGCAAGAAAGCATTTTTCTCATTACAAATACGTGTTTAGTTAAAATTAAATTGCTTTTGGAATATGAACACCAGGGACCACACTCAAAGCCCTGTGAACTCAACAGCCAGGCTCCTCATGACTTTCACTGCTAAGGCATTAAGTCAAAGAAAATGGAGGGAAGAAAACAATACCTGGAAAGCTGAATACAAACCTCTCAATTTATCAAAAAGATCTTATTATAAATGGCTTAGTTTTAGCAAGAATTTTGGTATATTCACTGAGGGAGATAGATTCCCTTTATAAATAGTTGTAGTTGGCACTCAGATACTGAGGCATCAATATAAGAAGCTAGATAAATGTCAGTAGACTTCTGTTCCTAGCAACAGTAGCTATTGATTTTATTTTTTGCATTCTGTTAAAAATGAACACTGAAAGAATTCTGATTGTCCTTATTTATAATTTTAAAAGGGAATTTAAATGGGAACAGCTGCTAAAAACTCCATTAAAATAAACTGTTCAATGACTGAATTATAATAAAAGATTTTTCTTTTTGTATGTTTCTAAAAAAGGCAGAGACTCCAAGGAAACAGTCAATACATGTCTAGCTCCACCAGTTGCTGATGTCTCAAGCAGATTACAGCTTCCCACAGCTTTTCCAGTGAGAACCTCTTCTCATTAGATTACAGTGAGGATATATGTCTTATGTTTATTTTAGCTGACAAAAAACACCTTGCCTTCCTGGCTCCACATTGTCCAGTTCAAGCGGGAGGGAGTGCCAGTGTTCCCACTGAGGTCTGATCACTTGGCAGAAGGCGTAGGTTCCTCCTAGGGCTGCCTGAGGTTGAAAAGAACCTAGAGAAGTGGTCCCCAGCTGGTGAGCCTGGTTTACCCCGGGTTAAATGCAAGCATACGGCAGAGTCAACACAGCATGGAACCCACATGGAGAAGCCTGCTGCACTGGGGAGGGGTCGGACAGTCAGTGTGGCTTGTTGAACTGGTACCATCAGCATACCCTCTTGGTAGAGTGGTCCCTGGACTGGGCAATGGCAGGGAACAAGCAACACTATTTCTTGGTAAAGGGCTATTCACATATTCTTCAGAAAAGCAATTACATGATCTTCTCGAGCATGTTTTCAAATCATAGAATCATAGAATAGATTGGGTTGGAAAAGACCTCCAAGATCATCAAGTCCAACCCCTGATCCAACTCCAATTACTATATCATGGCACTAAGGGCCACGTCCATTCTCTTTTTAAAAATCTCCAGGTATGGTGAATCCACCACCTCTCTGGGTAGACCGTTCTTAACAATTGAGGGAGACTGTCTACAAAACCATTCTTCCACCTATCATTTTTGCCTTAAATATGTGGTTGTTTTTTTTTTTTTTGCAATGTGATTATTCCATAGTAATATTCACTCTCAGTGAATCCTTGGAGAAAGCAGCTTATAGTATTGAGTGATCTTTGTCATGTTTCTTTTTCATTGCTAATTAATTGGTAAAATGTTCTCAGTGAAATTTTACATCAATAATTCCTGCAGTTTTCCGTAAGATTTGTTAGAAAAAATATCCATAGAAGACAGCTTGAATTCCTGTGAATGTAATTTCTACACTGATCACTGTGTACTAACTCTGAGAAAAACCAGGGCTTGAAATGCTTAGTATCTTAAGAGTGTTCTAGAAGGCAGGGTTTGAAAAAGTTCTTTCAAAATATTTCTAGCTCTCGAATTGAAGAACCAAATGACCTCCAAAATCACACAATTTTGATTTTTCTTTTTTTTTTCTATGTCAGATTTAATATGAATTTAACAGCTGATTAGAACTGGTAAAAAATAATGTAATTTCCAAACCATTAGTTCAAGTTTTTAGATCTTGAATAGCATTGATTTCTAGTGCTAGTACTTCTTGAGGTAGACCCTGGTAGCTTAATGTTGGAATTGAAGCAGAAAGGTTACAGACGGATCAAAACAGCACTATTTTAAGGTTCACTATTACCTGACCAGCTCAAGTCATGTCTTGAAATATAGAGCTCTTATAAGAATTCCAATATAAAGACTTTTGAGCTATACTTATGTGAGAATTATCTGCATATCATTTTCCTGATACTTCCATTTAATTAGTAATTTCTGTTTTGAGAGACTTTATAATCTCTTCCCCAACAAAAGAAAGAATACTAAAAAAGTATGAAAGTAACGTAAGAGGAAAAATATCAGTCCATCTGTTAATATATGCATGTATATGCATGTGTCTGCAGCTGTTTCCATATGTACAGTGTTGCAACACATTGAGTATTCAGATATTTGAAGCTGCTTCCTGCTGATAAATGTTTCACAACAAAGATGTGATCAAAAGAAATACAGGAATTGAATGACAATTGTAGCCAAACCAATTAAATCTCTACTGCTATGTCAAAAAGATAAAATAAATATATCCTGTTAAAATTTCTGCCTTTCCTTACTTTGTTTAGTACATAAAATACACTTTTTTTACAAAGGCCAAGAACTGTAACATATGGATGCAGAAGAAACCTAAAAAAAAAAAAATTAAAAACAAAACAAAACAAACAAAAAACAGAAACAAAAAAAAATAAAACTAGAAAAACCCTAACTAAAACAAGTCACAAAGAAAAGAATTTGAGATAAAATAAGCCAAGAAGAAAAGAATTTGAGATAACAAGAAGAAAATTTGTCTGCTCTCCATTTGTAAGAATGGCAGAAATATTGTCTGTTTAAAGAAAACTTTTTTTTAAAGTAAATCCTCAGTTACAGGATATTTTTGTTTGGGGATCTAGAATGTTTGTAGCTCCCTAGTGTAACATAGTAGATTGACTGAACAATGCTACAATACTACAGTGTAAATTACGTATTTCTGTGTGCTTAATTTTATATTTTGGTCATTTACCCTTATAGCTTCATATGGAAAGAAATTATTATTTGTAGGAATAGAGTGACTGCACTGAGAAAATTTAGTGTATCTTTCTTATGAAAGTTGTATGAATGGATGTATATGTCTCCTGAGTTGTTCCTGGGAGGTTTGTCATTTAGTGTTTAGGGTAATATTTTCACTGGTACAGTTGGACACTGATACAGAAACTGAAAAACAAATGAAAGTGATGCAATACCAAAAAGCACTTCTCTCAGTCTTTTCCACTGAAACCTAAAGAACTGTGAATCCAAGAAACAGGAAATGAAGAAATTAATGTTTCAACCTCAAGCATTAATGGACCATCAGTAAGTATAGGATACAAGAGACAGTAGTTGTCTCTTCAGCAGTCCATTGGTGATATTTTACCCTTGTGATGTTGACATTGCTTAGTTCTTTTTTTTCTTTTTCTTTTTCTTTTTTATTTTTTTAATGTGGAGAAAAAGGAGTGCATATCCACACAGTGCAGTGTTACTATCTTATTTTTTATGTCTCCAGTAAAATATTTTTAATAGGCTCTCTAACACTGGGAATTTTGCCTTTGAGCCTTTGAGAAGTTCCAAACAGCGATGATAGAGTGATCTGTGTCAGAACACTGAGAGATGAACTGAGCCCTGAAAGTGCCTTTCCTCTCAATTGACTGTAACGGGAATCTAGATGCTGCTCAGAGGAGGACATCTGCCTTGCAGACATCTAATTGTGGGCAGATGGATATTTCTCTGACAGTAATGTTCTCTGTAGAAATTCAGCTTCTTTTATGCAAAAGGAGCTGATGCCATGTCTTCAGAAGGAAATCTGTGCTTGTGCTTTCTGTACACAGCATAATTCTGGCACACAAGAAAATGGAAGCAAAACAGAAGAAACCAAAAGAAAGAAGAAGCCCAGTGAGTCCCACCCAAGCTATAACTCCATGGCTATGAGTACAATGATTGGTGATTGCACATCACAGCAGTATACTGGGCTCTGGGCTGCCACTTCATCCAGTTTCGACCTGAGCTGGATGTGCCTCAGCTTTCTTCTTGTCTTTTATGCTTATGAATCCTTCTCATAGAAATTAAGGGGAAAATAGAGTTAATAAACTCCTATATAAAATCAGGACTTATAACTGAGCTCAAGGAGTTTGAAAGTTTATACACAGTCATTGGGTGTATGGAAGCCTCTGGAAAGAAATTTTAAGCAACACTTGCTCTGTATCTGAAAGCGGTGATTGCTCAAGAGTAAAAAACTATCACAACAGTAATCTTCTGTTTGGTAGTGACCAGTTCTGATGCATTTGACAGTTCAGCAGCTTTCAGTCAGTCTTGGCAGAGGACACTAATTATTAAACTGTAACAAGGAAGTAAATTATCAGACAGAATTTTTTTATCTGAGGGAACAAAGGGAAGGAGAAAAAATATATATAAATTTGTGACTAATGAAAGACTGAAGAGCCATGGATTCAAAATGCCAATGGGTTAAAAAATTCACTAGTAAAGACAAGCAGAAAATTAGAATGTCATTGCAATCTGAGACAGAAAACTCCAACAACTCAAAATGGATGCTACAAAATCAATTCATATTTGCTTAGAAACAGAAGCTCACAAGATGGACAGTGTTCTGATACTATAGAAATGATTAATTAAAAATAAATAAAAAGAAATAAAAGACTGCAAGAAATATCTAAGTCCTAATGATATGAAGAATCCAGACAAGCAAAACTAATGCAACCTCTGTGCTGTGACAACCAAATGAAAAAAATCCAGATAATTATGTCATTCTGCAAAAACTTCCCAGTACACCGAGGAAAGTGAATAAACATTTATTAAAGTTGAACTGGTTGCACAAAACTCTCTGCTTCGAGGAATATTATTGTCAAGACTACTGGTTTTGGCCCTGAGCTCTCTTCCATTGAGGCCCGTAGGTAACTGCTGGGCAGGGAAGACTTTCATCTGGATCATTAAAAGCAGAGCATGGTTACTCTTTGTGTTAGGTTGCTGAGAGCAGTAGTTCTGTTTAAAACATCTGGTCCTCACACATTCAGTAACTGTATCTCTACTGGGTGAGAATTTTGCTTTTGATTCCTCTTTGGAACCCTTGTATCCCTTGGTCAAATGTGTTTGTAACTGACTCACATATCAGAAAAGAATTTGGGAGCAAGAGAAATGCCGTGTAAAGTTCTGTGTTAAAAAAATGCTTGAATTTAAAATGCTCAAAGCTTTCAGATTTGCTCACTATTTATACTTGAAAGGTATGTGACATATTTCTCCTTCAAGCAAAGAGTTACAAGAGTATTAGATGTGAGCTCTGGTGACCAGGTTTATACAACAGGCAGTAGTGGGCTACCTGAAACTTTGATTCTTGTGCCCTTGTAATCATTTTTCTATTCAGCTGAGGAATTAAATCTAGTGATTTAATTTCTTTGACCTTCAGTTTCCCTGTTAGTAAAATGTAGATAATGTTACCTAGCCAGCTTTGACAGAAGTGTTAAGAAGAATGTATGGATTCTTATTTCTGGAACCAGTATTTCAATATTTCAGTTTTCCATTCGCTTATGATGATTCATAGCAAATTTTCAAACATGTATCAATAGATCATAAGATAGCTAATTCTTTTCAAACTATTTGCAGAGGGTTATAAATTCATGTTTACTTCAAGAATTGTAAGCATATTATAACATGTAAGAGCTGTATCAATATAATTTGTTTTACAAATAAAAGGAACTTTTAGTGATTGGCTAAAAATTTTCCAGATAGTAAGTATTCAAACATTCAGTCTTAACCTTCCAATTATACCTCTTTCCAGTGTGAAGCTCCATAAAAATAATAAACTGCATTGTTATTGTTATGCTTCCTGTTAGTATCTCCTGCTTGGTCAATGTGTATTTATCAAAGTCCTTGTCTTGTTGATATGTGACTGCTGAAGCATTGTGGTGGCTTTTGTCAGATAATGCAGCTGT
Source organism: Corapipo altera (assembly GCF_003945725.1). Taxonomy (NCBI): domain Eukaryota; kingdom Metazoa; phylum Chordata; class Aves; order Passeriformes; family Pipridae; genus Corapipo; species Corapipo altera. The sequence goes on from NW_020884874.1 coordinate 15,575,748, forward strand.
CTTGAACTCCCACATATAAGAAAAAATACATCTATAGCCCTTTGAAGAACTCTTATAAAATGTTTCTAATTAGACACATATAAGAGAGTGCCAGAGGGACTTGTTCATTGTCACAGATCTTCAGAGCTGAATTTCTGCAACAATTTGCTGAAGCACATAGACAACAAGAGGCATTTATGACTGTATGTGAGATAAGAGATGTGCTAGATCTGAAGCATCAGAAATAAGAAACAGTGGGAAACAGAAACATCCTTGTATTTCAAGACAACTAAATTTAGTGTATATCCACAGCATTCAGGCAACAAATACTTAATATAACGTTCAAAAGGAAGCAGTTTAAAGCATACTTTTACGAGAAATTTTTAACCTTATCTGTAGTTCAGTATGAACAGATGCTCGTTAAAAGAGTGTATCTAAATGGCAGATAAACTTGTCATTTTTTGGTGATAGACTAGACAGTGGAAAAGAAAAGTTTTGCTTCTTCATGTAATAAGGTTCTCTGCTGGGACAAGCAGGTCCCATGTACCTTGAAGTGTTCTGTTGAATGTGCTGTGCATGATGAGCTTTTTAACCAGCTGTCGCTTACATGCAATGTGACAAGTTGTGCCATGAACAGCCAATCTAATGAAACCTAGTTTCCAGTGTCTCTCTCCCTAATTTTTTCCCTTCATGTTGACTGGTAGATGATGATCTTGTAAGTCTTTCTGTGTATAAGGATTTAATAGAGTGTCGATTCCCATTTGTAGTCCTCTTTTTATGAAATTTGGTAAAAAAAATCCTCAGATCTTCTATGGTTTTGTCCAGTTTGCTTAAAATTGTTCTGAAGCACAAAAGATCTTTCAAGGGAACAGACATTGCACATAAATACTACTTTTTCAGTCTCATTTTTTTGAGAAACCAGTCTAAACGCAGTATTTAGAATTTTCACTATAAGAAATCCACATGTCAGAAGGACTACTTGTATTAACTCCATCAGAATATATAACATTGCAGTATTAATATAATTGGCAAAAAAACCAGCAAGTTAAAATGCTGCAGAAAATGCAGCAAAAATGCCAAATTAAGGTTATTGAATCTAAATTAATGTTTTCCTGTCTTGTATTTATAAAGCTCCATGTTACATGTGAAGCCGGCTGTACTGTGAGCGAGCTACAGGAAAATGACATGCTCAATATACTTAATGTCTCAGAGTTGGGTTAAAAAGTATTGAATGCATTTCCCAGATTTCACAGAGTATTCTGTGCTGGAAGGGACCCACAAAGATCATGAAGTCCAGCTCTTAAGTGAATGGCCCATAAGGGGATCAAACCCACAACCTTGGTGTTATTAGCACCGTGCATCTGAACTAAGTTCCTATTTTCTAAAGTTTTATTAGGAACCCGCACTCATGGATTATCGAGGCCATCCCTGGATAAATCCCTGCAAAATCTGATCCATGCCGGTCGTGTTTTAAACAGAGATTGGACCAGGTGACTTCCAGAGGGTCCCTCCTGACCTAAATAAATCTGTCATCTGTGACCAAAAAAAGCTGACCTATAAAGTATATGTAATCTGTATGCTTTAAATTACCTGAAATTACTTCTGTATAAATCAATTCTAGCCTTTAAAGCTGTGTTAGCCCTCATTAAACCAAAACAATATTTAGCATAATTCTTTATAAATCTGTACATGGTCTATTTAATAGCTAGGCTAGCTGGCAATTATTTTGTTATCTATAAAATTAAGAAATTAGAACAGATCTAAATTTTAGTCATATTGGGTATAATCTCACTTTAGATCCTGAGAAAGGACAGAATTGTATTATTTTCACAGTATCTAGAAGATTAATGAGAAAATGGCATATTCAGTGATAGACAATGTGATACAAAACAGCACTTGCAAGAGAAATGCAAGAAGAATTCTATGTCAGTTGTTACTGAATTTAGAGAATGAGATTGTCATTCATGACAAACAATAGTTTGTCGTGTATTTCTTTTGTGGGGGATGGATAGTATAAAGTCCGAAATATTGTCTGCTTATTCAGAATGTGAACACCGAGGTGTGCAGAAAATAGTGTTTCCTGATTTGGAAATGTAGTTTATCAAGGTTTAATCAGTATAGTTTGAAGAAAAAAATGTAAGACATGAAGAATAAGTCTGTAAATCCTTTAGAGAAAGGGGGTGGTGTTACAAAAGGAGAAAATAGCTCTCATCTATAACAGAGAGGGAATAGTGTCCTATCACTCGTATTTCACACAAACACAATGCCATGTGGAATGAAATTAGCAAACGTGCAGAATTGAATTGTGAACAACTAGAGGATAGCTACAACAGCCATTAGAAAAATATTTGTAGATCCTAAAGTTTATTAGATGACAGACTAATTTGTCAAGGGAAGTTCTCAAGTACAAACATTAGATAAGAGTAGCAATAGCAGGTCAAACTTTATTATACGAGACTCTCTAGCATTATAGCAGGGGAATGTAGATTCCAGTCCTAGCACATAAGGTCTTATGAATACAAAATAGAAGCAAAATAGTGGACAGAAGGATAGAAAACATGTACTCTATTATTCATCAGATACATGAATAAGAAGTTTTGCAACTACCAATGAATATATATTGCTTAAGCATGCATCCTTCTCCTATATGCTCTAGAACAAAACAAACAAACCAGCCAAACACCCTCAATTCCCAAGAAATTAACAGTTTAAAATGCAGCCTGTTCCTTGAGGGTGTTGAATAATTATGAACTATGCTTTGGAAAGTCACAAAATATGTTGATAGAGGCAGCTGTCAGGACCGAATCCCTCCATATTCTGTAGAAATGCTGCAAAATAGCCTATATATAGAGAGATTTATTTTCGTCAGGTTATATATATGTTTGGTTTGTTGAGGCTAAACCTGAAGTGTTGCAGAATCCAGTGCCTAATTCAATTAGACTGTTATTTAGTAAGTTATATTTGAATAACCATTTGAATAAACAGCTTTGCACTTCTAATGCATAATTAAGGTTACGTGTCTCTATATTGTAGTATTCCCCATTAGAACAAAAATAAGAGATACAGAATAGTCTCAAATCAAATGTAAGATCTATCAACTGTTTTCTGAGATAGATTTTCTGGTCTGATTAAGTACTCACTAGGTCACTCTGAACTGTGTCTGGGAAAGGGAAGAATTTATTCATGATTCTATTTTACGTATAACATTTTTATCCATATGCACCATATTTATAGTCTGGTTTTGTCTTGGGCTGAACTAGTGGTCTAATGAACTAAGTTTAACTCAGTTGATAGTGGAATTGTTAATGCAGTGTTTCTCTCTTCCTCCCTACAGTATGCTGGCTGGCTGGTTCTTTGGGTTACGTGGAACGTGTTTGTTATCTGCTTCTATTTGGAGGCTGGGGACCTTTCAAAGGTAATTTACCATTGGATAATTCAAGCCATCAGCACTTTGTTAACAATGCCCCAGTCAACAACAGACTGTGCTCTGTTTTACTCATCCTTTTTGTGTTATCAGAAGGAGTATAGTAGTATGATGGAAATTTGGAATATTCTGGAGTGTTAGAAATTTTTAAACTAGAAAGTAATGAGCATATGCATTCTGATGCCCACAAAAATAATAGTATATATGTTTTAAAAGAAAATTACTTCTTTTTGCCCCTCTCAGTAATCTTGCAGTGCAAATTTCACCCCTGTGAGAGACATTAATTAATACTCTCATGAACACAAAACATTGCCATCTCAGGGGTAAACAAATATTTATTGTACCATTTAGCTTGCTGTTACTTAGCTGGATTCAATTCAGGCTTCTTATATCATAGCATAACAATTACAAAAGAAGGGGTCTTTCATTAAATCAAGTTGTAAATGGAGATGCCAGAACAGATTGCCTTTTGGCTACAGCAGTGATTTTTAAGTTTGTGCTTATGGTAGTAATGCTATGCTTGAACACTTATACACAGTAAAAATCCATAGGAAAAATATATTTTCCCAAGAATTACATATTTACAGGGTTTTATTGACACTGCAAGTGATAACACGTAAAGTGGCAGTTGGTAATGGCTCAATCCAACATTTCACCCAAAACTTCTACTTTCTAAGGTGTTCCCAGAAAGCTGGCAATTTGTGGGATAAAAGATTAGCAGTGGCAACAAATTATTTTTTTAGAGTAATACACTTCTAAATATTTTTGCCTGTGCTGAATTATGCTCACAGTGCTATGAGCTGACCATCAAGGAGAATCTCATGAGTCAAACAGATCACATTCCATTCTTGACTTAGATTTTCAATAGGGAGTTTAGCCCAATTGTAAATTAAAGATGTAATTCTCTGATCCTTTGTGAGTTACTGATATCTTATGATACAGAAAGTTAAACATAATTATAGGAAGAATAAATGGGGCAAAGATACTTCCTTACCTGTATTTTGTTTCAAATCACCCCCAGTGTACAAAAGCTACGAGAGACAAGGATACTTCATCCCCATGTATTCTGTTTCTTCAAAAGATACTGACTTCAAAAAGGATCAGAATTTCATTTCCTAAGAGTGTAGAGTAATTTTCTGCAGGTAAAACATTACACTTTCTGGGGTTTATATCTTCAATCTCATTAAAAGCTTGGTAAAAAACATAATAAATAAAAGAACTTGCCTATCTTTTTTTTTTTTTTTGTTAAAATACCTTCTTTATTGCTAAGTGAACTAATGTATATAACAAACTCAGCACCTGTTGTACAATTATACTCAATCCAATCCACCCTTTTTCCACCCACTTGTTTCAACCACCTGCATTCCTACAGTTGTAAATGTTGGGATGCTTATCTTGTCTGGGGAAGTGAAAGGGGATAAAAAAGAATGGAGAAAATAGAGGCAGCTGTTTGAGTACTGTGTCTTAATGGGTATAAAACCAGCTTAAAACCACTAGTAAGTGCTATTTGGAATAAAAATGGGCTACAAAAGGTACCTAAACCTTGAACTGATTTTTTTTCTGAAGTCTAGGGATGTGTCATCTAGAGTTTTCCCAACCAACCATAGAGTTCAGGCCTATGCCTGAATGCAGTTAAATTTTTTATTTGGTCTTTAGAGGTATTATTTGTTCCAGTGATATGATTTTCCTTGAAATACCCAGTAGAGTATGTTCCTTGCACTTCAACTGGCTTTCAGACCAACAGAATTGCTAAAAAGAGAAAGCAAAGGAAAAGTTCCTACAAAATGGATCCAAGAAATAGGTAGAGATCTATTCTAAAAAAGGTCTAATTCACATTTGAGGCATCACTCTCCACTCCTTTTCAACTGTATGTCAAAGCTCCTCTACATGATCGAATATTCTGCAAGATCTAGGGACTAGAAATATATGTCTAATGGAAACATACCCTCCTGTTCTAGGAGGATAAACCTTTTCAGAGTCTCTGGCTGTTTTACTGATGTAGGTTTCTTACAAAATGGATCATTGTAAGTGTTACGTCTCTCAGTCATACTCATAAATCTTGCACTGAATCTTCTTTATTATTTATATTTTCATCTGGGAATAACTGCAACTTTAAATCTGTAGTGATAATCCTACATATTTTGTTTATTTGGAATGGCATGTAGAACCTTGAGAAAAGCTCTGGGTCTGAACTGGTTCTAAACAGAGAATAAAAAATAACCTCTAGGCAAGTACTAGGGGGATGCCTCTGAGGTTGTAAACTGTAAGAGAGGATCCTGTGCAGCATGGCTTTAAGAATTGATGGATTAAAATTACGGCCTAATAATAGTTCAGATGGGTATAGTTTATTTTTATATATACAATTCATAGCTTACTACCGAATAAAATAAAAGCAAGACTGTTTTTTTTGAAGTTTTGTGGACAGCTTTCATTCTATGTGTGTGTACAACAATTTTTCCATCATCACCTGCTAATACAATGGAGAGGACATATTTCACTGTTATTATTAATCATTGCTTTTAATAATAATAACAAAAGGCTTGCTAACTTCATCCTTTTTTTAATTTTAGTTGTGGGGGCATAGATCATGACATTTTTACAGCTTCTCCTTATTACACTGAAACAGGTCTGCAAAGACAGAAATTTTTAAAACAGTGAGACAGGGAAATCCGTTTGCATTATACACCATTGCAATCATAGATAGCTTGTGAGAAATGGCATCACACTAAGTATTTTCTATCCTCAAGGCACAGTTATCTTTGCTGAAATTCTTTCACATCAAGCTGGAATATTTATGGCTTTATAAGAAAGGTTTGTAACAAAGAGGAAGTACAATGACTTGTTCTTAACCTTGATTTTTATGTGGATCTGTGAATGAATGCCTAGAAAGCCCACTTCTCAAACTTACTTTTCAGTATTACTCTTTGAAAACATTTAATTATTCTGTGTGTTGTTTTACTTGCTGGTGAGTGCCATACTCAGTATAAGTAGGACTTTTTGCTTTCAGGACTGGTAATATTTATTTTGGACTGTGACTAAGCAAATGTAGCATATGAAAAGCATAACCTCTTGTCTTGAATAAGGCACATCTAAATTACACTACTGAAACAAAAGAGTAAAACATAATAGAAAGTATTTCTGAGAAAAATGTAATATTTCTGTGATTTTTTTAAACCCAGGAAAGGACATAAGGAGATAGATTCAGCTATCTCAGAACAACAACAAAAAAATACTCATCTGATTAAGAAACAGTATTCTTGCTTCGAGGCATTTGAACACTTCCCCTAATGATGCCTAATGATGCCTAATGATCCCACAAGGAGAATAGAAGCAGAATAAGACTGATCATACTCCTATTTTTGGTTTAGAAATGAGTACAAATTTTTTTGCTGAAAAGAATGCATGGCTGAGCTTACACTGCTGCTATCATAAGCATAACGGGTGGAGATACTGCTACTGTCAGTTTCTGGAAGTCAAGGCAGAGGCTGGGCTTGGGATGTTGAACAAGGGGAACTAACTGGGATTCAGGGTCCAAAGCAGCCCTTGATGCACATGATTCCAGCCTTGATTCAGTACTTTGGTTCTCTTTGCATGCAACCCTATTTGTGTGATCAGATACAAGAGCTCTCCTCTCACTGCTGCCTGTCTGAGCTCTGGAATTACTTTGCTGTAGTCCCTAGAGTATTATGTGTTTGTGACCAAGAAAGCACTTTTTATAAACTCATTTTAACTGTCCAAATTGGTTTATTTTCTAGTTTTGTGGCATTCTTTACATCTTCCGTATTTATACTTAATAATATACAAATGTTGCATTTAATCTATTAAATCATAAGGTTGTATTTTTATATCTTTTGACATGAAAATTTCATTTTTAAAAATTAAACACTCCAGTATCAAGATATGCCAGAATTAAGATTGTTTGACTTCATGTGATTTAGCTCACTCTTTAGATTAATTTTTATATAGCTTTTAATTACACAGTCACAACTATATTTTTTTTTCTTTTTCACTATCCTTTCTTTAATCCCTATACCACATGGCCTATTTTAGAGACGAAGGTCTGGGAGTCGAGTGACACTGCCATACTGGATCTTACTCCATGTACTGCAGCAGTGAGAAAAAAATGTAGAAGTAAAACCTGTACTTCAGTTTGGATCTGAAAACATGTAGAATAAGAATATGAAAGGTTAGGTAGAGAACCGTGGTACCTAAGAGCTCTAAGCACACTCGTGATATTGTGAACATGGCTCACCATATGTAGTTGGAATGTGGTTCCTGAAGATTTTAGTACTCATTCTACAGATATGAGTATTGTTCTAAAAAAAACCTTTCTATTTGCATTCAGATTGTGTTACTTCCTTTCCTATATTGCCCTGAACTGCAACAGGGGAACATGAAATAATAAGGAAGACTAAAAAATGAACTTATTTAAAATTGAAATGGTTAAATATGATACAAAGAACTGAATGTACCATAGTTATTAAAATGTAAGCTAAAGGAAAATTTGTAATCAAGTTGCTTCCTGCCAGACGTTTTAATGGAAATAAAATATTTCTGACCACTTTGTCTCTTACCCACCCCAAATAACTGGAAATATAAGATAACAGACTTAAAAAATCACAGACTTATTCATGTTGGAAGAGACCTCTCAAGGTCAGTTAATCCAGTCTCCTGCTCAGAGCAGCACCAACTTAGAAGTTCTATCAGGTTCCTCAGAGTTTTAGCCAGGCAAGTTTTAAAAGGCTCCTAGAATAGAAATTTCACAACTTCTCTATTTCTTTAACCACTGTCATTGTGAAAAAATTTCTACTGATAAGCAGCTGAAATTTCTATTGCTGAAATCTGTGACATTGCTTCTTGTCCTTTCACTGTATACCTCTGAGAAGAGTCATGCTTCATCTTTTCTAACACCCCTTTTAGGCTTTTAAATGAAGTTTAGGACTTCAGCTTTCTATTTACCCTTTCTGCAGTTGAATTCCTATTTCCAACCACAGACAGCTTGTTGCACCTCACAAGAAAAAAGCTATATATCATGTCATAAATAATCAGTTCACTTTTCACAATTTTACATGCTTTACTGTGGAAGAGAAATGAAGGGTCTTTACATATATATAAAACTATATAGTATCTTAGGTAAAATGGGGAAGGATGAAGGTTATCCATGTTTGGAAAAAGTAATAACACATTCAAAAAGAATTAGAATCTTTTAGTTTAAAGACAATTCAATTTATACCAATGTTTAAGTTTCCTGATATTGTATTTAACAAAACATTGAAAATGTTTCATCTAAACCTTGCAGTCAAGTAAAATGCTGCAAATGTATAACTCTTCCTCTTTCCTGCTGAGGTGAGTATGAAAACAAAATTTGATGAATTCTTCCCAGTAACTGATAAATAGCAGTAGGAAAGCTCTATAATGGCATTGCTGAGAAATACCCTTAGGGAGAGAGACAGCTCTTCAAGGCAGAGGAACTACTGAAGAAATGAAGATTTAGGGAGAGAGTTTGCAAGTATTGTCCACTCTGTATCTGAACTGCAAGTTAGTCTTTTTCCATATAATGAAATCAGAGGAACAAAGATGTGAGAATGTAAGAAATGTAAGAAAACATGTCAGTAGGATTCTCCAACTGCCAAAGTGCACTGTGATTAAAGTCAGTGTTTTCGTACTCATAGTCATGGCTCATAGTAAAGTAAGGCCAGAAGGGATTTCAGGATATGGCTAGTCCATTCTCCTGCCTCCAGCCAGGCTAACCAACCTGCACTATGGGAGAGCATCTTATGCGAAAGATCTTAAGGAGGAAATGAGCAGTTTAGAAATCCACTCACATACAACACTCATGCATTAGCAACTTTTCATCACTGAGCCCTCCTTTCCTTTGTTGATCCAAGATGCTATTCTAGGATTAGCCAGATATGGCTGACTTTTAGTGGCTGTAGGGCAGCCCAGTCTTTCTCTTTTCCTTTTCCATTAGTTGACTCTAATGGGAAGAGGAAGAGGCAGCAATGGTTGTAGCACTTCCTGTAAACAAATTAACACCAGTACTGCATTGCTGGAGGAAATAAATGCAAGGGGTAAGAGGAAATATGTTTCTTCCTAGCATTCCCACTTGTCCGCACTGTCTTATTCAGCAAAGTTCTCAGGACCAACCGGAAATAGGCACCTTGTAATATTTAGTATTTTTCCACTTGAATATCCCAACATTTGCAAGCTAACATCCACCTGTGTGTCTGACTTTCACATACCACTGCTTGGATTGATACCTAGTTGCTCTGAAATCCAGTTTATATCCAAATGCAAATTAACTACAATAATGCAAATTAATTCAGGGTATGATTTGCATAGCTTGTCACTCATGTTGCTTAAAAAACATGCTGGCTATGAGTGCTGAACACTTTATGCAGCTAATATACTCTGATTTTAAAGGGAGGGTTTGATACACAGATGAAGCTGATGAAAGAAGGAAAGAAAAGGAATGGGTAATTCATCTTCAGCATAACTCAGTTTTAACAAAGTAATGAACTTGGTAACAAGATTGAACTATCCCAGTTACAAATTCATGCTACATTGCTTTGTGTCCATTAGTATAATTGTTATACTGCTTTGATTCCACATTTACTAATTATTTGTGTAAGGTGGTCATCATTAACAGTTAAATGTCAATGTCACAGATACTTTAATAAAACAACCTGCGGGATGGTTAATTTTGAACATATTACCTTCCTTGGATGTTGTTTTACCAGATGTCCTGTTAAGATAACAGAGAAATTAAATTAGTTTTCAACTCAAAGCATCTGGTTAACTTTGTAGGTAAATGCCTTTGAGCAGTAAATCTGACCAAGGTTTTCAGATAAATAGCTATCAGAATGTTTTAAGTAAATGACTTTATTTTTTCACTTCCATTACTTAGGGCGGATTTGACATGCTTGATCATATATCTAACAGATGAAAATTGAAAATAGTGCTGGCAACCAGCAGTGTTAGGTTATTCAGAGGGTAGTTTCATGGGTAGATACTATTAAGCTTGCTAATGGTTTCATAAAATTTAGTTTTGCAACCATTTTTAAACCTCAATATCTTTACCAGCTAGAAGATAACTGATTAAAAAATTTAATCTGTTTCTTACTGTAGACATGGCATATGGTGGAATACATTTAGATAAAAGCGGAATTTTTCATCTCTTTAATGGCAAAGAAAATTGTATTAGAAAATCATTCAAAGTATAGAAAAATATGAAATATGATTGTATAGATGTTGCTAATTGTAACAACTTTATCTTTTAAAATCCTGGGGTTATTTTTTTTGAATTTATGAATAAACATACATCTGCATGTTGATTTATGTATGCAAACTTTTCCCATAATCTAATATTTTTGCACTGAATATAGGAACACATGAAAATGAGTAAGTGTAGTGACTGATCAGATGATAATTTCATATGACAATTTACATATCTGTACATATATATTGAGTACCTTAGTTATGCTGTTAAGATTGCTAAGCACACATTTTAGCATTTTCCTTAAAACTTGTAGTGACAGGGAAGCTATATATCTAAAGGCAGTGCCATGGATATTTCTGCAAATCTTTTGAATGTTACAGCCAAGCCATTGCAGAAAAATATCTAAATATATACATATGAGATTACTTTCAAATATTTTTTAATTATATTGCACTACCATCTAGTGGCCCCAATTTAATATCAGGGTGCCATTATACTATGAGCCCTAGACACACATAGTATAAGTAGACCTTGTTGTATATGGTACATAGTCTTAGTACATAATTTTGTGAGAATAAGAGAATAAGCGGAAACCAAAATATAGTAGAATGTTGTAAGAATCCTAACCAGTGCTATATCTTTCAAACTCTTCAAGTCTGGATTTTCACAACTTTCTCGTCATATTTTCCCCATGTTTCTCATCTCTGTGAGTATTGATAATCAAGTGACACAAAACCCTACTTTTACAGCTTTTCACGGTCCACCTCTGCAAGGAAACCACTTCTGTATGCTATGGTGCACCATTGCTAGTGTTTCACCAGTTGTTTAAGGCACTGGGGGAAAAACTGTTGAATTTGCTTAAAATGAAAGATCAGAAGGTAAATTTATTTCTAGTCAAGTAGATGCTCAGAAGATCACAGCTACAGAATGCATGTTTGCTATGACAGCTCTTCTAGGGAGTTATCTATGCCTCTCATATGCAATACCTTTCCTATGGGTATATGAATCAGCTATGGAACAAGAGCTGAAGGATTATTTACCATAGTTGAAAGCAGGGGAGTCTGACAAAGCAACCACTCATCTTTTGTGAAAGTATAAAAATATAGGAATATATGCTCCACTTTTTAAATTTCACTGTCTCATGGTGTCAGCTTTGTGTTTTATTATTTATTCTTTTGGGGTACAGATGCAATACTTTAACATAGTCCCTAACATTTTTTTGTTCTAAGTGTAGATGAAATGGCTAGAATATACTTTCTCCACATCTACTTTTCCTCTAAATATCAATGAATAATTGACCTTCAATAATAATCTGTCAGATAAACTCCGTCTTGTGAACCTGGGGTCTACTAGAAATTTTAAGGCAACACTAAACCCATACAGTTTCTGAGGAGCTTTGGAATTTCTGAAAGAAACCATTCTGATCCTTATGGCACTAAAAATTATGCCAGTGTTAATCCTGTAGGAAATAAAAATTCTGTGTTGCTATCAGCATATTTTCACATGTGAATAAGCATTTATTGAACCTGGGAAAGCAATGTTAGCTGTGAAGTGCTCTCCTTTTTTGATCCTGTTTAATATTGACCCCCCCATATTCCTTTCTTATCACTGCAATGGTAGAAGCAAGCTCACAGGCTGTGTATTGAAAAAGACTGTGGTGACTGATTATCTCTTACAGTGGTTCATCCTCTTATAGCATTCCATATTAGCAGTTGCCTTTCTGCTGGAGGCTCCCACTCCCATGTTTCTGCTAGAGTACTAAAGCACTTGAACATTCATAATCTATCTCTAGGCTAAAATATACAGATGTGTCTTAAGCCACTTCGAACAGCCACATAAAGTATGTTCTTACACACACACACAACTTTACACTGAAGCAGGTGAATAGCTCCTACAGAAGGCACTAATAAAAAGCTAAGGAGACAGTAATGTGTTTAAACTGTCAGAAATATTTCAAAGCAAATGTCTTCCCTAGTCACAGAGCTATGCTATGCTTTCTGCACCACAAGAGAATTTACAGAAATCTCCTTAACCATTTAAACAGGTTACATATTGCAATGTAACTATTCAACATACAACAGAAATTAATTTTTTCTTCCTGTAAAACTGTTACTTCAAAACTGTAGAATTATTTTAAATGCTAGTATTTTTTTCACGTAATTTTTCTTCCTTTCTCATTACACTAAAATGAATGTTTCCAAAACTGGTACTGAAATGCAATGATCTGTTGTATATGGATTAGTGAATTAACTAATCCATATACCATAACAGTGTAGGATTTGATGATGGATTTTTATTAATTGTCCATAATAAACAGAAAAAATATTCTCTGGCAAAACCCCGTTGGCTTCAGTGATGTCACACTGCAGCTGACAGCACATTCTCATCTGGTTTTGTTTTGTTGATTCCATATGCTCAGAATGAAGGACTAGCTATGAAAAATATTTGCTCTCCTTTTCTAATAACCCACTAAACTCAATGATTACCCTCATGAGTTTATCCCCAGAGGGTAAGTTCACTCTAGTGTTGTTTTCAAAACTTGCTGCTGCTATTTCAATGATAATAATTTTAAGGAGCATCCTATCTATTCAGGAGTGCTATAGTAGCGGTGTTACATTCCACTTATCAGACTCCCACAAATACCTGTTTGAGTAGAAACTGGATTCTGTGTTTTGAGGGTAGGATTTGATTGATTGAGTAACATTCTGAATTGAACTAAAGTGAGTTTTATGCTAAAAGCCTGTTCTTTGGCAGGCCATAGTGTAACTCTGGCTATTTTTCTTCCACGCTACGATAGTTGAGTAATTCAGCAATAATGAGGTGATCAGTAATGTGCTGGATCTAAGTATCTCACCGGTATCTTTAAACTACCAATGAGTTTTTTTAATAGAAAACCTGCTGTTTGCAATTTAGAGAGAGAGTAAGACCAGAGTGCTCAAAACTATGTGAAGAAGATAGTTCCTCCTCTGTGGATAATCGAGATATACCTCACCACTTAGATGAAAAAAAAAAGGTGTTGGATTTGTCAGGCTTTTGACCATATATTAGAAGTGAAGGGCTATGCCTGTATAGGAGCTCTTCTATGACTTCCAGTCAGATGCACAAAGCAATATCCCTCTTCCTCTCTTTTTTTGGCAATTTTATATTTGTCACTCCTCTCTTTTCCTCCCTCCTCTTATTCAAGCTGAACACTTTTTTTAATCTTGGCTTTGCTCACCTCTGGCACATTTCTCTGACAATTAGCACATCCAAATGTATCCTAGCTGGATTTGGCTAAACTGGCAAGTTTTATTTTGATTTGGCAGTATGGAGAAACACTGTATTTGAGTGCATTTTCATTTATGCATTTCTCTTTAGCCGTCATTTACAGTATATAAAGTTGTTGTTATTCTTCACTGCCCATTGTAACCAAATCCACTTGATTCATTGTCTTCCCACAGGTGTTCTTAAAATACAAGTATGAGATATTTGTCCTGCAGCATTAATGATGGGGATTGATTTGCATTAGGTGGACAAGTTAACCAGATGTGACATATTTGTTTATCTTAAAGTTTCACCTAAAGACATTTTTTTATATTTTTTTTCCTCATTGGAATATCAATACAGAGTTTATGTAGGTGTATTTGTTCTTTCATACATTGCATATCACATCCTAATATAAATTGTAATGAAACATTGTTAAACATATTAATGATATAATCTGGATAATATACAGTATAATAACTTCTTGCATAAGTATTCACATAATAAAAAAATTGTTACCAAGGGTTGTGCAAAGGTTATCTGTGAATATTATCATTTACCCAATTGCACTTAATCCTGGATGTTCAAATGGCAATGTAAGAAATACTGCCATGGGCAATGCTGAAAGAGATTCCTCTGTTGGAAAAGCTTCTCTTTAGGCCTAGGGAACAAACCACTCAATTCTATTGAAAAACAAAGAGAGAGATATATACATACATATATATATATATATATATTATATTATATACATATGTATATGTATATATACATATATATATATGTATATATATATATATATTTGACATATATATGCTGTCAAATTTCTTTATCCTCGTAGGCATGTATTCTAATTAAATAATATGTTGTTCTTAACTCTTGTGCATAAATGTCTTATATTCTTTTATTTATTCTGTCATGAACAGTTCTTTGCAAATGCTTTAAAGTAGTTCAATGACAAAACTAGTTTCAACTCAGCACAAGGATATAGATTATAGTGTAATTTGTGTAGAATAAGAAATCTTTGGAGCTTCTAATTGTGCATTTCTCATGGTTGACAAACAACGATGGGGTTCAAAGTGTGAGATGTTTCCTAAAACTACAACTTCTGGCTGTTGTGTTTGCCTTCATGAATTCTGTGGTTTTAATTTTTAATAAAGGAAAAAGTCTTAAGCTCAGACAGCTGTTTGGAAGAAGAGGCTGCAGGAGAGCTTGGTAACAACAGGCTATGATACTATGTAATTAGATATTTTTTCTCTTCATTAGCATATACAACCTGCTACAGGAATGAGAATATAATGATAATTGCCAGGCTCTTGGGTTTTCACACTTAGAAATAGTGTAAAGTACAAATCTAAAGTAATAGAGATTCCTTTAAAAAATGTCTCTATCTGCATAGTGAAAGCAGGAGCTTATAAAAGACTATGGAGACTTAATTTTGATGTTAAATTTCTGGCAAAACATCTCCAGGAGATAATAGTACTGATTCTCATTCAGGTCTCAAAGTGAAAATGAGTGTAGCATCCATTCTTTAACTTGTCATTAAAGGACATTTGCCTGTGTCACAGCATGTAGCATTAATGATAGATTCTGCAGAAAAAAGTTGCCTCTATATGAAAAACCACAGAAGACTAAAGTTTGTTGGAAAAGCTTGTATAGGAAATTTATTTGATTCCTGTACACATTCTATTAGCTTTAGGCAATATTTCCATTTTTCACAAGCACAATAATGTGACCATTAAAAAGAATTTATAAAAAATATATATTTTACAGTGATATCATTCTGTGCTGTATAAGACAGTGCTCTTTTGTTTCCTATCATAAAGAAATTATGCTGTCAAAGAGGATAAGTGTCAAGTACCATCTCTGCCATGTCTCATACAGAGTCAGTGCAAAATATTAGAAGCATATGTAGCAAATTGCTAATAGGTAGAGTCACAGACTGAAGAAAACCAGCAAACCACTGTGAGTGCAGAGGACAAAGATGTACCTTCTGCTCCTTCTCAGCAGTACATGCCCTGGTTTGCTGCCATCCTCCCATGCCCATACGACATACCCCTTTCCCATGTGTAATTCTTCAGTCTCTCTCACTCCTTTTTACACTTCCCATGTTTTCCTGGACACTTGCCTGATGCAGGTGGTGCTGGGCTGAAACACTCTTTGGAGACCCCTGCTTCTCTGCCTAGACTGCCACCATAGCTTAGAGTAGATACCTGACTTCTAGACAGCTGTAGTAAAATGAGCACAATCTAACCCTCAGTGCTTATCACCCACTGAATTCATGATAGTTAAACACTAAGGGGATGCCCTCCTTTAATGCTGGGCTCCTAATATATTTTAAAATGTGGTGCCATGAAACTTAAATTACCTTTAAATAAGAATTTGAGTGTTTAGTCTGTTAGTAATTTCTGAAAATGGGGTTTGAGTTCTAACAAAAAAATCCTTATCCTTTCTTGAAAATCCTGTGTTTATTGATTTGCCTTCAAGAAAAAGAAAAAGAATGGTAATGGTGGAGTTTTGATTTATAAACATACTGCTTCTTGTTTTCAGTTGGAGTTGCATAGTTTATTTGATTCTCCTCCTTCATTGATTATAATTTTGTTTCAGAGGAAGACAGTGATGGTTCACACAAAACAAATTAAAAACCTGCCTACCATGTCTATGAAACAATGGGAGTCAGTTTTGAAAACCTAATAAAAAAATTCATACCAACAAACAGCTTTCAGTTCAGAATATGGAATAGTTGCATTCCTCAAAAAGGCAAATGAAGTAAAGTGCATGCTTCAAAGCAAAGAGCAATGTCAAGAATTTGTGGCTCTGTATTGATTGGTACTTTAGAAGAGACTCATAACAAGAAAGATATAAAGACTGCATGAAAAATTCAAAACAAAAGATCTGATATGAAGATTTCCAATACTGAGGAAGGGATATATATTCAACCTACTAAAAAATTTAAGGTTAAATTTTTATTAATGACTGTTTCTCTTCTGTAGTATTTCCTTTGTGATGGGCTATGTGGTACATGTTAGATTAGGTAAAAAGGAGAAAGAGGCACACTACTGAATATGTAAGTCCTTGAGCAAATAAATATTTTATTTTACTTTTTTAGAATTAAATATCAAACTGTAGAGATGTGGAACTCCTGTATTTTACATGAAGAAAGTCACATGGAACTATGTTAAGTATAAAGACCATTGGGATGATTTATTTTATCAATAGAATGAAAAAGAAAAAAACAGATAAACAAATTACGTATTCATATGTTGTTGATATATTTAGAAAAAAACACCCATGAGTCCAGAGTGTCCTGTCTCTTTTTCTTCTCTACTTAGGCGATGCTAAATTCCCTAGAGTAGAATTATAGAAATATAAAGATGGAAGATATCTGCTTAAAATAGTTATAATATTTCTTGGATATAGAAATTGATAATGATATTTCACCTGTTTTTAATACTTGGTTAACCAAGTGATTTTTTTATAAACTAATAAAATTAATTGTGTATTGTCACTAAGTAACCTGGTTTTGCATTCAGGAAGTTTTTCCTAGTAGGTAACCAAAATGATTTTACTGACTAACTTTGACTTTTCCTGAACCACCAGGACAAAAATTCTCCTTACTATTCTGTCTACGTGTTAAAAGACATCATGCTGATTCTTCATTTTTCTTCTCTTCTGTAGGCAAAATAGATACATTTCTTTCATATTTTCTTATTGCTCATATTTTCTAGGTCTCTTACTGCACTTCTCTAGATTCTTCTCATATACTCTACAGCCTTTTAAGTATGAAGTAAAAAAAAAAAGGCTATTCCATTTGAGACTTTACCATAGCCAAGTACAGCTGACCTATAGGCCCTTTAGTATTTTACCTATAAAACTGCCATTCAGTGCTAGTGAACAGGATTTTCTGTGTTGATATTAATTTCTGAGTCACTATTACAGTCTCCTGCAGTTTTCTTTGCCATATTTTACTACCTTGCCAAATGTTACTTACTCTCAATTTGTCTGATTTCTTCTGCCTACAGGAAGCACTTTGCTCTTCCTTTATTTAATTCACTTTGTTGTTCTTGGGTCATCTCTTCAATTTGCTGAGACTATTTGGACTGCAGACCTGTCCTCTGCAGTATTTACTATCCTTTTGCTGCACAACGTAAACAGTGTTAAATTCTATTACCCAAATCCTTCATAAAAATGCTAATTGAGTTGAATCTGGAGTGGACACCCACCTTCCACTTCCAATCCTTTCTCAGTTTAACAGCCAATCACGGATGAATACTTTTTTGTGAATAGGTTTTAAACCAGCTGTGCAGCTCATTCTGGTCTTTTACATCCATTATGCACTTTGTTTATTTGTATATAAGGGACATCACATAGCCCAGTGCCAGAAGCCAGAATAAAGTATGTCCTCTCTACTGTTCTGCCTACCCAAAGCTACCACACCTAACTCACTTATCACAGAAGAAGGAAAGTTATTTTAGAATTATTTGCTCTTGAAAACTTATATTTTTCTTGAAAACTCATCTTCTTATCTTACTTACTTACATAGGTACACAGGGGTTGATGGATTAGCAATTTTGTTACAGAACCTCAGGATCAAAAAACAACTCACTAAAGTAAAACTGTAAAAAAATAAGTCTGTCTTTCTGTAGTTGCTCCGTCAACATTTTTTTTTCTTAACTAGTTCTACTTTTTTCTTTTTTTTTTCTTAAGTCAGAAACTTCAGGTGAAATCCTGTCCCTATTTAAGTCAATAAAGGGTTTGTTTTTTTATTCCATTGACTACAATGAAGCTAGGAGCTGACATAGACTCTTCAAGGGCATCTCAAAGTGTCAGGTCTTATCCCTAAAAACATGATGATGTCTTGAGAATTCTGAACATCAAAAACAATTTCATAATAGAAGAGAATATTTTAGTTTCATTGATATGGAAATCATATTATGGAGCATGTATTGTGAAAGTATTTGGTGTCTAAACTGACACCATGTAAAGCATGCATTGATAATTTCCATCCTCACCAAAATGTTAATTTATTTAGTAAAAAAGGTGTGCTGCTACTTATTATCACAAAACACAAATAAACAAAGTAATAATATGAGTTCTGTTTTGGTTTTTTTGCTTTCATATGTCAATGAACTTGGAATATAAAAGATGTGCAAGCAGGGCATCTGAATACATACGTGAAGAAGTAAACATTTATTAATCTATTAAATATTATCTGCTCACCAAATAAGTCAGTGTATTGGGTCTGGCTGAGCTGGAGTTTATTTACCCACAGCAGCCCTCAGAGTGCTGTGATTTGCATTGGTATCTAGAAGGGTATTGATAACACACCGGTGTTTTGGCTACTGCTGAGCACAGCATCAGCACTGTAACATTCCTTCCCCAGTTGAGGGCAAGATCCTGGGAGGGGGCACAAGTAGGCCAGCTGACCCAAACTGACAGAAGGGATATTCCGGACCATATGACATAATCTCAGATCAGCTAAGGAACGGAGCAGGAAGGGGGGCATTCATCGTTTCCAATGGCTGCCTGCTAAGAAACCACTACATGTACTGAAGCCTTGCTTCCCGGGAAGTGGCTGGAAATCACTGATGATGGGAAGTAGAGAATAAACCTTGTTATTTTTTTGCTTTGCTTTTGGACGTGCAAGCTTTTGCTTTGCTTTTGCCTTAATAAACTGCCTTATCCCAACCCACAAGTTGTTTTCCATCTTACTCTCTCTCACCTTTATGGCTGGGAAGGGGACTGATACAGTGGCTGGGTGAGCACCTGGCGCCCCTCCAAGGTCAACCCACCACAGCCAGTTATTTAACTGTGGAACAGGAACATGACTTTGTAGTTCAAATCACTTTACTGAACCTTGGGAGATTTAAGTCCACTTTTCAGCTCTGACTCAGATTTCCTGCAAATCAGAGCTTCCACCTCAAATTTTGCTCTCAGTTCTTGCTACTGGAAAACAAAGATGGTTTCAGCTGCCTGCATGAAAAGGACAGCCCCACAGTGAGGTTAAGTTCAGTATTCCTCAAGTGTCTCACAGTATTAGTGAAGATACCCTACTCCGCTGGTTCACCAAGTCTAGTCCTGTTCATATTTTGGGATTACTTGAAGCCTTGTTCATAGAAACAGGTTTCTCATGTATGCATCATTCCCTTTCTCAGCAAAATTTCAGCCTACTACTAACAAGAAAACTAATCAACAATACAGTTAACCTTTCTTCTGCTAACTTTTATGATTACTATGGTTATGATACTTGTATGTTTAAATTATTTATAGAACTTTATAGGAAACTGTTCACCTAATGACTGACAGTCAGTTTGGTCCAAAGATATTTTTGTTTTTACTGATTTGATTATTATAATTAGACTAGATGAGTCTATTTGGCATATTGAGTTTACAAGCTTTCTTTAAGAAGCTGGTGAGAGTAATATAGAAGATAAGGAAAATCAAAAACAAGATTAGACACTTCTGCTTTTGCTATAATGTTCTCCCAGTAAAATGCTGCTAATTTCTCTTTTTCTTTATTTTTTTAATTAAAATAATATTTGACAATCGATAACCAGATAGGAAACAAAAGGTAGTTGACAAAGAGATAATTTTCAAAATGGAAGAACTGACCAATGTATCCTAGCAGGATTTGTGCTAACCTTTTCTCCAGCAGAATATTCAGCATTGGTCAAGCAAAAGTGGTGAATAAAGTGAGGTGACAAAAATAGTTGAGTATACCAAGAGCTTCAGGTTAGCCAAAGTTAAGAGGCTGGATAGAATCACAGAACAATCTCACAATTTTTGTATTTTACAAAGTAAGTGATAAATATACAGTCATACCCTCTAGATTATCTGCTGCAACTTAGGGAAAAGATCTATCATGTGACTAATTCTCTGAAAGCATCAACTCAACACTGAATAAACAATGTTAAGGCTTACTAGGAAAGGAAAAGATTACCAGGCAAGGAATATCATACTACAGACAAAAACCATGAGGACCTCCAGTATTAGCTACTGTTCATTTGTAACAGAAATAATGTATAAAATTGTTTTAGAAGGAATGAGTGTGCTAGAATGGTTTTATGATGAATGAATGTCACAACTTCTTGGTGTAAAGAATATTTTCCTGCAGTATGTGTTTTCCACTTACAACATCAGGACTATAGTTTTAGCTTAGGCTGTGGTTTCTATGATTTTTGGTTTTCGGGAAATAGGATGTGTTTTTATTTGTTGCTTGTAAATATTGCTTTCTTGAAAACAACAATAAAAAAATCTGTCATAAAAAACTGATGAATTAAGACAACTGGATCAAATTATTTAGGAATTTTCTTGTAATTATTTGCTTTTGGAGCTGATGAAACACTCTGCCTACCTTTCCTCCCCCTCCTATTCTGCTCCAGTAAAGAGGAAGACAGGGGTGATAATCCTCCTGGACTGAAATATTTTACACTTGTTTGGTAGGTGATAAATGCTGCATTCCAAGGAGATTGGCACAGGGAAACTTCACTAAAGGAGTAATCATTTCCGCATGCACATCAAACAATTCAGAGCCTTGTTGAATTGACAGTAATAATACTTTTTCTTTAGGAAAAACTACTACAGGAACAACCACGTGAAGTTAAAATTTTTATTTTTTTAAAATAAATTATATTATTATTCTATTACATCTACTGTGCTGTGAACTCATTTAATTGTTGTGAGGATTTTTCTTTCAGTAGTTCACATTAATTTGCGAACTTCTTTTCAGTTACATTTTAACATTAGTAACATATATTGCATCTTCTCAGGAAAGGAAGGCAATTTTTAGCAACTTTATGTTTTAACCAGATGAAACATTTGTAACAATCAGCATTACAGCCACCATAAAATGTTAATAAATGTATATCCTAATAAATGCAAAGCGTATAATATTGCAAGTGAAACATATCTACTCTTAGTGGATTCCTATAATTTCTTTAAACATTACAATTTCTCTAAAACCTGTCAGTGAAAGGATATGCTTAATTTTCATTCTGCATTTCTTACCCAAATTTATGCCCATTCAAAAGTATTGTTGAGATAATTCATATTTGTTTCTTAGGTTAGTGAAAATAATGTATTAAGTACTGCATGCTTAAAACACAAAACTGATTTGATGATTACAAGCTGGTTTAACTCCTTTCTTCCAGATATCTCAAATTTATGCTTAAAAATGCTGTTGCTTGGAATTTCTTCAGTCTACATAGAATTACAAGGCAAATAACCTATACTAAAATTGAATCCAAATGATATCAGATTTAAAGGACCACATTAAAAGATCAAAGTGAAATTGTTGTTTGGCTTCTTGATGTTTAAGCTCAGAATGTAATTAAAAGTCCTACGGAAAATTTTAGTTTATGCACATTTTATATTTTACTTCATTTTTCCTATACTGTCGTGTGCTATCCATAGTTATGTCCTAACGCAAAATAAGAAGACTCCATGGAACACTAGGAGAAAAAGAATCCACTAACCCATAATGATAGATATTTCTACTACAACCAGGTATCACATGGATGATTTTAAATTGTGAGCTTTATTCTAGAGCTGAGTGCTCCATCTGTGGCAGCTTATCTCCCCAAGTTGGAAATTCAGTCCATTTTCCTAATAGAGACTGAATGCATCACTTTTAAAAAAGACCATGCTTTGAGCACAGTTATGTTTACTTTGAAGGACCATTGTAAGATAATGTCTAGAGACTTGATGCCAACAGCTTGAACCATGCTTGCTCCCACTTGAAGATTGCTTGTCTTTGTAGTCCTCATCCACGTTCTTGCCACACGTGATCTCAATATTGAAAACATTGAGGTAAGAGAGGATTTACATGATTGTATTTTATTTCCCTTTCTTTTAAAATGTAGTTTATGCAGTTCTGCCTTCAACAACATAGGATTGACGACTAGGGAAGTGGAGATACATTGCTGATATGTGATGTAGTCAAGAAGATGAAGGAATGATAGGCCCGAGTGCTAGAGAATATGCAGTCTGGATGTGACATGATTGCTGGGAATCTTGAGGTACCTTCCCTTGAATATTGAGATACCTTCCCTTCACCAATTCTTCTTGCAGGTTTTGTCTCTAATGACTTATAGTCATTAGTGCTCAGACTGATATGTTGTAGGATGTTTTAGGAGAAATCTCAATTTAATTTTATAATTTCATGGAAATGTTAAAAAAAAGAAGAACTAATGAAGGCAGAATTCAGAAAACATTGAAGTAAGAATATTTTCTGTCTTCACTACCTTAACATTAATTGCACAGCTAAAATTATAGGCAATGCATTTAAAATAAATATTAAGCTAAAAGAGGAAAATCCCAATAAGTCACACTACTGTATCTTTCTGAAGAATATGTCATTTTTTGCTAATTGTAAAAAAAGTATCAGTGCTGACTAATTAGACCTTGAATTTAATGCTAAAATATTATAATTTATTTTAAGTTGTCATATATTAAAAGCCATCCAAAACTGCATGTACAGTGCTTGGCTTAGAATAGGTTATTTCATGGCTTTGTTTCATCTTTCTGATAGACAATGCACTTATGATGGCAGAAGATAAAACAATGCCTCCTCTGCTGATTTAGGCTATAACATTTAAATGCTGCAGTATCTGGAATAACTGTGTGCATCTTAATGGTAATTGTTAGTAATTTGTTGGACTACTAGAAATCTTCTTGACACACGCAAAATAGAAGAATTAAATTTTTCTACACTAACGGTGCAACACTAAAAATATCTAAATATTGTCAGAGAACCTATTTGAGGGTTAACACCAAAATTGGTGTTAAAACTCTTCATGGAATGTAAGGTTTTGGCACTTAAGACATAAATAATACTTGTGGTAATAAAAATGTGCAGTATTGGAAAGTCCATCGAATACATTTCCATGTAGATGAAATATGTGAATGTTTACTTTCAGATTTCTGCTTTTAATATTGCAATAAAATTTTTCAACATATGATGATATAGCCAAAGTTATAACTTAATCACAAGCATCAAGAGCCGGGGAATGTTAGGTGGAATTAGTCAAAGTTTTCTTAAGTAAGTCCTCTAAAAAGAGGTTTACTTGTTTATTCTCTTTGCTTACGGTGCATTTCTAAGTACTTAAATACTGGATATTGGATTCTGGATGTGAATTGTTTGTTTGTGTGAGAATAATGAGGGGTTCTGCATGGGGTGCCCTTTATGCAGTTCACAAACCAGCAGAAGAAATATGTAAGTGGCAGGCCCAAAATAATAAAAAGTGGTGTAAAAGTGATTCTGTGGAGAAAAGCAAAAATATGAATAATAGTTTTCTTCAACATTTTTCTGATATTTTAGAGTATTCCTGTTTTATCACCAAAATTGGTATATTTTCCATTTTTATTGCCTCATTGCCATGTTGGTACAAATATATGAACAGGTAAATGGGATTTTAAGTCTTTTCCATGTCTAATCACTGGCATTATTTGGTGAATTATGCTTTTAAGTCTCTTTGAACAATATTAGTCACCAGTCTGGTGACACATTTACTGACAGTTGGGAGCCGTAAAGGACATAAATTACCTCAACAAATCTTTCCCTGTGTAATGGTGGGATAAAAGAAGGCACTGTTTGCCTACAGACTGTACACTCAATTTTGTGTTCCTTTATTCTTTCATCTAGAAACCATTTAGAAAAATTAAAATCACAGCCATGTATTTAGTCTTTTGTAATTCTAGGATCACATCTGAAGATGTGGTTGTACTAGACACGTATATATCTGTTGTGAATCTTTTTTGTTGAAATATTCTACCATTGTTTTTTACTTTAAGGATCATAGAAAGCAATGAAGTTTTTGCCAGAATATGAGGTAAAGTTTTTGCTTATGAGGACAAAAGTTATGATTATTAGTATGGTCATTAAATAACACTTTTTTTTTCTTATACTTTTCAAAGGTTACAGGTATAAATTTAAATTGAGAATATTCTCAGTAATTATAATTTAATAGGCATAACAATACTGTAAGCAACCACCGCCTTGTGAAAATTTTAGAATGTGTAAGGGAAGGAAGCTAAGTAAAAAAGTTGGAAGTATTACAAGAGAGCTTGGATGCTGCACAATAAGAGCTATAAAATTATTTTAAGTGATAAAGAAGTAGATTTTTATTGTTACTGGAAAGATAGCATATTTAAGTAATCCCAAAAATAAATAAAAACCTAAAAATAATGTGACTTGTCTTAGTAAAAAAATGTATTCATGGATTTCTGATACTTTTTCATGGGAAAATTATTTCATTCAGTCCAACTTAGCATCATCAAATACACTATCTGTCAGAAAAAGTCATTAAAGTGATAACTCCTACTGAGGAAGAGAATAGACCCATATTTTGTGGAGGAATACTAAAAAGGTCGAAGGTATTTCTTGAAATGTTTGGGCAATTTTGATTTTATACTTGCTATGTAGTCTTCTGTTTAAAATTACATACTTGTGAGGGGAGGTGTAAGTAATCCATTTTAAGACTGGGAAAGCCCATTGTGATCATCTAGTTTGATCTTTTAATAACAAAGTCCTTTGAATCTCACTGAGTAATTTTTCAAATTCTGGTGGAGTTTCCCTTATTATACAGAAATAAACTCAATCTAGTCTGTAAAGTTTTAAAGTGATGGAAAATCAGTTGTTCTAAATAAGCTGATCTACTGCATAGGTATCTCTAGAGTTAAAACAATGCTCCTATCTCATATGAGTTTGTTTAGCTTCTAATTTCATCCTGTGCATCTTGTTATACCTTTACCTGCTAAACTCAGCATCTTACAACTTCATCACAGATTTTCTGTTCATATTTATATTGTCTTCCTTCTTGCACCACTTGTACTGTATCATCTTTACCAAGTTTAAACTATAAAATTACTGTTGTTGAACTACTAAGATGAGTTATATAGATTGGAATTCTTAAATCTCTCACTGTAATTCAGACTTCCCAGATCCAAAATACTTTTAGAGCTCTTCATGGACCTCTATTAGGTTTTTCAATTTCCCTTCAAAAGTGAGATGTGACATCCATTTTCCAGTAATGGTCTCAGCAATGTAAAGAATAAGGTAAATAAATAATCCAGTTCAAACATACACATCCTACATATATGTTCAGGGATTACATCTATTTTCTTTTTCATAATTTTTCTGCGGTAATTCTAGTTCTTTAATCACTATAGGTCTCAAAATCCTGCCTGAGAATGATTTGCCTTCTCTCTGAACTGGACAATGATGGATTCAGTGGGTGGACTGTTAGATGGATAAGAAAGTGGTCAGATGTTTGCATCCAGAGGGTAGTGACCAATGGCTCAGACTCCCAAGGGACATGAGTAACAAGTGGTGAGTGTCCCTCAGGGGTCCATATTGGGGCCAGTGCTATTCAATATCTTTGTTAATGACATAAATGAAAGGATTGAGTGCACCCTCAGGAAATTTGCCAAGCGGAGCGGTATGACTGACAAACCTGAAGGACGGGATGCCATCCAGAGGGATTTGGACAAGTTCAAGAAAAGGGCTCATGGGAATCTCATGCAGTTTAACAAGACCAAGTGCAAGGTGCTATGCCTGAGTTGGGCAACGCCCAGTATCAATACAGACTGGGAAACGAACAGATTGAGAGCAGCCCCGCTGAGGACTTGGGTGTGCTGGTGGACGAGAGGCTGTCAATGTGTACTTGCAGCCCAGAAAGCTGGGCTTGTATTCTGGGCTGTATCAAAAGCAGCGTGGCCAGCAGGGCAAGGGAGGTGATTCTGCCCCTCTAGTCCACTCTGATGCAACTCTACCTGCAGTACACCACCTGCATCCAGCTCTGGGATCCCCGGCATAGAAGGGATATTGGCCTGTTGGAACAAGTCCAAGTCCAGAAGAGGGCCACCAAGCTGATTAGAGGGATAGAGCGCCTGTCCTATGAGGAAAGGCTGAGAGAACTGGATCTGTTCTGCCTAGAAAAGAGAAGGCTTCAGGGTGACCTAATTGCAGCCTTTCAGTACCTGAAGGGAGCCTATATTAAAGATGGAGAGACACAATTCACAAGAGCATGTAGTGTCAGGACAAGGGGAAATGGTTTCCAACTGAAAGAGAGTAGATTTAGATTCAATATTAGGAAGAAATTCTTTTCTGTGAGGGTGATGAGGCACTGGAACAGGTTACCCAGAGAAGTTGTGGATGCCTCATCCTTGAAAGTGTTCAAGGCCAGGTTGGATGGGGCTTTGAGCAACCTGGTCTAGTTAAAGATGTCCCTGCCCATGAGGTGAAGGTTAGAACCAGATGATCTTTAAAGATCATCCAACCCAAGCCATTCTGATTTATGATTCTGTAATTACAAAATTCAGGCATTCATCAGAAAATCTGTGATCTGCGTTCCTTGATCTTTGTTGTAAGATATTAAAATGTATTATTTTGAAAAGTCCATTTTGTAATGCAAGTGTATGTGTAGCAATATCTGCTCTTTATTAGTATTCATCATTCCACCATTTTTTATCAACTGCAAATTTTTGCTGACATGAATGTGCAATTTCTTCTGCATAAATGAATATTGTATAGATCTAGAACTTTGCACTAGACCACTAGAAATTTCTCTTTGCACAATGGTTTCCAATTAACAGCTGTTTTCTGAGATTAGCAAGTGAACAAGTTTTTCAAATGATTATTATGTGCTACAGGGAATTTTTCATGGTGCTAATTTTTAATCTTGATGTTGTGCAGACAACTGCCCTTACAGAAGTCATAATTTGTCAACACACTTTCCTCTGTGAACTGAACTTGTCACCTCATCAGAAGTTCTGATGAGATCTGTTTTCCATAAAACTGTACTGATTGGCACTAATTATGCTACTATCCTTCATTCTTTAGTGCTTTTCTCTTGCATCAGCTTTTCTCTGACTTTACTGAGAATGGGAAGTTCAGCTAACCAGACTATAATTATTTGGGTCATCTTACCTACCCTTTACAAAATATACTACAATAGACAATTTCAGATCTTTTTCCTTTACATTATCTTTTATAAATATAGCCTTAGATCTCCATGCAGAATGGAAAGTACAGTTTTGTGTAGTATGTCCTTCAAAAGGACTCAGATTTGCAGGCCATGGAACAGACTGTCCCAGACAGGGCAGACTACCTACAATATATATGCAGAGGCTGAATATCACTAACTTTTCACATGACAGAGCACATAATGATGATGCTACTTGAAAGGTTACAGCTTGCTTAAACTGTTCTCTGCTTCATTAAGTTGTTCTGGGTATAAGATAATCTCTTTCAGTGGTATGCTTTTAAAGCCTGTGTCATAGTTCAGTATTGTTATCCCTGTCCTGTCTGTTATGGCAGGACATCACAGAATACATGCCCCAGAGAAACCAAGAAGACAGATCAAGATCACTAGACAGCATGTATTGCTTTCAATGATGATGGATCAGAAAGACTTTAATGTATTTAGAAAGTAGCATATTTATCAATTATGGATCTCAATAAGTATGGATCATAAATTCTCAATCTTATGATTTTTATGTAGTTATAAGTCTGGGCCAGATCCTCAACCAGGGTAAAGCAGTGTCAACAGGCAATGTTCTGTTGAATGCCATGATGCCACTATGATTTCTACAGCAGCTGAGCAGCCATCTTTATTCTGAAGTGGCATTAACACTGTATTTGGCTTTTACTTGGGCAGATTAGTTACAAGAGTTGTATGGCTCTACCAAAAACCTTTTTGATGTCTTTAAGTATTTAGAATGTATTTGGACTGTTTCCAACTTTTTTTCAAATTAATAGATCAAGAGATTCCCTGTGAAGTCATGCCAAAGAACGAAAGAACAGAAAAGTGGTACAATCAGGAAAAAAAAAAACTTAGAAAAAAAAATCTAATATTTTCATGCCTGCTCATGCCCTTTCAATGGTGCAATTTTAAGAAACAAGGCTCTAATTTCTCTGCCTTACAAACTCAGTCTTTTCTTGTACAATAAATGAGGTTGGCATATATAAAGGAAGTAGCTATGATTTGTAGTGTTATTTTACCAGCTAATCAGATACACATTTTGTTGCCATCTTGATCTTAGAAAATAATTGGAGGACAGAGTGTTTTCAAAATGTAACAGCGTAAAATATTATATCAGAAGTTCTTTTATTTTGAGGTTGCACTGTAATCCATTGAACATCAGCAAAACTTTACAGGGATTTAAAATACAGTGTAATATCCATGGTTTCTATGTGGAAAAAAAAAAGTGTAAACAAAATCTATTTGATTATCCATATTTATGAAAAGTGTATTAAAATGTATAATAAGCATAAATAAACTTGGGAGAAAGTAAAATATGATCTGCATACTATGTTACAATTGAGAATTCATAAGAGAAGTCACCTTGAGCAACTGCTAACATATGTTCACGCATATGTACATGTACAAAGTCTAATCAAGTTATTTTTGCAGACAAAAATACTGCCAATTAAAACTTTTTATTGGAATTATATGAAATAAAATGAAAAAACTTATATGTTTTATGTAATTCACAATACACTGCAGGGAATCTATGAAATGTCTCTGACCCAGAATTCTCCTAAGGAGATTTTGTCTTAGGAAATTTCTAATGCCTATTGCTATTAGGAATTGAACAGCTTACTTTCATTGGATGTTTCTGTAAGTTTGCTAAAATCAAGAAGTGAAAAAAAATATAAAAAACTCACACCTATTTTTTGGTTTTGATTCCATGACCTGGGAAACGTTTAGATGTTGTGCTTTCAAAAATGTTATTGCAATTGGTTTGCAAATTCCTCAAAATAGGTTTAAGGTGTTTTCTTTGTAAGTGGTCTCCTCAAAAATTAATTTAGTAATTTTTCTTCTTACCTGTCATATTTTTTGATATAAATATAATTGTCTGGTCTTGAACATCATTGATTTATCTGTGATCTGTAAACAGCATATATATTATCTGTGTATCATATTAGTATCTGTGAACAGCATATATATTATCTCTGATCTGGGCCAAAGTAACTTGAAAATGAGTTAAGGTTGATAAATTTGAAGTATGATGACTCTTCCTCAAAGCTATTAACATTTGTGATTGAAGAATCCAGTTCAGTTTCCTGAATCTGATAAACAATATTTCTTTAGCCTATTCATTATAAAACACATGTGGTGGAGAAATTCAATTTCTAAATTATAAAATGCCTAAAAGTCTTTGAATGCCAACTTTTTGTACTGGTCAGTCTTCAGGGGAGTTCTAATTAACTGACACCATTAGTTGAGATCTACTTGCAGTTACTCTATTTATGTTTGCCTACTTCCATCTAGAATTAGTCTGTACTTGGTAGTGCTCACCTGTGGCCAGAGGCTGTTATGAATCCTTAGTGGTAGGCATCAGTGTGATGTCTGACTTTGTGTAAGTGTACTTTGCATTTCAATGGACAGCTTTGTGTTTTGAAGACAACTATTTGACCTGGAAAACCAAATAAGATCTCATTC
The DNA here is from genome assembly GCF_003945725.1 of Corapipo altera. NCBI lineage: Eukaryota > Metazoa > Chordata > Aves > Passeriformes > Pipridae > Corapipo > Corapipo altera. The sequence continues at coordinate 15,606,055 of NW_020884874.1, forward strand.
TGGGAAACATCACAGCACTTGGCATAGTGCTGAAACTGTACCTCTCTTTTTTCTCCATGGAAACTCTCTGACTAAATATTATTACTGCATGCCATAACAGTCTGCTTTTATATCAATCCTATTAACATGTTATCTTTCCATTATGATCTAATGAAGGTGATAAAGATTTGTCTGCAAACAGCATCAAAGAACCATTTGTTCATATTGTGATGAGATAATGTATGAATTTTGGGAAGCTTTTATTTTTTACATTAGTCTTACTAGGCTTTCTTTTACTATTTTGTCATTTGATTATGCTGCAGACTTCAGGGGTTATTTTCCTGGTTTTGGGTGAGATAGTGTTAATTTTCTCCTCAGTAGCTGGTAAAGTGCTGTGATTTGGATTTAGTATGAGAATAATGTTGATAATACACTGTTGTTTTGGTTGTTGCTGTGTAGTGGCTACTCTAAATTGAGGACTATTCAGTTTTCCATGCTCTGCCAGTGAACAGGTGCACTAGAGGCTGTGTGGGAGCACAGCCAGGGCAGCTGACCCAAACTAGCCAAAGGGATATTCCATACCACAAAATGGCATGTCAAATATATGAAATGGTGGGAGGTCAGGTAGTACTGTCATGGTTTAACCCCAGCAGGCAGCCAAGTGCCATGCAGCCACTTTCTCTCTGCAGCAGAATGAGGAGGAGAATCAGAAAAAAACTAAAACTCATTGGTTAAGAACAGTTTAATAATCCAAACAAAAATGTACTACTACAATTACTACTATTATTACTACTAATGATAACAATAATGAAAGAGGGAAAGAGGAATAAACACCAAAAAAGACAAGTGAAGCACAATGCATTTTCACCCACTGACCAATGCCCCACCTGGCCGCAACAAGTGATCAGCCTCTCCCAAGCCAACTTCCCCCAGTGCAACAGAAAATTCACCATGAATTAAGTATTATGTGTCAATGCAGAAAAGACACAGAAGACTCTTGGGTGTTTTACATTCCTGTATGTAAGACTAGTTTCTCATAAGCAGACTAGATTTTCTAAAGTCTCTTTTATTTTTATTAGTGGCAGTTGGAAAAACTGATAAAAAGCTGCATTAACAAAATTAATGCTATAAAAATTGCCCACAAAAGATTAAAAAGAATTAGCATATAAGTGGACTAATTTCCATAAGGTACTGTACACATACATTTTAAAATAATTAATCTAGTTTTCATAGTTAGACCTTTTGAAGAGCAAAAAGACTTGTACCATGTTTGCTTTTATATTGATAAAAATTAGGAGTGCTTTTCCTCCCTATTTTCTTTTTTTTAGAAATTCAGAGTTTAGAAGGCATTTCAGAGACTTGACAGCATTATGACAAAACAGGTGTGAAGGAATTGAAACACTTAATTAAGATAACATGGCTTTTTCTTACTCTAATTTCAGTAATATCTGCTTAACCACTTCAGAGGAAAGGTGGAGGCTAATCGGGTCTCTTGGCTCCATATTTAAGGACAGGAAAACATATCAGACAGTTTTGAGGGTAGAAGAGAGTAAAAACACCGATGAAATAAACAAAATAAAAAGACAGATTGCAAATAGTTGGGAAAAATGGTAGATGAACAGGCAGATTTTTCACTGATACAAATTTAAGGATTTTTTTCCTTCTATTCCTTTCCACATTTTTTTGTGTTTCAAGTTGTTATAATGGGCTTCATCATATTTTGCTATTTTTGATATTTTTGTGTCATATTTTCACTTTTGGGAGGTGAAAGGGGGAAGTACAAGGAAAACAGGAGAAACACTATGAATGCTCATTTTGAGTGAGTGATCTTAATTCCTGAACGCATCTGCTATCCAGTTTCTGAAGACAATTTACAGCGGTGGAGGCTTGTTGCTTTTACTGAGTTTTGTGTAGAATAGAGGTAAGGACTTCATCTCCCTTTAAGCTTTTATGTTCAGTGGAAATCAAGGGCAAAGGGAAAGAACAGTCATATCAGAGCAGGACTTGTCTTCTACAGAGTGACTTCCCATTTCTCAGCTTTTGAGATGCAATTTCTCAAATGTGAAATTCCATGATATATGTGCAACTTAGTGACTTGACAATGTTACAGGTCCAAATAGTTTTGGTACCAAATCAAGTGATTTTTCTCTGGTTTTGTTTGTTTGTTTGTTTGTTTTATTTTAGTAAGATGACAAACCCATTTAATTTAGATTTCTTTATCTGAGAGAGACAAGAATATTGCTATTTTTAACAAACAAGAAAATTGAAGAATTGAAATGAGCTTCTTGAGGAACAATCACAAACCTCAGCAACTCTTTCTACAATGATGGCATGTCTTTCACTTTGTTCTTTCTTAATATAAATACAGATCTACATGTATTTTGAGGAAGTACAACAATATTTTTCAAACATAACAGCAGTAATACTGCCAAAAAATGATACTTCACTGCACATTTACTTCTCACTTTCCTCATCCTTAGGTCAAGGTGATTAGAGAAATTCATGGGGTAGCTGTTAGTTGCATTGCTTAGAGTATACTCAGCATAAGAATCCAAAAGTATGGAAAGGCTAAAATAATGTTTAATTTGCTTCCTCCCTGAAGAATTATTTCTATAATACATGATTTTAATTTTCTCTTAAGAAAATGAAATCCAGAGAAGTGATGGACTCATGAGGCTAATTATAATTCATGTCTTAAATACTTACCTTTATCTAACTTTGTGTCACCTTTTCATACAGATATCTTTTTCTACTATGAATACACAGAAAACACTCATACTCTTCCATTTCAAACTGTCCTTAAGAGTTATACTTACTGTGGTGCTAGCAAATAAATGGTCTACTGAATGTGAAATGCGGGATATACTATAATCAACAGTTATATTCAAAATTTTCGGTTCCATATAGATTTCTGTATATCTTCAGAAAAAAAACCTGCAGCCAATCCTACCATATTTGAATTCATGTTATTCAATTTTAAAGACACGTATTCAGGCATTTGGAAAGGGAAATCCTAATTTATTGTCCTTTTGTGAAGGTAATATTAAACAGAATGTGATTAGATGATCATACACAGCTTTTACATCACAACCAATGTCACATTAAGTGCACAGAATGCTGGTCTAAAACAGTAGCATGTTATTTCTGTTTGCAACATAACTTATTTGTTACACATTTTGCACTGAATATGCATATAATATGCATTTACATGTTACACACTTGACGTTGGAATGGGCTGACCAAGGGAGGTGGTGGAGTCATCATCCCCAGAAGTGTTCAAGAAATGACTGGAAATGGCTCTTAGTGCTGTAGTTTAGATGGCATGGTGGTGTTCAGTCAAAGGTTGGACTCAATGGTCCTGGAGGTCTTTTCCAATCTAATTGATTCTGTGATTCTACAAATTTATTATTTGCAAGTCTCTGCATAGAGTAATAGCAGTGTTCTCTTGAAGCTGCCTTTATAAATATAAAATTTTCTTACAGAAGTCAGCCCTTTGATTAAAAAAAAAAAAGCTTAACCATAATAAGGACACTTTTTTTTCCCCTTCCCTGATGAACTTTTATTTGAAAGTAATACAATAATTATTATTTAAAAAGCCCATTATAGGTGAAAAACTAATGCATGCTAAGGTACCCGCTGAAACATCTCATGAATAGATTAGAAATAGTTGTGCAAACTGCATCCTGATAAGGCAGTCCAGTTTTCCTTCCAAATGTTTTGCCACAGGCACAAAATTAACAGAACAGGAAGACAAATCAGGCATTTCAACTCCCTGGCTATTCCTTGATCTGATGGGAACTGTTCCTTTTATCTAAATTACTTATTTTAAGGGTGCCTAATAATCCAATTACACTGCATCTAAAAACTCGTCTATCTTTCTAGGAAGAATGCCAAAAGTAGTAACCAGGAATTAATGCCAACAATGGTCTAGAATAGCTGTCATGAATTGTCCCCGAACACTTCATGTAAGTTTGTGTGTTCATGTTGTTCATTCAGTGCTCTAAAATAGACTTTGCAATAGCACGTGCCAAATCCTCCCAGCCAGTTTAGCAGTTTACTGCACAAGCAACATCTTTGGTTTATATGCAAAAGTACTGTATTATCTTCTCAAATTTCAAGAAGTACCCCAGAAATTTCTGCAAGTCTTGTCTCCACTGATTGTGTCTCCCCTGGAAGCTGGCACACTGAGTTACCAAATGGTTCCTCAATGTTACACTGAGACAGTGGTCTGCTACTGAACAGAGAGAAGACTGCCAAATATTAGATCATCAGTGCTACTTTCCTTGGCACCTGGGATTTTCTTTGGAAAGTTCCCAACAAATTATTATGCAGGCCAGAATCTGCTTACCTTATGAGATCTGACAAGATCACAACTGAAGAAACACAGACAATAAGGCAATCCCATCATTACCAGCATTCACAGGCAAATGAACTATTTTTTTTTGGATCTACTTCCAAGAAAACTTAATATTTGATGGATATAATTAGGTTAAGTGAACCTGAATCCAGAACTAGATATTGAACAATATTTGCACTGCACAGACAATATATCTCAGTTATGGATACATGACAGTCCTAATATCAAAAAAATACATATACAAAGCAAAAATGTGTCAAAAGAGGATGTATGAGAACTCTGTAATTCATTTTTTTGTTGGCCATTAATTACAGGAAAAAAAAGTCAAACTAACCAAGCAAAAACAAACTGCACAATCCTACAAAATTAAAAAAAAAAAACCAACACCCAAACAACACATCAAGAAGAAACAAAACTAACTTTTCTTGCAGGGGAGTTTCCAGACCTTTCAGAGTATCTGGAAAAAAGAATATATATATATATATATATATATATAGTGAAATCAAATGTTACAGACCTCAAAGAGTCTGTAGTATCAGAGACAGTGATACAGGTCTCACTATCAGAAAGAAAACTCAACCCAAATCTCCCCTCTGAGTAAACTTAAATAACACTGGAGCCCACAGGAGTGGTTCCACTGAAAAGGCAGAGGAGAGAGAATAGAGACACCTTATGATAATATAGGAAACTTAATCACAGGGTCATAGCAGTTATTCCCACTTTCTGACTCAGTGAATACCTTATAATTTTACAGACTGGAATAGTTTTCAACTGGAATAGTTTCCAGCTATGAACTTCCAAGGAAATACTGCTACTAGTTCTACCTGAAATTTCAGTAGGCAAGGCTGAGACACTTGTGTTTCAAAACACATTATAGCAGATAAGAGGTTGTATTTATCTGAGTGATGGGAGTGTCTAAAACAGGCCGAGGCGATTTCACATTCATTTTAAATATTCTAATCACTATACTATTAAATAAAGAAATAGAGGCAAAAAAGATGTCTTCCATTTTGCAAGTGGTGTATCATAAGAGAACATTTTGTTAGGGAATGGTGGAAACAGTTGTTTAAACATGCTTCTCATTTGGTGTCCTGCAAAGACAGATTCTGTAACAAAGATAAAATGCAACAAAAAAAAAAGGAATTAACAAAAGTGAAGAAATAAAATATGGAACAAGTGAAATCATAGAATCATAGAATCGTAGAATCAGCCAGGTTGGAAAGGACCTCCGAGATCATCAAGTCCAACCCTCGATCCACTAATACCGTGGTTACTAGACCATGGCACTAAGTGCCACATCCAGTCTCATCTTAAAAACTCCCAGGGACGAGGAATCCACCACTTCCCTGGGCATCCCATTCCAATGCCTGATTAGCCTTTCTGTAAAGAATTTCTTCCTAATATCCAACCTAAACCTCCCCTGAGAGAGCTTAAGACCATGCCCTCTTATCTTACTGATAGCTGCCTGGGAGAAGAGACCAACCCCCACTGGGCTACAACCTCCTTTCAGGTAGTTGTAGTGATGAGGTCTCTCCTGAGCCTTCTCTTCTCCAGGCTAAACAAGCCCAGCTCCCTCAGCCTCTCCTCACAGGACTTGTGTTCGAGTCCCTTCACCAGCCTTTCTGCTCTTCTCTGGACCTGCTCCAGCACCTCAATATCTTTCCTGAAGTGAAGGACCCAGAACTGGACACAGTACTGCAGGTGTGGCCTCACCAGCTCTGAGTAGAGGGGAAGAATCAATTCCCTGGTCCTGTTGGCCACACTGTTTCTGATACAGGCCAGGATGCCATTGGTCTTCTTGGCCACCTGGGCACACTGCTGGCTCATGTTCAGCTTCCTGACAGTGCAGCCTCCCAGGTTCCTCTCTACCTGGCTGCTCTCCAGCCACTCTGTGCCCAACCTGTAGCACTTCAGGGGGTTGTTGTGGCCAAAGTGCAGGACCTGTCACTTGGCCTTGTTCAACCTCATCCCATTGGAATCAACCCAACTCTCCAGCCTGTCCAGGACCCTCTGCAGAGCCCTCCTTCTTTCCAGTTGATCAACATTCCCCCCCAACTAGTATCATCTACAAATTTGCTGATGGTGGACTCAATCCCCTCATCTCAATCATCAGTAAAGATATTAAACAGAACTGGGCCCAACACTGATCCCTGGGGCACACCACTAGTGACTGGCCGCCAACTGGATGCAGCACCGTTCACCACCACTCTCTGGGCCCGGCCCTCCAGCCAGTTCCTAACCCAGCACAGAGTGCCCCTGTCCAAGCCTTGGGCTGCCAGTTTTTTCAGGAGTATGCTGTGGGAGACGGTGTCAAAGGCTTTGCTGAAGTCCGAGTAGACCACATCCACAGCCTTCCCCTCATCCACCAGGCGGGTCACCTGGTCATAAAAGGAGATCAGGTTGGTCAGACAGGACCTGCCCCTCCTAAACCCGTGCTGACTGGGTCTGATCCCTTGTCCATCCTGCAGGTGCTGTGTGATTGCACTGAGGATGATCTGCTCCATAACCTTGCCAGGCACTGAGGCCAGGCTGACAGGCCTGTAGTTTCCCAACTCCTCCTTCCGGGCTTTTTGTGGATCAGCATGACATTCGCCAACTTCCAATCATCTGGGACCTCCCGAGTGAGCCAGGACTGTTGATAGACGATGGAGAGCGGCTTGGCAAGCTCTTCCGCCAGCTCCCTTATCACCCTTGGGTGGATCCCATCTGGTCCCATAGTAATTATCCATGTTACTATCCAAATTATATACATAAAGTCAAGGATTTGTGCCATCTGCCTACTCTATTTTTTTGAACTCCAGATATTTTTCGGAGAGTTGTTGCTTTTCAGTCTGTTAATCTTTCCAAAAATCTCTCCTGATTTTCCTTGTTTTAGAAGATTTATTATTTCTTTCACAGAAGTCTTTCTGTGATTCTTGTCTGCCTCCATATAAGGATGCCTTTCTCAAATAGTTGAATTGCAGTGCTTTGTCTTGGAAATTTTACAAACCTTTTCACTGATCACAACCCATGACCCCCATGGAACACCTGCAATTCGTCTACAGCAACAAGGATGCGTCTGCCTTGATACCATTTACCTGCCTCCTTTTTCCAGTAGTTTTTTGTGCTTCAGCACCATCATTTCAGCAGCAATGAAACTTTGCTTATAATATACATATTTCTATCTGGAATGTAGAGGAAAGAAAAATCAGTCTGATTAATACGCTAAGAAATGTTATCTTTCTGACTCACTTTAGGGTGGGAGCAGTAAAATGTCTGAAGAAAGCCACTTTTTTTTTTCTCTTGTGTGTTCTCCAATCTATAAATAAATACAGAAAGAAATATAGGTTACCCAAAGGAAGAAAACACTCCCATAAAATGCTAAGACAGACTTGCTTGCATACCATTGTGTGATAGTCATCATCTCAATCCTCTCTGCAATTATAGTAACATTTTGCTTTACAAAACTGCTGCAATTAGCATATTTAAACATGGTTGTTTCCAAGTATGCTGTTTAGCTCAAATTTATCAGCATATTCATTGCATAAAATTTCATCTTAATATACCATGAAGGTCAAGCTATTAGCAAGACATACATAAACTCCCAAAAGCATGCCTGAAGCATAGTGGAAAATTCATGACACTTAAGTGACTTGGCTATAATTCCTTTTCATCTCAACAGCCTTTAAAACTCTCCACATGAAAACAGCAATAACCTTATGACAGTTGCAGGGCAGTGTGTTCTCTGAACATTTACTCACTTGACATTTTTTAACCTAAGGGTAATGTACAATGTCAGCATATTTGAAGAAGTTAAAGGCAAAAACAGACTTCAAAACTATAATAATTTTTCATAAGAGCCTTACAATATTTTCAAAAATAGACAACTATGTAGATGCACTAAATTTGCATATGCACAATATTTGTTGTAGAGAGCCTGCATTTTTGAACAGAAAAGAAAATCCATTTTAGTTTGTATGTTCTTTTTTATGCCCTACAATATTATTTCTTACACATATTTGTTCAGCTGCCTTTCTGAAATTGTTTCTCTGCAGTCTGCATGAGGCTAGGAACTTTATACATTGATTTACCTAAGAGGAAAGATACCAGCAGGTTTATTTTCACAATCTGGATTTCAATAGCAAGATAGGAAAATAAAGCATTTCACCACAAGTGATCCCTGTGTTTTAATTTTTACAATGTAAATGAACCAAAAAAAACCCCTAAACACTTTTATATACCTTTGTATATACACTCTTCTTCTTCTCCTACAAATACCACCATTAAGGATCTGGTTGCATTCAGATTTAAGCCGCTCTTGGTTTAGGTTCATGTCATGGATGTAAATTGCCTTCTCAATGCCTTTAGCATTGGATTCAATAAGAAACTTTTGACGTATTTTATTATGTTCTATTTATGGCCCTAATCTTGATCTCCCAGGGATCTCCATATTTTATTTTTACTTTACATTTAATTCAAATTCATCTCACATGTTTTTCTGAATACTTTGTGCACATTTTTCTAGCTTACTGATCCATCAGCTATGCAAAATTCCACATCATCAGTAGAAGTAATGGAGTAAGAAAGTGTCTGTTGCCTAATGATAGATGCAACCTCATACAAAAGCAGATGAAATAACATTTAGCAGAGTTTAATAAAGAAAGGTGGGGGAGGTTACAGCTGCACAAGTCAGTGTTAAGAATGACAGTAGTCAGTGCTAAGGGAGTAGAAAACAGGCAGTTGATGTCAATATTCAACCATCTAAAATAATTAAGATACATGCTCATGATCTGCTCTGTTACAAGTATCATAGAATCATAGAGTCATTCAGGTTGGAAAATCATTGAATCCAACCATTAAACTGACACTGACAAGTCCATCAAATTCTAACACCTTTTTCCTTGCAACTTAGAGAGTATTAACATGCCTTCTAAGGGGAACAGGCTGGCACTGCAGGAATTTTTTGCTCTCGTTGAACCACTTTTAAGCTAAGTTTAGGCATCTAGGCATGCGTTACACCATGACCTAAACATTAATGAGTAAATGGTTTCAGTTTTGAACCATGTCCTCTACTGTGGTGGCTTTAGTATATTCTTTGATATAATGTGTTTTCTACTGTGAATTTTGCCACAGTCAGTGTGGCTGGTAAGAAGGAAGATCTGTGCGGTCCACCTCCGTAGAGCTGCACTTTGACAAAATAAATGTAGTGAACAGGGAACGTGGTAGATCAGACAGTTTCATTGTATCATCCACCTGCAGAAATTATTACCTCCTGTCCTGTCATTTGTATAGAAGGGTTTACATTCTTGACTACCTACCTACAGGGATCAAGAAAATAAAATTTGATGTAATAACTTCCAAAGCTAGAAATAATCAGTTGGAAGATTTCATTCATCCTAAAGCAAAAAAAGAAACCAAAACTCAACCATTTCAGCTTAGGTCTTTGTCTGTGCTCTACTTCCAGGAATGCAAGGAAACATGCTTTAGTTCAGTGTAATCAAACAAAAAAAATCTGACTTCAATTATGATTTGTATTCCTAGACAGTGGTCATGAAATCCCTAAATGTCCTTGAGTTTATAATGACCTAAGTCAGACTGTAAGTCATTTTATTTTACACATTTATATATATTTCTAAGTGTCTCTGTTCTTTGTTGCTTCATGTAGAGAGTTTGTGGACCTAGCTTGATATTTCTTACCTTTTTAATAGAGATGGTTATTTGCTTAAGGACAACAAGTTCTTCAGTGCTGGAATTAATGAATGATATTTACGTAGTGCATATCAACTCATAGGGGATTTTGAAAGAAGAAAAATCATTAACTTAGCTGGCTTTCTTGTAATGACTAATATCTTTGACAATATATAATTCTGATAGATGGTGATTGTCTTTAATTTTTCTAAATAACAAATTCATAAAATAGTTTCTAGATTATAGCAGCAGTCTACATTTACCTTTAGTATACACATCCTATTTTTCTATTTTGCACCTTATTAAGAATGGAAGCAAAGGACAGTAGAGGGTTTCTTCTCCAGTGAAGTAGTACTTTGTATAAAAGGATTTTATTATTATTTTGGTTGGGGAATATATTAGGAGACTTACAAGTCAAAATGAGAAAATGCCTTACCAAGAACTGAAAGTGATTGTAAATTCTAACTTCACGTGAATCATGAGCTCAGATGATTTGCCCAGTAAAAGTGAGCCTGATTAGCTTTCCCTCTCAGCCACATGTCAAGTGTGTGTGTCCACGTGTGTCTGCTCAGTGGAAGTCAAATTGCAATTTTTTGTGGGAATGTTAAACCTTTCAGGATGCAGTGCTCTCCAACAACAAGATCGATTGGAAGTCTTATTTCTACCACCAGCCTCTATGACTTCATATAAAACTCCAGAATTCTGATAAACTGTCATGGGGAAAAATGATAAAGTGATTTATACTCAATTTCGCTGGAAGGGAGAAATGCAGAGGCTGTCAGTCTGGGTCTTCAGAACAAATGAGTTACAGTTCATGAGGCAGCTCAATAAGGCTATCATTTCCCATCAACTCCTATCAGTGACAGCCACAGATTTACTGGATGGGGAAAGGGAAAATGGCTGAGTTTTGGTGCCATGTGAGTCTACACTATTACTCTGTCAACCAGACTTGTGTAGACAAGAGACTACCATGAATATTTGATAGAAACTTCTTCCCATAAGTGCCTATAGAAAGTAGTAAAGCTGTTCTTTCATTTGTATAAAAAAAGCTCTCTGCCTCTCTATTTGGATCCAGTTGAAAATGTCCATTTGTAAACTGCTGAGGTTTCTCTGATTTATTTTGTGAGTGTGCATTTGTTTCATTCAGCCGTCTGTTCTGTGCCACGTGGCTTATTTATAGCCTTGCAGAATGAAACAAAAGAATCCTCAATCTGCTGGGATTTCATATACAATACATTTGTCACTATGTGTCTCATAAAATTGCAATACAAACACAGCCTCAGAGCCACCTGTGCATACCCAGAGGAAAGAGGACCTTCATCTGCCACAATTACAAATTTTTAGAAACATCTATGTTCCAGGCAGAAAAAGATTCAGGTCAAAGCTGAAGAACTTACTCTGTATGTGTTCATATTAAAATAGATCAACATAAATTACTTCTATGTTATCCCGTGTTTCTGTTGCACAGAATTTTCTTAACAGTTGTTGGTGTCTGTTCAAAAAGCTCCTATGGATGCTACCTGCATTTTTTTTGAGGATGGTTGCACAGCTGGATTTCCTAACAGACATCCAGATTTGTTCCACTGATACTGTCTTGGTTTGAGATAGCCCCAAAATCCAATTCCCTAGCTCCATCCCCCCTCCCACATCTCAACTTATGTGAGATGGGTTTTTCCAGACAAAACACAACCAGACTCAGAATGGGGGAAAGGGAATATATTACAATGACTGTACAAATAAATACTATAACACATTATACACACGATCACAACTATCTCTACCATGACATATAGTATTTACAATGGATCAGATCTCTTCTCCCCTCCAAATAAAAGTCCAGGAGGGAAAGAAGGACAGATCCTTTCCAGTCTCTCAGGGCAGCAGCTTCTTTTAAGGCAGCAGGTTCTCCTCATCTCATGCATGCAGCAGTAACTGGATTGTTGTAGCTGGATCTCTGTTCAATACACACAAGGGGGTCTCCAACCCCCTTGGCCCGTCGTCTCCAAAACGAGGGTCTTTTCTCTTCCGTGGACTGCGTAGCAGGGACAAGCTCGCCTCACCACGTCATACCACGAAGCTCAGGGGTCTTCGTGGCAGTCCCTTTCCTCAGGGGATTCAAATTCCCCTTTGCAGAGCTCTGTGCTCTGTCTCAAGGCTGCTAGCTTAGCAGCAGCAGCGAGGGGGGCCAAGGTCAACCCCCCCGCATTCCTTCTCCGTCCCGGTCCAGCTTCCCAGGATGCTCTGAGCTTCTCAACTCCTCTCTGCAAGTGCTGTAGCACTCCAAGGCTCTTTCAAGCAAGAGTCCATCATCTTCCTCCTTCCAGGAGGTCTCAAGGAGTTTGGGGGGTTTGGTACAGTTCCTACCCCCAGAACTCTGAAGTTCTGCTGCGGGCTCTCTCTTCTGCTGCTTCCTCCGGTTCAGTTCTTATCTGTCCTGGCTCTTATCCAGAGTCTCTGGACACTGCCGCCGCTTCTGCTCTGTCTCTGTAGCCCCCAACTGGGGCTGGGGGGGGGCAGAGGCCCCGAGGGGCTCCGGTCCCCTTTCCTCGTGGCTGTTACATCATGGCTACTTCTTCTAACAACCAAACTACAACCCCTTCTCTTCCGGTGCTTGTGATATGTTTACATTTCTGTAGGAGCGTTCATTGGGCAGAACTTCAAAACTTCCAGGGGTTTCCACCCCTGGGGGTTACCACTTTTCAGCCTCTGGGGGAAAACAAGGTTCAAACCACTACAACACTCCACCCCTCGCTCCTGCGAAATGTCAACATATCACAACAACTGAAAAACTCTAATCAACATGCAATCTCTATAAATCAGAATATAATCAAAATATCTCTACTACATATCAATACAGCATTATCAAAAAAACTTAACTGTACTCTTAGTACTTAACTTACATTACTATAGCCTTACTCTCTCTACAATGGTACAGTCTATGTTTTGTCTGGAAAACTCTTTCTGTTACCACAAGTATCATGGCTCTTATCTCTTTCCCTCGATGGTTCGCAACCATCCTCTGCTACCATTTATGTCAGATGCTAAAACATTTAGCTTTTTCCAATCTTAATTATCACTAATGGATTTGGTCCCTAGGTGTCAGCATTAAACATTCTCTTAGGTTGGACTGTTTTGCTACATCAGTGGGATTATAGAATCACAGAATTGTAGAATATCCTGAGTTGGAAAGGACCCACAAGGATGATCGAATCCAACTCTTTGCTCTGCACAGGACCATCCCCGAGAATCACACCATGTGCCTGACACCATTGTCCAAATGCTTCTTGAACTCTGGTAGGCTTGGTGCTGTCACCCTGGAGAGCCTGTTCCAGTGCTAAACCATCCTCTGGGTGAAAAACTTTTTCCTGATATCCAACCTAAATCTCCTCTGACTCAGTTTCATGCCATTTCCTCAAGTCCTGTCACTGGTCACAAGAGTGAAGAGATTGCTTGCCTCTCCTCTTCCCCTCACAAGGAAGTTTCAGACTGCAATGAGGTCTCCCCTCAGTCTCCTCTTCTCTAGGCTGAACAGACCAAGTGACCTCAGCCACTCCTCATACGGTTTCCTCTCCAGACCCTTCACCATCCTTTGACCCTCCTTTGGATGCTCTCTAATAGCTTAATGTCTTTTTTATATTGTGGTTCCTAAAACTTGCAAGTGTTATTACCAGACTGCTTTTTAAGACAGAGAGATAGACTCACAAAAGAGAATCTAATATAGCAGTTAGAAACAAGGCTGTGATGTTCTCACTCACACTATGTCTCATATTCCTAATTCTATGTGCAAGTCTGTGTTGTGAATCAAACACCACTATAACTGTATCAGACATCAGAACTATATCTCCAACACACAATAATCTCAGAAATGAGATAGTTTCCAAGCCTTTGCCCATGTCCATAGCTTAGGTAAAATATTTTTAAAATACCTATTCAGTTACAGCTCCATCATACACCCACTGAGAATAAAGAGTTGAAGACTTCACATTAAAAAAAAAATTAAATAATTATCAAATATATCTTTTATTTAAAAAAAAAGGAAAACCAAAACAAAATGCCAATCAAACAAAAATCCATGCCACGAAATTTCATTTATATACTTCCTTAGAATCTTCTAGGCCTTCTATTCAAACGAATCTTTTCTCCTAGATCTGCAGTTCTTTTCTTAGATAATAAATAAATATATAAATAAAACCACCAGGACAATCTTGGTCTATCTCTATTAGTGACTGTGTTCCTGAGTTTCCACAGAAAACGTAATTTATTATTTTCATTGAAGAATCTAAGAAGACCAGGGTTATCCAGGCATTAAAGTTAAGATTAATCTAATGCCAGAACTAATAATGATGTCAGATTTGATTTAGTGGGTTTTTTCTTACTATGAAGATTTAGAATAACATTAAACCTTTCTACATTTATGTAAAAGTACAGCTAACACATATATTGCTAATGTTAGAAGATGATTTATTACCTGAGTTTTTAAACCAGTGCTGTTTTATTTTGCCTAGTGTGTTTTCCCATGTACTCGAACCTTTCCTATCATTGCTAATAAGTACCATTTCTTTTTTCAAATACTGCTCTGCTTTTATTTGCTTTAATGATTGAAAGCTGTATACCAACTCTTATCTTTAATCTTTTTCCCTTAAGCTTCGAGAATCTCAGTAAATACACTTTCTAAAATAGAAAAAATTCAAAGTCAGATCAGATTAACAGGTTTGTCATTTCATGGACCATATTTCATCTAGGAATAATAAATACAAAGAAATATTTTCTCATTTACATTTCTCTCTCCTGGAGCTGGAGATGCAGAGGACTGAAAACTGAAGAGTGTCATAAATGGATCAGGTTCTGTGTAGACAGAATAAAGAAAGTACAGGACAATTACAGTCATAGAATCCTCATGTTTCATATCAGTCATCTGTGGTGTTAAACTTTGAGAGAACATAGTGAAATGCACATTAATCTAGTCTTGAGAAATTCTAACATAAATATCACCATATATTTTCCCACTCCTTTTGTTTCTTCATTTAGCTGAACACAGGAGATTGTGGTCTTATGGCAGAGCATCAAAATTCTCTATGCAGCAGCAGGAACTCACAGGAATGCATCACTTCAGTCTCTGTCTTCTTTGTGTTCACATAACTGACCATAAAAAGGGATAGCAAGCTAGGATACCAGAGCTCCATGATCGTTATCTCAGTGCAACAGTTCCCTGCTCTCCCTAGTGACTGAAAAACTGAGCGTGAACTGGAAGAACTGATATTTTTTCAGAATATCAGATGATTTTTCACAGTGTAGAACATCTTATGTCTCTTTGTTTATATATTATGTCAGAAAGGTAAGGCAAGAAAATGGAGAAGGGGATGAGGAAAGAAGCATTTTCAGCACTGGAAAAAGCAGGAGGAAAGAAGAGGAAGTGTAACAGGTGAAATGGAAGGGGAAGTGGAAAGGGAGAAATGGAACGGGAAATGGAAAGAGCAAACCATACATGTCAGGTTTCTCAACTAGCAGACGGTTCTGGAAGAATCTTTAACTCTCACTTGAGTTGCAGTTATTGTTCAGGAGTGATTTCTCTTTGAATTTCATTCCAATTTGAAATTGATTTTTCTTTCTCATAGCCTCAGCTATGAAGCATGAACTACAAATCATAGATTTCTGAAGTCCTACAGAATTTGATGTGGCACAAAATTTCTCATTTGAGTCAAGATCTTGTCTAATTTTATCCTGTTTTCCACTTCCCTAAAGAGGTATCCATCTTGACTGAAAGTGCTAGAAAAGTATTTTCCCATCTTGCCTAATACTGATTATCAGACGAATCTGTCTGATAGTTCTTGTATGTTCTGAATAAATATTTGAATTTGAAAATTGTTCTGAAACATTCTTCAGAAAGCTCTGATGGCAACTGTTACACCTTTAGGTTGTCATATTTCCTAAATGAACTGTATCCTATTTTAGATTCTGGTTTCAAACAAAGTTCTGCAATGCAAGACCAAATGAATTTTCAGTTTCAGTCCGTAATTCACATTTGAAAGATATTTGTATCATAGAACCAATATGAAAGCTGGCAAGACTAACAGAAGAAAACCAGAACAGTTAGAATAAATGTATAGCTGCCTGAGTGCCTTCCCATGATTTCTGGCACTGGTTCTTGTATTTTTTTTAACATCCTGTTGTATGAGAGTCTTATTTTCCTCTGATTTACACTCCCAAGGACAAAAAAAACCCTCAAATATGTGGAGTTTTAACCAAAGTCTATGGAGAACCAAAGGATTTGAAGTACTTGCAGCAGTCCTTTTGTACAAATATTACACATTCTTCCACAGAAAGAAGAAAGGATCTTGTGAATCCCTCATCTACAGTATTACTGGTGAATATGTTCATGATTATATGACTATCTCCATTTTATTTTATAGTAAAATTTTAGGAGCTGTTATGGGTAGAGAGTCTGTTAAAAAAAGATAAGAACTTACTAGAAGTTATTAATGGATTAATTATTTAAATTCTGCCATAAAAATGGTCTTGTAAGAATGCAGCTGCTGAGCCATTTTCAAACTATATACAGTAGTACAGATAATGACAGGTGAAACTGTCTGTTCACCAAATTGCATCACTCCACTTTTCTCACAGAGATTAACATGAAAGCTAGTTCTTTACAGGGTGAGAAAGTGTATATCTTGCTCAGAGATCAAATAATTTACTTTCTAGTAGTTGAATTGCTCCTCAGATTTCTTTATTATATTCTCTGTTTTCCAGTAATAGAGTGCTGTTTCTCTACAGAAATTCAAGTGTAACATGTCAACTTCTCCATTTCTTGAAATAAAATCATAATAGGTAGTATATAAAAAAGAAAAACGGAACCAATTCATGGTCCAACTAGATGAGAACCACAGTAGGCATGATGTTGCTTTATTTATTTGAGCCTTAATATTCTGGATTTTCTGGTTCTGTTCAAGAATTAGAATAGAATCAACAGTGATTCACAGACTGAACTGTGAATAAAGTTAATTGAGGAAGTCCTAAAAGCATACTATCACTGGTACCAGCAGAAGCCTTGAATGTTAACTATCTAACATAGCCTATTCTGTTAACTGAGAATGAGCCTGAGAAATTTCTTTTTTTAATCCATAATAAAAAAATTAAATTGTGTCAGAATTAGCAACCGATAAACATTAAAGGCAAAGACACATCTTGACGTAGATGATTTTTGTAAGGGTTCTGTCATGCTTATGGCAGAGAAAATTCCAGAGAAAGGATAGCTTTTGTTCTTTTTACTATCACCAGATAAATTACACAGGACTACATTTATTGAATTTATATTATAAGAAATCTATTTATACATGTGCACCACTCCTGAGACACAGTTCTGCCAAAAACTAGAAGGGTGCAAAGCATTATGAAATATCTGTCTGTGAGGAGTAATTAACTGAACATTGCAATGCCATACACACTGCAAAGCCTAATGAATAAGAGTCTGGGCCCAAAGTGGAGTCCATATCCCTCAGCTACATTTACTGTTTAGGCTAACATATTTCTGGAGATAAAATAAAAGATGATGATGATCACCAGGAGGCAAGGGGCAATTTGAACCGTGTATTTCTTTTATCTAGTTTCAGAGATTCAGATACAACAGATGCAGATGTAACAGTATTGCCGCCATCCCCACCTGTCTCCAGACTTGTAGCCCACAACACCCTGTCTCCACTGCTCCACACTGGTTGCAAGGGCAGCCAACCACTCCTATATGTAAAAATCTTGGTCCTTAACCTCTCTGTTTTCTGAAGCCCAAAATACCCCCCAGCACTCCTCTCCCCATGCTCATCTACCAGTCTCTGACTTTTATAGCCCTTGTCCTCCTATCTATTCGGTATACCCAAATTACCCAGGCATTCTCCTCTTCAGCCTCAGTTCCCTGCTGTGTAAATCCAAGCACTTCAACATAGGTAATAGAATCACAGAATCATAGAATCAACTTGGAAAAGACCTCTGAGATCATCAAGTCCAACCCTTAATTCAACACTGCCTTGGTTACTAGACCATGGCGCTAAGGTCCTAGCAAGTGTTACTCTTCAGTCATACCCCATGTCTGCCTCAGGACTAACTCCTGGCTACATTTCTGCTGTTCATCAACTCTGTTGATGCATTCCAGGTAGCTGCTGGAATTGGTTCATCCTCCCCATTGCATGACTCCACCATGTCTTCTGCTTTCTTGTCCACAAGAACTTGAGCTCAGTCAAACATTTGGGCTGACTCAATGCACATTGATAGACTGCATGGGGAAAAGAGATTAAATATCTGGCAGTCCTATGCAATTCCTGTCAGAAGGTTTTTCAGATCATGACTCAGACACCACTAAGGGGGGAGGAGCGAGGAGGGTTACTACTGTAATATCAATTATGAAGTGGATGGAAGGCAAATCATTACAAATGTCATCTGCTGATGTAAAGCATAGGCCACCCTGGGCAGTTCTCACTGGGTCAGGGACAGAGCCAGTCCACAAGAACATTGACTCTTCATTTTGCGCAGTAGTACTGGGGCTACAGGGAGATGTGGCAGTCACCTGCCAATGGGGAATATTTCAGATTTTCCCTCTGTCCTGGGAAAGTCAACCCTAAACCTCCAGCCACACTAGAAAATGATTTGGCAGCCATATTCTCTTTAGAGATAGTAATACTCTTTATCCTTCAAGGACAACCTGTTATATGCCATAGAATTCAAGATCGTTTAGACTTGAGAGTGAAAGTATGGCCCTATAATTCAGGACATGGGGACCAAAAGTGTCAGATGCCCACAGGGATCTGAGGAGCTTTGTCTCCCTCCTTATCTTCAGAAGTCTCAGTAGAAACAGGCTGTTTTGTATGAAATACCTTGATTTCTTCAAATTGATGTTTACCAATGGCTAACATTTCATTTGGTGAATTTGCATCCAGTTCCCCTTCTCTGCAAGATGTTGAGAAAAATCTGACAAGAGACCAAATTCATGTCAGATTTCTTCTGTAAATGGAAATCTCTCACTTCTGTTGGCAACAAGAACTAATGATTTGATTGTCATATAGAATTTGCAACAATCTGGTTCCAACAAGCTGGAAAAATCACTGACATGCGAGACTTCTTCATCTGCCTAAACATACAGATGTATTCAGAAATCGTTGAGGCACATTAATTCCACTATTTTGCTTTGTCTAAAATATGCATTTAAAAATAAAGAGTGTCTCCCTTTTTCCACAAAATGACAGTCACCAAATCTTTTAATTCTTTACTGACTTGTTGATATTTATTATGTCTTTAACCCTAATCAAACTACTCTTTTTGAGAATCATTTTTAGGTTACCTTAACCAATTTGATTTCAACAGTACTGTGGTGCCTTTGCACATGCTTGGCCATAATAATATATACTATCA
Source organism: Corapipo altera (assembly GCF_003945725.1). Lineage (NCBI taxonomy): Eukaryota > Metazoa > Chordata > Aves > Passeriformes > Pipridae > Corapipo > Corapipo altera. The sequence continues at coordinate 15,625,454 of NW_020884874.1, forward strand.
AGTCTGTTGAAGATCTTACCTGAAACACTCATAACTGTTCTTGCTTGTAGCTCTTAACTGTTTAAAAAAAAGCTCTTTTGGTCTTTTTTCAATGGGATCATGGGTTCTTTAGCAGTTTTACCTATTTTTTCTTAGAAATCTTGCTATACATATTATATATTACCAGAGCTGTGAAGGGCACAGATTTTCAGTGCTTTCAAAAATACTACATTATTAATAAGATTTTTTTTACTGGAAATAGAATAAGAACACTAAAAAGCTTTCTTTTTTTTTCAATTGAACATTTTTCTTACTGTTTCAATTTTTAAATTTTGTATTAATAATTTACAGTACAAAACATCAGCTATATTTCAAAACAACTAAAAATAAAAATATTTTTATTTGTGTCTAAAGCAAGCTTCCCTAAGTCTACCAATGGAACATTTTTTATCATAGTTTAAAAATCTTAGTATTTTTTTAATTGCCTTTGCATATTTCTGGCTGTGTTATGGTATTTTGTGAAATTCCTCCACCTAACTCTGAGCTTTTAATGATCCCTTTATATTCTGGTTAGACTTTATTATCCTACACTGTAAAGAAATGAGTAAGGTACTCCTACTTCCACTGAGTTAGTTCTGCGCACTTTCCACTGATTTTTAACAGCTGTCTTTGCAGCAGATGATTTGGGTTTTTATACTAAACCTATGCAGTTTCTTTGTGATATGTCTTTCGCTTTTGTGTTTGTATTTTCATAGTGGGTTTACTATGCTTTAATACCTTTACTAGTTTTTCTTTCTTTAGCTTTGCTTTTCTGTCTTGAATGATCATACTTCAAAAAAATTGTACATATCCCTTATTGTAATTCATTCATTTTCTTTATGATTATTATTCTAGACATTTCACTTATTAAATTCATGACACTTTCCTCATTAAAGGATAAAACTTGACTACTAATAATTGACAAGGCAATTAATGCAGTGCTTTTTGGGAAGATAAACTGTGCTTGTTTAACATGCTTGGTGTGTAGCAGTTGGAATTTTATTTGTCTGATTACATTGGTAGTAGAAAAAAATCAGTATTAAATCTTCAGTGTAATGTCAGATTTTACTTATTTTTTTAATGATCTGTATCTTGCTCTTTCCCTTATATAAGAAAAGAAAAAAACCACAATGAAGTGCATGTTATTGAACTGTGCTTAATCTTGAGGGTTTAGGCTTTTTCCTATTAGTGAGATTTAACCTATCAACGTAGGTGGCCTAGTTGCTCAGCATACTGTTCTCTGACTCACATAGCAGGTGATTGAGTGAAATGTTATGAATTTTCATCCCAATATTATCAACCTATTTCAACAGTGGTATAAAATGGGTTTGTTTACTCAGAGGAGCCCCAAAGTTATTTTTTTCCCACATAAGAATCAAAAAAAAGCTCAAACAAAGCTTGTCCTTTTTTATTTTCTTGCTCCGCATGACTTTCTTCTCAGTGCAATGGAAAAATTAATTTTGCTCCATTCTTTAAGAGAGAAATTAATTTTGTTTTCTTAGTTGGAAATGAAGACCTCCATGAATGCCCAAGCTTATATGAGGCTGTGAATCTTGCTCTGAGAAACTTATTGCCCTCTTTTGATTTGACTTCAGGGAAAGACATCGGATTTCCAATATTTACTTCAGTGCCCTCAAAATCAGAATCTGGATCATCTTGTTTTTGAGAATTGGATGACTTCAACTCATAGAATCACAGAATCACAGAATAGGTCAGGTTGGAAAGGGACTCTGGAAATCATGTAGTCCAGACATCCCACACACCACACTTGCCCTCCCCATTCAGACACAATCAGCTGTAGCAGGATGCCCAGGACTATATCTGACTTTTGAGTATCCAGTAGTGGAGATTCTTAAGCCTCTCTGGGGAACGCATCAGCTTTTGACCACCCTCCTCAGGATAAAAAAGTGTTTCTTATGTTCAGATAGTATTTCATGCACTTTGATTCATGTCCATTGCCTCTTCTTCTTTCATTTGAAAAGAGAAAGAGTCTGGGTCTCATCTTCATTGCTTTCCATCAGGTAAATTCCTTTCCTTGCTTGGTCAATGAGAAGACTCTTCCTCCTCCATCACCTCTTAGGACTGCTGTGGAGAAGATGGGTCTCCACAAAGGCCTAAGCTCATCTGGTACTCTGAATCAGACTTTAGACAATGCTTAATGCATTGTGGGTAACTAAGAAGCACCACTTTCATAACGAAGGCAATGCCTTTTAGAAAGAAATTGGAAAGAAAAAAATAACCTGTGAATCATTTTATCTGAAATTTAAACAGGTTATAAATATTCTTAGTGTGTCATTGTTCTGTAGCTCAGAAATTATAAACATTAGTAGAAAGCAAATTTAAAGAAACTGTGATAGCATCTGCTTGTACTTGACTCATTTAAAGCCACCAGTACTGAGTTCCTGTTCTTTAAATTTAGTTTCAAATCACAAACTCAAAAACATGCCCTGAGCTTCAGAGACTGGAATTTCTCTTAAAAGTAGGTCACAGAAAAAGGGATCTGAATCATTAAGTAATGCTATCCATAACAGAAGAGAAAAACCAGAGTCTTATTATGTACTGCTGCAGACTTCTAAAAGCTGAAACCTGAAGCTGAATTTTAGTTAACTGAAAGTACCTTTTGAATTTGGAGTAAACAAAAAAAAAACAATTGACAGCACAAATATATGGATCTATGATAGACTCATCTCTCAATCCCAATCATATTCTGCACACATAGAGTTCTGGGACTTTCACACAAATATTAAGGGTGTATTCATTTCAAAAGCTAAATAGAAATGTATTTTGTGTCACTGAGTCCAACACTTCAAATGCTGAATGTTCTGATGCATGTTTAGGATAAAGCATTCTATCAGAAAATATTCATCTGGGTGGTGAAATCAACTGCAAGAAACATTAGTACAGATAGAACATGGGGTTTGTGATGCAAAATGCTTTGGAGAAAACATTAGAGGTTTGTTAACAGAAATAAGAAGGGAATGGGGAATGCATACTTGGATGAAGACATAATTGTTCAAAGACATTAAAAGTTATTTTTGTAGGCCAGATTGTTAGACAAAATAAAAATATTTATGCTATTTATTTGGCAATTTGCTAATTTTCAGTCTTTTGAAAAAAAGTAAAGTTATTTAAAGAAAAGTGTTTTTTTTAATTTAATCTACTTTTAGGAAAATCACTGTGCTACTTAAATGGCCTTGTGTTGTTTGAGATCTTCAGGTGTCTATGTTTCAAATTGCTTAAGGTTTGGAAATCTACCGCTTAGGAGCACAGTGTAGGAGTTCATAGTGATGCATGAAAAATAGATGCAGCCCAGCTGTGATGTAATACAGAAGGCCTCTAAAATACATGTCAGCAAAACTGAAAGTGAAAAAAACATTTAAAATCATGATACCCCTCAGTGTGCCCTCAATTTTCCTGTGTAGTAGTTTTATTTGGATTTTCCATGTTCCCTGTACATATGTATATTCATTGAAATAAGATCCTGTCAAAGTAAAACACTTATGTTTAGAGTTTTCCATACAAATTACAGGATGTATCATCCTTTATGCAAATTCTTTTCATTAATACATATGCAGCCTAAAGATGTTGGGAGACATAGCTCTGTTCTTTTTACCATTTTGCTGTTTGGAAAAATCATATAATATTTTGGACAAAAAATTTGAAGAACAGGTTTCTGAAGTTCTGGTGATATGTTGTTAGAGCTACTGAGTACACCTTGTTATTGTAGTATCATTTTTATCTCAATGGAAAATTTCAACATAATCTATTTTCTAAAATTCGTGGAGGAGTGTTTCATCTTCACAGTGAAGAACTGAAAGTATGACTTTTAGAAACACTGTGTTTGGTTGAAAATTTGGAAATATTTTCAAGGAATGCATTTATGGATACAGTTCATGTATATATTGTCCTAACAGAAATTATTTTTCCAATTGCAAGTGTTTGAAGCACTTTTTGTATCAAGTGTGCTTTCATCAGTCCAGGAATGAGTGGTCTCTCTTGGCTAATTTTTTTCTCTCATATGGATGTTTTCAAAATTTTTGTGTATTTTAGAATGCTACAGAGGCTGATTTAAGGCAAGAAAAGGAGGATATAATGCAGAGATTCAAAAGCATTCCCTGCCTCTCCATTTTTCTTAGCATAGATTCAGGTAGAGTTATAATCACATGAAAACTAACAGTGCAGTAGAAAGTCTAGTTATCCATACATGTGGCAAATAATGTTTAACACTGTGCCAAAATTAATTGCATATGTAAATGAGAATACTGTAATAATGGTCTAGAAGACATTACTTCATTTATGACTAATATTATATTGGTGAATGTTGCTGAATACTGTAATGGCAAATCTTTGTATCTTTAGAGAAAATAAATAAAAGCTAAAGCTACCTTGAATTTTGCAAGTTGACCTGTCCCCGACTTGGACTGTATCTTTTGAAAAGCTGTTACCCCATTCAAGCTTTTTCCTCTCTTCTGGAATCTTTGAAATCCTATTCTACAACTGCTATAAGTGTCACAAAACTGCAGCTTATGCATAACCATCTTAAATCTCTTAAGTATATTTGATTGTTTCAGGTGACATCCTTCCATATCAGCTTTTTTTTTTTGCAACAATCTCTATACTGAGTACTGCCAAATGCAAAATGTTCACAGGCAAAGAAAAATCTCCAACACACATCTGTCTGTCATTTGAGAAGTTGCTTTGTGGGAAAATGTGGGAAAATGAACAAATCTAGGTTTTATTCTTTTTGTGCATGTAACTTTTGTGTTTCAAAATCCTGCCAAATGTTGTTCTATTCAGAATTAAAAGAAAAGTAAACTCCTAACCTAGCTGACGATTTGCTCAGGTTGGACTAATCTAAACGTCAACCATATTCCTGAGAATATGACACTAGAGGTAGACAATTACGTTTGTATTACTTGAAATATGGTAATTACTCTCTTCTGGAAAAATTGACATGAAGTGACTTCATGATATACAGGACTTGCTTACTGAATTTGGGTGTTTAAGATACCTATGAATAGTAATAATATGGTATGAGGAGCAATAAAATCTGCCACCTTTCCCTCATAGTGAATGAGGGAGCAATATTAAATCTCAGCATAAGTTTTTTTTGTTCAAATTGTATGGTGGGATTTTTTTTTTATTTCAAAAGCAATCGATGACCAGGAAAGAGTTGAAGTGTTTGTGGGACTTTTTGTTCTTAAAGGATGTATTGAGAAGCTTTCATTTCTTTTTGGGGTGAAATGCAGTATTCTCTTACAGATACTGTTCTCACCAACAATCCATTTCCATTACACCAGCATCACGTCTTTCAGCCTCTGTAAGGACATTTGTTCAGTAGCAGAAACTTAGTCCTTAAGAACTGTAAAAATAGATGCCAATGTGGTGACTGTAGCCACACATTTTGAAAAGGATAAAATATTATATGCCAGAACGTATTGTTTGTAAACTTATGGAATGGAAAGGAATAATCTACCTCAAAGAACAGGAATGCAAAATAATGCAGTATCTGAAAAAAATTGTATAATGAAGAATCAATATTTTACTCTTTCACTTGAGATGTAAGATTGGTGTCTTGAAATGTGCTGGTTTTAACCTATGAGCAATGGAGAATTTAAACAGTCTCTTCAGTGCAGTAACAATACAATACATTTATACAGCATCTTCCCTAAAAGAGTCACAAGGGACCTATCTGTGATCTTTCAACATGTCAAGCATACTGGCTCTGACTACTTTCTTGTGTGCTGAAGGGAAAAATGAATGTTGTTTAGGTCTCCTAGACAACAGTCTGTGCTTCAAAAGCAAACTATGCAATAGGTATCTATCTGATTCAAATCTAGTGTTCAATTTCAGAGTGAAACAACATGAGTGTCTGTTTGCCTGGGCTATTTCAGATGGATAAATAAGCTCATTCAGCCTTCAGTACTATTCAGTTCAGATAATATTTTTAAATACATATCTAGACAGAAATATTTCTCCTTCATTTTCCTTATAGAAAAATTAATTCTATTAATTTTAGTGTTTTGATATTTCTTGTAACTTAACAGTGATTTTTACTTTGTGTAAATTATATTTTCCAAGTGAACAAAAGCTTACTCTAAGCCAACAACTAGTAATGTCTGTATTTGTTGCTCTTGAAATATTATATTTAACAAAATGTATTTTTCTCTTTTTAGGCTTATATTTCCCCTTTTGTATAGTTTAACTTTGCCAATAAATGTCTGCTATCCTCAGTTGCCAACTAAGCTATCATAGTAATATGAATTAGCCTGAAATTATTGTAACAGGTTACAGAGGGGAATATTCTTCACAGAAATTAACAAAGAAGTAATTAACTCAGCAGTGTTTTCCTATATAACTATGATGACAACTTTAAAACCACAATTATGAAACACCTCAATGTGATTTCTGACATACAAGTTATTGTATATAAACATTGATTTGCAGTCTTGATTTGAGTAAAATCATCAAGATTAACTAAGTAAACAAACTGATTTTCAACCGCGTCAGATTTCAGGTAAAATTCCAATTAGCTGAACCAAATTTCGCTTAACCTTTTTTCCAGGACAACTTCTTGAGGAAAGAGGGAAGAAATGGACAAAAATACTCTAAATGATAAACAATGTAGGCAGTTCTTCAATGGCATTTTATCCTGAAGGAATAAACTTTCTACATTAATTGTTGAGTTTTGGCAGTGGAAACCCATTCAGAAGATCCACTCTACCTATTAAATAATGCTAAAGTAATATTAAAAAAATGGTTTCTGTGAAAATTAATGTTCCCCAAATTAAGAAAAGCGTTTTATAATCTGCCTCCAAACTAATATTGCTTTTTCTCTATCAGACAAAGAAATGTTTGCTTCTTTATTCATTCACTTTTTTAAAAATTTTTTGTGGCCACAATCTCTTAAGTTTAAAAATATTAATTCTGTAAATTTAGTCACCAAAATGCTGTTCAAGGCTTTTTTTTAATTTAAAAGGCTTTGTAGTAGCACAGTCTTCATCTCATTCATATTGGCACAACTTAACTTAGGTACAAACTGTCTGTTTGTACCTAATGACAGACTGTTAGAAGAACTTCAGAGTACACAAGGTTTATGTACTGACATTAGGTCACAGATGCCACTGTGAGATCCCAAATTGCCATTGCAAATAGCTAGTGTATTAATGGGGAATTAAACTTCTTCCCAGTAAAAGATGGAGAGAGCATCTTATTTTATGCTTCCCTGCCCTGTCTGAACTACTTCCTTTTTATAACAACTGTATTTCTGCCAAATACCTCTTCTTTCCAGCCAGGAACTCTAAAAGCAAAGTGTCCTTGCCATTTAGGAAAGATGTTGACAGGAGGTAGATGCAATGATCCCCTGCCTACTTAGACATCAATTCTTTCATTCATCAGCATCACAGGCAGTGAAGGAACACGAGTTCTGCAGGCCATGGTACTTTAAATGCTGTAGTATGTTTTAATATTAATATTAATAATAATCTCTTTTTCATGAATGACAGCAATTTGAAAAGTTATGTTGTAATGTAGGTACAGTTTCCATAAAAGTAATTGAAGCTAGCATTTATTTACTAGGAATTACTGGATAGCACGTGCTATCTAGTCGTTAGGCACTTCAAATGTCCCTGCAGACACAGCTATTTGAGGAAAAACAAAATGATGGTATTTAGGCCCCTCAAACTGAACTGATGGTTGCCAACTGGAAGCAAATTCATTCTCCTTACAGGAATTTGTGTAGCTTCTGTTTCTACATACAGTGTTGCAAGGTGTCAGAGCTAAAACTCCTCCCTGTTCTCACTTTCTATGTAGCCTGTGTTGCCTCTTGAACAACTGTAACTTTTCAGTGAAGAAAGGAACACATCCTTAGAAGACAGGTTTTAGAAATGAAAGTGGCAAACATTTCACACTGTGTAGAGGTGTGATATGTTACAAGTAATCCTGGAAGAAATGGAGTAGTGGGCAGAGTGGAGTGCTCAGAGCTGCATGTATAATTCACACTTAGTGTGATGGGTGCTATAAAAGAAATCAATACATAAGCTCAAAGGCAGATGGAATTTATCACATATCTCTGCTGTTTGTCACCTGAATAGGTATAGGATACATCTGTATAACTTAATCTTATTTTCCTTCTAAAAACACATGCTAAATGCATATTAATTTCTGTACACATAACTTGAAGTGTTTAGTGAAAAATATATATGGAAGGTTTTAACTGGAGATAACTTACATAGTGCCAGAACAAAATGCATCTTTTCCAATATCGTGTTTACTCCTCAATGAGAGATCTGTCACTTCAGTGCTTCATTTTGGGTAGCTCATTTGATTGAAATGTACAATAATTACTTAACCAGTAACAAAAAATATGACAGGACAACAAAACCTGTTAATAGTAGCAATCATTATAGCATCCTAATGAAATATATTATGCTTCATTTCCATAGCTAGGCCAAATGCTGATTTCTGACAAGTAGATATTTTGGTTTTGCCATTTGATTGAGATCTGCAGTGTAATCCTAAAAGAATGAGGAATGATTGAGACACGTATGTATGTTGTTGCTATGGTAAATAAAAAGTGGCCTTCAGGTCTTTGATATGATATTGAAAAATGACATATTAAAGGGAAACAGTACGAATTTGAATTGCAGTATAGAATTTTCACTTTTCTGAGAGGCACCTTTCTTCTAGTTTAAATTGTAAACACCTGAAAATCCATTGTAAATTGATGTTGTATTTACTGTGTAGCAGTCACTTTAATATGCTTGCCTTGAAGCCCCAAAAGCAAAATTGTATTAATCCTATGGCTTCAGAAAAGCGGGGAGAAAAATAGCCATCGATGCTTATAAATATGAAGCCTTCAGAGTATAAGTAAAAAAAAATTATAGAGAAAACCTTGAACAATTCCTACAGCAACATCAGCCCAGTTTCATTCTGAACTGCTGAGCCAGAAATGTGAGAAAACGGAGTGACTGAAACCTGCCAGAGAAGAAAAACTGCTAGTGGACTGCTCATATGAATCCACAGACAGCAGCATTGATTCCACTATCTTCCCTGCATTGATTTAAGACTGTTACTATTCAGGTGAATTGAAACCTTCACTGAAGCCATGGTGGAGATGAGCACAATAAACAGTTGTTTGTCATTTGTAACTCATTAGGACTCTGAAGTAATGAACTGATTTCTTCTTTTTTTGCTTCAACTAGGTTATATTAGGGGGCTCATGGGAAGAAAGATATATTTTGTGTGTTTCTTACATTACATACTTTGGCTTAAAGAACATGTTAGAAATCAGATTAGGTAAAATCTACAAGACCAAACTTTCCAGCTATAGTTCTACCTTATTGGTATAGCTTATATCTTGAGTTCATCCAATTTTCATAAACCGGGGCATCGCTTTAAGCCTCATTTGAAGATGAAGCTATACTATGCAGGCACCACAGATTGCAACACACTGCAATCTCTCCTGATCCAAATTGATATTGGTATGTCATTCTAATTGAGAGAGAGAAGAGTCCTTTTCCATGACAAAAAAAGATTTCTAAATTTGTTCAAGATTTTAAATTTGAGGTGGGGGGGAGTATTTGGTTGGTTTATTTAGGTTTTTTATTTGGTTGATTATTTATTTGTTTGTTTGGGGTTTTTTTTGTGAGAAAACAGTAGTTTTTATTAAACCTTCATCTTTTTAGCATTTCACAGCTTGTGAAAAGATTAACTGATCAAAGTCAGAGACATCACCCCTGGGATACTCCTGATGACTACCAGGGAGGAGGCATTTACATGAAGCTTTTTTCCTGATTCAGAACTGAGTATTAAGCTGGGTCTCCCACATTTCTGTCATACCTCCTACATATTTAGTCACTTGGTGCTTGTTGGTAGCAGCAACCTGAGTAGGAACTTTTCTATTTTGAGTAGATAGTTCAGGGAAGTTATTTCAAAAGTTAAGTTTTACCTAGTCTGCCTTCATTGCAATGAAGACAGTCTTCTTGACATAAAAAATCTTATGGTAATAACATACGTTAAATACATTATTCATGACAGGCCAGGACCTGTAAACATGAGGTATGTAGAAAATGCTCAACAGACTAAAAGAATTATCCTATATTGGAGGCCTGTCAGGAGTCTGACACAGGTTTAAGTGAGATTTAACAAAACACTATAATAAATCTTTCTACTCCCTTAACATGAAATAAGGCCTGCAGTTTACAACATTCCACAAAGAATAACTTGGCTGTACTCTCAGGAACACACCAGAGCAAACCTCTTCTCCATCTCTCATTTATGCATAGTAGCAGAAATCAGATAAAGAGCATTCACTGCACTTTAAGTGTAAAATAATTATTTTTTTCCAACAGTTCTTAAATTAAGTTGATACTATTTCAAATTCATGAAGTTGAATTAATTCAGAATCCTTTCTGTCTCTTAGTCAGTTATAAAACAAAATATAGATTTTGTTCCTTATCCCTCAAAAAACATGAATGTGAAGAAAAAAACCCCTCTAATTTCTGTGAAACTACTTTGAAATATGACTTGTAGTAGTAGCATTCAACAAAGTATCTTCAGCCTGACAAAATCAATGAAACCAAAATAATCTGCTGTGATGCTGTTTTGCTTCTATTGAAAAGTTTTCAAAAATTGGGCAGAAATCCCTAGTGATTTTACAAGATAACCTCCTTGTAGCAGTAGAAAACTCAGCTTTTTCTATATGCTTTATCCTCTCCCAGTACTCTTCTGGGAGAGGAAACCTGAAAATTTCAGGATATATTTGTTAAATTATTAGAATATGAACTGTGTTTTGGGTTTGCAATGTGAAATTATAAATGGCAATAATTGTTCAGGGCTTTGGATGGAAGGAATTCTTATTAAAAAAGGCATCAGTTAACAGTACCATGTGATTTCAGTAAGCACTCTTCATGGAATAAAATTGTGAGTAACTCAGCATTCTTTGATATAAGTTTATTTAATTAAATATAATTATTTTGAATTTAATAAATTATGATTAAGAAAGGTCTCTAGCATTTTGTAGGTTGTTGATAATTTTTTTCTTTTACTGCTTAAAATTGTTTACATCATTACAGTTAACCATATCCATCCTTACACAAAGCTTTTCAAGTATAGCAGAAAAATGTCAATCCTACTAATGCAAATTGATATATCAGGCATAAAGCCAAACCAAACTGGCTGTTGCATATTTGTAGTTTATATGTGCTGCACCTGAATGTAATTATATGCAAATTGTCAGTTAAAAACAAAATACCGTTGAAAGAATATCCCTTCAAAGCAGTCTCCTTAGTCACAAAATTTCGCAGGTTTTTGCAAGATCTTAAAGATGGAAAATAGCCAAAAGAAAAAAAAAAGCCTGTTCAGGAACTTGAATCCTGTTCATTCCTTCCACATGAGCTGACCTTGCTTCACCAGTTTGAGAAATTCATTACCATAATGAGTTATTCACGTGGTAGCAACAGATAACATAAACTAAATTGCTCACCTTCACAAACTCTAGAATGTCAGGCATATATTGCTGTGGTGCTGTGTATTTTCCATCAAAAACCAGTTAACCTTAGGTGAAATTCAAGGTTTTTTTTACTTAACCCTGATTTTTTAACATCTATTTTCCTGTAATACAGCTTTTCAGGCTCCCCATATCCATGTGTCCTATGTTTAGTTACCTGTCCCATGGGCAGTGAGGTTAGAAGTCACATGCTATTCATAGTGCTTGGATCCTGTTTCTGGAATTGATCCTTCATGGATAAGTGTGACTTGTTTTAGGCTGTGACATAAGACGTGAGCCATGTTAAGTTAGCTACTTTATGCCTGTGGTGGTGCCTCCTCCCCATCCCAGCCCACACTACGATCTCATTTCATGGCAATGTCCCTTGCCGCTTAGATCCTCAACAATTTCTTTTTCAATTCTTTGATCCGTCCAGGATACAGGACTTGCTGCAAGGAATCACACAATAAAGTGTTCCCCATTATAGAGAAAAATGCCTGTTGTAATTCACTTAATGTTTAAATCCTTTAAGGATCCCGGATCGTGGAATGGGAGTTTTATAAAAGTGCATTTTAATAATTAAAGTTAAAATTAATTAGAGTCTGTGTTGCTGTATAAGTATAGAAAGAAGATTCTTGGTGCATGCTAAGCAAGAAGAAGGAACAGTGAGTCAGTCACAACACAAATTGTGGGGAAAAATGGAAGTTTCTTTCACAGAAACATAAATATTTTATATGATCTGAAGCAGTTGCTAACAGCTTTAGAGAGAAATGCTACTTATTAGTAAGCCTACCCCAACCATTTATACCAGTGTGTGCAACACCTTGCATTAGATCAAGTGGAATAGAATTGAGAACATAATGTGTCTCCCAGATTTGAGCTTCTTATCGCCTATAATATATTTGGAGATGATATTAATCTTCTTTGCTTTTATTTACCTCATATAAGATATAAAAATGAACAAAAATCTCAGCAAATGTACATTTTGTCTGTGTCTGTGGTTAGGCAATGGTTGGTTCAGCAGAACAAGCAGACTTGTGTATCCTTACAGATTCAGTTAATCACACCTTTAAGAACAGTCTGAACAAAAATTTGCTACCAGTTTGTTTTGTTCAGTAGCCTGTAACAAACCTTTTTTCCATAAATTTCTGTGGTAACTTTGCTAGTCTATTTAAAATTCTGGCATTCAAAGAACCTGATAATAATGAATTCCACAACTGAAATGTGTGAAGTACAAAGAAAGTACTTCCATTTTTATTTTTTTTTTAGTTCTCAACTTCATTTAGCATCTTCTTAGTAGAAGAAATAAGGAAAAAAATTAATTTCCTACTTACTCTTTCATCATATCTGTCATTGCATACAACTTTATAGCCCTATCTTCTCCACACTGTGGAGTCACAGGCTATCAACTTGTCCCTGCCACAGTTATAGCTTCTTTTCTTATGGAAACCATTCCACTTGTTTGATCAACCTTATCCCATTTTCTGCACTTTTTCAAGTTCTTCTTTCAGCTTCACATATTTGAAGATCATGTAGGTAAGACTGTGTGCATTATGCATAGTAAGGCTGCACCTAGTCCTCTTTCTAGACCAGACGAATGAGAAATACACAAATTAAATTTTAATGATGAGTGTTGTTCTGATCATCACACTCTTTGGGGGGAACACAGAGTCACTATAGTTTATGGACAACAAACAGTAAGCCAACAATAAGTCACACCACAGGCCCTGGGCTGATGCACCACTAGCTAATGGCTAATGTAGACACAACCGTTGTTTACTCTGAATCATCTTGCTGTGCTTTGTACACTACTCATGATAACAGCAAGCATTTTGTATCTTAAGCTTTTCCTTTTCATTTGTTTTTTCTCAAATATCCCTGCTTTCTTTCTTAGAAATTATTGCCGTGTAGATTTCAAGTTTTTAACGTGTTCCTTCAAGGATGCAGATAATAAATATTTTACTATTACTATTGTAAAATGGCTCTTATTAACCATTTTACCTTAAATCAGATTCTGCACAGGTGTATCATCTAACACAAAATGCTACATAGAGTATTTTTGAGCTATATATATATGTACATATATATATATATGAATATATATATAAAAAAAATATAATTAATTGAAAAAATAGTTTACCTAGCAATAAAATATATCAGAGACTGAGAATTTTGCATTAAAAATTAGGTATACAGTCTGCTAAGATGATAGAACACCTTCAAAGAGAGCATTTTTAATAAAGGTAGATACACATTCATCCACTACAGGCAAAATCCTAAATCCATCATAAATATACCTGCTATTACTGTATGACAGAACAGTGAAAAGCAGATGGACCTTATTTGCAATAATGTAGCTGGGCTGAAGGTATTTTTCTGCCTCTTCCTGCATTAATAATGACAGGTGGTGTTGAAGATAATTTTAACCAGATTATGATGAGCTGTAGTTCAGATTCAAAGACTTTTTTTCCAACTTCTCATGCTTGATATATGACTGAACATACTTTTAAATGCAACTCTTCAAAAACAGCATTTGAAGATTTGTGGGTGTGAGAGCTGATGAGGTGCTTGCCTTTTTGAAAAGAATTCTTTGAAAAACTTAAAAAGAATGCATTTCAAAAAAAAGATTCCTCTGACTTTCATGTGAAGATATCTATTTTGATATGAAAATGCTTGTAAATGGTATTTCAAAATAGCAGATTCCCTCCTTCTGAAAATAGGATCACAAACTAGATGAAGAACAAAAAAGAACGCTGTGCTTACTTTAGACCTTGCAAGCTGAGAAGGTAGTGTATTAATTGCAATCTGCTTGCAAGGCAGTGTTTCTTCTTTTTAAGAAGAAAACAAGTATATACATTTATGTAGTACCTGGTTTCCCTCACAGCTCATTGAGTTACCTTCAAAGCTAGAACAGCCCTTGAAGATAATCTCAGTTTCATAAATTGCATTCTTAGAGTTTCACCTTCTGTGTTATGAATGTATGCAGATATATGCAAATGACTGCATATGTTCAAACTTTCTATAGTTACTCAACTGTATATAATGGGAAAACAAAGTAAAATAATGCTTAGACTGTAGTTTATAACTTAAGTGGGCAAAGAAATTATTTATGAAAGGGTTAATTCTCATAATGACTCTATTCATTAGGGGTTATGTATAAGTGAAATATTAAGTAGAGAACTTGTGGTTTCTGTCATTTCTTTGGGATGAAAAGTTTCATTTTACGAAAAACAAAGTCTGTTTTCAAACTGAAGATATAAATAAAACAAAAAAAATGCATTGAGTTCAATCACAAATTTGTTTCGAATGACATCTGAATGACCAGGCTGCAATAGTTGAAAAGGTGGTAGCTACGGGTATATATTTCAAAAGACTGATATACAGGTATGTCATTTCAAAAGACTGCTTGGGAAAAATAGTGTAAAGAACAGTGGTAATTGACCATGTACCCACTCATAGGGTCTGAATAATTATAACTTCTGTGAATGTTTATTTATTCTGCCTGTTAAGGCTAAAATTTGATGCACTTTGATTCTGGCATCTGAGTCTGTGTGTGAATTCATTTTTGTCATCAAGAAACTATTCCTGTCATGAGAGAAAGCTACTGTACTGGCAGATTCCGGTGAGCCCAAAGCTGAGGCTAATGTCATGGGCTCCTCCTTTCTTCTGTTTGTAATCAGCTGCCTTGCTTTGCTGTTTTTCTCAGCTGAATCCTCACTCATACTTGCAGCAAGTTTGCAACCTGTTTAAGCAACTTGCAATGCAGTTTAAGCAAGAATAGGTCACATCAGTAGTGAGTTCTTTTTACCTGGGCTAGAGTTATACAAAACCATGACTTAAGAAAATCCTTGGAAGAGTCATATAATGTTTCCCCTTTCAATATGAGCTGAATAAGACCAATGAAAAATTACTCAGAAAACAAAGATGTTTCATCCTAATCAATTCCTTGTCATGAAGAGGATCTGCATAAGGCTCAGTTTTTATTTAAAATACCTTGTTGTATTTGAGGATTGTTCCAATCCAGTATTTTAACTTGGCGTGAGTTGTTTGGTACATCTTCGTGATATGCTGTTAAGTCTGACATGCATAGCTCGATTGCTTTGCACAGTAACCATTTTCAGACTTGGGTTTTATTAGTTGTTGCCCAAAGTTGCAAGATAATTACCAATACTGGCTATCTGCTGCTAAAATTGATAAATTTTCCAGGTGACAGGCTACATGATAGTTTAAAATTTCAGCCTTGGATCTGTGATACTGTTATCTTGGTTCAACCAAATGTAATAAATCTAACTAATTTAACTAAACTGGTAAATGAAGTTGTGCAGATACTTTTATTGCAGTTTAAATGAGGCATTTTTCAATTTAGCATAAATTGAAATCTGTGTAAGCTAAACTGAAACAAACTGCTTTTAAACTGAGTTATACATACACAATGGAGTTTAACTAATTCACTTTATGAAAAAGCTTAAGTTAATAAACCACAAATCTCTTGTGTGAACAAAACTTTATTCTTGCTGTACAAAACTGATAAAAGATTGTTAAATACAGTTTCCATGTCTTCATAGAAAAGCGTAAAAGAAGTCATATTTGACACATAGTAATCAGAGTGCATATGTACTTTGCTGAAATATATCAGATAAAAAGCAAAGGTATGAAATAAAAATTTGATTTGGTTCCAATACAATAGTAAGTGTAAACACTAAACAAAATTGTGTAAGAAATATAAATAAACCAGCCCTCTGAAAAGCAAGTTCTCTTACAGAGAGAGGTAAGAATAAAATGAAAAAATATCTTGGTTCAGGTGATAGATTCTTCACTGTAATGAAAATTGTGGAACTGGAAATGATTTATTATATTATCTAATGATCTACCTTCTAGTATACTACTAAAGTGTGATTTCTTTCATACACAAACCAGAAAACAGACCAATAAAATTTTTAAGAAAAACACTTAAGAGAAACTGTTAATAATCTTCAAACGTGTGCCTCACTACTATCAAACTTCTGAGTAAAGAGAGACTTTAGCACATACTTATGGACCTCTTCCAAATGGGACACCATTATTATCTTTAACTATATAAGTACAGGTTCTCCTGTGTTATAGTGGAGTATGACTGAGAAAAAAAATTGCTTTTGACTTCAGAATAACACAGTACCTTGGAAATATTTCTGTTACAGCAGCCTGAGACCTCTTTCTGGATGAGAGGGGTTTGTAGTAGTATAGCTCTGCTGCAGGAAAAGAACATGTTCTACTGATGTAGATACCATACATGCATCATATTTATAGGGAAATTGTATTGAAGATCACTTTCATCAGTGATTTTTTTTACATCTGACTTCACCGAACTCTTCCCCAGCAAAAAGCAGATACATTTATTCTAGGCTGCTCAACAACACTCTCACATGTGCCAAATGCAGTGAGGTAGATGTCCTCACTGTGACACCAGAAAAGGGTAAAGGAAGAAGAGATGCTTCACAAAAATATCACAAACATTTCATGTCTGGAGCCATAGAGTGGTTCAGGGCACCATTTCTTCTCAACTTAGATTTATCTTGAAGCCTTCACTTGAGCAACCTTCTCCTTGATATTGTCTTGCTGAACAATCCAGATCTTCTGGAGCTAAAGCATACTGTTTACACGATAAAGGTATGGAAGAGAAAGTGATGGGCAACTTTGCAGCAAGATGAGTCTCTTCTTCTGAAACAGAAACCTACACTTGAAGAAGCATGGAGCTGGATATAGGACCAGGGCAGCTAAAGGGAGGACTGTGGCTATATGTTAAGATTACCCTGTAACCCTGTATCAAACAATAGGGAGAAAAAGGTCTAGAAGCCATAGGTAAGATCATAAAGAAATTTTGGCTGATTAGTGATAAGAAAAAAGAAAAAAGGTCAAGATCCATCCTATGTAGGTACTGTGTTTTTGTTGCAGAAGGCTGACATGGAATGTCTAACTCTTTTTTAACTGTGTGTTTTATTCAGGACAAAATGTTGCCAGAATTCAGTTATTTAAAAATAAATAAGCAGCAACTTGAATGCAGATAAAGGTACCCAACTCAATTAGGAAGGATTTTTTTTTTCTCCAAATCTGAAAGCAGGCATTATCCTCCTTTGATAGAAAAACACAGCTGTGCAGTGCTGAGATACTAATGCATTCTGCATTCAGGACATTGAAGGGAAAACAGACATTCTTATTTTGGATACAATTCAAACTTTTGGCAGTGTTTTCCAGCTTCGGAGGTCATTTGCATGACTTCATTACAATGCACACACAATGTTCATACCTTGTTATATGCCAAGTGAGTATAAGTAAGTATTGGCATATTATTGCTCCACAGCTTATTGAGAGACATTTCATTTCAGAATTTTAAATATTTAGTGACCAGGTGCTTAACTGCCGAATAAAAATAATCATGTCTGTTTCTTATGAGGAAAAAATCCAACCAATCCAGTAAGACATTCTCAGTACCCAGCCAGTGAAGTGTGTAAAAAATTTAGTGAGCTAAATTCTGTTCTCATTTAAAACAGCAAAAATGTGCAATTATTCCTCTGAAGTAAAACGTACACCACTAGACATAATTGATTTTAATTAAAATTAGAATGTAGGCCCTAGGAATCAGAATGTTAGTGATATTTTGTGTGAAAACACAAATACAGTGGATGGAATCATTAGTCATGGAAAGAATAAAGGAAAGAGAAGAGAAAGCATATTCTAAACCTCTTCACCGTGCTTGTCCTAATCTTTTCCCAATTGTTCACATTTCGTATTTGTTTATGAAAACTTTATTTTCAGTGGGTTTTGTTTGTTTGCTTGTTTTTAATTGGTGGGTGACTTAGACTCTTTAGCATGTACCTGAATGAAAATTGATTGATTTTCAAAGTCATAAAGTATCTTCTCCTTCCTTGATTCAGTAACTTTCATTATTTGACCATGGAATGACTATTAAGAAGAATGCAGTGGCATCATAAAAAAGACAGATGCTGCCCTGGGTTATGTCGGCTAAGGAATTTCCACTAGAAACAGGGAGATATTGAAGCTTTTTTAGAAGGCATGGGTGAATTTTCATACAAAATACAGGCTATAGTCCTAGAATTTACATCAAAGAACCAAATATTGGTGTAAACAGAAGCTTTTGGGACAGCTTGTAAGAACTGAATACAAGAGTTCAAATTGTTCAGTTGAATAAAGAAAAATATGTAGGAAAGAGGGCAAGAGGAGGGTGTTATTTTCCTAATATCTCTTCCTGCC
Organism: Corapipo altera; assembly: GCF_003945725.1. Lineage (NCBI taxonomy): Eukaryota > Metazoa > Chordata > Aves > Passeriformes > Pipridae > Corapipo > Corapipo altera. The sequence goes on from NW_020884874.1 coordinate 15,644,208, forward strand.
TTTCTGAATTAGTGTATTAAAAATGTTCTAAACTGTAGAAAGCTATTCTGTGCTACCAGCCATCCTTGTCACTTTATGTGTACTGTGAAATAAATGTCTGAAATAAGTGGCCTGAAGTGTGTACACAGTAATTGAGTTTTCCATTGATTATGTATTTGTACAGTGACATAATTATGTTTTCTATTTTGTCCTCTTTTGTTTGATTTCCTACTTATTAGAAAATAATTCAAATTTTCTGCTAGTCATTCTATTGTTGTTGATGATTTTAGGTCTGCAATCATTCCAAAATCTCTTTTCTGACTGGTAATATCTAATTCAGGATCCGTCAGTGAATTGATATAATTAGAGACCCTTTTTTTCTGTATGTGCTTTACTTTGCAGCAGTTAGTACTGAATTTCATTTATATATAATTTATTCAGATATCTCACTGGTTCTCATCCTGGTATGTAGCCTACATCTATGTTATTAGACCTAAAAGAATTCAGACAGGGACAGAATCTCTGTCTCAAGTCTGTATTCCTGCATTCGTTACCCAGGTCCCTGAAATATTTTTGTCCTCTGCCACCAAATGATTGCCAAGACAATTGACATGCACTATTTTGGCCTTCAAAACAGGGCTGTCAAGAGGCTTTTAAAATGCAACTGTGGGGTAGGAAATATGTAGTAAGTAAGTTTAATTTCCATATGATGACTGTGTACTTAGCTTTACAATTAAAAGAGCTTTTATTATACCAAAAAAAATTTTCTACTTAAGTCTGCTAGTTTTGTCCTATCTTCATATAGATGTAATAGACTAATTGCTTAGCAGCAATTGTTACCGTGCCCTCACTTAGATTTGCTTTTATGTTGCTGAAAATTTTGAGCCATTTCCTCATATTTTCATTACTGCAGCTCTTCATCTCTGCTCTGTTATGAACATCTCTGCCAGCCCAGAACTTTTTGGGGAACTTGTGCTGAGAACAACTGTTTGAAATGCTCCAGTTGAGTCATTGCCAGGGCTGGGATAAGAAAAGCCTTGCTTTGCATATCTTACAGAAGATAATACTCTTTTTGCTTTTTATATGGTATTTGTTATTTCTACAGCTGTGTGAGGAAAATCTTTTCTATTGGCCTCATGGTTCTGAGACCTCCCACAAAACTAACATATGTTTTGTTTGCTTCCTTTAAATTTAAAAGGTTTTAAAGAGATTTTCTGGGTGCCAAGACTATCATTTATTTTAAGCAATCTGGACTATCTTTATCAGATCTTACAATGTATAGGTATTCCTTCTTTATTCATGGACTTTGAAAGAGAATGATTGATGAATGGAGTTACTCCATCAGAAGTAACGATTAAACGTTCAGCTTTTAATACTTCCTCTAGATTATGGACTCATTTCTTTTACTATTTTAACTTAAAGCACTGAAGTCATAAATGTTACATTAGACAAGTGTAATGTCTTCAGACTAGAAGAGTATTCTGTTAGGTCAGACGACAGCTAAAAGTTTGAAAAATTTCTGGTGCTGTGGGCTGGTTTATGACTTTTTTTGCATCATGATACCTTATTTTGGGCTTATTTTTCAGCAAAATAAAAAGCACATTTTGGTCTGAAAGACTTCTAGACGTTTTCTTTCCTTTTGTCTAAATCATTGAGGTAGAGAGGAGAGTGTGTGCATATAGGAGAAACTGAGTTCTTTGTGAAATAAACAACCTCTCTATCAATTGGTAGCCTAAATCTATGACCCCTAACATTCTCCTATATCTTCCAAATATAAATGAGTAGGTATTTTGCTATTATAAAAATATTTTTTCTACAGTGTTTTAATCTTTCTTTTCTTCATATGATGTCCTCCTGCTTGAAAAAATTACATGTGTTTAAATCTTCCTCTGCTGAGAAGCAGTGATCTGGTTTGATATATAGGCTCTAGCTAATATAGACAGGAATGCCAATTGTTTCTTCTTGGTCTATTTACATCTGGGTTTTTTTTTTATTATCAGTATCACAGTTAGAACTCTAAGTATTCTATGTTTTTACATACCTGCAGTGCCAAAACAGAGCATTTTAACACATTTAATAATTTTTTTAATTTAATATTAATCTTAATGTGACAGCCATTATGCTTATGACAGGTTATGCTTTGTTTAACAGCAAAAAAACCCTAAAGCAGTCCAGTTATAAGCAATTAAAATAGATTTTAAGATAAGCTTGATAAAGGATCCATAGGAAAGGCTATAAAGCTATTGAGCACTAGGATTCCATAGCTGAATACACAATGAGAATTATTGTTTTCAATTTTTTTTTCTGAGTTTCCTGTAGATAGTAGTTACTTTTATAAATTTTACTTGTGCAATTTTCTTTATTTTTCAAATACACAGTAATACATTCTAAAAATAGATGCTACTGGCTTCATCTTCATACATCCTCTTTTCTATACATTTAGAAATTTATCATGTGTGTACTTTTACACACATCATACAGAGAGCAGCTCACTGGCCAAAGGCAGTTTATTTGAACTTCCATGAAGTCTTCTGCCTCTTCTAATCATTCAGAAATTCAAATTAAAAATCTACCTAAAGCTTGCTTCTCACCTTTTAAACCTAAAAATCCAGGATCCCAGCATTCATTAGCCTCACAGGGGAAAAGTAGGTGCCCTTTTGAACTAAAACTGTTAGTATGCAGTGTTGTAAATATCAGATGGTCAAAAGCATCTTTCCCTGCTAAGCTTTTATCTGGTCTTAATTAAAATAACTGTTTCTCTATATTCCATTACAGTATCTTAAATACCGTAAACTATCCCATGATACCATCTTCCAGCAGTCATGTTAAAGGGGCTCAGAATATTGTCCTGTCCAACAGATGCTGTTCTTACATGTCAGGCTTAACATGAGTCCTGCTTTGAGATGTTTCAAGTTTGATTGCCAGAAACCACTCATGAGCACAGAACATTAGATTATTGACTTGAAAAAGCCCAGAAATAGATGTTCACACAAGCTGTTTTTTACTTCCCTCTCTACAAGGGAAAAATATGAAGGAAAATAAGTATGCCTGGGCCTCATTTTAGCTTCTGGTAATTCATTTACCTTGTTGTGCTATTATTTATGTCTATTCGATTACCAAAATAAAGAGGATGCCCAAGTTAAGTTATGCTTTATTTTTATTTTATTAACTCCAGCTTTGGTCTCTTGTTCCCTTTTTCTTGCTTAGTGCCATTACAGGTATTTCATTTATGAGTACTATCAGCAGTTATGAAAGAACAATAGAAATGATTGAGAGTCTGGAAGGGACTGATTTATGAGGAAAGGAAAAGAACTAAATATGGAGTGCCTGTCTAAATAATGATTCATGAATGGCATGCTAAATATCTGTAAGTGTTTTAAGGAGGTAAATGAGAGAGGAATCAGGTAGGGTGGTTCAAAGAGAATTAACCAGGAGTAACTGAATGGAAGCAAAGGAAGGATTTAGGCACATTTTCCTGTACAGCTATATTTTTCTTACAGTAAAACTGTGTGCAATAAGAAACAATCTCCCAGAGGTGCTTAAAGCAGTGTTACCACTTGACTGGATCAAGTGCACCATCAGGATGAGTTAAAAAAACTATCTTTGAATCAGTAATAGCAATAAGAGTTGCTTTTGTATGTGTATCACAAAGTGTTCTGCAGCCAGTATTTAACACTTCATGACACGTTTTGTGTCAGGTGATAAGTGTTAGTGAGCAAAATCAGTGTAGACACAGATGTTAACAAATTATGACAAAAGTAATAATCTTAAATCCTTTAGTTTTAATCACGAAATTGAGAAGAAATAAATGCTTCGACTAGCAGACTAGTTACAGTGCTCAGTCCCTGGTTCTGTCCTCTCCTTTATTTATAGATATTTGACACTATGTCTGTTATCTCCTAGAGGAAGACCCAGTAACACATGTATAGAGCTAACGAAGTTTTTGAGGTGCATTATTCCTATTTTTAACTAGTTAAGCTATTGTGCTTTGTAGAAAATTCTTTTACATGAACTGCAGAAAGGCGCTGAGAGTGATTCTGTGGCATAACAACCCTGGCAGTCCTTTTGAAGTTGGACTATATGTTTCCCTGAGCAGAGCAGGGAGGGAAACTTCCAAAACCTTGAGACTAATCTGATAGTGGTCATTCTGGTCATATGACCTGGATGTCCTGAGACTGTGTAAAAGGAATCAAGAGAACTAAAAAGTTTCATTCATTCCCAGCAACATCTTATTTTCTGGCTTGCACATAAAATTGTACTCACTTTGATCTGTAATTTTTTTTTAAGTTTGTCAGTTCAGCTCCTAAAAAAAATAATCTGACTGACAGCTGCCAATCATATGGAAAAATGCTGCCATTCATTGTAAGTCCCAAATATCCATCTACCTGCAAAGCTGGAAGACTTAGAAACATTCACAGCACTAAGATTAGGGAGAGAAAGCCAACCACTAACTATGTCACAAGAATAAGAGTGAGACAAACAGGAGAGGAGAACTTTGAATCCTGAGAAGTTTCTCTCCTCTTTTTAGAAGATCCAGTGTGTTATTAAAGGATTAGTGACTGTGTTTCCCCTACTCTGGCATTTTATAACTTTATTTCCCTATTAGAACAGCCTGCTGGATTGGTAACGTACAAAAAATGTAGTTCTGTTTCAGCTCCTTCATAAGATGAACTTCTCAGGAGGTAAGGAAATGGTACAAGGTGGGATCTCCATAAAAGGATATGGAAGAGAATTGAAGAATCACAGGGTGGCTGAGGTTGAAAAAGATACCCTTCAGGTGTTTATATACATTGCTAAGATCTTCCTGAGCCTTCTCTATGCTAGGTTGAACAGTCACAGCTTTCTCAGCCTCTCCTGATACAAGAGCTCACTCTTGATCACCTTTGTGGCCCTTCTCTGGAATCTGTCCAATATGTCCACATTTGCCTTGTACAGAGAAACTGAAAACTGGACTCCACACTCCAGGAGTGGCCTCAGCAGTGCTAAGCAGAGGGGATGGATCACTTCCCTCAACCTGGCAATGTTCTTCCTAATGCAGCCTAATACTGTTACTTCCTAATACTGTTAGCTGTCTGCCATAAGGATGTACTGCTGGCTCATATATAAGCTTGAAGCTCACCATCTTTTCTTAAAAGATCGGTTCCAGATAGCCATCCTCTGGTATATATACTGATGCCTGGAGTTATTCTTCCGCAGATGCAGGACTTAACATTTAGTTTGTTTAACTATGAAGGGGTCAGAGTAATGAGGCTAATTTTTAAAGGACGTATATTTTTTTTTCTATAATTCCTTTTTATAGACATCTCAGTTTGCACTTTAAGTTTGGTCCTGCACTATTAACAAGGAAATTCTCTTTTCACAATTGGCCTGCTAACATATACCCATTCAAATTTTGGCATGGATCCTGTCAATCTGATCTGGAAAAGACCCAGTCAAGATCTGTGAGTCAGATAAGAATCAATACATTTGGTGTAGCTTTAATTTCTAGATCTTTAATTTCTTCAGGGAAAGCTGATATCAGAATGTCTTTTGATTCTTAGTATGTAAAGACTATTAACTTTCTTTATGACTGCTAATTTTGTGTCTTGAAGAAAAGACTCTCCATTAGCTTTCATATTTTTCTTCTTTACATCATGCTTCTTGCAAGAACTAGAGGAATTGTTATTATCCTTACACTATCCATGAAACAAGCTTGAGGAGCAGGGGTTTTTTTTATCATCCAATCCTGAATCCTAAAAGCTATTTTGGACTTGCATGTGTTTATGTACTAGTGTTAATTACAGAACAAAGTAATATATTAATACTTTCTTTCTAGAATACAGCAGTAGGTGTAGAGGTTGCACCATATAATATCTGTGTTCATAGATAAGTATGACTAATGGATTGTACATCAAAAAGAAGGCACTGCAGGAGTCACAGAAACCATAGTATTATATTTAGATTAAAAATTAGACAAGAAATAGCAGACCCCTAAAATTTAATGAGCCCATTTAGTTAAAAAATGTATTCTCAATTTGTGTCAAGCTACAGACCAGTGCTATGTGTGCTTGGTTCTTTTTTCTTCCTTTTAAATTCTTTTAAACAACCACATGCAATGGAGCTATAGATTACCATAACATTAGTCCATATCCTTCATGAGGTTATAGGAGGTGTCTGCAGTTTTTGTTTTGTCATCATGTTGCCTGCGTATTATAGAAATCATTGTGGTGAAAATAAACATCTCTAGAACAGACAGCCTTATTGGTGAATTATCCTCACTATATCCTTGTAGGTTACAGAGGCAACCTAAAAAAGAAAGCAACAATCCTTCAAAGTGGCCAAATACTCAAATACAAACTGGTATTGTTTTAGATTTACCTTTCAAAAAGGTCAAGAGTCAGCAAATGTGCATAGCTGCTTCTTTCTGCATGGAAACTAATGAATAATATAGGAATTGCTGTCATAGCTTCCTCTCAAATGACAGTCTTGTCCAGTTTCTGAGCTACTCCTGGAAAAGGAAATACAGCTTCCAGTAACCTAAGGTTACAAATATCAGAGGAGGTTACAAATATAAGGAGATTACAAATACAATGACTGTTCTTTGGGGATATGAGGGATTTTTTTTCTTTTCTTTCTGGAGTAGTATAGCTTCTGAAGAGAGGATGTTTCAAATTAGTTGCATCTTTTTCGTGCTGTCCCTTATACATAGCTGAAAGAAATACCTCTCTTTTGTTTCCTTTTTTTTTTTTGTTCTTTTTTTTTTCCCCAAGAGTGTTGGACTGCCAATAAATGAATATAAGTTTTTTCCTGTAAACTGCAGTGACATCTTCTTTCAGCTTGGTTCGTCCCAGTCTCTAATGTGCAGGAAAAGCAACTACTGCAAAATCCTGACATTTTTAACTATTAGTGGAATTTTGTATGGAGAGGAGATCTAGATTTGTTCAAGAACATGCCTGCTGAATCACAAATAATCCAATATAAAAGAAAAGTATCTCTAAATGTTAATGTCATCATTCTTTTTTACATTCCATAGACTTGAAAACTGTCATATAAGAATCCCTTGCCATACAAAGATAAAGATATTTCAACACAGGTTTTGAAATAATAATGAGGAATCTTTTTCCACTTGTCCATTTTTTCTTGCTTTTTTTTTTCTGAGATCTGTTTCATCTGTTAAAAGCTTAACCATACACACAGGACAACATAACTTAATTTTCTTAATATTTCAGTTGCAAATTATATTCTTTACTGCTCCAGTCGTGGAGATAGCAGCTAGTCCTGAGTAAGTTGACATTGTTGGCTGTTACCTAACACTACAGAATTGGACAAATTACTTTAAAAACCAACAAGCAAGCTAAGCAAAACAAATAACCCATAGGAAAAAAGAGGAAGAGGGTTTTTTTTTCTAAAAAGGTTTTCTATTTAGGCCATTAATTACCTCCTGAAATAAATCTTAAGAAGTCACCTTCATGATGTTTGCTATCCTTGACATTGGACATGCAAAACCACAAGGTTAATTTGAAGATTTTTGTTTAGGATGCTCAGGACTTTGCTCAGTATACTAGATACACAGAACCTGATTTTATCATGTAGCAGAATATGAAATGGATTAACATTAAACAAAATATTTTACTGATACTTATCTTATTGAAGAAGAGGACTTTGGAACTGATGCCAGCATGTTTGGTAATTAATTGTGGTGGTCAAAAAACACAGTGATGTCAAAGACTCAACTTCTTTATAATTCTGGTGTCTTTTTATCCCCCACAGAGATAATGACTGGGTTGCTAGGAAACTTACTTAAGTTTAACAAAGGATAATGCATCTCTTCTGTGGAAACGATGCATGAGCGAACAACTGAGTTACTTTAGAAGCTACTTACCCTAAAATACCTTTATTTTTGTTTACAATGAGTGGACAGGTGCACCTGTCTCTTCACAGAAAAATTTTAATGTATTCTTATGTGTTAGAATGTATTAATGTACCTTAATCAAACTCCAAAGTGGATACTTCCCTGAGACTTGATGGGATTATTTCATTACCTATTACCAGAAACGTACGAGTGTTCAAACTGTATCAGTGAAAGAACCAAGGGACCTTAACTGTGTTGCCTGAGTCTGTTTCTATCAAAGTAATTCTGCAAATCTAACATCATGTAAGCAGAAAGTTGGAGAGGGAGAGAGTTATTCTTTGGTTTTGTCCTTTAAGGAGAGACTTAGTTCTGAATCCCTTTGCCTGAAGACTAGACTGCCTTTGTGTGGTTTTGGGTGCTGTCACTTCACCTCTCCAGCCTTTCCCCTACAGCTGAAAAATAGATAGCTTCAAAAAGGTTCTTGTGCTTTCCCCCTCTGAAACACTGTAATACCAAGGATCATTCAGACAACTCCAGGGGCAGGAACCTTACCTAGGTGATGGCGTCTCTTAGATTCTACCCACATTCTACCCCTAACACGGGGTTTAGAAAGAGTTTCTATTTAAGGATGAACCTATATGAAGGCAGTGAAGGCACTGATATGCCTCTTTTTATACTCTAGGGACATTTCCCACCAGACCACAACTTTACTCTGATTCATACCTGTTACCTGGAAATTTAGGCAGACACAGGCAAGGTGAAAATCTGACTCGGTACTATTTTTCTAAAAAGATTCTGTAGAAATATTTTGTGTCTTGGTTGAATGCTGTTGTTTTTATCCTTTTTCAATTGTATTAAAATTTGCTGTAAGCTTTCTCTTCTCGGAGTAACCATGGTAGCATAATTACCTTGCCTGCTATTTCCTTCTTCCTCTCTTTTCAGTATTTTTTTCTAGGAGATCATAAGTATATATGAAAATAATCCCCCACTTTAAAATAATATTAGGAGGCTTTGCTGACATTTTTACCCTCACAGTTTTATGATCACTGAGAGTAGATTTGCTTTTGGCAAAGGAAGTGTGACAACTATCACTTACACTCCGTAGGACACTTTAGCATTGTTGAGATCATAGAAAAAACATCAAAACCTGATGTCTGATGCTCTTCAGTAGAACAATTTATATCTATTTCTTGCTGTCAAAATAATAATAAGTTTAAAATAACAAGTCAAAGAGAAAATGAAAACAGATCTTATGGACTTCAACTGATTTGCAGATTCCTCACAGTCAGCATCTGAAATCATAGATATTCAGAAAACTGAATATGGGTTCTAAGTTAGCTTGTGAGTATAATTTTTTAGTTTTACATATCATCTCAGAGGGAAAATTATTTCTTTAAACGTCAGTTGGAAGTACTCACTTTACTTATCAAACAGAAATATCCTAGAGACTCTGGAAATTCCTCTGTAGAACTCAAATCACTTGCTTCTTTCTAGTTTGGTTTGTGTGTGTGTTTGTCTGTGTGTATGTGCTGTCATTAAACATATGCTTTAGTCAAGAATAGTTCCTTATAGAAAAAAATATTTATATTGCGAACAAGATTAATCTAAAACAATGGTAGGGAAGAAGTATCCCAGTCATTAGACATCCCAAATATAAGATTTAAACAGTTTTTAACCTGTAGTGTGAACAGCATTTTCATTATTATGACAGCAATTGCAGAAAGGAGATTTGATTAAGAAAATGAAAGTAGCTGTCCTGACTATAAGAGAAGAAAATGAAAAAGTGAGAGGGGAAGACTTGTGAAATATTGGGAGATTAAACTGGGTAAAATCCGAAAGGTTCTCTGAAAAATAAACAGTTTATATCACTCCACCTGTCTGCATATAATGCATTCTATGGTATTATTCAGATTTTATGGAATGTAACAGTTCTAAATCTAAAACCAATAATCAATATTGTAAATGTGATTATTGTTCACTGATTATAATAAAAATAATCTGTGAATTTATTCAATTCTGCATCAATGAGTTTGAAAGAAGTAAAAACATCAAAGGATTGTTTGAGAGATCGTAACTAAGAAACAGTGATCCTTCATGAGACCGAACGAATTTGTTTTGAACTCAAAAAGCCCAGAAAATAGGTTTCTTTGGATTCCACAAGATCAAATGTGCCACTGACTGAAATTTTTTACGGTTATGATCAAAAATTGATGAGTCTGATGATCCTGCAAAAGAGACACATATCTCATTGTCTTTATTGAAATATGGTCACAATGTTAATTAATGTTTCTTCTCTAGAGCTTTCAGCAACATTTTAACATCTCCTATAATTTAATACTCCTGTACTCAATAGTAATTTTTATTCACTTCCTCCATCCAGAGCTTTGCAGAGATTAATATGTGCTGTATGACATAAAAAACAACTAGAAGGCAAAAGTTTCAACTTGATCAAAAAGCTAAAATTTCCTTTTATATTAATAAAATTGCCTTCAATTGAACAAAATCAACGTTAAAAATGGTGTCTGGAAGGCTTTCATTTGCAGATTTGCTAACAGATCTGGGAGGCAGAAAAAAAACTAGGCAGCGATAAAGAACCGAGGCTTAGGTCTCTGAAGGTTGTGATGATCTAAAACATGTATTGAGCAACAGAACTACTAATTATGGCTATAAACAACATAATTATTATTCAGCTTTATCTGACCACAAAAGTATCATCAGACACATCACTGAGTGACTCTGCATGTCTTCAGAACTGCTGTTGTTTGAGGATCCTGTTTCCCACCTAAAATCCATGATTTGTATGCCTGTATTGTCTAAAGAGGCTAATCTCTAACCTAATATAGTTGGAATACTTTACTTTTGGCAGTCTAGAGTGTAGAAAGTAGGTCATCTGGATTCACTTCTTTCCTTCCTGTAGCAGCACGTGAAACCAAAAAGTCTCCCAACTCCTAGAGAGATGCCTTAGTCAACAAACTAAGAGTAAAAATCTCTCCACCATTTTGAAGGAGAGATTCTGCAGTGAAAAACTCAAAAGAGGGACTGTATTGAGAAAGGAGCACAAATCTGCAGTCTTGCAATTGGTACATTCATTTTATAAGAAAAATATACTAATTCTGTTCTGCTTGTGTATTTTGTGTTTCAAAACCACTGGCTAAAATGTTGAATAGCATCTTTTAGAGAACATATCCAAACCTTGATCTCTTTTCTTCTGATGTTCATCTTATTAGTGTATTTCCTAAGGTAGTGAGGATTCATATTATTTCCTGTAGTGATACAACTTCAGAAACATAGAAGGAATGTATCTCTAGCATAAATAGCAAATAATATGACACCTGATGCTTTTCACGGAAATGCAAATTTAAGGTTTGACTCCCTCTCATTTTTACATTCAAGACCTAACAGAAGGAGTTGGATATCAAAGAGGAAGAAATACTTAACATAGGAGTGAATATAAGATTGTCATAAGGTGGGGTTTTTTTATATACAGCCTTTTTTTTACATATAGACTATCTATCTTGTTCACTGTGTGAGATTTTTAGGTTGCAGTTCTAGGAGTTAGTCCAATAAGTCCAAATTTCATTTAGGACCAACATGCTTAAAATTCAAACTTTCCAACACCCTACTTGTAGTCAAGTTGTTCATTAGAGCTATCACTATATAACAACTACAGTAATGCCAGATGTTTAATCAGGCATGACATCTGATCTAAAAATCCACACTGTGATCCATACAGTTAGCTGTTCTCACTACTATAATACCCCATTGCAGAACTCTCTCTCCAGGTTTCCTAGGACAGAATCTGTAAATCCAGGGGTAGTAAAATGAGCTCCATGCTAATTTGGTACTAGCACTCCACTACTCACAAGTGCAGTAGGAGATTTTCAGAGCGAAGCTGTTGGTGCTGAGGACCTGACTTGTACACTATGGAGGGTTCACAGTCAGACCTTGTGGATTTAATGCCTGCAGCAGTGGGAAATCACTGGAAGGTTCCTAGAGTGTATCTGGTTTATCTTTCCCAAAAGGATTTTCGGACCTCTCTGCACCATGAACGGAGGTCAGAAGTGAGGTGACCTGCAGTCTCATCCCAAAATAAACCAGTAAATTAGTCTCACCCTTGTGATATGAACAACCTGGAAAATTAAGCGATTTCAAATTGAAGTCTAAAAGGATTCTTGGATCTTGAGTAAGTGACATTAAATCATGTAGCTTTAGAAATGCCCTGAGGTGTCTGGTTACCCCTTGTGGGCCAGGCAGCTCTGACACCTCTGCAGCAGCAGTTTCACATTAGGCAGCACAAGCCAGGCTGGATCAGAGAAACCCTAAGATCCCCTCCACGAGACCTTTAATTTAATATTATGGTAGCAGAATTTAGGCACCTTTTATACAGAGGGGTCTTGTGTGCCCTGTTATGCAACTGTGCTGTGGAGCACATTATGGTTGGAGCAAGTCTTTTCATCCAAAAGCAGATACTTGATAATTTGAATCATTCCTTAGGCCCAATTGACTGCAGCAGAGCCTTCTAGGCTCATATAATGGGAATGTAGATACTTATCACACAAGGAGACACCTGACACGGGACATGGAGTTAGGCATCTTAATCTTGCACTGTATTTGTTTCTTTGAATCAGAATTTGGCCATGCTGAATTTCCCAAAGAGCTTTATCAGCATCAGCAGAGTATTCTTGTTCAAATCATTCACATTATGATTATTCAGATCAGTGTGAACCTTTATAAATTGAGCCTTTATGAGGGAGTAGATTTTGAAAGGGCAAATAACTCAGCAAGAGAATGTCAGTGTCTCAGAATAGACTCAAAAAGCTGCCCTCCCTTCGCAGTAAACACTGCATGTTATCTGTAGAATGGCAAGCTTTTCATTTACAACATGAATTTATTTTTGGTTTTTGAATAAATATGCTTATTGTGTAAATTTAGGATTTTCAGTTGTAGAGGATTTCAGTAAGATAGTAAATTTTATAAATTATCAATTTACAAGGAAATATTGCAGCCCATGAATAATTCTCCCTCTGTTTGGCTGCTGTTATTCATTACTGTCTTTCAGAAGAGCAATAACTCATTTCTCCATGTGCTTGAAGGACGGATTTTTCACTTCTTATGCACAGACACAGACACTGCCTCACAGCTGAGGGACTGAGGTCATATTGCTATACTTAAATCACTTCTGTTAGCTTTACAGCTCTTGTATTACTCCATCCCCTTCCTTCTACATCCTTCTACATCACTCATCGTGGAAACAGAAGGGCAAGATTTCCCTCTTAACAGAAACATGAGTCCCTCTGCAAGAGGCAAAGTAAAAATTTAAAGCTATACACGGGAAAGGGGGGAAAGGCTGAAAGATGGTATGCAAGGACATCTATATTTTAAGAATGAACTTCACTGTAGGAGAGTTGAACGTCAGCATAAGTGTACCCAGCCCTCTGAGCAGGAAGACAGGGATGGGGAGCAGAATGAAGCTCCCATAATCCAAGGGGAAATGGTCAGTGACCTGCTACACCACTTAGACATAAGTCTATGGGGATGGATAGGATTCATCCAAGGGTACTGAGGGATCTAGCAGAAGTGCTCACCGAACCACGTGCAATCATTTACCAGCAGTCCTGGCTAACCCAGGAGGTTCCAGTTGATTGGAACTTAGCAATTGTGATGCCCATCTACAGGGTCTACATCTACAGAAGGATTGGAAGAAGGATCTAAGGAAATACAGGTCTGTCATCCTGACCTCAGTGCCAGGAAAGTTTGTGTAACAGATCATCCAAAGTGCCATTTTATGGCATATGCAGGACAAACAAGGGATCAGGCACAACCAGCATGGGTTTGTGAAAGACAGGTCCTGTTCGACTGACCTGATCTCACTCTATGACAAGGTTACCTTTCCAGTGAATGAGGGAAAGGCTGTGGATATTGTCTAGCTGGACTTTAGCAAAGACTTTGACACCATTTCCCACAGCATTCTCATGGAGAAACTGGCTACTCGTGGCTTGATTGAGTGCACTGTTTGCTCGGTAAGGAAATGGCTGGACAGCTGGGCCAAGAGAGTGTTGGTGAATAAAGTTACATTCAGTTGGCAGTTGGTAACCACTGGTGTTCCCAAGGGCTCACTATTGGAGTCAATCCTATTTAATATATTTACTGATGATATGGACCAGGGGATCAAGTAGAGCCTGAATCAGTTTGCGAAAGACACCAAGTTGGACAGGTGTTGATCTGCTGGAGAGCAGGAAGGTTCTACTGAGGGACCTGGGCCTGTTTAATCAATAGGCCAAGGTCAATTGTATGAGGTTCAACAAGGTCAAGTGACAGTTGCTGCATTTGTGTTACAACAAGCCCATGAAGCACTACAGGCTTGGGGAAGAGTGGCTGGAAAGCTACCTGATCATAAAGGTCTTGGTGATGTTGGTTGACAGCAGCAACAGTTGGTTGAACATGAGCCAGGAGTATGCCCAGGTGGCCAAGGAGGCTAATGGCATCCTGGCTTGTGTCAGAAATAGCTGGACAACAGGATAGGGACTGCAATTATCCCTCTGTACTTGGCACTGGTGAGACCACACCATGGGTCTTGTGGTTTGGCGTTCCTCGCTACAAGAAAGATGTTGAAGTGCTGGAGCATGTCAGAGAAGGGCAACAGAGCTGGTGAAGGTCTGGACCACAGGTATTAGGAAGAGCAGCTGAGGGAGCTGGGATTGTTTGTCCTGGAGAAAAGGAGGCTTTGGGGAGACTTTATCACTCCCTACAACTACCTAAAGGAGGTTGTAGTGAGATGGGGGTTGGTCTCTTCTCACAAGTAACAAGTGATGGGACAAGAGGAAATGGCCTTATGTTGTGCTGGGGAGGTTTAAATAAGATATTAGGAAAAATTTCTTTATGGAAAGAGTGGTCAAGCATTGGAACAGGGAAGTGGTTGAGTCACCATCCCTGCAGGTATTTGAAATGTAGAGGTTGCAGTTAGGGACAAGGTTTAGTAGTGGACTTGGCAGTACTGTGTTAATTTTTAGACTTGATCTTAGAGGTCTTTTCCAACCTAAATGATTCACTGATTCTCCGATTATTTAAAGGTTGACCGCCAAATGAAGGTGTTTCTTATAATGTCACTGATTTGGAAGTGTAGCGTTTGAAAAGACAAAATGTTTCAGAAAGAGAAAAAAGGAAATGTTTTGGAGAAGATGAAAGTGATAAATTGGGTAAAATGCTGAAAGTGTTTTGGAAAGAAGGTAGACGAGTCAAAATACAGATGGTGGTATCTGAATAGGAGAAAATAAACCCCAAAACACTCATACAGCTTTTTTGAGAAAGATGTATCAATATCTCCCTAACAGTAACATTCATAAAGAGTGAGCTGTATACTTATAAGATAGGAGAGAAAGAAGAGGATGTGTCTTTGTGTGTGTGACTGTGTTTTAGATTAATTTTCTTATATGGCTAAATTACCCTTTCTTTCTTCTTGGAGAACTTTCTTCTTGGAGAACCAAGTTTGACTCTCATAGTGGAAAAAAAAACCCCAAAACCAAAAACCCAAATGCTTAGGAATTTAAAATATTTAAACCAGGAAATAAAAAATTTTGAAGAATAAATTTTACCTGAACTACTTAAACAAAGGCTGAATGTCTTTCAAACACATTAGCTGCCCTAAAGCCTTGATATAGTGCTGTGATCTAATACTCAGAAATCACTTCTAGTTTGTATGAAAAAAGTGTATTGGTAGAATGAGAAGAACTCATTGCAGTCCTGCTGGGATATTTGCATTTTTAACGCAAAGAGTAATGTTGCAACTGAGAAGTGGACTTGTCATTTTTTTCTCTCCTGTTTTTTTATACATTATGCAAACCATAACCTACGGCAGGTCACTGAATGGGATTTAAAGAGAAAGGGCCTTCCCTACTTTCCATTCCTGATGATCCAGACTTTGATTTCTAGCAAATTTGAAACAAAAAGTTTCTGTTTGAGATAAGTTTATGTTAAAATTGTTTTCATAACTGAAATTCATAAATGAAATTTAGTGTAGCCAACTAATTTGGTATTTTTCATTAATTCGTATAAATTTCTTGAAAACTGCATTTCATAGTACAGACATATTAAAAGCTGGGTCAAAATTAGCAAATGGTTTTCATCAAGAAAGGGAAAACCATCATTTTGTAGAAATATTTTTAGATAATTTTTTTCACTTTTTGATTTGAAAAATAGATTCTAAAGTATCTTTTTGGAAGTTTTAATCAACCTTTCAATATGAAAAAAATATCTTTTGAATCATATTAGTAAGTATAATAATAACTAAGGTTTGATTGTTAATTCCATTTTTGGTGATGAAAATCAAAGAAATTACTTTTGTACTATTTCAACCATACTTACACGTTTTCTGGATGTTATTGTTTGGCCACTGATTGGAGAAGTATTTTTCAATTTATTTTTCCATAAAAATGGATATCCATGTATAAAATGCACATTTTTCTTATTATTTCTCTGACCAAATAAGAGGTAGAATGGTTTCACTGAAAAAAAAAAAAAAAAAAAATTTCTTTTCAAGAGTGCTATTACTTAAAGGTATCAATTTCACACTTTGCATATATAATAGGAATGCCTAATACCATTCCTTGCTTTCAAACACTTCATCTATGCTTGACATGGAGAAAATGTCATTCATTACGTGGCTGCTAACACAGTTTCTGTTCATTGACCCCAGTTATATGAGTTATCATTGCTCACGCTTAAGAAAGTACTTAGCCACACACTTGAGTTCCATTAATGGGACTTGTTGAATGAGGGAAGGCAGACACAGGCTTGAGTGGTTTGTTGAACAGGGCTTATCTTAGGTGCTGGCTCTGCCAGCATCACTGTCTTACAGTACAACAGTAATCTCATTGATTTCAGCAGGGCAGCTCACACAAATAACAGGTCAAAATTAAGTACATGTCTGAATATTGGAAGGACCAGAAGCTAAATATCTGTGTAGTTAACTACAGGTAACTGCAAGCAAGCCTCATCCACAATGCAAACTGGCCTCATACATGGTAGCTTAAATCCTGAGTGTTATGTCAAATCTGGAAGGACATTATTAGACTATTTCTTGAGCAGCCACTGCATCTGCTGCTCTGGTCCATTGTACACTATTGCACAACTGCGATGAACATCACAGGTTTGGTTGTGGGATAACAGGATGGAGAGAAGCCCTGGCAATACAGATGTCCATGCCTCAGCATTAAGCATCTCAGTCATGGTCTATGAAGAAAATAAAGTGGATAAAAATGTCATTTACAACTGCACAGTTCAAACAGAACTGTCAGAGCTAAAACAGTGGAAACATCTCCCCAGCTCTCACACTGGGCAGCATTTCCCCAGTTAGGGATTCTTCATGAACCACCCACTGAGTTGAGGGGCCAGGGACAGATTGGTGCTTTCTTATGAAATGGAGAAATATGGACAGGGATGAACAAGAAAATTAAACTAATTTTGTTGACTTTTTTTTTTCTGAAGTATACAGACATCCCAGAGAAGAAGGTAAGCTAAAAGTGGACATCTATGGTTCAAGTAAAACAGCTTGTGTCTGCACAGAGAACACAGTTTTCAGATGAGAGAGAAATTTGTAGGGAGTTGGTATCTGAAATTCTAAATCAAACCATAAGCCAAATTTGCAGTTTGTCATTCACTTCACTTTGATTATTCTATGTTCTTATTACTGAAGTGTTTCTTTCACATGACAGTCTATTAAATTTAACAGAAATATCTAACTCCTGTCATTCTTGACAGACTTACCCATCCTTGTAGATAGAATTATGCAAAACAACTTTTCTCTTTATTGTGTCACTGTGAAGACAAGGCACTGATGCTTCAGGTGCATAACTTGTTGTTAAAAATATAGCCTGAAAACAAGGAAATGAATGTATACATTGCCTTTGGGCTAGGCATCACATATAATTGTTTTCCTAAACTGTATTATCTCCTAGGCACATGCTGCGACTCTCCTGTATCAGAACAGATAATACAGTATCACGATTTTTCAAGACAAAGAAAGGAATTTTAATGAAAATGCCACTTTTAATAAGAAAGCTCAATAATATTCAGTCTTTGTTGTTTCAGCTGAGATATTAATGTCTTGCACTTCTTTCTGGAATTCAATAACTGAAAGGGGAAAAGGTAGAGATGGGGGTTAAAAAATACTCGGCTGTGCTAAGCGTATAAGGTCACTGGAAATACTGGTAGAACTGATCTAACAGCACTTGCTCTTTAAAGATTTTTCTTGTGTGATTTCTCAAGTTAGCTTGAAGGGAACTCCTTACCTGCCTAAAGGCTAAAAATGATAATTCAGTTTCTCAGCAAGATAGAAGCTGTATCACATGGAGACTAAGAAAATTCTGAAACATTTGGTAGCAGTGAACCCTTGCTGCAAAGTAACAATTGATATTTATTTTTCTTATTCAAATCTCAATTGTCTCAAAATAGAAACAATAAAGCCACTGAAAGGTTTTGAGCTTTTTGAGTATGGTATAGCATTATAGATGTCTCCTGTTGGCTGATTTAGAAATTATATGAGCAGAGAATATCTGCTGCTTTTTTTTTTTTTAAATTTAACTGTCTGTTTTATCAAATGCAATAACAAATTGATTTACCTGTAGCAATAAAAATCGAGGATCAGACAGGAGTTCTTTTAATGATGACAAGTAGAGGAGTCACTGAAGCAGAAAGACTCCCTTGCCCCTATAGAATTGTTTGTACCTAAGAAGCACTGTCACCCTTCTTAGGATTTCATATTCTAGTGCAAGTAGCAATCCAGCTACAGTGGCTTAATCAGTCCCATCTTGACATCAGTCTAGTTTTATGAGCTTCGATAAATGTATTTCAAAAACAGATGCAAGATTCCTCAATTATTCCCAACATCTATACCAGTGTCAGAAGTGTAAGCATCTTTTAATGTTGGACATGAGCAGTATGCTTGAAATTTGGGTGAAGAAACACCAATTGCAAGAAGGAAGCTTGTAAGAAGAGGCAGGACACGAGCCTGTGTGCATAGGGCTAGAGTTCTTCCTCTAATTCTATCACTTTTGTAGATAGCTCGTATAAATAATGAAAAAATTCAGACATATAGCAAAGGTCCTCTAATGTAATTACACAGTGCACATTGCGTGAAGAAAAGTAGCTCTCACAGCAAGGAAGAGAGAGTGATTAATAAGGAAAGAAAGCAACATATTGGAACAAAGCAACAGGCACCAAGGAAAGACTCAGACTACCTATATCCTTATTTCAAGGAGAATAAAACAACCTTGAATAAACAGGAAAGTGATGGTAACAAAAATTAAATCTGTATTTGTAACCAGTATGAGGGATAAGGGTAAAACAATGAGAATATGAAGATAAAATTCATTACTACTCCTTTTAAAGAACAGATTAGGAAGTCAGTGAGACAGTGTGGCTAGACATAACTTTCTAAATACCAAATGGCTGGCAACTATTTGAGTGCTGTCACACAGGAGAGAATAGATTGGAAACAACCTGTCTTTTAGGGGAAATTGATCTGCAGCTGGTATCAGGTGCCCAGTCTAAAAGTAAATCACTGCAGACTCCCTCTGTAGGGACTAGAGAAAAACAAAATTTCTTTCCAGAAGCAAACAAAGTCAAAGATTATTTATCTCTTTTTATAGAAACTTTTGTTAGTTCAGTGTTAGCGAAACTAAAAGGTTGAGTGAAAGAGATTTCATCAATAAAGACTAGAGTGATAACATTTTAAAAAAATTTGGGGTTTACTTTGGAACCAATGCGTCTCAGCAAGTTATTTATCCCTACTGCTGCCACAAGGCTGTACCTGGAAAATTTCTAAGGTGTTTATCAAAGCTATTTCTTAGTTTTTCGAGAACCTTAGTAGCCCTAGATATTTTCTCCCAATTTTGATTACATTTAATGAAAAGAAATTGTTATCACGGAGAATAAATTCTATAAGGATTATTAAAACATATAATACATCCTGCTGTAAGAGTAATTTAGGAGTTAAAGGCAATATGTTTGCACCTTCTTATCTGCCTCCAAGGCACCTGCTTCTGGTCATTGACAGAGACAGGATACAAGGCAGGATGCATTTTTTGGTGTGACTCATTACAGCCGTTCCATCTTTCCAACATTGCTCCTTAGTATTCTCTTCTTAGGATACACTGCACCAGTCACTTTGAAAGAATACAAAGTTTTTGAAAAGTACCAGAGTGAAGATCAGTTGTGAGATTTGTAACACCTATTTCTAGGAGGCATTATTTCAAAGAAACTAATATAACTACACTAAAGTGACTCCCAAGAGTGACCAAGCTAGCCACGGTAAAAGTTAAAAAATGACAATCCCTGTTGGAGAACAGAAGCTAAGTTTCAAGAGCTCAATCAGCAGGACAGAAACACTAAGTGTTTAGTCATGCAATGTCCAGTAAGATATTGTTAAGATCAGCATGACTGGAAGGAAAATATTAACTTGCTATCGGTGGGGGGAAGAGGGTAAGAAATAATACTAACCATCCCTTCAAGGCTTCTTGTGTTCTGATTGTCCCACCAGGGCTATATGAGACCAACATCAACATCTGAGCTCCTTCTCAGGCAATGTCAAAATTGCCCAGGGATGGCCAGGCTTTTAGACCATAGTACAGTTTGTTCAGAGTAAAAGAACAGAAGAAATAGATCACAGAGTAATAAGCAGCTTACAATCACACATTCCTTTCCTAACGCTGCCTATTGCACCTGTAGGAACTAATTCTCTTTAGTTTATGATTTTTTGTTCTAATTTAATGTCCCCATCCTACCAAAGCAATATGTATTTTGTTAATCTCTACTGAAGTTATAGATATAGGTAACATCCATGTGCTGTAATGCATGTATATGCACAGAAACACATATAAGCCTTCTAGCACACTGAGGCAGTAGTTTTTTACTATTCCATTACATACCCTAGGATCTGTTATATGTCCATAGAATATTTATTATTACGTTCTTCCAAAACATCGCATTTGTTACAAGAGGTGACATCCATTTGACTGCTGCATTTTGCAACTATGCCATTAGATCAGTAAAAATTTTATTCCAGCTGATTTGTGGAGGCAGATGCGTTTTAACCCCTATCACACTGAAAAGACAAAGTATCATATTGAAGGAGCATGACCAAGTGCTAACATTTTAGAAAAAGAAAACATTAGGAGGCCAGTAGCAACATACAGTAATTTGTTAAGAAATTCTGGAGAAAGACAAGGTTTGTAGATGTTTGCAAACATCAGTGGTACCAAGTGCTAGGGAGCTGGACAAAGAAATCCATTTATTTAATTTCAGTGCAGCACCAAAATATTGTCGAACTGAGAGAGAAGAGTTACAAGGGGCATGCACAGCTTGCAAATGGAAAACAAAGGCATAGTGCTAGGGAAGAGTAAGAAAAATGTGAAATAGGTCCTGCAGCATAGCACAAGGGACTACAATATTTAATACTTTATTGGTTTTGATGCAACTCATGAGGAAAATGGCAAATCAGTGAAGAAAAGGCAACACTGGCCATGCTGAAACTTGCACAACTTCTGGGAAACTGAGATATTTACATAAAGTGAGGTTCTGCACTGCACATGAAAAGTTTTTCAAAATGTGTAGAAGGTATCATTGTGAGTCCAGTGATCCTGTTCACACCTGTCAGTCCATCCAGGATGAAGTGTTTTCTGTATGTGAACAAACAAGGTTAGCTGAGTAGTTAGGGTGCTCCAACAGGGAGGAGAGCACCTCATAAACACAGAAGAAGGAATATGGGAAAAGCTCAACAAAGGCTGTCAGGAATGACCAAAAGGGCAAAACATTTTCTCATGCCAAACAGTATTATGCAATGTCTATCAGAGGAACCACAAGCACTACAAACAAGCTGTTGAGATAATATCAAGTTAAGCCCAAATCCTTTAATAACAAAGGAACTGAGGTTCTGAAACTGAGGAATACTCTTTGGTTCAGCCACACTTAAGATAAAACAAGTGAAAGGCAACAGGGTAAGCTTCAACGGCTTCTGGTTATGTTACACCACCACACACTAAAGTATTATAATAGGGAGAGCTGTCCTAGACTGGGAGCAGTCTTTCCTCTTTGGCAAGAACAAAAGAAAAAGGATATTATTTTGGCCATCATAACTAAGAACAACCTTGGTTTTTAAAGGAGAAAACTTTAAGAATGCAGGTAATTTTACTAATTATTCTGTATAGTTTTATATCTGGTACCAGTAAGTTAGTTCAGAAATTTCAGAGCAGAATTCATATTCAGGAGTGAAGAGAAGCACAGGAGGGGAAAAAGGATTGAAGAAGGTACCTGGAAAAGAGACTATGTGTTGTAAACAGCTGTAATGGTAGGCAACTTGTAAACAGATTTTATTTTATGACACTTTAGTCTTCACATTCTTGTTCAATGCAAGCAAAAGACATCAAGACAAAGTTGCATGCTTTCACAAAATGAGAATAGAAAACATTCAGGATTTCTGTCAATGCCTTGCTTTCCCATAGGCAGGCAGTGCCTGTCCAAACTGTCATCTGGTACAGGCTGGATGAGGGGGTAGCAAAAGCAGGGTTGATCTGGTATGGGAGGATAAGCTGAGGCAAACCAGCTGACCACAAAACAAGCAGTGCCCTCAGGGCCCGGGGCACAGTCCCACAGCTCAAAACAAAGCCCACATGGCAGCAGTGAAAGTTCTTGTTGACAGCCTTAGACAAGAAGAGGTAATGGGTCATGTCCAGGGTCCATCCAGGTGAACAGCAGAACATGTCCAGCGTCAGGGTTGGAGGCAAGGCTATCCAGTTCATTATCCAGTAAGCTGAAGGTTTAGATGTGGTCTGCCCTGCTCCTGTGTGTGAATTCAATTTCTTGAAACTCATCTTATTTTGCAATAGGACTATATTCATTACTCCAGAAATATTTAGTTCAATGCTAGCAGTGCTCTCTTTTTTAGATGTACAGGACCACACGTTTCAAATTCAAGCTAGTAGCAGATGGCCCTATCATGCTTTACTGATTTTTTTGAACTGATGAAGATACATTATTTAGAAAAATGTAGTCAATAATTTATCACAAGTCATATGGTATTAAAGGACCTGTATTGCAATAGTGCACCAGAAAGCTTTGCTTTCCCTGCGTTAAACTAGGAAAAACGTGTGTTTTGTTAATATTTAAGAACTGTTCTGTAACTGACCAGACCAAGTTCTTATTCATAAAGTATAATAATATCAAACACATGGGGTAAGTGTTCTCAATGTACTCTATAGTTTGTATGTTAAAACAGTGGCTTTTCAGTTGTACTAGACATTAACACAACAGAATAATTTGAAAACTGTGAAAAAGTACAGATTTTATAGTTTTTATAGATTTTATAGTTTTGATAGTTTTATAGTTTTGCAAGGCTGGTACGACTAGTGAAGTGAAAATCAGAGAGGTTTCATTTCATAAACCCATTCATTTGTTTAGGCAACAAACACAGCCAAAGGGACCTCTTGTAGGGGTGTGGAGTTTCTGTTCAGTCAGTGGAAACCTCTGACTTTTCCAGAAGAGGGAAAGATTGTGGCATGAGGTGGTTACAGTTGCCATTCATGGAACAAGTGAATAGGAAACTGAGTAGATGGATGCAAGGATTTGCCTCTATAAAGCTTCACATTTATCACACAAAGTTATTTCTGTGTAGTTGTATAGCAGCCCTGTATGTTATATAGTAAGCCCTTTACATTTGACTAAAAAAATATTTAGTCTCAAAGTAAGCATTTTTCTTATGCTGCAAGCTGGAGCAGCATGCCTCCTTACCAGAGTTTACACAGAAGTTGATAATATCTTCCTGAATTTTCTCTTTTTCTTTCTAAAGCACATTCAGAATTGTACTTGAAGGATGAATTTAACACCTTGTTGAAAAGTAAGAGTATCTAGTAGCAGTTTCTTACTTTGAAAGTAAGATTCTCTGTCTGGACTAAATACTTTTCAATGAGAATTACCATTGATTGTATAAATGATTCTGAATGAAGCATACTTGCAATCACTAAAAATAAGATTATGTTCCACTAATGCACCTTAGCATTAAATCCCAAAAAGCACCCCAGGGGGACTTAAAAATGGAATACAAAATTAGCTGAAGCACCAAGCTGGTCACTTGTTAAATAATCCTTTGCTTTCTTATCTGACTCTCACCTGCCTTCCCTTCACCACTAGACATGTTTGTTCTCTTTCACTTACCTCACCTCCTAGCTGAAACAAGAATTATACTGATGTGCTTAGGCGTTGAAACTACCATGTGCTGCAGCACTAGGGAAAACAGCTACGATGTTAAAATATTTATACAGCTGGATTCAGTGAGATGCAGCATCTCCTTTTAAGTTAACAAGCTTGTCAACTGCTAGTTAGAAAAAAAATATAAGACACCTTTAGAGCCAAAGCCCCCTCAGACAATTTTTGTCATAATCTTATGAGCCATGTAATTCACATCATCATTTAAAACACTGTGCAGTGCCACATACCAAATAAAGACCAGAATATGCATGTAAGTGCACGTAGAATACACATATATTATTCTTAAGTCTTTATGCTTGGAAAGGTTGTGCTTTAATTCTAACTCTGGGAAGAGAAAACATTTCCAAGAGAAGAGGAAAATTGGTCCTTGTCAAGGTGAAAGCAAAGTCGCCCATTTGTTTCTCTTTAGACACATTCTATCTGGTAAGACTGAAGGAAGTAGCAGTCAGAGTTGGATTGTTTTGATATATCTTAGATAAATAAAACAGACAAAGCTCTTTTCCCAGGAATAAATTAAAGGTTAATACACAATATTTATTCCAGTCATATAATTATTTTTGAACTGACAATAACATCTGAAATTACTGATTTGAAATCATTAATTTAGAAAACAGAAAAAAAATCTATATGCATGAACACAAGACCTTGTTACTGCATAAGATTGTTGGCATATTTCAGCACACTGAGTCTGTCAACTCGTTCAGAAAACCTAGAAAACACGAGCAGTGGAAGCTAGCAAACCACCTCATGATGTGTGCCTGTCTGTCAGACAGGTGCATTTACATATATCTCATGCTTTGGGAAACTCACTTCTCTGTGCGAGTAGTTGGCAGGAGACTGCCTTTCTGCCCAGACCATGGGCAAGCCACTGTCCTGCTCCGGTTCAACAGCAGCCAGCATTCATGTCACCTTGCCTCTCTTTCCTCCATGAGGCAGAGTATAAACAAAACGGTCTGTCCTGATCACTTCTGCAAGCCCCTGGAAACACTTCATCCCCCAAGGTAGGTTCCTGACAAGAATTAGCTCAAGATGCTTAAGATTAGCTTTTCATTTTTAACTCCATTGTGCTGTTCTGGCAATGGGGTCTGGACAGTGTTAGTGCCCAGTGATGCCCGTGGATTTGTTTGTAGCAAATTTTATGTATTCCAGAGGCAGCAAAAGGCAAATATTTGTTCAAGCTTTCTTCACTGTGGTTTTGGACAATACTTCCTATTTTAGATGCTGAAAGGTTGTATAAATTTTGACTTTGGGATTTAGACATGATTTCACAAAAATGTAATTGTGTTAGCTTGTCCCTGAGATTAATAAAGCAACTATTTCTATTTTTTTACAGTTGTAAGGAGAACAAATAGAAAATGAAAATGATACTCCTGACAGTTTTTCTGCAAATGGTGGTATGACAAAAATGTCTGTTTTATTTAAAAGCCATAAAGGGTCATTTGTGGGATTAAAGCCCTGTGAGTTCCATGTCTGATTTGGACATGGTTGGGATCTGATTAGGACTGAAACTTAATTATAAGCAACCAAATAAAATTCCCAGGGTCAAGTCAGCTTTATGGATTAATCTGTATTTCTTGGTGAAATAGGCTCATCTGAAAAATGCAAACAATACAAAATCCAAAGTCATGCATCCAAGAAAAAAAGATTATTATCCAAGAAAAAAGTGCACAGGAAACTCAATTTATTCCATGTGTTTACTCCAGTATAATGACCAGAAAAATCTTAGCAGATAATTTTTTAATCTGAGAGAAACCAAAGTCGCAGTGAAAACTATGACTGAAAATTTTAGGTAGATAAATTCAAAGGGCTTATTTATGAAATAGAAGTAATTAACCTTCCCTAAAGAACTGGAGGAGCCCTCATCACTTGCAGGAGTTAAACCATGATTGTATGCTATTTTGAATTCTGTACAGAACGTCACTGGACAGTATCTTTGTACTTGGTGGAAGAGCCTGAAATTCTCTTTCCTGTTAAGCAGAAAGTGAAATATCCCATTAACACTCCCCTCAAAATTTAAAAATTAAATTTTTGGTAAAATTACGCTTTTTCTCCAAGGAGCTGAAAATTCTGCAACTTCTGAAATCCTAGTGGCATTTAGCATGCCCTATTTCCCTTTATATTCTGTTGGCTAGTTAATAGAATAGTAACCAATTCCACAGGAGAAATCTTGATTGCATGTACATTTATAGGGAGACTTTTCTATGGATGTGTGTGACAAATTAGGATATACAGCTGTTTTGATATCTTGCCTAAACCCCCGAATCATTGTTCTGTCTACATATTGTGGTCTGGTCTGCAGCTATACGCATTCAGACAGGAAATAATCACATTTACATATGCAAACAAAATCATCTCCAGTAACCTAGGTCTTGGAAGCAAGGTCATTGTATTAAACTGATTACTTTTATCAAGTTATCCTTAGGGAAAAAAAAAAAGATATAGAGAAAGCAAACAGAATTATACAGACTTATCTTGGCCTCCATAGCCCTTCAATCAGCACTATATTTAGAAGCAGAGATCACAAAGTTTGAGTGTGTTTTACCGTGGTTGGTTGTGGAGTCTGATTCTAATTGCTTCTACTGTCTTTGGGGATTATTTTCATGAAGTGAGGAATCACTCATCACAAATAATAGTGCCACAATTAAGCCTTTCAACAGTGGAGTCAGCAAGGAGAATTACCCATAGCCCACAGTGAATAAAACTGTCTTTTTTTGGATAATTATATTGACCAAAAAACCTTAAATTTCTGGCAAGAATTTGGATAATAAAAAGGAGCTTTTGCTAAATTTTACAATGACTTCAGGAGCAGGAAGAAAAAGAACAAAAGGTACTAAATTTTAAAATACTTCACAAGATTTATTTATTTTATTAGCAAAAAAAGTAACAGACTTGCTTTGATATTCTCAAACACAGAGACCCTTGACTTACATACTTAACTAAGACATTGAGCACAGCAGTGGTTTCAGGAATGTGACACTTTAGCCTGTGTTCACTTGGAAAAAAGTATCAGACTTCAAAAATGTAATTCTTCAAATATGTTAGTAAATGATTTAATGTTAATGAAATGTTACAGTTTTCATGTCCTCTTTATAAAGTTATAACATCCTGTCATGCTGTCCTCTTTGCATTAGAATTTCAGAACTGAAAGCCTCCCATACATTAAGCAGTCTGGCTCTCAGCAAGGTGTTCAACTTGACATTTTGAAGAGCATGGATATTTCTATCCCATTTTTTTCAGCTTAATGCATCATAATTATGCATTTTAAAGCATTTTAATTCTAATTTATTGCTCTGTTTCCAAGTAGTATTGCTCTTTAGTCTCATATAACATATATTTCATGACAAGTATAACTAATATTTTTTTCGTAGTGACTCCATTGTGTATACTCCGTTGTACCCAGTGTTATTTCTTGGAATTTAATATAGGTAAAACGGGGGGAAAAAATATCCCTCAAGTTCTTGTTTGTCTCTTGCTTTATGCATACAATAGGCAGAGAAATCTGTTCTTCTATGAAAATTAGTATCATACATGCTATACATTTTTCAAATGCAATGTGTACTACAAGATATTCACAGTCTAATGAACAATGCAGACCTGGCTTCCTGTGTAACTTAAGCTGTGAAAAATTCTGATTCTTTCTGTCTTCAAGGACTATAAAGCAGTTCTGTCTTCCTAATCTTAGGAACTTGAGTTTGTCTAAAATAGCCAGCAGACTTCTCTCAGTATTTGAATTGGAGGTACACAAAGTAACAAGATATTTGCCTGTGTTCTGTGATTATATCTGCTGATTTATTTCAGTCACACTCACAGTGTTTTTATTCACACACATTTGTACAAGGAAGACCTTATTCATGCAAATAGTCCAAGAAAGGGAATGAATCATGAATACTAGAAAGAATAGATTTATAGAGTATTCATAGCTAGTGGAAGGCATCATAGCCCTTTATTAAAGCCTCTTTTTTGGCTTTATCGCAAGCGTGATCAAAAACAATGGATATTCATGTATAATTGATTAAACAACAAGGCTTTTTTCCTGTTTATAATGCATAGGTCATCCATTCTTGGAGCAGAAGTAATACCATTGATTCTGATGATTAATCAAAGTGCATAGAGTACATACAAAATAATCATAGTGACCAGTTATGAATAAATTCTACAGGACGTTAAAATCTGTGCATATAAACTACTACAAATAAGCAAATACAGAGATTTAATAAACAGCCTGCTCAGGGATAGTTTGCAGAATGACCGTATTCATCAAGAAAAGTTGTTCTCCATAGTCAGTAAATGCATTAAATATTCACTTTTTAATGTTCTATTGCAGTGCTTGGACAAGCAAAATATGTTTATGCATTCAGCCCTCCATGAAGCTGGAAAAGTTTTGTTTTATACTGATAGTTAAAAGGGGGATGGGTTAGTTTGACTGTTTAGAACATGATCTTAGACCTAGAATAACAATGTGTGAAGTGCAGAAGCTGAAAAGGATGGAATATAAATAAGCAAATGCAAAACTAGTTGTTACACAGGCAGAGTGACTCATAAGATTTGTCTTACTGCGATTTTGCATCCTTTACAGTCATTGCTGTGTCTGCCGTTTGCCCAAAAGACTTATTTTTCCACAGTACTCTCATTTTTTTTCCTTTTGTGACCTCCAGGAATAAACCTTCAGCTCTTCACCAAATCATTCCTACCCTCACTTTTCAGCTGTAATAATACCTCATCTGCCAGCAACAACCAACCAACCAAAAAGCCAACAACAACAAAAAAACAAACCAAAAGCAGTTACACAATGCTTAACACCCATTCACATTTGCTACCTACCAGTTTGGGCAAGAAAAGCTGGTTGTGCTGAGTTTCAAGCTATGATTGTGCTGCTTGCCTAGTCCAGGTGCCTGTGTTGCCCAGTGGACCACCAAGCCAACCTGCAGAAAAAGCTGTAGGCACATTTTAACCTTTCCCTTTGTGGACGTAGTAATAGGCTGTTTCTCTTCTTTCCCGTTTTATTTCTTTATGAAATTTGTATGATTTTAATATCTAAATGTGTCTGCTATATTTGATAAAAACCTGCCAGCAGGTTTACAAGTTACATGGGAGAAGGAAAGAAGAAGTTATAGAGAAAGAGAGAAAAGAACAAGACAGGTAGTAGGATGCTGGAAGCCTTTTTTTTTTTCTTAGAAAACTACTCTAAAGAAATTTCTGTAATACATAGTTAAGTACAGAGCTTTAAATCTTTATTTATTGTCTAATTAATACACATAATATGGGATTTTGGAACACACAGTTTATGTGAAACACTAGCTGTAATTGAAAATAACAGTTTTTCAAGGACAGATAATGTAATGTAGGATCTGTGGCAGGTCGCAGCCAGCAGGTGATTATTATAAAGTATTAAAGCCTACAGAAAAGTTCGTTGTAGTCAACTAAGAAACTCATGTAATCTTCAGACTGCTGGGAACTCAAAGTGGATGGCACATTTAGCTTTGGTGGTTTTCCATTGCTTGGCAGCCAGGAAGCTCAGGAAAGACATGATCAGCCCTGGTTATTGAAAGCAAATGTGAACACAATAAATCTATCAGGTTTTCTATCTCTGTGCTAAGGCATCCTTTGAACCAGTCAGTGAGGTGCCTGCCTGTCTCTCCATTATAAATTTCTGTGCATTTCCTGAAGGAAAAAAAATGCCCAAACCAAGACAACAAAAAACCCCACCCCAATATATTCTATTATTGGAAGTGCAAGTAAACTGTTATGATTCTTATAAGAAATCATCTTCTGATTAATGGAAATGCCTCCCTGTGTTCACACATAGCATGCAGAGAACTGAGAGGTTTTTTTGCACCTGTGATAACACTTTTCAGGTTTATTACTGTTAGAAGAACAAAAATATCGAACAGAATAAGTTCCTCTTCTGTTCTCTCCAAAATACACAAGAATTCTACCTCTTACAAATAATAAGCAAGCCAGATGCTTTCTTATTAATTAACCCTCTTTGTGTAAGCATTTTGCCTAAGAGCATCAGTCATCGACCAAGTCTTTCTTTGCCAAGTGCTCTATGAACATATGACAGAAAGTCCTATGCAAAAGGGCTCACAATTTCAAGCATAAGACAAAAACACTTCAAAGGCTAGGGAACATAACATAATTTAAATGTGAGAGGTCGATAAAGTTAACTCTGTGTAGGATACTTTAACTCTGCAACTGTGTGCTTCCTGTTTTTCCCACCTTTCACTTTGGCTTTGTTTAGCTGATTGCTTTGGTCTAGTTTCACTTATGTTTGTGGGTTTAAGACCTAAGTATGATATTTGTTTTCATATGTATTCTATATGTATTTACAATCACACTCAATTTTAAAAACGAGTGAGGTGTTCTAAAAAAAGTTTATCCTTTTGGTTTGTAGCTTGTAATTCTTACCCACTCCCAGCCCAGGACCATTTTCTCCTCAGGCAACAATACTTAATATTTTCCATGCAAAAATATTGCACACTTGCAAGATAACAGCATATCTAGGAATTGATTTCCTGCACACAGGATTTAGTACAAACCTTCTTTACCTTCTTATACTGTGTCTTGAAAGTAGAGAAGTCCATTGACTTCAGACTGTGGTTCTGTTGCCTTCTTTGCTCCTGCAAGGACTACAGTAAATATAGCACTAATAAAACTTGTAGATTTACCCACCTCAACTTTAGATTTCCATAATTGTGTCTTTTAAACTAGTTTCTCTCCAACATACAAGATGTTCAAAATTCTTTGTGTGTTGTGGTTTTTTCAGAGCTGCACGAAAGGATGAATGCAGTTTCATTGTCATACAGGATATTCTGGTGTTGGTTCCCAGTGCAAGTAGTTACATTTGCTGATAACAAAATGCATTTATCTTCAGTGGAATTTTAGATGGTTCCACAACCTGCTACATATTCTAATGAAACCTGTATCACTACCAATTAGACACCTGTAGAAGAAGTGGGCTATGCAAATTACTTGCCCCCCAAATGCTGTTTTCCCTCTCTCATTAAGCTTTCAAACTTAATTATATCACAGTTAATGGCTAAAGACTTTCCCCTCAAATTTCAGTGTTGCATGGAATTTAGCCAAACATTTCACACAGACTTAAGGATTTGTGTGATAGCAAGTCTTTCAAAATGGATTTTCATTGCTTCCCACATGCCTAACCTAACCCCACACCTGAGCACCTTCCTTTCCTTTCACAGACATACAAACTGAAATGCACTCCCCCCCACCCTCCATCTCTGTGACAAAGTATTCTGGTGGGCTTGGAAAGCTGTAGATTATTGTTTTGCTTTTCATCTCTGGAGGTCCTTGAGTTCAAATGTGACTAGATTTAAGTCATCCTTGCTGTAAACAAGTATTTGTTTGTTATATACCCAAGATAGAGATTAAATAGTGGGTATCTTGCTTATGAGGGTTTCCAATGATATCATAAACCATGAGAGAAAAGCAAACATGGCTTAGGAAATCGCCACAAGTCCCCAGGTAGAACTGTATCTTGGTAACTCACACTTACCAGTTTGTTTCATGCAAATCTCAGGACCTGGTCTAAGCCCTGCCTGAGATACAGTCCCCATCTTGCTCCCACCAGTGGGAGCATTAACCTTTTATCTGCTCTGGGCTCCTGCTGTTGCTTCCCCATATACCAATTTGTTTGGCTCCTGCTCTGGTTGCTTTCATCTCCTTCTCCGGGGTGCTCTCTGATGAATGCTTTGGCAGGAGCTGCAAGCATTACCCCATATCTTTTAATTACACATGCGAGCATATTTCTGAAAGCATGCTGTGCATTCATAAGTCAAAACTGGATTATGAGATGCCTAAACTGTTTGTGCTCACAAGTAAGTAAAAATATGTGATCATCTCTGAAAATGTGGACAGCACAGATTTGGTAGTAGGCTTTAGAATTCCCCTTTGATATTTTGGCCTTAGCATTTTTATGAATTTGTAGAAGAAAAATGTGTCAAGAACAGTTAACAGAAACTTTCAAATCTTAAAATATAGAAGGAGGATAGTGATTAAGTATTTTACTGAATCTTTATATACTATCACTTAAACAAGACCCTCTTCACATGTCAGTTACTGTAACATGCCACAGAAAAGCCATGAGTGCTCTGCAGAAAGAAAATGTGTGTCTTTCCAAGTCGGACTACCCCAGCCACAACAGTGGGGGTTACTTCATTTTTGCCTATCTGCAGTTATCATAAAGACTGAACATGCCTATGGCTTACACTTGTTTACTGGACAATTTCAGTGAGACCAGTAATAAGAATACCCTTGGTTTGTGTAAATGACAATGCAAATTATTGTGATTCTATCTTCACGCACATTCTTGTATTCTAAAGCCAGAAAGTAGAGAACAGGCTTCACTTCATGTGTATAACTTTGCATTTTAAGTCATAGCCAAAGCTAGAATGAATTTGAGGCATTATACCTCTATTTAGCTGACCATAAAACAAGTATGTTGTGGGTTGACCCTGGTGGACAGCTCAGCTCCACACAGACGCTTTCTCACCCCCCCTCCCCAGGGGAACGGGGAAGATGATCAAAAGGTTAGAAGTGAGAAAATTCCTGGGATAAAGACAGTTTAATGGGTAAAGCAAAAGCTCTCTGTAAGCAAAGTAAAATCAGCAATATGTGAAGAAAATTAATTTAAAAAATTCCAATCTATTAGCTTTAAAAACTTGGACAGAAGTTTGGACAGAAGTATTACTCTGATAAAAACATCAGAAACATAGTCTTTCTAGCTATCTCAAAAAGAGTAAGAAATCTGCACAGTAAGGTTAACTACAAATATTGCCTTTAGCACAGTTCAATGTACCTGGCCATAAAGTAGCACTTACAATGTGAGCTTATCTTTATTATAGAGACTTTTGCTCAAGGAGCAAACTCTGTGAAAAGGGATGTCAAAAGACTATTTAGTGAGCCAGGCTTGTGTTTATTTTGTGGATTTTTTTGGTATTTCTTTTGTTAGCTTGCAGTAACACCTGTAGAGGTGATAGAAAACATTTGAGTTTGCTTTATTTGCTGTTGCTCATAAAACCACAGAGTATAAAAGTATGCAATTATTCTGAGTCTTAAGAAAATGAAAATTTTAGGTACTGCTCAAACAGCTTCTGGATGTGGCACTTGGGGATATGGTTTAGAGGTGAGTATGGTGGTACTGGGTTGATGATTGGACTAGATAATCTTCAGAAGGTCTCTTCCAACCTTGATAATTCTCTGATTCTGTGATCTTCAGAAGGCTATTCATTGCATCTTACCCTCTGTAGGCCATCTGGATAAGAATGATAGACTGGATTAGATGATAGACTGAAATCTGTCCTTTGGATGACTAGAATTGGTTGGACTACAACCCAGTCTTTGTTGGTAACATTACGTAATGAACGCATAATTAAGAAGCCTTTGGTGCTGTTTCCATACAGCCAATACTTCTTTATAATTTTTAGTTTCATTTTATGGAACAACTAAAGGATTGTTTTGACACTCTGTTATTGATCGGGAAGAATCACAATCAATAAGTATTACAGCTACTCAGTGACTAGATTATTAGAAAAATAAATTAGGAACTATCCTGTTTGCAAGTAACCATTATTTCACATGATGCGTAGAAAAAAAATGTATACATGTCATGGCATATTGGTAATTTGCAAACACAAAGACACCTTTTCTAATCCTATGAATTTCATTTATTGATTAGAGATCATGATAAATTAGTTTCTTTTGGAGTGCTCTTTGTCTAAGTCTTCTCTTTTAAATTAAGAATCTATCTTACATTACCAAAACCCAACATAAAAGCTATGCGCCCCTATGTGTACAAGCAAGTCACTTCTTTCTCTTCTCTTTCAACACAACTATTAGTTTTCTTATTAAGAAAAAAAAATCTGTTTTCTTCTTTCTCCAACTGATCTTTGTGTTCAGGTATAGCAAACATACTGCTTCCTATTGCGGTTTATGCATCATGTGCATTTTGAAATAAAGAAGTGACAGCTGAACTCCATGTTGAAAGCCAGCTTCTGTGTTGCAATTGCTCTATAGTTTGTTGATTTGCTTTGTATTACTTTGCTTTGTTTCCTCTGGAAGACCTAACAATCTTTTGTGAAGAATTTGTGTGTTAAAAAGGAAAAAAGAAGTATAAATCTCACAGAGGAAAAGTAATTGGTGCAGAGAAAAATTGTCACAAAGCACGCGACTGCAGAGATACAAGTCTTTGCGTCTAGAACAATAAAAATACTTGGAGGTAGCCATAGAATCCCTATGGGGAAACTTGCCACTCCCAAGCAGACCTTGCACTTTGTGTTGATTAAGGAATGAAAAGGTCTGAAAATATAGCTGCTCATCCTTAAACAAAATAGAAAGGAATTGTGATGGAGAAATACACAAAATTCAGTACACAGAAATAGATTTCCAAACTGTGATATGCACGGTTCCTGTCTCCCTTGTAAATAACAATAATCAAAAGCATCTGACTGCCTGTGTATGTGAGTTTGTCTTATTTGGTACTTGGTAAATGCCAGCTCACAGACAATCATATGCAAACAGTTGGAAGAACTGAAAGTAAGTGGATAGAGGCAGAGGGATGAGGACGGGTTTATAGAAAGTGGAGGAATTATGGGGACTGCTGCTGTGGTACAAAGGAGAGAGATGTTAGGAAGAAAGCTTTAAGGACAAAGTAATCCTTATGCTGTTATTTTCATGAGGCTATTCTTAATGCAAAACTGTCTAAAAATTCAATATCTACTCTGTAAAAGTTTGGAAGTCAGATCAATACAAATCATTGCTGCCCAGGTCTGTGTCAGATTCTCATTGTATGACAAGATGAGTTGAAGCATATCAACTGCCTTACAGGGAAATACCAGGGCAGAGAACTAATCAATAAATGACCGCAAGGCTTAGGAGAAAAAGGGTTAAAAATAATAGGTTAACTGATTCCAAAGCTTATGATAATTCAGCTTTGAAAGTAAAATGGTGCATCAGTGGTACAGAAAGGAGTTGAGGTCAAAACTGAGGTACAGGGAAGCGCAGTGTCTGTCCTGTTGTCAGCCTGCATGGCTCGAGCCTTTCATCCTGTGTTAAGCACAGGAGTACAGCGCTGACAGCATGTCCA
Organism: Corapipo altera; assembly: GCF_003945725.1. Lineage (NCBI taxonomy): Eukaryota > Metazoa > Chordata > Aves > Passeriformes > Pipridae > Corapipo > Corapipo altera. Next base: position 15,679,379 of record NW_020884874.1, read on the forward strand.
GCATTGACCAGTCCTTTCAGTAAGTGGAGTAGATGGACCACAAATGCTGCAATGTGCTGAGAGGAGACCCTTTTATTTATATTCCCTCACAGTGGGTGCAGCTGACCCCTGATATTACAAGTCCCACCAGCTGCAGAGCATGATCTCTAAATGTGATCTGGATATGTTTTCTACCTCCTGTCCTCCCACTCCTTCCACATCTGGGAGTAGAAGAGTTTAGTAAGAGCCAGCATGTTCTTGACCTTCTTGAGTGAATAAGACAAACCTTTCGCTTTGAAAGGTACATTAGACTTTTAGTTCCCCTTTTCAGCTTGCTCATGTCTAGCCAGATGTGTGTATACCTCCAGTTCTTGAATCTCTAGTAGGAAAACTGTGGAGAAAAGAGGAATTATTCTGCATCCAGCAACAAATATTCCTCAATATGCCTTTAATATATGTTCTCCCACTTTATGGGTTGTTGCTGATGTTATGTTAATTACTTTTGGGTAACATGGGAAAAATTTTCTTCTTATTTCCGAATAAGGATGCATTTATTTTCTCTGAGAACCCCGTGACCTGATAGGCAGGTTCAGTGGCACACCTGTTTTAGTTTTTTTTCCTCTATTTAAAGAATTGTCATGAACCAGTGCCTGGAGAAATTTTATGAAGTACTAAATTCCTTAATGTCTTCAATAGACGTTTGCAGATAACCTTTGAAGTAACAAAGATGAACTTGAGGCATAAGTAAACCACACCACTGCACGGTCCCAGTGATCATCCAAGGTTGATTCAGGGCAGCTACACTATCAGGGGGCCTGATGACAGCATTCATACAGAGCAAGAGCAAACTGCTGCAGTGGATAAGTGACAAAGACTGCTCATGACACCATGTTCAAAAAAACACCACAGTATATATACACCACAAAAGATTTCCTCTTTCTTTAGACTGTTTTCATTGCGTAAATGCAGGATTTGCTATTTTTCTCCCCTTATTACCTTAAATCCTAATGTATTCATCTGTGGCACTGATGTGTGTTGCAAAATATGCAATATGGCTGATGTAATAATCACCTTAGGGATTGATTGATTGATTTTTAAATCTTTAGCTTCAGAAATTTAACACTAAATTAGTCTACATTTTTGCATTTAAAAGGTAAGACCTTGTTACACAATATTTTGCTTGAAAATAATTGAATGTTTGGCCCTTTCAGTAAAATCAATGCCACATTGAAATTTCTTTTAGGTTTGTTTACTATATGATTTTTTTTGAATTAAAGTGAGTGTAGGACTCAGAAAAATGTTCCATGTTTCTAATCTACAGAATAACATGGGTAGCATCTACTCTCCAAACTACAAATTTCCTCTTCTGTTTTTTATCAAAGTACAAATTCCAGAGACCGGGGAAATAATTAATTCCCTGTACTGATCCAGTCCCTGGCCTTGCATCAGATGTTTAAAGCAACTTTTGCTAAATATTTTCTCCTTCCTCTTATCTCTGATAGTTTCCATAAAACAAGTCTGTGTGTGGTGGTAAAAAACATCCATAAGGGACTAAAGAAAGAAATCATCTTCTTTTCCGTGTTGTAAAAAACGTAAGCAACGACCAAAGCACCATAATAGGAAAACGTAGGAATGCTTTGAGAAATGTTGTTCTGTACTGCAGAAAAGTGTATGATGTCCCACTGCAGAAAAGTATATGACATCCTGTTCTTAAATAGGGTTTTGAGGTGTTCAGCTTAGGTATCTAAACATCATGTTTGTACACAGATCAAAAAGTGAGAAACAGGTGAATCTGAAGCCATTTTCATGAAAATCTGAATTTTAGGGTTTGGCAATATAAATGGCACATGCTAATGACTAGATGTCTCAAATTGCTACATTCCCATCTCACCCTGACTAATACTCTTATCTTTAAAAAAACCCCAAAAACCCACAAAATGGACCTTCCAGAAAATATCATCTGCCTTCTGGAAAATTTTGCTTCTTTTAGAAATAAGATTTTCAGGTACTCTACATCAGCACTAAATTAATGTATCTTCTCTTCCTGTGCTTATTCATACATTTCCTGATACTCCCTGCAGAGAAGGAGAGTTCAGGAACTGATTCTTGCTATCTACCTGCAGCCTTCTCTCTGGAACACTGCATCCTAACAAACACACTTTATCTTTGTTGTGTTGCTGCGAGATATGAAAGTTCTATCTTCTGTTTAGGAACTGACAAGTATAAAAAAGAAAACTGATTTTGGGTTTTTTCCCCAATTATTAATATACTTTTACCAAATCTTGGAAATCTGCACGGATCTTTCGGATCTTGGTGCGAGTGCCCCCAGTGCATGTCTGGAACAAAAATCCAGGTAATATGATGTATTCTTTCCTAATTCTTCTTGCCTCCTTGTACTGCAGTAAAGGAGAAAATACTCTGAGAAAATTTAAAACAATGTGAATACTCTTTTCTAATGACTTAGTACTACAGACACCACCAACAGTGAGATTCTGTATGCCAAGAGCAAACGTGTCGAATGCTGTACAAGACACTAAATAAAGACGCATCCAAAAGTGTATTGGATAAATTTAGTTTTATAAACAAAATACAGTACCAGAAGAGTTAAACCAAGTCACCTTTGTCTGATGAGATGGCTGCCTTGGGAATACTGTGCAAATATCTTTAAATTTCACTGAAAAGTAGATCTTGCCAATCGAAATCATGGGTTACAGTTCTGCAATATTTATTTATAGTAGCAGAACTCAGTCTATAAACAAGCACTACACCCATGTCATTTGTTATGTTTTCTGTATTTTACTGTGATTAGAACTAGCAGCCAGATCAGTCCTACTTCTTGTATTTATAAAGTAGCCCGATAGACAGTTGATATGGCACTTTTCTGTAAGGGATAAGGACAAACTGTGCAAAGCAGGCTTCTCCCAGCCCCTTTTCTCTTTTTGATCATTACTTCTTTCTTTAATGTTGTTTTCAGCTAAAAAAGCACCATATGACCTTTGAGAAATGTCAGGAAAACGTTATTTTCTCTGTGCCACTCCAGTCTGTGGACGTCAGGTACATCCTTACTCCAAGCCCTGCTCAGAGTAGCTACTCTGAGATCGGTCATGCTAAAATGCCTCTTACTGCGCTCTCAGGGATGCCACACACCTCTCCTAACCTTCTCTGACTGCTAAATGTGACTGTGGGAGTTTCACTAATTAGCAGCATTGCACCATGTGTTTGGCTCCCACTGTTGGACCTCTGTAGGGTGAAGGAGGAGCAGCAAACAAATGCCAGTCCAATGCCTCAGTCTGACTCACAGAGCAATACAGCTGCCACTCCTGTGTTTTCTTCCCCCTCTTTTTTTTTTTTTAATTTCCAGAATGACTCAGATGCATTCTTTTTCAGAAGTAATACAAAAGGGTAGAAATTTTAAATGCATAGAATAGAAATAAATTCATCACAGTGTATATGATAGAAACAAAGAAAGGAAAATTCAAAAAATTAAAAATCTTTTCTGCATGCTTGAGTGTGTGTGCAGTGTCTGTGACTTTACAATGTGAATTTCAACCAGGATAAAAAGTTATATGTGAATAGTTACAGAAGTACAGGTTTGGGGTTTTTATGATTCCACAAGTTTTGACAGCTTAATCTAAAAAACAAATAAAAATCTTGGGCAGAAATTGTGTATCAGGGATTTTTGCATTCAGTAAAAAACAAACAAACAAAAAAAGATGAAATATTCCTTTATTTTGATTGCACTTCCTTTTAAATTCCTTAGGACAAATACTCTCTTCTTTTTTCTCTGTATAGTTTGTAGTACCTTTTTACAACTATAATATAGATTTTACAGTCTAAGATAGAAGGAAAGGTAATGATTTACTATGATATGTAGACTAATATACTCAAGCTTTATGTGTACTAAATAAGATATTGTCATTCTATAACTATTTTAATTGGTCCTTAAGCAAGTGAAGGAAAATGCTTCTTTTCCAGCTCTTTCAAAGGGAATAAGTCTAGGAAAGGAGTGGGCTGGATGCCCTGTCCTTTCTGATGAACAGCAGAATGTTGCTGCATTCCTGGTGGAGCAGTGTGGAGGGGGCTGGGCTGGTGGCATAAAGCATGCACTCCTTTACCTGTTCTGGTCAGGCCATTCCCACTCATAATAGATCATAGAATCACAGAATCATGCAATGGTTTAGTTTGGAAGGAACTCTAAAGATCGTTTTGTTCCAAATCCCCTGCCATGGATGGGGAAACCTTTCACTAGACCAAGTTGCTCAAAGCCCCATCCAGCCTGGCCTTGAACACTTCAAGGGATGGGGCATCCACAGCTTCTCTGGGCAACATATTCCAGTGTCTCAGTGTGGTCACATCACTTGGATGTGATTGATACAGGACACAAATTACCTTAACCACATCTTGTGGCTACAGCAAATTTTCAGGCTTGGGTTAGGGCAGTCTTGTTTTGAAACTTCAGCCTCTCCTACGCAGTTTCCTTGTTTGTTGTCAGCAACATCTGTGTTGGCTTCATGTTGTATTTACACAAAATTGCACTGGGCCCAGGTCACCAAAGACCCACACTGATGTCAGTCCCTAAGTCACAACAGGTTGAGCTCCCTCTCTTCTCCACTGAGCAGGGCATGTCCTGGGCCAGTCCTCTGCTGACATCCAGGTCCTTCAACCAGCTGCCCCTCTCTTGGCATTGCCCCAGGAGCCCTACAGACTATCTTATCGCAGGGTGTAGTACTGCCCTGTCAGTTTGGATACTCTTCCTGTATTACCACAGCCTCTGAGAAAGGAAGAGCTGAGCTTTGGCCCTTCTCAAAGCAGCATGACTCCTCCTGCAGAGCAGCCTGGTGCACAAAGACATGAGGAAGAGAGGGCAGAAATAAAAGTTTTTCTCATCCCAGCCGCTTCATGTCCCTTCTGGTTACAGGTGTGTGGACAAAAGCAAAATAGCAGCTGTGTGGAGGGGTTTTCCCTGGTCTCTAGGGAAAAGTAGGAGGTCAACAGTAATGAGGAAGCAACTTTTTCTTTTCTAGTAGGACCAGAGTCTGAACAAGATTAGGTTGTATAGAACATGGTTTTTTTTGCTTTCTGCAAGTATATGTAGATAGTTTAAAATCACCAGAGCCATGGCTCCAGTAAAAGAAAATACAAAATGGGAAAACCCTACAATACTAAAACCAAATAAAAATCACATCATTGTTGTACCAGGTACTGTCAGAGACATAAAAGAGATGTTAATTAATTACGTGTTCCTTACCTTCTGATGCTGTGTTTACTCCCAGCTCTGCATTTTACAGCTCTTTATAGGTTTGAGTGTTGTGCAGTGGAGTGGGAGCAGATGCTATGCTTTCCTTTGTGAGTACCTATGCCAATGACAGAATTTGACCATATCAGGCAGATGTTTTGTTCACTAAGGCTGAGAAGCCATTTTCTGTGAAGTTGAGTATTGAATGATGGGAGTGGTATCTTGTGTCAATTTTATACTTTTCAGGGGGGTGCCAAAAGAAGATCAAATATGGGAACAGCTGTGTTTTGATAATAGTGCAGAGAAAGAGGTGACTTTATTAAATCTCCCCAAATCTCCCAAAGCAAGAAGCACAATTACATTAGTACACTCTGGAAACTGAGTAGGTTTTCTTGGAGTTTTATTCAGTCATGTCCTGTCCAGCTATTAAAACCCTGTCCAGTGGACATGACATTGCATGATATACGTCAAAACCAAAGCCTAGGCTTTAGGCACTATCATAAAATTTTTTATTTGGGAAAATAGTCAAGGTAAAACACCATTTGCAGACTGTCCACATGAAAATTCCTACACTCGCGTCTCTGGGCTTGATTCAAGACCCATGAAAAACCTCTTATATTGCTGAGACGTTGTGTGAAGAGACCTGACTATAGGAAAGAACAAAGCAAGAGGAATAGATAAAATAAAAATAAAAAGAAGGGAATGACTCGCTGCTGTTAGACCAAGTTTGTGTTTAATATAAAAAGGTGGAAATATTTCATTTGTGGCTCATACTGGCACTTGGCAGATTTTTGTATTTTAAATTTTTGAATTAATAAAAACTGCAGTACTTTCTGGATTTATAGATTTCCCAGGGGAAAAAAAAGGTATATGGTTTTTACACCTACTGTCCACAAGACAGGTAATTTATTTAATCCCCCTGTCACCTGTATTGGTCTATCTACAGGGAAAAACACAGTGATACAATCAGCAATTTGAAATAGCTGTCATTTAAGTAGGAGTGTGGTTTGCCAAGGGCAAATCAGGCTTGACAAACCTGATCACCTTCTATAGCAAAGTAATGTACTGGGTTGATGGAGTGCAAGCAGTGGACATTGTCTGCCTGTATTTCCCCCAGGCTTCCAATACAGTTTTCAGCAGATACCTCTTGGAGAAATGGGTGTGTTGTGTTCTAGGCAAGTGGTCTGTGTGGTGGATGGGAAACAGGCTGACCAGCTCACCAGAGGTTGTTGGTAAATAACTCAGTTTCAAACTGGCAACCTGGCACTAGTGGGGATCCCCAGGGATTGAAATTGGGCTCAACATTGTTTGCTAACTTAAAAAATCAAGTGTACTCTGACAAAGTTTGCCAATGACACCAAACTGAGTGGGAAATTGAAGACTTTTGAAGGGAGAGCCATCCTGCAAGAAAACCTAGACAGGTTGGAAGAGTGGGTTAAGAAGAACCTTAAGAAGTTCAACAATGTCTTGCAACCAGGAAAACATAACCCATGAGTGTAGCACAGCCCGGGACCTACCTAGCTGGGGAATATCTCTGTGGAAAGGCAAGTGGGCATCCTTGTGCACTAAAAGCTCAATATGAGAGAACAGTGTGCTTCTGTAACAAAGAGAGCCAACAAGATGCTGGGTTGTTGATACAAGGGCATCACCAGCAGAAATAAAATCACTATGCCATTCTACTCATCACTTGTCAGGCTACAGCTGGAATACTGTGTTCAGTTTTGGTCTCCACTATGCAAAAAAGATGTGGACAGCCTGGAGAGGGTGCAGAGAAGGACCAAAAAGATGATCAAAGGACTGGGAAAGTTCTTTGGAAAGGCTGAGAGCTGGGTTTGTTCAGTCTTGAGAACAGAAGGCTCAGGATCACCACGTTCCCGTACTTAAAGGTGGCTAAAATAAAGATGGAGACTCCTCTTTTACAAGGTGTTTGATGGTAAAGATGGCAGGTAACGAGTGCAAGTTACCCTGAGGAGATTCTGATTGGATACAAGAGGAAAATTTTTCACAATGAGAACCATCAGCCATTGGAATAATTTCCCAGGGAAGTGGTAGATTCTCCAGCATTGGACGTTCTTAAAATTCAACTCTACAGGATGTGGGGCCATCTTGCCTAGACCTTGCTTCTACCAAGAAAGGTTGGACCAGATGATCCCTGATGTCCCCTTCTGACTTGGTATTCTATGATTCTGGGATGAAAATCCATTCTACTGATGATAGGTGCCTAGTGTCTTACTGTTGCATTGACAGCAGCCTTAATTGTTGTTGTAGTTGTTGCTTGGATTAAAAGAAGTAGCAGGAGCAGGTGCAAAAAAACCAGATTACAGGACTCAGGATGCCCTCCTCCCCTCTGCCTACCTCCTACTTGCCTGCCTTTTGCTTCCGCAGGATGTGAGTCAATGACCTCAGACAGAAGAAAGCAGTGCATCTCTCTTTCAATGACACCAAAAGGACCTGATCTATGTAGTACCTTTTTAAGCTGCTATGGTAAAATCCTTTTATGGTTTCCAGCTATGATAAAAAATCAGACGTCCAGGAACTTTGGCCGTGCAGTGGGGCCTGAGCAGTACCCAAGATGAAATGTGGGCTTTCTCACTGGAGTGAGATTTACTGTGTTAGCAGTCACTCAACAGCAAGCTTGTTAATACCACTTTTTGCTCAAATATGGTTCCTGTGATGGTATAGCATTAATAGGAGAGGAGGCTACAAAAGTTATGTAAATAGATAGATAAGATTTATGTGGCAAACAAAATGTACTAAATTCTCCTAGATGAGTAAAGACTTTTTTTAAAAAGGTCTTTAAATAACAAATAAGATACAGAGTCAAAAAATTATATTAAATCTTTATAAATTGTGGAGTCCTGTCTAAATAAAGGGATTTATGCAGGTAATTCTATTAATTGTATTGATAGTTATCTCCATAAATCCCAGCCTTTTTAACAGGAAAATATGTTTTTACATTCAAAACACATCTGGATATCATATAATGTAGTACTGTAATCCTTGCTTTCAGTAGGAAAATGAAGATGTTGTTCTGTATGTAATTGTCATATACATTAAGAAATAATGCAGTGAGATATTTTAAGGGATTTTTTAATAGAGTGAAAAATAAGATGTTTGGTTATTTTTCAGAAAGACAAGGAAAATCTGGCCCATGAGGTCTCATTTGTTTTCTGTCCAAATCATCTGTAACACTTGGAAATTTAAAAATCTTTTTGAGAAGAGTTAAGTCATTTTTATCAAACAGGAACAAGTTTGTGTATTAAAGAGGTATTAAAAATAAATTACAAGATACATTTCTTAAAACACCCAACAACTTAAATAGCCCTGTGGGTTTTGATAATTGCTGATGAGTAGTCACAGTACTAGAGCTCTGGCCAAACTGTTATGAGAGGGTAGGATCAAATGCTAATATTTGATTAAGTTTCTCTGAAAATTTTTCTTTAGATTAGGTCAGAATCCTACCCAATTAAACCTGGAGGAGGGATGCGTTTTCAAAAACTTGGGTGGGAGAGGTGGAATGGGGAAAGGAACATTCATTATTTTGTCCAAATATCCTACCAAAAAACAAAGTGGTTTGTAATTTGGAAGTTGTGAATCTGAACTCAAAATTGGAAGGAGCCCTTGGGTCTTCATCAACCTTGTCACTACTCTTGTAATTTAGACACTGTTTGTACTTCCAGAAAAAAAAAGAATAATGTGTCATAGTATCATAGCTGTACTGGAAGGATGTACTCCTCTCCCACAGCCTCATTTGGCTGAATGACCCACATTGATGCTGCAGCTCAATGGTATCCCATGAGTCACAGTATTGCATCATCCACTGTAAAACTACCCATCCCAGGGAAGGTCCTGGAGGCATTCCCACCTGAACCTGAGCGTATATAACTCTGAGTTTGGGGTTTCTCTCACCACCTGGGACTTCCACCACCGTGTCGATGGATCTGGACTGTGATCACCACTTTGACCAACGAACATTGAAATTGCAACAACCAAATCTTGTCACTGGATCCAATGGGTGTCTTGCAGGTCCTTCCAGTCACCTAGGGAGTCCGCAGCCCTGCTCCGACTGCCTGTACTGGCACCGCAGCCTCATTCCATCACTACACAAACATCTGCCAGTATCAAATCCCAGTTAACTACCATTTACTACCAGCACTGACTCTCCAACAATTCTTACCAGGTTTTCCAGGCATGGGGTAGGTGAATCACATGGAAGGGCAGCCATCTTGTCTCTGTCCTGTGTCCATGTGTGTTTTTTCCAAGCGGGGGAGACCGGCTGCCATCTTAATTTGGTCTGGTGGGCAGGGCTTGGGAAATTTCTCCTTGTCAGTTGGTTTAACCCAGTTTTACCAGAATTGTTATTAGCATTTCTTCTTGGTAAAGAGTTATTTTTTCACTTACATCCAGGCATATTTGGTCTCTCTCTCTCTGTTTTGGAGAAACCAGGGATATAGAATCCAGTGGAGAAGACTTCTGTCCAAGGTCTCTTCCCTTCCAGATTGTATCAAACTGAGACAGAGTAGAAACATACTGACACCCAGAAATCCTGGCTGATTGCTGCTAAAGGTAGGTAAAAGAAGCCTAGAGGCACAATATTCAGGACAAAATATTCTGGAAAGGCTTATAGGCACACTGAGCATCTTTTACAAGATTGAAAGAATTGAGCTGAAAAGGCACAAGCAGAAGGAGAAAAAAGATGATATTCTTTATGTTTGTCTCCTACAACTGACAGGAAAGACATTTTAAAAATAGTCTTTGAAGAGCATTATCTATTTCTGTTTATTTTATCACAAGACCATGCCACTGCTGTGTTTTGATACATGTCTCTTCTCTTAAATAGTTCAACTTGTTCCAAAATAATCAATGCATCTGTTTCTGTATTCCTCATACTTATATACAGTGTGCAATCATTAGTGAAGTCTGTAATTGATATTTTATGCTCCTCCACACCCAAAACTAATTAGAAACTATTTTATAGCTAGACATATCTTCTGGTCGCTTACTTTACAAAAATAAAATTTTCAGAGAAGCTGACAAGATCAGAAGTACTGAAACTACTGTTAAGATTCACATTTTTTCCATTAGGATTATTTTTGGATGGTCATTTATTTCTAAGGAATTTTTTAAAATAATATGAAGTATCTAAATGGAAGAGAAATGCCAAAACCACAAATATTCATATCTGAAGCAGCAAAGGGCTTTCAAGACTACCTGTAAGATGTCTGTTTTGTTTCACACTGTGGAGATTGTTCACTACTTCTGAAGAAATTTTGTGTTGTCTCCAGTAAGACCAATCTGTAGAACCATAGCAGGAAAAAAAGAGGATTCTGAATTCCAGGTGTTAGATTTCCAGGGGTTCAATCATGACAGGGCTGATTTATTGGTTTCAGAATGGATGAAATTCACTTCCTCAGGCAGCCTGTAAACAAAAGTCACTCACTGAATTCAAATCTACCTTAAGGTCCCAAGTATAGACTGTTACTGATATCCTAAGTAACATTTGGGGGAAATTTCGTTTCCCTTAATGTAATTGCTTGTCTCCCCAAATCTCCAAGGGAGACTTTTGGAAAGGTTAAATATCAGACAAAAGCTTCACAGGAAGAAAACAAACCTGGTACCCAAGCTCCTATGAAGACCACTTTCTGAATAACAACAGTTCAGCATAAACTGTACCCAGTGCTAAGCAAACACATGCCAAAGCCTCACTTTGTGCACTCAAAATTACTTTGGGATTGATTGGTTTTTTTTTTCAATTGTTTTGCACTCAAAATTTACATCAGGATACATGAAAACCAATACTGTTCAAGTCTTTGTATCAAATTTCACATCAGGATTTTATCTTTTGTTGGAACAAAGGGAATAATTTCTGTTGTTTCTTATATGCTGCTGTATCTGCTCAGAAAATGAGGTACTTCTTATGAAATTTCACACAAAAATTATATGTAATTATCTCCTCTCTACTAGGGAATGTACTGGGCTGAATAGCTGTCAATGCTATTTTAAAAGATAAAAATTGAGGGGGACAGATTTACATTTAAATCATATTTCAGTCAACCTTAAGGGTGCAGTTTACACAGTAAGAGTATAAAATGTTATCTCATTAAATATACACAATGTTTTGGATCGCATAAAGGACGTGGATTGTACTTTCAATTTCCAAGCAAATTAAACCTGCTGTCAGAAAGTACACTGTAGCAGGATGCGGTGGGCTCTGTGGAAACCAATTTAAACAATTTATACTGCTGCATATGAGTTGGGTGAACTAGATTTCAGATAAATTCTTGGTGACAGGCTTAAGTTCCTCTTACAAGAGTAGAAAGAATCCACATCTCTTTTTCTGATCACAGATTCAGGACAATACTTTTACCCTCCATGCAAAAGAGTTGAAAGAGTTGTAGTGGGAGATCCTACACAAAAGGCAAAAACAAATTGTGATGCAATGAGAGACAGCCTCTAGGAGTTAGCAGCGACTGTCTACATCTTGTCACGTACACTTTGGGGGTTGATGGTTAACATGTGTGCAGCTTGCAGACTAGCCTTCTTCTGTACAAATATAGTCAGTGATCCCATGGTATCCTCCTTTCTCATTTCAGTTTACAGCCACATATAACTGTTTTTTTCAGGCCTTTGAAGGCTGCATAAGGAGTCAGATTTTGCATTAACTCATTCCAGTGAATCTACCTCATCATAACGTTTTCCTTAATTCCTGTGCTATAAAAAAGAGGAAGAAAAACCCCTGCCTATCCAATGCCTTGTGAGTTGTTTTTTTTTTTTGTAAGGTGTAATTAGTAAACTACAGTGCAAATGAAATTTTCTAACATTGACTTCCCATGCCTTTCCAGTGCTCTAATGAACAGTCAGGGACACATCTTCACATATAATTTCTTACGGTATTCACTGTGTTTAAAAAAACTATACTAAGAACTTCCTCTCTTATACGAATCTGAATCATGGGTCATCTACTGCCACCAACTGTGTCTCCTAGAACGCTTCCATCAATGCTGTCTCTGTACAATCCTAAACATCCACTGGTCAGATTATGTGACTAATACATCTGTTCTAAAACAAGCAGCAGTCACAAGTATTGAGGCCATGTTGCTGAGAACACAGCTGCGTTGGGCAGGGCACATCTCCAGGATGAAGGACCACTGCCTCCCTAAGATCTTGCTTTATGGTGAACTTGCCACCGGCTGCCGCATGAGAGGAGCCCCGAAGAAAAGATACAAGGACTCCCTGAAACAACATCTCAGCCTTGGCCATATTGATCACCATAACTGGTCTACTCTGGCCTCCAAACGGGAGACCTGGAGACACACCATCTATAATGCTGCTGCTTCCTTTGAGAACACACACAGGATCACTCTCAAGGAGAGAAGACAACGCAGAAAGAATCGTGTCCTGCAGAATATACCACCAAAGGAGTCTTTCTGCTGTGCCTTTTGCAATCAGATATGTCTATCTTGTGTTGGCCTCATTAGCCACCAGCGTGCTTGTAACAAATGTGGATAGAGCCTTCCTAAATCTTCGTTCACGAAACCCAGCCATGATGACTAAGAACTTCCAAACACGGATTCATCATCCAGCCAAGAATTCTGAGAATTCAAATGTTGGGAAAAATGTTTATGATAAAGATGAGACCATGAAGTAACTGACTGTATTTAATTGAAAAGCATTTAAAATAATTGTATGTGTAATGTAAACAAAACCAAAACAATTTTGAAGATAACCAAATGTGTAAGGCAAGATAATTTTATAGAACAAATATAATTCCATGGTAATAATGCATTTATGCCTTTAAGTTAGAGTGTTCTAAAGCCCTTTACAGACTGCATGCACTGTTTTCGTTGTATTCATAAAAATAGGCAAAAAGTTCTAGATGGTACTCTCAAAAATTAAATGACTCAGTAAATTCCTTTTATGATTCTTTCTCCAAAAGACTCTGGGAGGCTTTTTATTACCATCATGTCCTCCCAGTCAACATATTATTAAATTGCTGCCGCTACTGAAGAAATTGGATTCTGTTCGTTCAACACCCAACCACATTTTCAGGCCTCTTATCTCTGGACAACAATCACAGCAAGTCCAATTTCCAGCCATAAAGTCTGTTTTTCCAAAAGTGGCATCCATCTCCCTAAAGACTTTCATTAGGCACTTCTGTAAGCATCTTTCAGGTTTCCTCTGGATGACTCTGTCATGCAATTAGGTTACTGATGGGCTGCCGTGACAAATAGCTTGCCGTTTGCCTTTTGATGTACTTTTGATTTTGATGCTTTAAGTATTTTCTTCTCCCAAATGCTGTCTTCTGGGAGCTGTACCCACTCTATTTCATTTTTTGAATAAAATACTTGCAGCAGCATCTTTTCTTTGTGAACACAAAGAGCACGTTATAATCTGTCATATTTTTCCCAAGAATGAGTTTTACTTTGAACAATACTTACTGTGTTTTGGAATAGTGGACTAAAGAGTGTATTTAGTTATTGGTTTTCTCTGGCCTGAGAAATCTTTCAATTGGCAAAATAAGTCATATAATCATAGAATCATAGAATGGCTTAGTTTGGAAGGGACCTTAAAGGTTATCTAGTTCCAGCCCTCTGCCATATACAGAGACACCTTTCAGGTTGCTAAAAGCCCCATCCAGCTGATCCTGAATACCGCCAGGGATGGTGAATCCACGGCTTCTCTGAGCAACCTGTGTCAGTGCCTCAGCACCCTTCCTCTAAAGAATTTCTACTTATTCTTCAAAAATATCTGAATAGTAATGTTTTCTGCGCAGCCTTTTGCCTATGGCTTACAACACCAACTTTAATTATATTATGATTTGCTATTTTTCCTCAAGATCTCTGCATTGTTTATTGCACAGTGGAATGGATCAGCAGAGAAATCACATCTAAGCAATGAAAGAGACTATTCTCCGAATTTGGAATAGTAAGGCAGGAACCTGAAAGAAAGAGGAAAAACTAAGACAGCTATTGCTACTCTGGAGGAATAGATTCCATTTCTGTCTGTCCTCCCTGAGTTTCTGAATGATGTTACTGTCCACTTTCTAACATAACTTTTGTCTAGTAACTATTTTTTTCTTGTTCCTTTTTTTGTTTTTTGGGGGGTTTTTTTTGGCATTAATTAATTTTTCCCTGAGATATTTTTCTAAGAGCAAAACAAATAGCTCAAACTGTTCTTTTATTATTTAAGTAATTCTAGAGTTAAAACCAGCAGCTATTCCTGACTGCTTTAAACCATATTGGAAGAGTACTAACTGAGCAAAGCATGATGGTCTTTAAATCAAGTTATAGAACTGCTTTAAGGTATAAGGTCAATACCAAACAACTTTAGAATACACTCCCAATTTCTCACTGATAAAATTTTCCAATTTATTCATGCCTTATTTTTGCCTACCTTTCCCTACACCAGTATGGAATATTTCAGGTCAAAGAGACTTAATTCATTGTTAAAATTATTTATTTAAATTCCAATAAGTATAAGTTTTTATAAAAATAACTTCAAAACCTTTTCCATTGCTGCTTTTCATTACTGTGTTTAATGAAGAAATTATGAATGCAGATTTTAATGAAACAAATGTAAGGATATCGCTTCTGAATTTTGTGACACATCTAGAGGCAAAGAAATAATTCAGGATCTACCTCTAAACCAGTTAACTGATGTGAAAATAAATTTGAGCTAGGCAAAGAATATTGTTGTCTGAGTGCTCCAGTTCTAGTTTTATTGTATTCTTTTCTCTTAGTTTTATAATGTCCTTGTAACTTAAAACCAAAATTGCCTTAGTACTAATGAGCTGTAATTACTTCCACTTTCTAAACATTTTCTTTTTTTTTTTTTTGAAGTGTCTAGGTCGAAATGTTAACACTTAAGAATAGTCTACATTCACACTTCTCATTTAGGCAGTTAAAGGATAGGTTTTCTCAAAGTAGTTAAACAATTTAGGAAGGTAAGTCCTCCTAGTTCTATGCCCTGATCAGCATAAGGGAGCATAAATTATTTAAGTTCTTGGTACGCTCGATGTCAAATGTATTAGAAGATGACCTAAAAACACTTTCTCAAAATACAGGTTATAAAATAAGAAGAGATAAAGAAGTAAAAAAAATCCCATAAAATAATACCAGCTAAAATAAAAACTTTACCCAGGTTGGCCTGTGTTCCAGACTTCTCCCACTAGTCTTTCTTAAGTATGGATGTATCCTACTTTATTTTTATGCTGTCATCTTTCTATTGCAAGTAAGTAATTACCTCTCCAAAAGTTAAAGGAGCAAATACTGTAACTTAGGAGAGAAGATCACTAAGTTTTTTCATACAAAAAGTCAACTTCCCCATGAACTTGTCTCTGACACTGAAGCTTCTACCTGTTTCATCATAATATTTACCAATGTGTTCAATGCCTTCTGTTCAATTTGTGTTGTCAAAATACTATTACTTTCATGAGATAAGGAGGCATAGGTAATTATGCTGCATAGTACAGAAAAGATTTTTTTTCATCTGTCAGTAGTTGCAGGCTTTATGTATTAAGAATGTTGCCTTTGTACTGCATACCAAGAAAAAGTACTAGAAATTATACTAACTAGCAAATATAACTGCTTGTTCAAATATTAATATACTCCCCATATAGTCATTATAACTAAAAGGGGAAAAGTGCTTTTAAGCATTTCATATTCATCAATAGTTCATGAAAATATGTAACAAGTTATGACATATCTAATAAAGATGAAAGGGATTAAAATCTTGTGAATTTTTAATACGGATAATAAAGATCATTAATACAGCTTAATTATATTGATAAATAATTAAAATTACTTTTTAAACTATGTTTTATTTTTATTTGAAACAACTTTATGTGGTACTCTTGGAGGAATTACATACATAATACTGCCAACCATACTGCAAGGGGAAGTAAAAGTTGTTCTATAGATTATCTGAGTAAATACAGCCACTGAAAACATTTTTAGGACATTTCAGACAAGATGATGTATCTTTTTAAAATATTAAAGTATTAAATAATAATGAAAAAACTCAAAGATCTGTTCTGAGGTTAGATGGCTGATCAGTCTGCCACTCTTAAGGCAAATCAATTTCTGTACACATTATCATACAAAGAAATAATGTTGCTGGCTTTGCAGAGAATACATTTGATTTTCAGTGACCTCAGGTACACCATAGTTAAAGGAAAGTTAGGTATTTATTGATAAAGCTAAGTCCCTAGTTTTATCACAGTGAAATTTTGTAACTTTATTCCCTCAGCAAAGTAAGCTAATATTGCATAGGATCTTTAATTACCTCACATTCAGGTTTGACACACTTTCAGCAAGATCCATGCCAAATGCCCAGGTTGAAATTTGTCTTTTCACCTTGGCTGCAGTTTCACAGGGGGATGCACAAGTGTACCTCCCTTTCTCTCTTTCCTCCTTTCTCTGAGTTCCCTGACTGGAGCCTGCTGATACTCACCTAAAATCATAGAATTATAGAATATCATAACTTGTAAGGGATGAATAAGAATCATTGAGCCCAACTCTCTTCCTTTCACAGGGCTTCCTAAAACTAAACCATATGTCTGCAAGTATTGTCCAGACACTCCTCGAACTCTGTCAGTTTGATATCATGACCACTTCCCAGCAGAGCCTGTTCCAGTGACCAACCACCCTCTCAGTGAAGAACCTTTTTCCTAATGTCCAATCTGAACTCCTGATGCAGCTTCATTGCATTCATTTCCTTGTGTCCTAGTCATTGGTCACCAGAGAGGGAGATCAGCGCCTCCCCCTCCACTATCCTGCTTGAAAAAGCAAAGAGGGCACTGCTCAGTCTTCTCCAAGCTGAACAAACCAAATGATCTCAGTCTTTCCTTGTAAATCTTACCCTCAAGTCCTTTCACCATCTTCTAACTCTCCCCTGGACACACTGTAATAGCTTTGTTGTACCCACAACTGCACACAGCTCTTGAGGTGAGGCCGCATCAGTGCAGAGCAGAGTGGGACGATCATCTCCCTTGACCATCAGCTGGTGATGCTGTGCCTGACACACCACAGGGAATGGCTGGCCCTTTTTGTTGCCAAGGCACACTACTGTTTCATATTACACTTGCCATCCACCCAAGCCAAGATCTCTTTCCACAGGGCCTCTTTCCAGCCTCTTGTTCCCTAATATGTACAATGTGCTACAGTAACTGGTTTGGTCTTAACAATTTCCTGAGTTTCTCCTCTTCTGCTGCTAAGAGCCCCAGAAACAGTTATCACAGCCGCCTGAATCAGCCAGTGCAGCAAACTTTTACAGGGAAATATATATTTAATTTTTTAGAAAGACAGAGATGTATCACTTGCAGTACTGCCACCTGAGTACAGGTGCCTCCAAAGGTCCAAAGGAATTTTGTGTCCAAAATTCCAGCGACTGATTTCTACCTTCTTCACCTAAAAAACTCCTAGAAAATTTGTCAGGGGTGTGTCTTAACAACTCTAGAGACTTCTTTTCAAAGTACTCTTCTGGTCTCAACAGTGGTTGTGTCCTGTCTTGTGCATGAATTGTGAGCATTCACTGTCAGGTGACTTTATTGAACTATCCTCATCCTCCTTCTTGAAAGATCCCTACAGAGAAATACTTGAATTCCAACACAAACAACACTATGGCAATAAGCAAGCTAACATCTATATTAATAAAACATTTAAATCCCTGCATGTTTACCATAACCTCCAAATAGTTAACTTCTGAAATATTTATGAAGTGCATAACACTTTGTAGAGTTGTCCATATTCTTATATTAAAAAAAAAAAAAAAAAATTAAAAATTCCATGTCCAAAGAGTGGATGCTAACAGGAATTTTTGGTAGGATCCAGACTGCAACTTTGCAGCAGCTCAGCAGCACCTGCTTTCCAGAGATAGTAAGTGACTGGGGCACTTCTTACCCTCAAAGAAACACCACCTCCTTGGCCTCCAAGTAGAGTAAAATTAAGATTTTTTTTTTTCCTCTGTCTACTTACAGCTGAGAGCAATCAAATGAGTTACAAAGATGAGAGAGAAGGAGAATCTCTCGGTAGCCAATGATCTAAAAAGTCCTGAAAAAATTAAAATTAAAGAAAAAAAACACAACACAGTTACCTAAAGAATAACAGTTTTGTAGATATCTATAAACTACTCTCTCATGTAAATATTCAAAGGAATTATTACTATGTATTAGAATAAAATAAACCACTACAGCTGAGGTAAAATATTTAGGAGCAAGGTATAGTGATTTTATTTCACAAAAGATTTATAAGTTTAAAAAAATTCTTATCTTCAAATGAAGAGCAAAAACATACATGTCCCTAGGAATCATACAAGAAGAGGAGGACAGGAGCAAAACCTGTCCTAGCTTTTAGAAAAATGAAATCTTTCATCCAGAAACACTGAAATTTGAAAAGGAGAAAGGTGACAGAGTGTGTCCCTTCAGTGAAAGCGGATCATGCTATTACAGACTTCCCACTGTCTCCCCTTGCAGCAGATGTCCCTTCCAACCTCAGTCATCTCAGACAATGGATGTGTCGCCTTGCACAGGAAGACCTCTTGCCAGCCATAGGGAGACCAAGGTGCCCCATGTGCCAGACCACCTGTGGAGTTGGCCCTGAAGACATGCCTCATAAACCCCTCATAAAACAAGGTGCATGTCCATGGTGTAGTTCATCAACATCTGGCTTGTTCCATGTTGGGGCTGAGAGTCTAGGACCACCTAAAAAATCTTGAGTCAAAACATTTTGATTTTTCTGTGCTAACATTCCATCTTAATATGACTTTTATCTAGGATTGAAAAGACTTTATAATTTTCCTAATGTCTTCAGTATTTAAATAAAAAATAAATTCTCTCTTTTGATGAATTTGCTCAAAACATAACTACATAGTCATCACAGTAGGGAATCTCCATCTAAGGTATGTTTGGGGTTTGCTTATGAACTTGCACAGTTGTTAAGGAATTCAGCTAGATGACAGTAATGCTACTGCTTATGGGTGAAGCTCAAAATGACAACATTATATGAAAGGATACTGCCAAAGCAATAAAGGAAACCAATGTCAATAAAAGTTATATAAAGTCAGGACTGAAATTCAATTTTGGTTCTTCAATAATAATACTCAGCATTACCACACCTTAAAGAAAAATATATTTCTCAGTGCACTAAAATTGAATCCTGTTCTTTAACAAAAAATACTTGATCTTATAAGAGCTACCTAGAGTAGTATTAAAATATATCTGTTGACATAGTAACCTCTGTAATCTCTTATTTTGCTTTTCTGAGCCTGTCTGTAAGAACCGCATATCAGACCATAGATAAAGCATTGCTTGGGTTGTTATCAATCATTTAGTGCATTACAAGGTCCAGATTTGAAAGAGCTTGAATTTCTTTACTTCCTTTTGCTGTATTTTGGGTGAAGCATGGGTACCTACAACTCCGGGAGAAGGATGTCTTTACAAAATAACATCTCATAGGGTACAGTTAGGAGACTTCTTCGGAGTATTCAGACATGCCAGTGATTAGATGTTTGTCAATGTACAAGTTTCGAACTGGCCCCTCGCCAAGTCCCCGAAACCCGACAACAAGGACCCACTTTCCCAGAGAGCGAAGGGAAAAAAACGACCCAAGCAGCCAAAGCTATAGCAAAAATATATATATATATATATATTTTATATGAGACAGATATATACAATGAGAATGCTATACACCACAATAGAAATCCTAAATAGCTCCCCAAAAGGGAGACAGGAAGGGAGAAGGGAAAAGGACAAAAAGGGACTAAGACCAAACAAGTCTACACAATCTAAGCAACCAGACAACTAAAGGTAAATTAGCAAAAATCTCACCACTTCCCTCTGAACAAGCAGGATGGCTAGACACAGCCCAGCACTCTCTCCTCACGCGTGGCAGATAACAGCAGTCGCTGTAGGCCTCAGCTCCAGATAAGCCAGACCGAGACAGGGACCCACCGTTCTCAAACCTCACCGGAAAGGAAGAGAGCAAGGTCCCTCCTGCTGGCTTTATTTATACCCCCAGTTACGTAAAGGAATAGCATGGAATACTTCCGTGATCACCTTCCTAGTTCCTTCCTGGTTACAAGCTGGTCTCCAGGAAGGCCTAGAGTGAAACCATCACAGTCAACTAAAATCTATGCTTCTGAAAACAATTAGCAGCTATGTGTTTTATGTAGATGTGAAACATCTAGTAATAAATATCCCTTGCAAAATTTAAAAACCTTGCCTTTCTCTTCTCAAGATTACTAAAGCTATGTTAACATTTCGTATGCAACCCAGGATAGGAACTCCAGGCTCTCACCTGCCAAGTTAGCTGTCATGGTCAATTTATGTCCATAGCTTCATTCCGAGCTTGGTCTCGCTGTTCAAGCAGCACAATTTAGGGCCAACTCCACTCAACAGCTGGTTGCTATTAAGGGATTTTGTGGAGTGCAAGCATGGATGTTGTAAGAAGGGAGCTTGTTTTTCAAAAAGGAAAAGAGGAGTTTAAGGTGAAGGCTCAGTTGTTTAACCTCCAACTGAGTGCTGCTTAGTCAGATGTAAATTTTGGGGGAGGGCCAACATTACTAACTGTATAGAATATTGATATAATTGCATGGTAGAAGGCTAAAATTTTACTTCATTGCAGTCTTAATACAGTCTACTGGTTTGATTTACTTGTTTAAATAATATTTGTAGAATAACATCCTGTTTGGTTTTGAACTCTGGTTTACTTTTTGTGTAACAAATTCTTTGTATGTACAGTTTGACACCTTGGGATCTGAGGGATTTCCCAGCCTTTCTTTAAATTGAATACTTTAGAGAAAAGTGAGAATATTCTAATGAAGTACCCCTTAAACTCAGGGGCTAATATATTCAAATTCAGTAAATTGGTAAACTCCAAATGACCCATTTCTGTTACCTCTAAGGGTAACATCTACCCAAGAAAACAAACATAGACTTTAATATCCAACCTAAGCAGTCTAAAATATATCTCTACAAAGAGACTCAATTTTGAAACATTTGCACCATGAGAAAAAAAATTGAGCATATTTAGTGTGCAGTTGCTGGAAGGTGCTTGTTGAATGTGAAGTTGTTAATGGGATGGACAAACTGCTTTGAGTAGTGCCTTATGCAATGCAGTGAATAATATCACGATTACATTCCCTAACAGAAATTTTGAGGAATTCTGCTGCAGATTCTGGTAAAAATGAAGCATTGCATCAGTGGTGGACATACTTTGGCATAGCTCTGACTAGAGCATATGGTTACAACTCAAAGCCTTTGTAGTATTATTTTATGTGTCTAGGATTATATGACTTCCTCTTTCATCTCTTCTCTGTTCAGTAAATGTAGGCAAGAAGAAATTCAAAACTACCTTTTGGACAATTTCTGGGAAAAGATTTCAACTTAAACTAAGAGAGAAGACATGAAATAGGGTTGATGAGCAGTTAGATTCACTAGCAGAGTGTCTTTTTTTTATATAGGAGATAAAAAGCACATGAGATCTGAAAGCGAAAAGAGTGGTAGGATTCAGGAACCCCCCCCCCAAAAAATGGAGGGAAACTCTTGGGGAGGGGGGGGGGAAGACCTGGGATGAGCTACAACTAGAAATTAACGTACATAAAAATCATAAATTTTAGATAATTCTGATCTTTACAAGGCAGATTGTCTTTCCTCAGTAAAATAATAAATGTCTGTTCAAGGCTTTCAAACACATTCCATGATCAGGGCAAAAATCTGAATTTTAAACCTCTGTGAGATCTGTGAGGTTTTGAATTGTGATTTTAGTTCTAAACACTGTCAGCTATTTTCCAAACGTGAATTGGATTTATGGGCTTGACATATACTATCCTTGAAGTTTTTAGAGTCAGTCTAAATGTACTAGTTTTGTGTCTGTGTGTTTGGGTATGTGTGTTTTAAATAAGTAATCAAAACCTACAAGGGAGGGAGTCCATCTTACAGTAAGATATCTCAACCTGTAATCTTTGTCTCTGTTTAGTGTTGTTACTTGCTACTTCAATCTAGAATACTTCTTTTTGTGAAAATTAAGATTTGAGTTTAAACTTTATTATTTCTTGGACATATTTGTTTCCATTTACCATCATTTTTCTCCTTTATGAGAAAAGCTTAACCCAGGAGAAATGTGTTCAAATATTCTACGTTTGTACTTTTACTGAAGATAGAAGAGTAAAGTTTGGATGAAATGGGAAAGCTGCTGTCAGGATTAAAGCAGCAAAATAATCAGAATTCCTGGCTTCTCCTTCCTCTAGCTTTATCTCTTTAGGAGTTTTTCTAAGTCACAGAGTCCTTTTTCAAAAGTAATGTCAGGGTCCTTTTTATTATTTATTTTTTCTTTTGAGAAGCCTGTAATTACTTTTCAAACACTGCACTACCAAATCCTTTTTTGAGACAAGCACACCTTTTCCTGTGTAGTTCTTGAGAGACTGGAGCCTTCTTCCTCTCCTCACATGTATTATTTATGTGAGTAGGCAGGAAAGCTGAGAAGAATAAATTGGCAGATCCACCACTGCATATCACTCAGCAGAAAGGTTATGGAGCACAGCACCACAGAAAGTGCACCATAACTTTTCAGATTTCGTTACACACTTTGAAACACTTTACCTCTTGGACAAGATGGCTGGCTTCTGCCAACATAACTGGAAGTTGACCACAACAAGAAAGACTTGTACACTGGAATAAATGAACCGAAACAGTTGCAATTATTCAGAACTCATAAGATTTATTTTCCTCTACTACTTTAAGATAAGAAAAGTCTAGCCAAGAAAATCCAAATGTAGACTGTGTATCAAGTAAGATATTTTGTGCAGGTTATTAATTTCTTATGTCTTCCCTAAGCAGAATTTTCTCTTTGTCTAGCCAGTATGTAGGAAGAGAAAGGGAATAGTTATTTGGGGATTTTTGCCTACACCTGTTAACATGGTGACAGGAACAGTGAGAACAGTAAAATTTTGCGAATGTAGGCCGGTAGAGAGTTGCTAGCTTTCTGCAGAGAAAAATAGTATTAACATAATCTCTTCTCTGTTCCTGGAGTGGAAAAGCACCATAACATCTGCTGGAATAGGCATTCCCACACATCTAAAGAATTGTTTAAGAAACACATTTAATCACAGCAGTCCCAAAAAACCTCCTCGACTTAGCCTAACCCTAGCAATTGCAATTCAAGCCTATGACCCAGTGTGATATACACCAAGGCAGAAAGAAATGCATGTCTGAGCTGAACTACCTGAAAGTGCAGTAGGTTGATATGTGCAACTGTGAAGTCCCTGAGTCAAGGCACGAATTGGCTATTATCTCAAAGAAGTATCCTAAAACGCAGAAGTCATTGAAAATATAGAATTTAAACCTCTAAATGATGTTTCTAAAAGGAATCATGCATGCACAGGTATGCTGCGGGAGCCATAGTTCTTCACAAGTGTTTATGGTCTCTTTCACTGTGTTTTTATACTTAACTATTACCAATAAGACAACAATGCAACAGTGACATTTTATGAAGGAGAAAGAAAGCTTTATTTACCACAGATAAACATTTAAAAGCAGAAAGTTAGAAGATATATGAGGAAACTTCTCCTATGAGCCTCTCCACTAAAGAGTTTCACATCTTTAATGATTACCTTCTATATTCATAGTCTCCTTCAGAGATTTGCATGCTATTTAATTCAAAACTACTTCTACTAGACTGTTGTTTGCTGGTAATACTTTACTACTGTTCATGTCCCGAGTGTTCTAGTAATATCCTATCAATCTCTATCAACATGAAGGCTGCATTTTTCTTATGTGCTTTACAAGCATATATAAAATGCAAATACACATATAAAATGCAAATGCACACAAATATAACATGACTTTATCTCTCTGTTTAAAACAAAACAAATACTTAAAAAAATTGTTTTATTTTCAATTATAGTTTTTGTCACTCTGAGCTTCCCATGTTTTTCCTTAGAGTCTATTCAAATGTTTTCAACTAATAAATTAGACAGGACAAAACCCTAGAATATAATTTCTTCTCTAGCAGGTAAACAGAACTGCATATTGTATTTTAGCTAAGGGTTTTTTTCTATAGTCTGTATATCATCATGAAGTTGAGCACACAATGAAACCCGGGAATGGAAATTCAGATTTTTATGCTGTGCTACTTACTCTAGAAAAGCAATTTTCTGGATTGCTAAATACAGAGAAGTGAGATGGAGAAAAGATTAAATTAGTATGTTTTACTGCTGTGTCTAAAACTATTTGTGATGGAGAAAACTACAAAGTGAAGTTACAATTCAAATTCCCTCTTCATAACACACAGTTCTTGTTTACTGATATAATGAGTCTATAAAGCTTAAATTTAAAAAGTTGTCATTAATTTAAAAGAAAATGCTTTTTAAATGTAAAAGTCTTTGCAAACTACTTGTGCAAAAGATGCAGGATTGTGCACTGTTTTTTTCTACTGATTTTGGACTTTTGCTGCTTGCAATGTCTTTTTTCCTTTGCAAAGTCAGTTATTTGGTTGACCTTGTCTATTACCAGTTTGCTGTTACTTAGAATCACAGAATCAACTGGGTTGGAAAAGACCTCCAAGGTTGTCAGGTCCAACCCTTGATCCAACACCACCGTGGTTACTAGACCATGGCACTAAGTGCCACATCCAGTCTCATTGTAAAAACCTCCAGGGATGGCGAATCCACCATCTCCTTGGGCAGCCCATTCCAATGTCTGATTACTCTCTCTGTAAAAAATTTCTTCCTAATATCCAACTTCCCCTATAAGTTCTAGATGGATGTAGAAGGGAGATTTGTTAAGCAGGGCAAGTGGCTCACTGGATTTAGCAGGACATTCCAGGTCGATGTTATAGGCCTATAGCAGAATAGTCAAGAGAAGGTTCCCAGGCAGGCACAAGTAGGTCTCAGTGATTGTGTGGATGATTATGATTGGGTTTATTGTTACTACAGTATCTAAATATTTCCAATGCAGTATCTAAATATCAACTCTATTATCTACTACAGCGGATTATAGTATAATCCAGTTTTGGTCCCTGCTGTTGATTTGAGCTTTAATGGGCCCAGTCTTTATAGTGTTTTCTACCTTCTTGAAGGTCAGTGCCCACCAAAGTCAATCACAAACATGTCAGCTCCCCCATCTCTGGAATGTATTCACTATGTGAGCATCCAGACAGTTCCTCTTGAAGTATCCACCTGGTGTTCTTATGTTAGAACAAACCACATCACCCATCAAAAAGTTCTAAAGGGAGAAGGGGTTGTGGGGGAGTAGGGGGAGGATGCACACAAACATCCCACTATCTTTCATTGCCATCCCAATGCCATGTTGGATCACTACAACTATAATTTTCCTGACCTGAAAAACTTTTCTAACTGCACGTACTTTCTCATTTTTACATTAAATGAGAAAAAGTTATGGTCTTCCATTCTACCTGTGGAGAGAGAAAAATCTGCATGAGAGAAAAAGAGGCAAAGATAGGACAGGACCAATAAAGCAAAAGTGGAGCAGCAGAGTTCACTTGGTCTGTTCAGCCTGGAGAAGAGGAGACTGAGGGGACACCTTGTTCAGTCTACAACTTCCTCATGAGGGGAAGAGGAGAAGCAGGCAGTGATCTCTTCCCTGTGGTGATCAGTGACAGGACTCGAGGGAACGGCTTGAAGTTGTGTCAGGGGAGGTTTAGGTTGGGTATTAGAAAAAGGTTCTTCACCCTGGAGGTGGTTGGGTACTGGAACAGGCTCCTCAGGGAAGTGGTCACAACACCAAGCCTGACAGAGTTCAAGAATTGTTGGGATGATACTCTCAGGCACATGGTGTGACTCTTGAGAATGGTCCCGTACAGGGCTGAGTTGGACTCGATCATCTTTGTGGTCCTTTCCAACTTGGCAGATTTTGTGATTCTGTGTTGCTTCTCAGTTACTGCATACTGGGACATTCATCTTCCCTAGTGTCACCATCTGACCCAATTATCCAGATTACCATTTTAAGTCAATATGGAACAATATTTATTTACTTCTAGAAGGGGCTGTTTCCTTTGTTTGTAAAGGGATTCCAGACATCTTACTCAGCTTGTCTTTGCTAGTCCGTTATTACATTTCAGATGTATAAAACTAAGTCTGACAAATCCCACCCTAAGCATCCAGAAAAGAGATCAAAGCAAACCTACTTCTTACTTCAATCCCATTTACTGCATTGAGTAAATAAAACCTGCTTAAATGACACTAAGGTGGGATTCAACAGGTGACAATGCATAACTCTTTGTTTAAATCAGTCAGCTTTCTCTCCTTTGACAGTTACCAGAATTCTATTTAACAGAGTTAATGTGTTCTAGGATACAATTCATCTCATCTGAACGTAATCATCTAATAATACAGGTCATATAAATCACAGTTTAAAAGTTAATCCTTTCCTTCACTGGCTGTAAAATGGGAGTCTATAATGTGGCAATGTAGCATGGCACCAGGGTGAGAGCAAGAGATTCTGTAAATGTCTGGCTCCCAGAGTGCAATTCACCATTTTTGGTTACAGACCAAAGCTACAGCTTATGGTCAAGCACTAAATAACCTAGAAAAGTTATTTATTCTGATGTCTTCTGTTGTCTTCACCTTCATTCATTTAAGCTAAGTTATACTCTCTCATAATTAATTGGACTAAAAACATGCTCCTGGACCCTTGTAGCTGCTCAGCTGAGAGGAGGCAGCTTGTTAAGTCACTGCAATTCAATTGTGTTTGATTGTATTGCTGTAACCTGAAGCTTTGGCTTTCCTCTACTGTGGGTTTAAATCACAAGTAACTTCTCTGAAGACATTAGATTTATTTCAGAGAATAAAATAACATGAGAAGCAGAGCCTTAGGCCACACAGCTTACACAACAATAAAAGGGAGAAGGGGAATTTATGGATGACATCAACAGAAAGGGTCATAAACCCAAAATTACAGCTTGAAAGAGCTATACTAATTAAAAAAGTCTATTGCAGAAGTTGGAGATTGTGATGTAGATAACAACACTGTACAAAAACATAAAGAGTGATTTTTTTCTTTTACTAGAAGTATAGCTAAACCCCACATGAGTCTTGAATCATGAGTGGTTTAACTTGATCAGAGGCACAGGAGTATATATCCTGCGTAACGGAAACATACAGCTTAGACAAATCACTAAAGTGAATATGAAATTTTAAAGTATTTCTTATCACGTTGTAGGTATCTGAGGCATGAACATTATTTGATTATTCAGTTAAGTACATTAAAAAGAAAAAGGAAACCAACACACCATACAGTTCAACATTACAAAACAATTATTCTATTCAGTCAGTGCTTTAAAAACAAACCCATTCCAGAACAGCTGGAAGCCTGCAAATGACATTTACAACAATTGCAAGTCGTAGTTAACATAATGTAGCAAAAGAAAAGATCGACTCTTTTGGCCTTTTTTTCCACATATTTTATTTTTAAATTTACATTTGGTTTATGATTTTTATGTAATATTTTGCCTATTCTTTTGTCTCCTTTGAAAAGTTCTAATTAGCAATTCTCACTGGCTTTGGTGCATCTGTCATTAGAATTCCTCCTAACGTGTTTTAACATGTCCAAAGCCTGCTCTAGAGTGCTCTTACACCAGTATGTTCATTTTGCTTATTTATTTGTTTGTTTCACATTCAGATACATTCCTGTAAGCACAGGTTTCTCTGCCAAAATTAGTTGTGCCAGGTATGTTGGTATAATGGTGCTCATAGCTGATGAATCACTTCTAAAAGTCGTAGAAATAAAGGAGCATTTTTATGTGTTTTTTTTTAATCTTGACCATGGATTTGTGCCATTGAGGGCACAATTAGAAAGAAACCAAGTAGAAAGCAGAAAGCAAGGCAAGCCACACCAAAGCTACTGTGTAATGACTTATTCCTGAAGAAAAAGAAAATAATCTGGGAGCAGAATGTAAATGCTCGGTTTGAAAGACTCTGACCTGTTCTTGTTATCTCAGTGGAGATGAAGCATTAGACTGAGTAATACCAACGCAGATCAATTCAGACTCAGATTCCCAAACCCAGAAATGACCCACTGAACTGGATTTATTGTGCTAATACAGCAAGACATGGTGCTGACTCTGAATGCTTCTGTTAGCAGTGTGATAGTATGAATGGATATTTCACTTAAATGACAAGTTGGGAACTATAAAATCAGACCAATAAATGAAAATCATTCCTTGATGAAAGGCCAAAGCACATCATAGCAATTGTCAGTTACCTCATGTATCTTTTGGCAAAAAAAAAAGTAGAATTAGAAGCCTCATTTACTTTGGCATGCAATGGACTTGAGAAATGGAGAACTGAACTACTCTGCTGCTAAACAGCTCCAAAGCCAAGTTTGTGGCCAGATTCAGCAACTGCAGAACCAATCCTGTAAATGCTTTACCACACCTGGGGAAAACTGATGTAATACAGCGTGCCTTACAAGACAACTCTGGTTGTATTTACCTGCTGTGTGGGTAAGCTCTGGCCTTCATCCATCTCATCTGCTCTTACAGAGCTTTTATGCATCTGACATCAAGTGGTCCAAAGATTCAGAAGTTTGTCCTAGGAAATCCCTCTGCTGTTTATAGTAGTGTATTCTTCAGCCTGATTTCCTAGTGCTGAGCAATGGAAATCTCCACCACCACGCCCGTGCTATCTGAATCCCAGGATCACAGAGCTGCACCAGGCACTGGAATGAACTCCTACAATAGTAACCAACATGAATCTTAGCTATTGCACACACATAGAGAGTATTTGTTTATTTTTTTTAAATCCTCATATTTAAAAGGGAGAGTATGTTGAGAAGCTTTGGGTTTTTTTCCACTGACTCCTTCCAGACTATCAAAAGGACATAGCAGACTTCTGATTTCAAGAAAGCAGAAGAGTAATTTGAACAGCCCTGAAGTACCATGTAGTAGTACTTTTATTCCTCTCAGACCGACTTAGATTTCTGCATGCAATTCAGTTCATCTGAGGAAGAATTTATTAGAGTTTATGGTGCTCTACCCACATTCAATATGCAGGAATTTTCTGAGGGAAAACCAGCCAATGACAGCATATTGAAGAGATCAGTAAGAAGATGTCTTTTAGAAATGTTCTTCCTTAAATAGATTAATACAAGCCTAATGTACTATTAAAGAATATTCTGATATCTTAGCAGTTTCCTGTTGTCAAACCAAGAGTTCTTAATTGCTGTGGCTTCTCTGTTGTAGAATTTTCTTTTGCTGATAGATCTGGTCCAATTCCCCTAGCAGTCAGGAGAAATTCAACCACTAGCAGTAGTTGAACAGTTCTCATGCTGAAAAAAGAAGAGTCATTATTATAGCAGTTAATACCATCCAAAGCTCTCCAACATAGAGGAAGTTACAAATTAATCTTCTAAATTTTTATCAATGCAAAATATGTTACTTAATTCGTGAGATAATTCCAGTTATGTAATAATAAGGTTACACGTCTACATTTTCATATTTGCTTTTATGGGATCAAAAGGTCCAAGGATCTTTTTTAACAGAGTTTAAACAAAAGAGAGAATTAATCCAATATTTGATTTTCTGATTTTGTTTTCTTCTTCTTGTGGCCTATGCTAGGAAGACTGAGGCACAGTGCAGCTTTTGATAAGCCTTTGGGGGTCAGTTTTAACCATACAAATAAGTCAGAATACCTTTCATAGCCTTTTTATTTTCAAAGAGATTAGTAATAAAATGAAAAGAAAAAGCTTTCCACATCCGTTTTTCGACACGGATTTCAGGATGGTATTCTTTAAAGTTCTTTTATTTTCTCAGCTTAATAGCTGTGGTTGGGAGCTTGTTTTTCCCCTCCTTTCATATACCTGACAGAGCAAAATATAGAAACTGCTACCAGTTCAGATTTTACTGTAGCCTAAGCCTTGTCTGAAATTGTTCATCCAGCTCACAACTTTGACTTATGATATTGAATTAGAATTTTTTAGTTCAGATATTTTGGGCTTTAAATCTCTCACATCGGGCTGAACCTTATCAAAATTAGTGTTAATGTCTGTAGTACTCAGAAAATGAAGGAAAGGTCAATACTATCAATTCAGCTTCAACTGAGGTCATGCTAACCTCCAAGACAAATCCTTATGTAAAATGTGATGACTCATCTCCTTGAAGAAACCTGCGGCATGGTTCATTTCTTGGTTATTATAGAAAGATGTATTTAGTCATCAAGGTCTGCTGCTGTCAAAGAAAGGGAAAGATGGAGTTGTCTAGCTCTCAACTTTGGGGGAAAAAGCTGGTTTATTTCTCTGTCATCAGGCATCTGTATACCTATCTGCACACAAAACAGGTGTTGTTTATTCAGGGATGTGGTAGGTGTTACTGAACACAAAAACATTATGCATTTTATAAGGATAGTCTTAGTCAGAGACAGATAAATAAATATCAAGGAGGAGTACACAATCCCTCACCAACGCAGTCTATAATCTGATAGATAATAAACATTCAGAGAATGCAAAAGTGAAAAAAGAAAGAAAAAAGTCAATACAATTTTTCATTTGGTATAGTACCTTCTTTTCTGTTGTACCTTTTGCTCTTTTAGTAAAAGCTTCTGGGCATACCTTCTGACTACAGAAGCTCTGACCCAGAGCGTACAAAGCCCATTTTCACAGAGAATAACCTGTACAGCAGTCTCTTCCATAGAATGACAGGCCTGAAAGCTGTGGGAAGGAAGGAAATATCTGAAGGAAGCTTCAAATTCTAGGAATCAAAAGACTTGCTCTCAGAAAATGCCACTGTTCTCTTTCAATGTTGCTTGTACACCTATAGTTAAGTAACCTGGTTCAGCACGTCCCTTTATTCCAGGTGTTTGTAAGATTTAAAGAAAAATCTTTTCTTTTTGTCTGAATTAGCAGGGCAGACTCAGAAACTTAAAAGGAAAGACATATGATTTAATGTAACTGTGAAATGTGTAAGAATAATAAATACTGTGTGAGTTTTAGTCCATAGCGAATTAAATATATTTAAAACTATAAAGTGAAAACATCTGTTTCCTACCAATAAAATGAAACTTTATTAGGGACAAATAAGGTCTAATAATTTAATATACTTGAATTGTGTTTAAACAACACAATAAGGCATTATCAACCTGAAGAGTAAGGCGAGGCATATATTGAAATTCGTGACTAAGCAGCATGTACTGAGGAAATTCTCTTGATTGTTTGATGGCTGGTATTGCAACATTTCCCAACCATCTTTTATTCACAGTCTGGAAAAGCTGCTCCTAAAAGAACTTTTCACTGTTTCTGGTTTCTGATCATTCCGGAAGGATGAAGATGTGGCAGCAGAGAGAAAAGAGCCAGCCACAACATTGGCAGTAGGATCCCCAAACTGAGCCTGATCACTTGTGGCATGGGAATGTCAAAATGTGCCTGCTTCTACGGGTGGCAAGGAGAGAAACCTCCTGTTTCCTTGTAACATCTGTCTTTGGGCTTTCCAAAATGGGTAAATATTTCCTAAAATTCATGTAATCTCATCTATTGCAAACTAATGCTGAGAAAGTCTGGCATTACTTGGAGTAGGAGTCTCCAGCTGCAGCTGTCTGGTGGTGTATTGTCTAAGGCAAAGCTAATCAGCTTCAGATACTCATCTTGGTAGGACTCATTTGGGTAGGTGGGATGATTCATCCACTGGAGGTGGCAGTCACTTCTTAGTCCTTACAAAGGAGTCTAAATAGCTATCTTCGTCTAGAAACTAGACTAAGTTTAATTAGTTAGCCACGGATAGGTGAGATGAATCTTAACCTCCGCACGTAGAATTATCCCTATCTAGTATGAAGTTATCTTTAGTCATAGAGTGCCTTAAGATGACAGATGCCTAACCTTTCACTGAAGTAGGTGCAAGAGTATTTCAAAAGTAGTTCAAAGCTGTGCAAGGGTAGATTTAAACTTGGACATTACTGAAGCATTTCTTTACCAAGGGGTTGGTTAAGCACTTGAATAGGCTTCCTAGAGAGATGGTTGATGCTCCAAGCCTGTCAGTGTTTAAGACATTTGGACAATGCCTTTAACATTATGCTGTAAGTTTTGGTCAGCCCTAAACTGGTTAGGCAGTAGGACTAGATCATCACAGTATGTCCCTTCTATCTGAAGCAGTCTATCCTATCCTATCCTATCCTATATCCTATCCTATCCTATCCTATCTTATCCATCTTATTCACAGTCATGATCTTTCTAGGGGATTGGTATTTTACTGCTGAAGACAAGCAAGAAAAGTTCAGGGTTTTGTTAGCTGGATGTTTTTACAGTCTTTAAATTGGATTATCAGTGATCATCCTTAAAAGAGTTATAAATCAGGCCCTTAACAGTCAAAACTTTTCCTACCAGTTGCTCCTGTTCTCCCAGTTTGGGGGAAAATCCTTGGGCAGACTGTGTTAGGGAGCCCAGACAAAGATTTTAAGTCCATAAATTTTATTTCTTTTGAACATGGTCTTAAAATGGAGATAAAAAGTAGTGATTTCTTTGCTCAGTTTTGTAGATTATCTCCCCATATCAATGCAAATATATACACATATACATGCTAGGTAGTGTTTTTATCTATCATCAGCCTTTGACACCAGCTCTGCCTTACTTCATTGCTCTGGAATTTTTCCTCACATGTGTCTCATACCCTGTTGGACAATTATCAGAAAAATTAAGTAAGCCTTTATCTTACTCTCTGTCCTGCTGTATGGACTACATCATCTGGCAAGATCTGTAGCAAAAGTTGAGCTCTGCCCTTAATTGCAGTGTGCTAATAAGACTAAATTACATTTGTATTATTTGTGATGGAAGTGCAAGTAAAAAAATGAACTGATGTAAATTTCCAAGGTTCATGGGTAATTTTAAATTTCAAACAGAGTTCTCTCAAATTATCCCTAGGAAAATTATTTGGCTTAGATATGGATCTGAAAATAAATTCCCAAAGATTTTCAATCTATTTTTATACACTCCTTCTCCTCACTTGCTTTCCAGAGGCAAAAGCAAATTGTACAATCAATTCTGTAATTTGTTTTGAAAACTTAGATTTGTTTTTAAGCAGGTGTAGAATGGAAAATAGCTGAGTATAAAAGTGGACATTTTTCGTTGTGAAATTTTTTGTGGTTTTTTTAATTGTTACTGATGTTTTGCAACTTTTATAAATCATTCAAATGGTGAGAAATGTCGAGGGTGAAAATTGCAGATGAAGGACTACACAGTCTATTATTAGCAATACAGGCTGATGTTCTCGCTATTGATCACTAAATTTTTCTGTCTGTTCTTCTCCAAGAATCTGTTTGTGTGATTTCTTTTCCACATACTTAGAACTCTGCCTTGCATTCGGGCAGGTCAGAACAAGTGTCTTTTATTTTTTACGTTATCATATAGATTGCACAATTCACTTGTGTTTCAATATTTGCAGTGCTATCACTCCAAGGTTAAGGTTAAAAAGAGTTTATTTTAGAACAAAGAGAAGCATTGTTAATTTCCAGAAAGTATTAATTTCTGTTGGGATTTTGGCCAGCAGATAGAAGAAAATAAGGTAAGGTTTCCCTTTATAGAGGAATTTGTCTTTTGTGGTTGTGAGCATCTACATGCACTGCAAAATTTCTGTGAGTACTGAAGTGTCTATGTGCGAAAGGATATGAACAAGCAGTGGAGTGGAGCTGAACTCTCTGCTTAAAGAAACCTATTATGTCTTTATATATTCATTTGTGGAGCTACAGAGCATTGCTGAGGTATCCAGAAAGAGCTTTTTTATTATAGCTCAAGGTAATTTAATGCAATTCAGGGTGTTTTCTTTAAGAGTGTAAACTGTCCTGTACTTGAAGTTGTGGGAAAATATTACAGCAAGAATACTGAAATCTGCTTATATGTTAATCTTCTTATATATAATATAGCTTTGTTGTTTCCCTCAGTTTCCTTAAGTAAAATACCACCTATATTAGCTACCACCTACAGGTAAAAGCTATTTTAAAAGGTCAGATTGCTGGTCTTTTGAAAGTTACCAGGGCCATTAAATCTAGACCCAATATTAGAAAAAGTAAGCTTGGAAATAAACAGAGATGCTCCCAGTCTGGAATTGTATTGAAGCTCTCTGATTCGATTACATGCATCATAGACTCAGTGGTGTAGCCCTGCAGAAATCTGTTACAAAATGAACCTCAACGGCCATGAAGAGATTGATCATTTATATAAAATAATGTTCTTTTTCTGGTTTATTCTGTTTGTGTAACCACAGGAAAAATATTTCCTTTCTTGACAAAAGAGTTGTTCACCATTTAAACAGGTCTTATGAAGCTAAGAGAAATATTTTTTTTGCACCAGTAGATAGAATTCTTATTAAATACTTTTCCATTATGTAAGTAATTTTCTGAATGGCTTTTGGCCTTCTTTTTTTTTTTCTTACCAAGGCACAGTAATTGTATCTTCTTTTTCTGTATTTTGGATACAACCTATAATGAGGATTTTTAAAAACTCTGATTCTTTTCAAGTGTATTGAACAGGGTTTGACCACTTAAGTTTATCAGAAAAAAAGAAAAAAATTTAAAAGGCCAGAATCTCAGCTGGATTGTCTTCTGATATGTGTAAGCCCTTTGAGAATACCCCAACAACAAATTCTCTAAGTACAAGGAAAAATGTTGAGTCCCTTTGCAGCCTGTATCTCCTCATCCTCCTAGTCATTGCTTTTGGTTTTGTCTGCAATTTCAGAAACATTGATATCACACTGTTTGGGGAAAAAAAAAGTCAAAAAAAATGGAGAATATAATTCTTCTGACAGTAGTTCTGTGGGAGATTTAGGCTTATGCCTAACTTTTGTCATTTTGCACAGGTCAGGCTGAGATTAGGTGGAGTCCAAAGTACTTTACTTATCTGAGCCTCTGAACAGAACACATTTTTATAACATGATAGTTTTTAATAATAAAATTCAGGTTTAAGAAAGGCCAGGTCCTCATTTAAGGTTTTGATCTTCTGTGTTTCTGTGGGAGTCACCACTGACCATCTGCAGCAGTTAAAGATGTTGGAGAAAGTTGCCAGAGAGTTCCTTAAAAAGTTTGATATGTTAGCAAAACCACTAACAAATTAGTATTGTTTTTCTGATGCAGCTAATCCTCTTTTCTCCAGTGATATAGTTCCTTTTGGTCTTTAGGTGAAACACTTATGCATTCACAAACAAAAACCTAGCTGGGTGAATGTCTGCCTAGGATAGCAGATGTGATATGCACTGTGCTTTCTCTCATGGGTGATAATATTTGAAGAAAAATGCTCTCTAATTCTAGTAATTCGACTTTAAAAATAATCTTATCAAGTTAAGAGGCGAAGCTGTAAATGACTGCAAGTCCAATAAACAAAGCAATATAATTTTTTACTGTCATAACTCTGATACTATCATGAGAAAGGATACCTTGACTCTGAAAAGGTCATTTCTCTTAAGCTGTAGGAGGACTAACAAGCTAATTATAAATCCAGTTGAAGGGAAGACTTATTGATGCAGTCCATATTTATATCTGGAATTCAATGGGTTTATTCTGAAACTATGTTGAACTCAGTTGAATCTGGTGGAGTTTCAGACACTGTACATAGACCACTAAAATAAATCCTTAACACTGGTTTTTGGTTTTTATTTCTGTATAGACAAAGTTATTCCTTACATAGAGATTTTGCTTTAATTATTTTATTGTATCAAAAAAATCATGCAGTTATGTAATAAAATGTATTCTAAAAGTTATATATCTTTCAGTATATAAATGCATACAAAATTTGACCTACATTGAAGATAGGACATGGGGATATTTTGAGCCCAATAGGAGAAAAGGATGTGTTCAGCTACTTCCTGGGCTGGGACTTTAGTTGCAGCATAAATGAAGAATAATGGGAGCTGCTAAGGGGAATATTTCTCCCCTCATGCCAAGTGGCTGGGAAAATTAAAGGAGAAAAAAAAAGAAATCTCAGAGATTTTTATAACAAACCTCAGAAGCAACATAGGAAATGGATTTGAAAGACTGTGTTGTTTAAATTATTTTACAAGTTCAAAAAACCTTTTTTCTCTGTTAATTTTAAAGATAACTTTATCACCAAATAAATGACCATTTTATTTACAATAAAAATATGTAAATTATGCGTTGCAATCAATATACAGGAATAAGCACTAAGACAGAAATATTATCACTGGTAAAAACATGGCTATATAGCTGAGAAAAAGTGGAGGTGAAAATTTATTTTTCTAAATATAACCTCATAGTAAATTTTTCCCCTCAGTGTGAATTAGTGATTGGTAATGAAGAACAAACAAAAAAATAGATTTGAGATATATAGTTATAATAATCATACCAAAATTAATATCAATATGAAAGACACTAAAATATACGGAAAAGAAACCTCTTCTTTTGAACTCTACAGCTGCAATTTAAGAGACCTGCCATATTTATTGATTGATATGGAAGGTCTACAGCAAGAGCTTTAAAGAATGAAAACTTTCCTGAGGAATAGCATGCAATTGTCAATAAACAGAGTTTAATGTTCACACATCATCCTAAACAACACAACCTTTTTGAAAGAAATTTGTGCACTGTGATCCATTTGTCAGGCTGATTAAGACTGAGCTCTCCATTAACATATGATAAAAAATCCCAAACTTGCATAAAGAATCAGACATTGACAAAACAGGGTGGAAAACTGCTTTACGATTTTATTGAATATGTAGAAATATCAAACAAAAAAGTAGAATTTGAGATCACTTTATATTGCCCCCAAATGTTTTAATGAACAGAAATGTGAGAGAAAGCTTTGAGATATTACTGAAATTCAGAGCTCCGTTATTTTACAAAGTCTGAAATTTCCATTCAAAAGCATGGCTTTTGTCCAAAGGCAATTTCCCTAGATAATCAAGGAAAAGCTTTGCCTTTGCTAACACAGATATGTAGTGCACTTACAGTATGTAGACTGACAAATGCATTGAAAAGAACACTAAATTTGTTCTGTTTTCGCCAATGCAGCAGAAAAGTTCAGAGTGTTTGTGATTAAGGTGCATGTTTGACCTTGGATTATTAAGTAGGAAAAAAAGAAGAGTATATATTAAAATAGTTTTATTTTTATAGTCTTTCTGTTCTTCAACCTGTCATCCAATAAAGCAGAACATTTAAGTATTACTATCAAACAGCTTTAACTACGCTGTCAAACTCGACTTTTTAAACCTGTCAAGCAGTCATTCCTTTTCCATTGCAAAACATCTAACAGCAAGCTTCCTAGCCTTCGTCCTAAACAAAAGTTTCAGAAAATAAAAAATAATAGAAGCCTTTTTACAAACTTACTAACAGACAAATTCTGAAAGATGCTCCAATTAACATTTCCTATCAGAAGCTAAGTTAACTGATGTTTCTGCGCCGAGGTCAAAGCAACTTCTGTAAAAAATAGTTAAACAGGGAACTGTGTGAAACTAATAATATTTTTGCCCATTGGTTACCACCTGTCAAGAACAATGGTGCTGTGGTATTTTGTTACAAAACTGTCAACATTTGATTAAAAATTGTATTTTGTAGTTGTAGCACAGGTTGTGTAATTAAAGTGTTGTCTTTCTGTACTGCCACCTCAGCAGGAAATTCTCACAAAAAATCTGTATCATTAATGAGTTACTAGAAGTAAATGAAAGTGACTTTCTCTGGTACTGGACATTGTTAGAAATTTATATTTGAAGCTGCCTAGTACATTCCACTAAGAAATTCTAGTTTTCAGTAGCTTATGAATTTGCCTTGTCAACTTTTCATGCTGAAATCTTCCATACTTTCTCTCAGCTTCAGGCTTTTCTTTTTCTTTTTCTTTTAGGGAGATAGATGTTAAATTTCAGCAGAGGTTCAAATACTTCAAAGAATGAGAGTAGGTGGTAGATTTTTAAAAACAAATTCTCAGGTTTTTGATGCATTCTGCATCATTCATACTTTAGAACAGCATCTTGGAAAGAATAGTGAAGACTGGTGTTGGAGATACACATCTCTTCTCCATTTGACAGTCAGATTTGGCCAAATTAGCAGTCTTAAAATTTCCTAGTGCACCTGTGCAGTTGGTGCTGTGAGGATTTGTCATGGATCCCCTGTGTATGATCCAGGCACCTTACTCCTGCTCTGGTCTCACGGTGTGCAGTTGCACTGAGCCCACTGGAGCCCTCCCAGGAACAGAGTACATGTCCCAGAAGCAGAGAGGATTAAGATCAGCAGATCCTTCCCATCTGGCCTGGGGCAAGAATAGGTTGTGAGACAGAATTCCCATTTGCATAATAATCTAGTTTTTCCAGAAATAATAAACTATAGATCTATACCTTCAAAACTCTCTTCACAATTTTATAGGAGCTTCTGTCAACTACTATGTTGTAGGTGGACAGCAAACATTGCTTTTATATATCACCAAGAACCCCTGAGAAATTACACAAACTCTCTTCTGGATGATCCAAGACTGTCACTTCAGCATCCTAAGGAAAATTTTCTCTCTACTTTGACAGTGAATTGTAAGAAAAAGTGAACCCTTTCAAGATCCTTTCAAGAAATAAAGCTGTTAAATCTTAACTGAGAATGCTGTGCTTTTTGGAGATCAAATGGCTAGGAAGCAGTGTGCCCAGGTGGCCAAGAAGGCCAATGGCATCCTGGTCTGGATCAGGAACATGGTGGCCAGCAGGACCAGGGAAGTGATTCTTCCCCTGTACTAAGCACTGGTGAGACCACACCTGGAGTACTGGGTCCAGTTCTGGGCCCCTCAGTTCAGGAAGGATATTGAGGTGCTGGAGCAGGTCCAGAGAAGAGCAAAAAGGCTGGTGAAGGGACTTGAGCACAAGTCCTGTGAGGAGAGGTTGAGGGAGCTGGGCTTGTTTAGCCTGGAGAAGAGAAGGTTCAGAAGAGACCTCATCACTCTCTACAACTACCTGAAAGGAGGTTGTAGCCCAGCGGGGGTTGGTCTCTTCTCCCAGGTAGCTATCAGTAAGACAAGAGGGTATGGTCTTAAGCTCTGCCAGGGGAAGTTTAGGTTGGATATTAGGAAGAAAATTTTTGCAGATAGAGTAATAAGACATTGGAATGGGCTGCCCAGGGAGGTGGTGGATTCACCCTCCCTGGAGGTTTTTAAAATGAGACTGGATGTGGCACTTAGTGCCATGGTCTAGTAACCACGGCAGTGTTGGATCAAGGGTTGGACTTGATGATCTTGGAGGTCTTTTCCAACCCAGTTGATTATATGATACTAGTAATACTTAGTTCTAACCGTAGAAGTGAGCCATAAAATTTATCCTAAGTAAATATTAGCAAAGAGTCTTATTATACATTTGACTGTCATAAGAAGTTGGTACCATCCATATATGACCACAGGTGGGGTTGATTCCAGGTTGGGATGTTGGACAGATCACCCACTGTACTCCTTTAGGAGCAGGGAGTACCAAGCTGTTGAAGGTTCTTTTCACAGATAGATAAGGACAATAGGCATTATTCACTTCTGGTGGTTCTTTGTTGCCCTGCGGCCTTCTCCAGTGCCCCTGACCCTATGTTTTTTTTACTCTGACCAAAAAAAAACCCGAAAAACAACAACAACAACAACAAAACCCAAACAAACAAACAAACAAAATCAACAACACCAAAAATTAGGTATAGAATATTTGGGGGTTTTTTCCTCCCACAGACTATGTAGTTATACTAACAACCTTGGCAACATAAAGAAATTGGTATAGTTTTGTGAAGGCTTGCAAAGTCATAGGACAAAAGAGACCAAAACGTTCTTCACTGCTAGATCCTGTCGTCTCAGGAGAAGATTCTAGGAAAACCAAAGGAGAAACAAAAAGCCTAAGCCAAAGATCATTTGCATCTTGATTCAGCCTCTCTGAGTAACATGGCTGATGCCTAACTCACCTTCAAAAGCCCCAAACACTTAAGCCTAGAACTGCATTGCTGTACACTTTGTCTCAGGACACCATGATAACTAAAATGAGAGAGCACAGCGAACATGCAAACTGAGCTAAAATTATACAACCATTTTGTTCACAACTTAAGAACAGTTATGACCCTGGGAAAGAAGGGCAAAGAGCTCACCTTCACAATTTACATCCCTCAAGATCCTGATTTTGAGGACTTGACAAAGTATAGCAGTACATGGAAAGACATACTTGATTTTAGTTATTTCGAATTTGTAGCCAACTTCACATCCAAGATAGAATGAGGCACTCTATTCCTCATATCAACTGAATACTCAAAAAAAACCTCTCTCAATAGTTTTTCTACCTTACCAATATGGCAAGTGATTATTCCCATTATCTAAAAAAAGGAGACATGAAATCAACCTACACTGTGTTTTCTGAATATCATCTGAATTTGTGGCCACCTTTGCACAGATAGTTGAAGAGGATAGGAAGTGACTTGTGACTGAGATGTGGAATCTGATAGACATCTCTATTTCTGAAGTTTCCCTCTCTACTAAATTGCAATAAACATATTCTGAGAGGCAAAAGGGTCCTGGGTCTTTGCTTATTGAAACAAGTTCACATAATCTCGCTGTAATTTCCCACAATGTCTCTAAACTTCTTTGAAAAGCATACTGTATGTGGGCAGAGGCAATATTAATAACATTTTTCTAAAGTATAATAAACTCTTCTCAAAAACTCAGTAACATACTGAATGTGTTCTGTACTGCTCTTCATCATGGCTAGGCTTCGCGAACGAAGATTTGGGAAGGCGCTATCCACATTTGCTACATTTGCTACAAATGTAGCAAATGTAGCAAATGTACTGGTCTAAAGCCTTGAAAAACTCCCCAAGTTTTAGCAAAACCACTGTTCTCAAGGAAACAAGCAGAATATCAGCAATAACCATGTATAAATTCAAGTGTGCTTTAAAAAATATCTACCTGTAATTTCAGAACTGCTGACAATGAGTCAGAGCAGGGAGGCAGGTTTCTGGATCTACTGTAAAACTGGGCAAAGCCTTCTGTTTTATCCTGCTTGTCCAAAACATTCTTAACGGCTAGTTTTAGCAGAGCTACTGTGATTAATCAATGGAGCAGGGTTGTCATCATTGCTCAGAGTGGAATCTAGGAAAAAGATTGCAGACTATTTCAAAATGTGTCAAAGCAGAAATATTCTCCCTTGGAAAAAGCAATATAGCGTATTGTAAATGCCAAGGTCAAAGCAGTTTTACAACTTCAGTCAGGTATCCTAAGACCAGTAAATACACAACATGTCATATAGTATACCATTAAAGTGATTTATATACACAAATAGAGATCAAAAACTTACTTTGCTCCCACCCTTTCCCCCTCCAAACAATAGGAAACAAACCGCTTTGTCACAGATATGCGTCATGCTGTTTCAGTCACTACTGGAGAACAGCCAGAGATTACAATGATGAGATCAGTATAAAGCTGCTATATTGAATGAAATAGAATTGTTTAGTTACAGCAGGGAGACTGAGTTTGTGACAGCAGTTATGGAGCACAGAGCAATGTAAAACAAAGTGGTCATAAAAGCACCCACAGTTACGTTTCAGTTCCATGGCTGGTATCAGTGGCAAGTGGCTTTGCTTTCTTTTGGTTTAAACACATCATGATTCTTAAAAACTTCATGAAGCTGGATGAAAGCATCAGCCTATAAATGGAGGACTTCACAGAAACATATAAAAGCAAAGCTCCTGATTTTAGA
Organism: Corapipo altera; assembly: GCF_003945725.1. Lineage (NCBI taxonomy): Eukaryota > Metazoa > Chordata > Aves > Passeriformes > Pipridae > Corapipo > Corapipo altera. The sequence goes on from NW_020884874.1 coordinate 15,721,211, forward strand.
AAATGAAAACATCTTTTTGTGCTGAAATGCAAGACACAGACAGATTTCCTAATGTTATAGAACATGATACAGAGAGAAGAAAAAGCTGTCAAAATACCAGGACAGTCTCACCAAGTCTCTGGGCCTGGTGATTTGCTGGTTTTATGGTGCTTTTTAGATTTGCATTTACAGTGAATGTCTGAATTTGCATATAATGGTGAATTCTTTGAATTCCCTTTGCAGCATTCTCTAATCCTTTACTTTTCTAAGAAATTAGAGTGGTTTTCAGTAAAACCTTTCCATCAGAGAATTGCCTTTATGGATATCTAGGCTTTGCAGATCTCTGCATATTACAGACTCTACAGTATCAAGCATTTCCAAAACGATAAAAGAACAATACCAAACCACATGTCTAGAATATATTCCTACTGCGTTTCAAACCAATTCTGTGTAGGAGATTATTAAGACCTTTCTGAAAATTCTGTATTATTCACTAAACTGAGCACACAGTGCCATTGAAATTTATGTGGTTCATTCTTTTAATTTCTTCAAGGGGCAAAGTCAGCTGGGGTAAAGAATATCACTGTATTATACTCAGAGAACAGATACAAATGAAATATGGAGCAAATGTTATAATTAATTGCCAAGAAGACAGTGTCCAGTCCATTAATTTTAGTGTCATTAAAAACATCCTAATAGAGTCACTTCTTGATTACTCCGAGATCAAGTGATAAAATGGTGCATTTTGGTTTTGGTTTTGGATAGAAAAAAGGAGTCCCATGAATGGAAAAACACCTCACTGTGGAAGACCTTGTAAAAACATAGAAGAAATTTTAATACTGGAAATTTTTAGGATAATAATTTAATTATTTCAAGGGGTTTTATCATATAATGAAGAAATGTTAACATTGCATTCAGATTAATTTACTGGCAGATTGTATGCTAAAGGATTGACCTAATTAATTTTGAATTTACACTAACAAGCTGAAATTGTTAGTAAAACAGGAGCTTATAATTTTGTGGGACATCATGTCTTTAGGCAGTTCTGAGGCCATGAATAACTGCCACATATTTTGGCAAAGGTTCTGTATTACTGTATCTTATTCATACACTGATGTACTTCATATAGATTCCTGGTATCTGAGATCTGGAGAATACTATTCTTTTTTGAGATTTAAAAAAACCCCCACAGACCTTTTGGATTCCTTGTTAGGTTTTGGCAAACTCAGAAAAACCTGTGAAGTAGATTTAAAAATAATTATTTTCCAAATACATTATCTGAAAAGCAAGATAAGATTAAACTCTAGGCATTTCCTTGGAAGTAATCAATATTGTGTGACAAATTTTCAAGTTGCAAATCTTGGGGGACAGTTTTTTTCCCCTCAACTCAATTGTGCATGCTTTCTCCCTAGTAGAAAGCAACAACTGATAGGTTTTTGAAAATTTTCTGAAGTATTCACAACCTTAACTTCATCCTTATTCTATATCTACTATTAAATCTCTGAAAATCTCTCATAAGTAAGGAGAGATGCTTCTTAAGCTATGCAGTAGTGCAACTTCCTTTTTCACAAAAGGATGATATGTGGGGGTTTTATTATTTCATTACTGCAATCGTTTTTGCTTTTATTCCCATAATTAAGCTTGATATAATAGCAGAGTTTTGTTCCTTAAAAAAGTATTGGTGTTGAATGAGTTATATAGTTAGAAGAAAATTATAAATTAACAAATTCAGTTAAAAATGTTAATAATGTAAACCAGTAACTGCTGTGATTTTTTTAAAGGAGTGGTATGACAGAAGGACAATAAATTTCGGTTCTCTAAAGAATAATCCCAAAAATATACTAATGAGCATAATAATTTTTCTTTGTACTCAGTGAGCTTATGCTGAAATGCTGTTCAACCTCATAGGGATGAGAATAAGGTTGGTTTTACCTGGTGGAAATTGTGTAGAGACAACCCTCAGTTCAGAAGGAGAGTTTGAGATCTTGTACCTCTTGTAAAATAAACTGGAAAGACACACTTTATTATCTGAATGTGTACAACCATATTGAGAAAAAAAATGAGCATGAGAAAAATGAAACTAAAAAATTTTAACTAAGGGAACGCTGGGTCACATAATTGCTACATCTGACCAGCTGCAAATACGCCATGAAGCATTTTATTGCACCTCACATGCTAGTTCTGCCTGTGAAGTTTGTGCAGAACGTCCCATTCCAGCAGGTTTGTCATACAAGTGCACTTTTGTGTCAGTAATTTGCTAATGCTGTCACCTTACAGAAAAAACAACACGAATCTTAGGAGTAGCACATCAACATTCCCCAAATTATCACAGTAGTTGGAGCACCTGCATCTGATCTCTGCCTGATGCTAGTGCTAAACCCATGTCTCACAAAGATGATCTGCCTTTTTATTATCTTAGATTTGGTCTGAGAAAGGGAGAATTTCTCATTAGCAGAGTGACTCCAGCACAAGGCTTCTGGCTCCAACAGATCAAAATCTCCTAATTGACCAAAATGCAATTATAAGTCTTTAAAATGTCGGTCTTTTTGTGAACCTTCCAAATGCATGTACGCACCTTGTTTTGTAATATATGTTGACACTTGGGAGTGCCTACAGAGTGGTATTTTTACATTAGCTCCACCTGATCTCATGCATCTTTCCATCAACTGCAAAGCCTTTGTTCTCATCTACATCCTGGCTGCATACAGCCCTTGTAAACAGCTTTTAAAATCTGGCTCTTAAAGAACTTTAGTCAGTCCTCAAAACAGTTGGAGATCTAGAGATAATGGATTTTATAGTTCTTTTGATATAGAGGCAAAGAGCATAAGTCCATATCTAATAATATTTCTATTATTTAGGCAGGTGTTGTGGTTTAAGAATGGTATTCCCCAATTTAGTGTTCTCGCTGAACTACTCCAAACCATGCGCTGCTTGATCATTCCCTCCTCCCCCTTCTCCTCCCCCTCCGCCTTCAGTGGGATGGAGAGGATAACTGGAGGCACAAAAGGTAAAGATCACGGGTTGAGATGAGAACAATTTACTGGAAACAGAAATGAAATAATACTATGAACTGTAACAGCAACAATACTAATGACAGAGTGTACAAGAAAAAGGTGAACAATTCACACGTGATGGCTCACCACGGAAACTCCCAAAAATACCAGATTGAAAATACCCAACCACTCCCTCCACCACCATATAAAGTAGCCAAATTGTAGAATAACCTGTGAATCCTAACCATGTCCCCTCCTACCTACTGCAAAAATTAACCCTATCCTGGCCAGAACCAGGACAGCCAGGGATACCAGATGTTCTTTGGTAGGCAGTAAGGAAAATTAGAATGGAAAGAAATATTAAAAAATACCCTAAACTATCATCTTTTTCTAAAGTTTGCAACAGTGAGATATATGCTTTACTTGTGATATACAACTGATGACACACCTCGCTGACATGCAGCAGAAGTTTGGACTCCACTGTGATGTTACGGACTGAGTTGGGACCAGCATGCTAGCACGCATACTAGTAGCATGAAAGTAAGAAAACTGTGACTGGGTCGAAACAGCTTCCTGGATCAGGCAACACAAGTACTCAACACTTTCTGTAAATCTTAGAAAAGGTAAAGTTCAACCATAAATCTGGGGTTTTATAACAAAAGAAAAACCAGATAGATATACCAGACTAAGACCAGATTTCTGGCCCATTGTAGAACCCATGCTGTAAAATATCAAGACTAAAACATGCAGATTTATGAACTTGGGGCTTTTGTCTTAGATTTCATGAATATACTTCTGTAACTTGGAAAAACTAGGAAAGTTGTCAGAAGCTATGTTTCATTTAATTTTTTTTGTCCTTTGTATTTGTTACCAAAATTCATAAAATGCTGAAAAAAATACAGAAGATTTTTTAGTAGATGAAGACTTAGCAACAGATGCCTTGTGATATCTATGCATGCCTAAATAAGAACTGTGAGGTGCATTTCTATCAAGAAAAAATCCATGTCTTTGTAAGGAATGATCTAAAAATAGAAGGCAATTTAAAAAAAAAAAAAAAAAAGGAGAAGAAAACCAGAAGTCCTTTTTAACCCTTCGTGTGAAGTTTCCACTGGTGTTATCTAAATAATTTTTTGGCTGCTGTGGTGGTGTGTATTTGAGTAAACTCTGTGCTACATGGAGGCTACTTCAATAGTTCACACCTTGAAAGGGTTGTTAAAATTAGCCTTGTAAATATAGCTATTTGATCTGGAATGGTAAAACATTGATTATTATTCTCATTTCCTACATAGAGAGCGTTTTCATACACTTAGTTAGAACCAGGAAGAAACACAATTCATTTGGTATTCAGTTCTATCAGAGGAGCAAAACTGCTCACCAGGAACAAGGAGTAGGAATTGCTCATGGTGGTGATGCTATCACCAGAGGAGGAAGTTTTTATAAGTGCTGAGTAATTATCCCTTTGCAGTATTCAGCGTTGTGGTTTACTTGGAGGAAGATGAATTTGGGGGCTAGAACCCTGTGGACTGAAACCTGACATTTGCAGCCACAGATTGATAATACAATAAATTGAGGTATCTGTTATTTTATAAGCAACACGGAGTATAGAATCATAGAATCAGCTGGGTTGGAAGGGACCTCTGAGATCATCAAGTCCAACCCTTGATCCAACACCACCGTGGTTACTAGACCATGGCACTAAGTGCCACATCCAGTCTCATTTTAAAAACCTCCAGGGAGGGTGAATCCACCACCTCCCTGGGCAGCCCATTCCAGTGTCTAATTACTCTATCTGCAAAAAATTTTTTCCTAATATCCAACCTAAACTTCCCCTCACACAGCTTAAGATTGTGCCCTCTTGTCCTACTGCTGGTTGCCTGGGAGAAGAGACCAACCCCCACTTGGCTCTTCTCTGGACCTGCTCCAGCACCTCCATATCCTTCCTGAACTGAGGGGCCCAGAACTGGACCCAGTACTCCAGGTGTGGTCTCACCAGCGCTGAGTACAGGAGAAGAATCGCTTCACAGGTCCTGCTGGCCACACTGTTCCTGATACAGGCTAGGATGTCACTGGCCTTCTTGGCCACCTGGGCACACTGCTGGCTCATGTTCAGCTTGCTGTCAATGCAGCCTCCCAGGTCCCTCTCTGCCTGGCTGCTCTCCAGCCACTCTGTGCCCAGCCTGTAGCGCTTCAGGGGGTTGTTGTGGCCAAAGTGCAGGACCCGGCACTTGACCTTGTTCAACCTCCTCCCGTTGGAATCAACCCAACTCTCCAGCCTGTCCAGGACCCTCTGCAGAGCCCTGCTGCTTTCTAGCTGATCAACACTCACCCCCAACTAGTGTCATCTGCAAATTTGCTGATGGTGGACTCAATCCCCTCATCTAAATCATCAATAAAGATATTAAACAGAACTGGGCCCAACACTGATCCCTGGGGGACACCACTAGTGACTGGCTGCCAAGTAAATGCAGCACCGTTCACCACCACTCTCTGGGCCTGGCTCTTCAGCTAGTTCTTAACCCCCTGTCCAAGCCTTGGGCTGCCGGCTATCTCAGGAGTATGCTGTGGGAGACGGTGTCAAAGGCTTTGCTGCAGTCCAGGTAGACCACATCCACAGCCTTCCCCTCATCCACCAGGCGGGTCACCTGATCATAAAAGGAGATCAGGTTGGTCAGGCAGGACCTGCCCTTCCTAAACCTGTGCTGGCTGGGTCTGATCCCTTGTCCATCCTGTAGCTGTTGTGATTGCCCTTAGGATGATCTGCTCCATAACCTTGCCAGGCTCTGAGGTCAGGCTGATGGGCCTATAGTTTCCCAGGTCCTCCTTCTGGTGCTTTTTGTGGATGGGCGTGACATTTGCCAACTTCCAATCATAGTCTTGATCTAACAAACTTTTCCTTTTCTGAACTACGTATGAAGTTCTACTGAAGAAACATCCTTCTGCAAATTTTACGGATGAGGTAACAAAAATTATGTTTACTTGCAATGATAACATATTTTTCAAATAATTTGACAGCTTAAAATGTAATTTTATTGTCTAACATGGTTCTGAATGAGATAACTCAAAAACATGTAAAAAATACTACATTAGGCTGTGTGTGAGTTTTTGTGGGGTTTTCTCCAGAAGTGCTCTTCTCTAGAAAAATATTTTGTTGAAAAATATTTTGTTAAAAAATAGTGGAATAAATTCAAACAGTATATTCCCCTTTGGAACAAAGTTAATTCCTCTGTCATTAGCAGAAAGAACAATTTAGTTACTTTTATGACTATCTACTCATTAGTGACAATAATCTCGAAATGTTCAATATTAAATAGTTATGTATTCATTGACATCCCCAGAGGTAAGGATTTAAAAATAAGTCAGAACATCCTGTGCAGAATGTATTTTTCTAAAAGCACTTCACTTACAGCACCATAAAAGGTGATCGAAATTGCATTAAGGCTTTAACTCCCAATCCAATCAGACTCGTGAAAAAAAGGCTTCTAATTGCTTAAAATGCATTTTGGGTCTGCTCCTTTTTCATTTGCAGATATTGTTAATATATGAAATAGATAAATTTTCTTATCTTTGACTTCTGAAAAGAACTTCTAGACTACTGTTAACTAAAGTAAATTCCAATCTTGCATCTTCATCAAGCAAAGTAAGGGAATGAGAAAATTTGGTGTAGTGGTATGTATTGGGTCTGGCTGAGATTGAGTTCATTTACCTATAGCAGCCCTCACAGTGCTGTGCTTTGCATTTGGAGCTAGAAGGGTGTTGATAACACACCAGCGTTTTGGCTACTGCTGAGCACAGCATCAGCACTGTAACATTCCTTCCCTAGTCAAGGTCAAGATCCTGGGAGGGGACACAGGTAGGCCAGCTGACCCAAACTGACCAAAGGGATATTCTATACCATATGACATCAGCTCAGATATAAAAGCTAAGGAAAGGAGTAGGAAGAGGGTATGCTTGGTTTCCATGCTGAGAAACCATTACGCCTCACTGAAGCCCTGATTCCCGGGACATGATGAACATCACTGCTGATGGGAAGCAGACAATAAACCTTGTTATTTTTTGCTTCGGTTTGTGCACACAAGCTTTCCTTTTTGTTGCTTTAGTAAACTTCCTTATCCCAACACACAAGTCATTTTTCATCTTGTTCTCTCTCCCCTTTTCTGTCTGGGAAGGGGAGAGATAGAGCAGCTTTGTGGGCACTTGGTGTCCAGCCAAGATCAACCCATTGCATGGCTCAAAAACAAAGTTTGAAAAAATAACATTCCAGTCCTAATTTGGCAAAATCAAGTCACTTTCCTGTCTCAATTTCTCCATGTTTCATGATTTTACTACTGCCACTGTATACCTCATGCTATTCATTAATTCCAAAGTGCTTTGAAAATATAAGGAGTAAAATGCTATTAAATCAATTAACAAAATAATTAAACTGTCTAAATAGAATTACAAACAATAATTAGGAACTAAACAGGATCTGTCAACTGTGATGGTGAGAGCAAAACTAGGACAATGCAGAACCCATGTGAATATAGAAGAAATAAGCAACAGTGAAGACTTATGTAAGCTTCTATTCATTAAAATGCACCTGAATGACTTCTAAATACATTTGTGTCTATTAAATTATCAGATCTAAGACTTTGAAAATTATTTTTCCTTATATTTATAAATGAGTTTTTTTATTTAACTTCTACACTATCTAGCAGAAGCTCCTTCTTGAAAGTATCAATGAAATACAAGCCTCCGGCCATTTCATCAGTGTCAGTCATAGCTAGGTTACAATATACAGGTAGTACCAGCTCTGTAATATATCCTTAATCTGTGTTTCTTAAAATCAAATATTTCCTTTCGCTACATGTGTTCAGATCTCAGTAGAAGTCACTAGTAATTGTATCTGGCATCTCTGGGCATAATATGATTTTATTTTAGAAATATGTGCTTTTACATTTTATAAGTAAGCAGGTAGATTGTCAAAGGCCATGTCATTCCAATGGTTGTATTGACAGAAGGAAAAAAAGTCAAAAAGATATGACCTGCAAATCTAGAATTATCTCAGTTATTATTCCCTTAAAATGAAAAGACTAATTCTTTTTCAATAAACAAGGAGTGCAATTTTCTGCATAGGTTTGATGACCTATTTAAATCTAAAGGTAGTAATAAAGGATAACATATATATTTATAGAATCTGAGATTGTTCCCAGGAAGTCCAGTTTGAGAGTAAAACTCATCAAATATTTAAATCAGCAGGTTGGGATCTGGGAGGCTCATTCAGATTCATGCTTTGTCACAAACTTAATCAGTGAAAGTTTCTTAGATACAGGTATTTAAAAGGATTTAAATGCCCATCAAAATGGACATTGACTTTTGTATGCCATGGAAATCCTGCACAATTCTCACTTCCCCACAAAGAAAACTGTGAAAAGAATATCATTCAACAGAGAGAGGAGACTGTGAACATAAGTACATCTTAATTTATTCAGACAAAACAACACTACCTAACATAGGTGAAGTTGCAGAATCACATGCATTTTTCTTCATTGAGAGGGTTGTTGGGCACTGGAACAGACTCCCCAGGGAAGTGGTCACAGTACCAAGACTGACAGAGTTCAAGAATTGTTGGATGATACTCTCAGGCACATGGTGTAACTCTTGGGAATGGTCCTATGCAGGGCTAAGGGTTGGACTCGATGATCATTGGGGGTCCCTCCCAGCTCAGCATATTCTGTGATTTTGTGATTCTGTAAAATGTGAAAATACCAATATTTCTCTGCTGTCTCAAATGCTAGACACATCAGAGAGCTGCAATGTCAATAAAGAGATGAAAATACTACATAGTTTGCATATAGAATCAGGCCACAGGAAATTCAAGTTGCTTGCTTTTTACAGTCACCAGTCTTCTGACTTCTCACCAAAAATTAGGAAAATGGAGGAGGCATTCAATTCACAATCTGGTTTCTCTTTTAGAAGTTTTTTCATATTGTTGCATCATCATTAAATAAGTACAAACAAACAACAGAAAAAATGTTTCTTCCTGTGAATACAATGGAGAGTGGAAGCAATACAACAGGACATCTAGAAACCATATTTTCAGATAGGGTAGCTTTAAAAATATTGAAAAGGAAATTATTTGGTGAATTATTACCAAATGTGATTGATCCCCAACATGAGATAAATATGTTGTACAAAACAAAACCTGATGCCGTTTCTTAAAGCAGAACATTTAAATTTATCTTAGTTATCTATCATAGGAATAACCAGATGAAGGTCTGTAAAAAAATGGGGCAATTTCCCAAAAACACCAGTGTGACCCGCTGACAAAAGTCTCATTTTTTATGTAAATACTCTAAAGACTCTCTGAGATGCTCTAATAAAAGTTCACTTGATCATTTAATTAAACATCCCATAGAATCTCAGGGAAGATTGAAAGAATATTTAGATGTTACCACAAATGTGAAATTACCTATAAATCCCAGGAAACAAACAGGAAATATTAGTACTTTTTAATCAGAAAAACGCATAATTTAATAGGAAATCATAGCTGAATAACTATCACATGAATTGTCAATTTTGAGGAGTTCACTAGTTACTCTAGTAGAAAATATGTATGGGTGAGTTCCTTCACTTTTTTACAGTGTCTAGTCATATGTGCAGACATCAGATGGTCCCAGCTTGGTAGTGAGGACCAGTAAGCACACCAGTGAAGTGACTAGGCAGAGACAGCTCCAGCCAATGGAGGGAATTCAATGCACTGCCCAAGGGTGATAAGCAAAAGTGCAGAGCAGGCCTAAAAGTATAAATACTAGTCTGGCATCCAGGTTACAGAACAGGACACCAGACCTATGAAGAGCTGTGTTTCAAGATATATCTAGGGGAAGGCGTGTAGTCGTGATTGAGGTAGCATAGGGAAAAGGCAAGAACTGGGATTAGGAATAGACTGAAGGAAGCCACAAAAAACATACGTGTAATGATCTGTATATGAATGTGCTGAATATGCTCTCGGTGACCAAGCCAACCCTCCAGGAAATTGACTGCCACCATTGGATGATAGAAGCTGGTAGTTGACTGGTAAGTGACCAGAGCACTCTAGACTTGCCTATTTCCTTTACAAATTTAAAGAGGCTGCATGATACTGACTGGCTTTGTTTAACCGTCCTTTTTCAGACATGATTATACCACATGGGTCTCAGCTGCCAATCATCCAAACATCTTTCAAGGTTTATTATATCGTCGTGAAGTACTTCACATCTTTTTGTTTAAAAGAGGCAGATAAGTTTAAATAATGTAATTAGTTGGTCTTTGTTAAACTGTCTGATAGTGTCAGAATAGGTTTTGACTAGATGACACACCCAAGAAGTTGGTAACTTATAATACACTGTCGAAGTGAGGAGGTCTTCAGCTAGTAGGAAAAAGGTGTTTCTGATGCCTACCTTAGTTGCAGTTTATTTTCTTATTAGACTTGTTATAACTGGTTGAATTAAATTGATTGAATTCTAAGATATTTTTTAAGGTTTTTCAGGTGCATGAAGACAAATATTTTTAATTTTCATTTGTCAGGAAAAAATAAAAACCAAAATCCAACAAACCATAACTTCAAAAACAACACCCCCTTCCTGCTCCCCTGAAAAAAAAAAATCCTCAAAGTTTTAAGGCAAGTAAAAATAAAATTCTTTATTAAGCTTCCGTCTTGAAAGGCAACCCTGAAAAGCATAAGGACAAAATGCATTAGAACTTCAAGAAGCACAATGACATCAAGAAAAAAAAATGATCAAATGTACTGACTGAGAGCATAAAGAAGCCATAGTAACCCATGCCAGCTCTTACACTGTATCATCCTGTCTAGAATGTGCACACTTTGTGAAATACAAAAGGATGGGCAGAAATAAAAGAATTCATTTTGTCTCATTTACTAGTTACCTCCTGGTTTTCTGGATACTGCTCAATAATAAGGGAATATTCTTCTCTCCCACTGTTATGAGTTACATTATCTCAGATTGATTTTGCATGTTTCATAGAATTGTGCCCAAAGAAAGAACTATTAAATGAAATTCTGAACTGAATATTGATGTGGCATTAATGGCCTTTACAAATAAAGTTTAGGGGTTTAGCTGACAAAGTATGCTAGGTCAAGACACTGCAAACTAATCCTTTTAGCATGTGTATGTTCAAGTTAAATTTATTAGTGGTTAATGAAAAAACTGCCTCAAAATCTTGGAGGATTTTCTAGAGGGTAAAAATAAGTGTACAGAGCTTCTCAAAGCCAGAAAACTCTAGTTTAAATCCCATAAAGGGGCACTAGAAACAATCTCCCAGAGGGATCAAAAAATGTTTAAAAATAATACCAACAATAGCAATGCATTTTATGATCTTGAAGGACCAGAGGAGGCAAGTTTGGAATCCATACTTTTAAACAAATGGGAAAAAAAAAAAAAAAAGGTTGGCCTGGGCAAGGACTTTTCTGCAATAATATCTGTACCATCACTTTTATCCCTGTAGTTGTTGTAAACAACAAAGAAAGTCTAGCAAATGTTTACAGAGGTTTACATGGTAAACACCTAAGATTATTCACAACCTGTATCCATTGCAAAAATACTTGGAAGTTGAGGTGCTGCATACTTGGAAACTCTAAAGTTAGGTTTCTTACACAACTGCAATTCATACCTTGTTGTACATAAGCATTATAATCTGGTTCTCACATAATGTTGACATCTCACTATTTTCTGCAAAGGCATCTCTCACACCTGTGTATATCTATGATCCAGCATGTTAACTTAATGTTCACCTGTTTCTTTTTTTTCCCCTCTTTGTTCTCTGAGTGTCTTGTAATGTAGCTATTTTATACTATTCAAAATCTGCTACTTCTGCATCAATGAATGGCTCTGAAAAAAGAAGAACAATGAAAGAGAAAGGGCAAAACATGAGGCCTTTTTTTTTCCTCCATGCCAAGCATATTGGATTAAATATGTAAAGTTGTTTCAGCCAACCTTTCTACCAGGAAAAGGGTAGTATTATACTACATACCGAAGCAAAGGAAATATAAAATAAAATATGGGCTTAAAATATCTTTTTAATTGCAAGGAACATGTGAGACGGCATTTTATATCATTTTATATAGTCAGAAACATGACAGCTTTATTTTTTTTTTTTAGGTTCAATCCTGGTAGCCATATAGTCAATGCAATGTGGATCTTACTGCCCAAAGCCCATCCAGATCCTCTAAGAAAGTGACTGAATTATTTTGTGCATCTTCTTTATTAATATTGTTAATCATTAACTATATTAAAGCTAACCAAAGCATATACATCTGAGCTGCAAATTCACACTGAATTTCAATGTCGCAAGGAAAAATTTTCCACTTCGGGTGGTTCAGTTATTATGAGCTTTTACACAAAGTCCATGCTGGAATAACTCACACGTCAGTTTGTAACATAATTATCATAATGACTAGAAGATAGATGGGATTCCAGTAGAGATTATTAAACTAAATATTCATTAGACAAATTGCAGTATGGCTAACTAAGAACGTTTGGGGTCTGGATCAGTTAAAATAGAATTAGAATTTGCTTATTTTTTAATATACAGTTTCCTGATTACAGAGGAATTTACAATATCTAAAATATTGCTTATGCAGTATGGTGCTAACGGTGTTGAAAGGAGGGTTGAATGGTAAAGATTCTGCTCTGAATTTATCAGACGTGTCAAAGCAAACTTTATATACTTTGTATACTAATGTTATTTTGGTTTTGTCTTTAGTATTTTTATAAGGTGATTGGTCCTTCTACTCTTTGTTTTCAATGTATACATTGCATATACAACATACACATCAGTATAATCTGTAACCTTTCTCTTCTTTGAGTTGTGACAGCTCAGTTGGTTAGATCGTGGTGCTAATAATACCAAGATTGTGGGTTTGATCCCCTTACAGGCCATTAACTTAAGAGCTGGACTCGGTGATCCTTGTGAGTCCCTCCCAACTTAGAATATTCTGTGATTTTGTGATGTGTCAGATTGCAGAGTTATTGTACTGGACCTGTAGTTTGCCAGCCAATGTGTATTCGTATACTAAAATGTTACTAAAGTGAATTAACGAAATCTGAAACCCTATTATAAAGAGATTTCCCATAAAATTATAGTTTTATTTTTAGTGATCCACTTGTGATGATTTGAGCGACACATTAACATCGGGGAGTTTGCTAATAAGTATTTTCAATAAGCTTTGTACTCTTCATGCATACTAAACCAAGGAAACCAGTTCATTATCTTGATAGATTAATTCAAAATAGATTTCTAACTCCAACATCAGATAATTAAAGATAACTTCGACTATCGTTTGCCAACAATAATACAGTAACACTTTTTACAGATTCCTGACTGTTCATCTTTTTCTGTGCATTTTTTATAAAATCTTCATACAATGAATGAATATGTTTCAGATATGCTCGTGATAAAAGAAAATATTGTTCAGTTTTTATTTAAGACAAATGAATATGCATTGCTCTGTATTAATCAGAGGAGTAATATACCTCTAAGAAAGTAAGGACTGAATTTTACTAGAAAATATAAAGTATGATTGTTCAATTCATCATTCAGTGGTAATACTAGACACTCCATTTCACAGAATTGTATCCAGAGATCCAGTGAAGTGTTCACAACTACTGAGCAAACACTGCCACTAATAACTGATTTAAAGGGTTTCACCACTGAACAGAACAGGACCCTTGCACATAGAACAGGAATCATGAACTTTAATCTGCTTGTTATCAGAGGAACATATTGTATGTTAGTCCAATGATTAATATCTACTTGAACCTAGAAATAGCCAATATTTTAAAAACATATGAACTCTGTGCAGCAATCAAGAACCACTGGGTTTATTACAACCACAGGTATGTTACATGAATATTGGCTTCTAGTTACAACTAGTAGCAAAGGACCTTAAGCAGAGACTGGAATTATTCAGAATAAAGGTGACAACAGGTATGATGGAAAGTAAGAAGTGGAATAATAGTAAGTATGATATCAGGACTTAACATATATGAAAACCATCACCCGAAATTTGAAACAAGGAAAATAGGTTCATAGAAAGAAAGCTGAACTTATGCACGTGGTTACCTGTCTCACTAACCACAGACTAAATTAATTACAGGTGAGCTCACCTTCACAAAATCCAGAAAATATCAAGGACCATTTTGTTTGTAAGCAGATTTAAATTTAAAGATTCAAAATCAAGTTATATTTTAATCTTCTGAATAGTACATGAACCCAAATATGCTTCATGCTACTACAGGCTATTTCTGATTTCAAAATTTTTCATTTGTGTTGCTGTATTCTAGTAAATCAGTTTAAGATTAGAGTGAACATTAAGAGAAACTGTTTCAGGAAGTTCCACTGGCTTCAGGTATAGGTGGGGAAAAGAAAATCTGGAACCTTTTTTATCCCTATTCTGTCCATTTAATAAAAACATCTTAACAACCTTAATGTACTTTATTTTTCAAAGTCTCACTGTTTCCCAAATGCAATTTGTCTTTTTCATCTCTCTGAATGCTTAAATACTTGTTTATAGTATTATTTTTCTGCTACTATTAATATCGTACACATTTTTTTTTCTGCATCTGAAACTTTTGATAACTGAACATGAGTTCTCTTTCTTTGTGGCAATTTACCATTTCTGTTCAAGTTAATGCTGTCAAAAAAAACCCCAACAAAACAAGAAGCAAACAAAACCCACAAACAAAACCAACAAACAAACAAACCACCCCCCCCCAAACAACAACAAAAGAACAGGTGTATTAAATTTCCATGTTATCTCTTTCTACTGAGTCTGTAGTTTCAGTTTGAAAACCAATTCCTCTTTACAGAATTAGGTAAAAGTGCCTGCAATTTTAATTTTTTTTTGCTATTTAAATCAACTCTATGGTGCCAAACATGAATTCTGCAGAAAGTTTTGATATTACTATGTGTACATTATCTCTCTTGTCTTCTTTCCAGTTTTGGAGAGGTTTATCAGAGAACCTGGTGTTCCAATGGGGAAGTTTTGGAGTTTTAATCCAGAGCAGTACATCCATGGTAAAATGATGGCAGAAGGCTGGAAACAGACTACAGCATTGCCACAGTTCCTGGAGGTCGGAGGCACCCACGAATCAACTACTTAGTTGATTAACTCGGAAATCAGTTTTCCAGCATCGCAGACCCCCAGGAACCTTGTCTCTTAGTCCTCAAATTTCTAATGCTGCATGAGTTCACAGCTGGTTAATGCCAAGTTTCCAAAATGCTCCAGAAGTTTTGGAATCATGCATGTGTGTCAAAGTGAATAATCAATTTTCCAGTAGAACTTCAGTATTTTTCCAAAGGAAATACCACATTATATATTTAACTAAAACAATTTTTTATGCATGAGGGAATTTCCAACTTATCAAATATTTGCTCTAATACCAGGTATTTCTATTTGAAGTGCCTTCCTAGCACATCTATCTACAGAAAACATGCAGTTGGCTGACAGGTTTTACACATATATATAATTATTTTTTCAATCTGATTTCTATGTATTACAGGGTATCTATGCTTCTGATTTTATTTCTTAAGTATATGGAGTTGAATTGAATGCAGATATGTACCTTTGGATTAGCATCTAGAGCTGCTCTAAAGCCAAAGGACTCCAAGGTGTGATTCCTCTCATACTGAAGAAGACTTCCACACCCAACGAGATGACTCATACCCTCAAAAAGGCCTTTCAGCTCCAATGACTATATAGGCAACTAGCACAGAAGTAGACAGCCAAAGCTTGGGAAGTGCATTCCAGCCCTTACATGCCATACACTGTTTCTAGAGTTCCACAGCACGGACTGTACAATACTGTAGGAATTATCCTATCAAAATTTGTGAACCTAAGAAAGAAGAAAACTTTTATAGAGAGCCATTCACTTAAAATTCCTTCTATAAACAAAGTTCCCTTTTCTTGCATTGAAACTGCTCATATCTTAGAAAACTCCAGGGAAAAGCCTTATATTTAAATTTAGTTATGTTTATGCTTTACGTGTTAGGTACTTCCAATTATTATATTAAATGTATCAAATCTCAACGGAATGACTGGTGATAGGTGTTGCATATTTATAAATATTATGTATTCCCAGAACCATGTTTTCAGTTATTAGAATCATAAATTCATATTGCTGAAGAACTCAGTAGGTCAATTAGTCCACATCTCCAGCCTAAATACATGAAAAAAGAAAGCTGATAGAACTTTGTCTATTTTGTTCTTAAATGCCAGCAACAATAGATCATACAGAGTCTCTAGTCAGCTCTTTCCAGTGTTTTCCTCTCCCTTGGCTTCAAAAGTTTTTTCACCCGAGATCTAATTTGTATCTTCTTTGCAATGTCTTTGCAATGTAGTCTAGTTCCTGGGCTAATGATGGATGTATCTCCATTATAAGCAGGGAAACAGGTTCCTCAATTCTTTTCAGCAGCCAGTTATGCTCTCAGTCTTCTGAGCTAGGAAACCCCAATTCCTTCTATCTTTCTTCACAGGTCTTGTTTTCAGACATCTGCTCATTCTAACTGCTCCCCTCTGGCTCCTCTCCAGTCAGTCCGCAAGTTTTCTTGTAGTCTTTTGAGTTGAAGCCTTGCCAATAATAGAGAGAATTTGTGAACTGTGATAAGTTTCCAATTTCTTGTAAGAGAGCAATGTCCAGGTTTGTGCAGTGTTTGTATGCCCTTACTGTGTTTGTGTTTTAGTTATTTTGACACAAATGTTGTGCTTTCCAACTCATCCTTGCTTAATAGCACTTTCATGGACAAATGTCAGGCTTATCAAGATGATTTTGAATGCTACTCCTTTCCTCAAATGTACTTGCAATCTCTCAATATTATATATTAACTAACCTTTTCACTTTTCAGTCACCCATGTAATTAATTAAAATATATTAGTATTGGACCCAGAACAAACTACAGCATAACATCACTTCATATTTCTTTCCAATATGACCATGAACTACTGAAATTTCTCTCTGGATATGGTTTTCCTTTTTGCAGAATATCTTATGGGTAGGTCAGAACAAAAATGGTTTCAACAACATTAAACTTATGACATTCTCTGCAGTGTGCTAGGGAATCACAGTATATTTGCCAAAATCAGAAGGAAAACTGATATACCCAGAATGAAAAAAATACCAATATCACCATCAAGAAGGAAAGATATATTAATAGGTTCATATATATATAAGATATATTAATGTCTTGTAAAGTGTTTATCTGAATGTCTTGTCTCAGTGTAACGTCTCATCTCACATGCTGTGAGAGTCCCATTAATTTAATGGAACTAGTGTCAGTAGTCAATTTTTTGTCAAAAAAAAAAAAAGAGATTCTTAAATTATCTTGGATTAAGCTGTAAGTCTCTACAGGTTAAAAGACTGAAAAATACATGGGGGCAGCTTAATGAGGAAGTTTTTCAGGATGCTGTGCACTCAACCCAGGTGATAAAAAAGTGTGTAATTAATACTGTATTGTAGTGCTGTAGTTCTGCACTAGGGCAGAACCAAGGAGCTTGTCATTTCCTAACCTTTGAGGACTTAACCATGCAATATTTGTTTTCAGTCTTAACTCTACCATACATTTTTGATAATAGATCCTTTTTTTTTTTAAGAGATGTATGCCTTAAATGTAATAATGCTTTATAAATCCATCTTTCAGATTAAATTAAAGCATTTGTTTTAGGTTGGAAGCATATAGGCCTTTGCTGCTGCCTTCTCTGGGCAAATTCAACTCCCAGTGAAATCAAAATTGCACTAATGCACATTGTAGAAAACTACTATGGGATTGCGAATTCAGGGAAGTGTTAATTCTTCCAATACTTTTGTTCAGGAAATAAAAAAAAAAATCAGTGATGTTGATCCAAAATTATGTGTCTTTGTGTAAACTCTTATAAGTATTTTATGAGAGTTTTACTCCAAAGAAAAAGACACAGCACATGTGATATATTGCTGGCATTTCATAGTGAAGTGATTCTATAGATACTGAAAAAATTGATTATTTATTGAAGTTTATATATTTTTCCATTGGGCAGATATGCATTTCCTTTAAAATATTTTCCCCAGTCTAAATTTAATCAATCAGATATACTATGTGTATTCCTTAACCAAAAAAATGAACTCCACTTCTTTGAATTCACAGCATTTTGCAATATTCTTAAGCACCAGGAAACCAAAGAGGTTTTTGTATCATTCTTCCCCCTGTTGTGTATACCAGTTTTCCAATTCAAAGTAATAAAAGCATCGATCTTCTAACATCTTGACAGTGGAGTTCGTCTAGTTCTGCATTAGCACTAAACACAAACAAAAAATTTAGTATAAGCAGCCCCAAGAGACACTTCAACCAGATTTCTCCATTTCCCCAAGCTAAATCAGCTCCTGAAAACTCAATTTAAGAAACTGACACAGACACTGCAGTAGAATGGTAAATCTACTCCCCGTCAGTTTCTTAAATAAAGTTTTCAATCATTGATTTGGTCTACAGAGATAGAGCTCTGTTCTAGGTACTCCTTTCAAGCTATGCTCATTAAAGATCATTGCTCCTAGTGTTTCTTAATCCTGGCTGGAAATTGGAGGGTCTTTGGATACAGGACTGGATACTGAAGAGATTTTCTGAAGTAAATTTTAGCTAACCAGTAGGAAATGCTTACAAATAAAATATGAATACCTAAGTATAGTGATGATTCAAAAAGAATGAATGCAAAAGACAGAAAATATTTTGAAATAAACTTCCTAGATTTTTGAGCGCTTTCTTTTTTTTATTCCCAGATACCATGCTTTCACTACTGCCACGTTCTGCCAGTATGTTACAGTAGGATTTTGAGGGATACCCCACAGATATTCATGCTTCAAGAAGAAAACCCATTCTGCAATTGGGAGTTAGGGGTTTTTGTTCAGTTGGTTGGTTAGCTGGTTAGTTGGCTGGGATTTTATTTGTTTCTTGAAGAACTGCAACAACCCTTTTAAGTCTTCAGGAAAAGACACTTTGAATCACATTATTTAGGTTGAAAGGTCAACTTGTACAACTCTTTTCTCAAAGGAGGGCCAATTAAATGACATTGTTCAGGTGCTTTTTTGATCAAGATTTGATGTCTCCAAGGATAAAATTTTTACCTCATCTCTGGGCAACTCTTCTAGTCTTTGGCTGTTTGCATGGTCTAAAAAAATATTAAAAAATAATCATAGTTTTCTATGTCCCAACTCATGTTTGTTGTCTCCTGTCCTTCTGCTGTGCACCTCTGAAGGGTACCTGGCTCTACCTTCCCTAGGCCCTCCCTCTAGGTAGTTATGGGCAGTAGTAGCATCCTATAAAGCCTTTTGTTATTAATGCTGAACTGGCCCCACTTCCTCCACTTCGAACCTCCTGCACTCTAGTCTGTAATTAGCTTAAAAGCCTTTGCTGGACTGGTTGCACCCTGTGTGTGTTTCTTTCCCACTGGGAATCCCAGAACTGGACACAGCCCTCCAGGTGTGCTCTCACCAGCACTGAGCAGAAACAAAGGATCACGTTCCTTGGCCTGCCAGTGACACTTCCTCTAACACAGACCAGAAGGTTGTTACCCACCAGGACCCCCAGGTCCCTTCCTGCAGAGCTGCTTCCCTGCCAGTCAGTGCTCAGCCACAGGGAGAGCTCCATTCTCATTGAAAAGACTACCGAGGTCCTGTCTGAGCACAGAGCCAGAGACCACTGTCTGAGTGAGATGAAGCAAAGCATCCAAACATAAGTCTTCAACAACAGTGGAGCTGATAGCTGACCTGAGCTGTCAATGGACTGTCATTAAAATACAGGTGATCTAGGAATTAATTTTTAAGAATACCTTCCAGATCCTACTCTTCAACTAACAGGATTTTCTATGTTGTCTTTTATAAAATATCTCTTATAAATTTATTTAATACCCAAAGTAAAAAACAGTCTGATTAAATTCTAATAAAGTCTGTATTATTTCTCTTTATATAAATTTTAATTTATCTTAAAAATAGAATAAAGTTTCTACAGGACTGCCCTGGAAAATACAATAACAAGTAGCATTTTTTTCATCATTAAATAACATAGTTTATCTGTTAGCCACTATATCTTCCACAAAGTACCAGATGAAAATATTTGTATGTAAGGGAAAAGAGTATTACATCATGGGAAACAAAAACTGGAACGAAGAAATAGTGTGATACCTGGAAAATTACTTGTTACCACCTAAGAGAACCATCAGATCAAAATTTTGACTCCACACACTGAATCTGCATATTTTTTCTATAACTTATGTATATTATACATGCCGGTATATATGTTGTACAAACTGGTGCTAAGTATAAGATTAGCAAAATAATAGATCTTTTTATTTAGTTGATTTCAGCATCTTAAATTAATTGTTCTTGCATTATATGTAAGAATACACATATTCTTATATATGCAGATAGTCCTATTATGCTTTAGCTGCACTACATCCCACAGAGAAAACATGTAAAAACAGGGACAGGCTATTAATTTGTGGATTAGTACCTTAACTAGTTTTGATGGCTACAGTTTCTTTTGTAATACATTTAATACATGTAATACATTTGCATTTACCCAAAGTTATGCACTGAATCTTTTTAAATGGCTTTGAATTGTTCTTAGGAAGCTGCAGTTTACTACAGTGGTGGGCATTGTCACATCGTAGCAACAGCTTAAAAGAGGAAAGGACACCCACTTGAAAAGTTTGCTAATGTCAACTTGTTTGAGATTATAGTTTGTTTATTAATGTAGATGATGAAGTTTCTTTTTAGTCAGTTCCCATGAGACTTGTCAGAATAGAAGTTTGTGAATAACTTATTTTTCATTTCTGGTTCATGGATTTAACCCATATCACCTACTCTGCGTAGTAGGACTGCTAACATTTTCCCAGATTTCAAATGCAACCTAAGCACCCTATTAAATCAAGTTTGGAAAAACTGTAACATTTTCCCATGAAAATTTCAAGATACATTTTTTACAGTGTGTTTCATATTCTTGGTTTTTTTCATTTTGAATACTAAAACTAGCTAAAAATGGATTTCCTGAGTAGTAGTCTCATTATTCAAAATTCTTTCTGAGGCACAATATAAAAGAAAAAAAAGAATTATGGCTCTGGAACAGGAGAAACTGTGTACTTTGTTTCTTAAAAGTAATTAAAATAATTCTCAAATACAGGAAGCTGCCAACACACAAAGTATCCCATAATTTACCCAATTTTCAAGATAAACCAGATCTTATTATTTCCATACTTAGATGACAGTAGTGGTTAATCAAATTAGTTTTAATAAAACTAATCTGTGGCCCATGCTGAGTGATGTGGTATCACACCAGAAAAAGAGAGAGCAATTTCACCTACTGCTAAATTAATTACTTCATGTAAAGTGAAAAGAGGTTGATTTATCAAATCTGATATAGCCTTTGGTATTCTAATAATAACCATCATCACCTGCAAGGACATGAATGAACACTTTATGAACTAAAGTTTATCAGAGTCATATAACATGTTCCTGTGACAGATGTCTTTTTAATTTAAAAAATTAAATAGAATCTTTCAGGCAGGAACTGAAGGTGGTTTTTAAAGTCTGTAGGGTAAGTATAGGTCAGGCAGAAGTAGGTCTTGCCACACATGAGCATCGAAAACTGTGACACAGGTTGTGGTGTGTCACCTGATGGGTTGCAGATGTGTAATTCCTTAAATTTGGTAAAAGTCACATCTAGATGTGAAATGCATCAAACCAATGGTCAGCAATCATAAATATTCAGCAGTGTTGCAGTAGACCCTGCTACATGCAGGCTTTGTGCACATCGTGCTGAGCATGTATCTGTGTGTCTTCACTGATCTGACTTTTCTTTCATTGGCCCAAATTTTCAAGGTACATAAATGTTGTACCGCTTCAGATCTGAAGCTGTAGATAATGATGTATATCAGCCCGGTCAATAGTGGAATAAGTTATAGTGAAAGAGTCTGAAGTAGTTGATGCAGTACCGTTATTCCCCACAATTTCTTAAACAGGGCTCAAGGTCTACATGGAGAGGGCCCACAGTTCTCCTCTCCTTCTGATAATCAGTCTGTATCTGGTGTGCTGCTCAACGTCTTATCTAGGTCCAAAAACAAGCTTTTCGGAGTCCCTCAGGAATATTTATCTATTTCAACTGGGTCCTTTCAGAGGACCCATTGACCTATTGATTTCAGAGGAATTCAAAACATTTAAATCTGGATATTTTATTTCGTACTGAGAATGCAAGTGGATTGTGAGAATTAGCATTATAAACTGATGCATTATCTTATTGCAACCCACCCACAGAAGTAAATCCTGTTGAAAATATTCACCTTGGGATAGATTTGAATCAAACTGAATAAGATGACTCCACATTTTTCTTTTTGTAATTTTCAAACTTATCCAGACTTCATTTTAATTATTCTGAGATCTTAATGCATATAAAATCACTACTGGTTAGAAATGTTTAGACTATAGAGCACAATGTACACAACATGTATTTCTCCTCAGCCTGGTATTTCAGGAAGCCCTTTTGCGTTACAATGATCTCCTGTTTCCTAACACTGCTTCTGGGATGACATTACCATTTTTGTGTCTGAGAACTCTTTTCAAGTCTTCTTACTATTTTCTTCATAGGCTGAAGGTGGCAGGTAATTATTTTGATCTAAAAAAAAACCAAAATAAACACAAAAAACCATAGAAAACAGAAAACATAAGTTTATCATTGTACACGTGCATTTCGTTTTACAGCACCTAGCACTAAGAAATAACCAACACCAAGGGACACTGAACAAACTGCATCAACTGGAATTTCTTTCTGCACATATTCTATAAACTTTCTGATGTTCAAGTTCTACACCATACAATTCTGCATCCTTCCTTAATAAATGCTGGACCATGCTAAAAGTTTTCCTTGGACAGAGTTGGTCAAGCAAGGCATTCTTGAGGTGATTTGGTAACTTGATAAACCATTTATTCTAGAAAAGGGAAGAATTTTAAGGATAATAATTTCAAGCTGTGATTTTAATCAAGACCTAGACCTTTCTGTTGCAGCCTACACAATGATGTTCCCAGCTGACTAAAAGCTCTGCATAGTCTTTTGGATACTATCCAAATATAAGATGTCCTTGCGCTTAGAAGGGTTTTATTTAGAATTAAGAAGTTATGTATATTTGTGTCTGAAAATTCAAAGCACTATTGATCTGTGTATTTGCCTGGGTAAGCCAAGATGAGAGACACATCTCTTTTACTGTTTAAAGGTAAGAAAGGGAAAAAACAGTCCCAAGAGAATAATGAACTAAAACATCTTTAAAAGCATTATGCCTCAGTCATAAAAATCTGGTACTGGTATATTGTGAAACCACTTTAATCAAGCATTTTCAGCTCAAAATGAATAATCAGGGTTTGGAAGCCAGTCAGAATATTCCCTTCACTTCAGAAACAGATTCATAACCACACTGAATTTAATTTGATCATAAAATACTTTTCTAGATTTTTTTTCATGGAACACAGTTTTGGTGTGGTAATAGAAACCATGTGTCACCACCCTGTTTCCAGCTCTGGATCCATGCCCTAAATCAGTTCCACCTCAAAGCAGAAACTTTACTCTCTAAGATATCTGTAGGATTATCATCTTCTAGTTACAACAGTAAATATTTAAATTGCATTTTTGTACTTTCAGGTTTAATCCAAAATTTAGAATAGATTTCTCTCTTGCAGTGAAAAAAGCTAGGTGTTGTTGGTTTGTGAGATCTGGTAACCCTAAGACTAGTGCAATGTAGAACACCTGAGACTGGAAAACTCTCTGCTGTACATCCACATTAACATGGCTTGGAGACAAGCTGTCTTTGTCAGAGAATGGCAATTTTTCAAAGCAAGGTATTACATTTAACTCAATTTCCTTAAACAAATTTTCTCAATTCCAGAATGATATCCTTGATTACTGCACAGTGAGAAATAAACAGGATTCCACAGTTAGCTACTACTCTGCAATGTGAATGCCTCTGCTCAGCTGTCTGTTTCAGTGTATTTTTTCACTGCACAGGCTTATATCCTCCAGAAAGTAATTTTCCAAGAAACTGCAAAATATCTAGTTCTCAGGATCTTCACTAAATATGTACCATAGCTAAATTAAAATTTCTATGTGACTTGAACTTCTCAGTCCCCATGATAAGTGATATTAGGCTACTAGGAAGGGCTTAATTCTCTTGTTCGGCACAAGGAAAAAAATCAGTGGATCTTAGCCCAGAACATTCTTAGTCTAAAAATATTCAGTTTAAATATGACAAACATTCACAGGAGAGTAATATTCATGGGGTGGTGACAATCATGTTAACCTTGCAATACAAACTGAAAGTTTCTACTTTCTTTTTATATTTTAGTTGAAGAAATTAATAGATAAAAAAATTTTAAGAAAGATGTTAATAAAAAATGTTGGTGCCACTGAACTGCTTAAAATAATATTCTGAAGCTTAGCAGGTATCCTTTTTTAATGAGTAGAAACAGAGAAGATTAAAATTGTTAGGTTTGTCAGTGTACATATATAATTACTAGAAAAATATGGAGATATAAATAGATAACATTAATTGCAGCTCTAATAATTTCATTCTAATTATTTTATAGTATTTTATTAACATAACACTCTAGTTTCTTTTTAGAGTAGAAAATCAGGACTTCTGAATCATCTCCTTCATGCTGGTGTCTATAATTCACTGAATTGTTTGGAAGTGCATTAGTAAATTGGAAATCACCTAAGATACATTTGGAGTTTTTTTAACAGAATACTGAAAAAGGCTATCAGTGAGACAAATTTTGCTCATTTTCATTGACAAACTTCAGAAGTAAATCTGTTGGGTAGATTCAGACTTGGTTAAATCTTATCTGATTAATGGTATATGTAAATTAAATTCTGTATCCAATTTTAAATTATATAGGTACAAAATTGTTTTACAAGAGGAAATTAAAGTATGTGATTCTAGGTTACTGAAAAAAATTCAAATGAAAGAGAAAGCATTACACACATACAAAAATTGGGGAGGTTAAAAAATCAGTTCAATTGCAACAGAAAAGAAAAAAGGAAAAAAACCCACAGCTGATAAGCTCTGTTTTGGCTCTTCAATGAGGACAGATTTTTTCTTTAGACAGGAACAGGTCTGCTTGTATGAGAAAATGGTACTGCCTGGTGGGAGATAGTTTTAGTGGAATAAGTGAGATAACAGAAGAAAAAAATGCCTGTAGAGGCCTCTGTGCATCTGCGGCATCCAGAACTACAAATGCTTTCAGACTCAGATCTTTTATCACTGAAACCTTATGTGATCATTCAGTCTCCAAACAGCCTGTTCTTGGTAGTTTGAGTTTGATAAATGAAACAAGTGGTTACATGGTTGTATTTGACAAAAGTTGTATAAAAGCTTGGCAGGTTTGCAGAGATTTTAGCAATTCCAATTAGAAAAATGGAAGAAATATTTCCCATGACACAGCAAGCCACAACCATTGAAGTCAGTACAATTTAACTTCCTGAGTCTGTGAGATCTCCTGGACTTTTAAGGAGAATCACTCTGAACCACTGCTAACTCTTTTTTCTCACAGCACTGTCTGGAATTAGCTTCTCTAAGGTGCAACCAGCAAAACTCATTGAAACAGTAATATAGTGTAATTACTGCATAGACATAGTATACTTACTAATATGTACTAATGCTAATACAATGCACACAGAGGTATTTTCCTTTTAAGCACTGCTGTACTCCTGATGCTTCTTATTACAGAGAAGCTTGTATTCTTTTTCTAGAATCTCTTACAAAGCTTTTTGCTGCCATGCTCTGTCCTCAGTTGTCCTCAGCCAGAAAATTTTATGAACTGTGCAGTTAACCCCAGCAAAAGTTGTTATCTACTGTGTTAAACACAGGCACAAAACCATCAGAGTTCAACATTTTTTTACAAACTCAACTGAAATAAAATTACAGACTTAATTTGAAGATGTCTCAGATCCTAATCTCTGAGATGTGTGTCTCCAAGACCTCCAAAGTCCAGGCTTTGCCTTATCAGGCAGTACTGACCACTACAAATAACAGCACATCTTCAGAATGTCAGCAAAGATGTCCTATTAAATATTTTTCTCTGTCTTTTTCCTCTTTGATAAATAGCAAAATCTACTTTAATGCACCAATTTTCATTAACAAGCTTTACAAATACCAGCAGAATTTACAAAAGAAGAACAGTGATTGGCAATAAAGCCCATACAGATGTATTTCTGTGCCCACGAAGGAAGCAGCTGTTTGTTGAATTTAGGATAATGAAATCTTCCTTGACATACAGATTGTGAACAGCAACATATTGGTTTACCCAATGTGTATCAACAATTCTTGTTAGTCTTCATAGCTTCAAGGCTTATCAGACCATTTTTCTGCATTACTCTGAACAAAGTTTGAGCCACAGATGTTGGAAAGAAAACAGACGACAAATACACTGGAGAGTATAGTAAATCTGCAGACTCTGGTGTAGACTTTGTCTATGTCCACTAAAACTGTATTCAAACAGGGAACAAAGTAAATAGCAAGCAGAGTTTGTCCAAAAATAGCTCTAAATGCTGTCAGTATAAGAGATGTTAATAATAGATACATCATCCCTTTGTTGGCTTCCACAGTTCTACAAGGGGATTCAAGTCTTTAAGAGTTTTCTCACTAAGAGAAACATTTTCGTAAGCCAGGTGACCTTCAATACTGAGTAACAGGAACTGCTCTGCTAATATGGTTACATGTAGGGAAACATGGCTTGAAGGTTATAGACAAGTTCAAAGTGCATAACAATTTATGCCTGAGAAGATTTAACTGTGCAGCAGCTGATTTTGTAGTTAATAGGCTCCTTCTCTATTTATTCTCGTCCCACATATTTGGGGGATAGGAATTTACAGAATCTAACTTACACTAACTGTCTAACTTTGACTTGTCAAAATCTTATTTCATTATCATTCTTAATCCATCCAAGTTGGACCTGAGCCATGGATGATGTCTAATCTTACCGGAACTAGATTTCATATCTGCTTATTGTTTTGCTTTCTGATGTTGACCTTTTTTTGTTAACTGGTTCAATGTGTGATAACTGTTCCTTGAAAGCCTTCTCAACTGCATTATTCAAAATTCTTTAAGATTTGAAGTTGGGGCATTCAGTAGGATTTATTTTATTATTATTATAAAGAGTTAAGGAATATAGTGTTTCTGTGCCGGATATTAAGTCTATTTTATGACCAAGGGAAACTACACAGCATTTTATGATTATTCAGAGTAAGAAATAGAATATAGATCTGATAAATATCTGTAATTTTTTCCACTAATAAACATTCAAAGACTATTTTTGAACTAAACAACATTATTTAGTCCTGATCACAACATTCGACTTAACTGTCAAAAGATGATTTGAGAGTAAAGGAATTTTGTAAATATTACAAATTATTTCAGAAAATCACCTGGGGATAAATTCAGGGATGGAAGAAAGCTAGATTTTGTGAAGTTTTATTTGCAAATGTAATTATTTGAATATGTGATTATATTTCCCTGTGTAACTTGGAAATTTACATGTGCTTTTGACTTGTAAAGTTTTGGATTACTGTACCCTTTGTAAGCAAAAATAATTGCCTCTAGAGCAATGATCTTCTACCCACAGAGCCCAGTTTTGAATTTTTATGTTTAGCTCCTCCTGATCCATTACCTCTTCATCTGGCAGATGCATAACACTCAGTTCCTGCAAGCCAGTTTATCCCATTCTTTTTCAAGGAATACATTTTTCATCCCTTCTCTGCACTTCATAAAATATTTTTAGTCTATCATGATTCTTCTGAAGGTATTGCAAGTGATAAAATAGAGACAGATAATGAGTTCTATTCATTTGTGCTACATCTCTGATAAGAGACTAGAGGTTAAGAATTTTCCATGGTAACTGGAATGGCTGAAAGTTCTTTTGACAATAACACGATGGATTCCAATTTTAGTTATTTAGGAATAAATATGGTACTTTAAGAAAAGTTACTCCGAAGATACCCATTATTTAACTTCTTACTCCAGGTAAGAAGACTAGTGTTCTACTTGAGGGGCCCTGACTCCAGAAAAAAAAAATAATTTTCGGGCTTGGGTGTAAGGTAAAAGTATCGATTTCCAAGAAACACATGGAAGACATTTCCAGTGTCTACAGCTTTGGTAGCTAGGGTTCCAGAGAAAGGAGAGGTTTGTTGGGGATGAAGACTTACAGCCATACATAAATATATACGTTTGGGAAAAATTTGTGTAGTTTATACATTCACTGTTGCTTTGATTACCTTCAAATGCTTGAAGTTAATTGCCTGACTAAATTCATACGAGCGTTTTACATTTTCTCATAGAGTTTATTATTTGTTGGATTGGACTGTTGTGAGAATGGAGGGTAATTATTCATCACGAGCATATTTAAGGTCCTTTCTGCCATCTGCTAGCTGTACATGCTTATGCAGGGCAGTAATCAATTTTTTTTTTAATGTACAAAATTTCTGTACTTTTGGTGAAGAACTGCAACTTAGAGAAAAAAACATTCAGCTCCATTTCAGTGTCTAGGGTAGTCACAGATCAAGTGACATGCGACATTTTCCAAAACCTCTCTGGGTGGAGTTGCCTTTTTATGAGTTAGTGTAAAAATGGAAAATAAGTGGGACTATTTTGAAGAGAGGGAAATGTGGATATAGTGTATCTGCTACAGAAATGCATTCTATTCCTTTTGGCACAGTAAACTTAATTAAATAGTTACATTTTAAAATCTTTATGAGAATCTTAATTATTAATGATATCAATAGGCTGAAAAAAAATGTAGGTTAGGTGTGGGGAGAGTTTGGCTCTGCAAAGACATTACTTAAAAGCAATTTTTTTTTGCATGACTGAGCACATGTGCACACAGACTAGATAGTCACACTTTACAATGAGGTTACAGTTATAAATTATTCATAAAGTGTTGGTAAACACTGTAGGCTATTACAGAATCCACAGAGTCCCTAGTTTTGTTATAACTATGTGTAACACCCTCAAGTAATGTGCCACCACGTATAATTTATGAAAGTAATATTAGTAGTATTGTTTATGATGTATATTAATAATTTATTAATCCTTTATGAACTATTTATAAATGCAATCTTAATGGAAAGCATGGCTGACTAGTTACTCCATCACGCTAGCTGTATGGGAGTTAAAGGTTGCATGCCTCCGCCCCTGCTTTTTAACAAGTCAAGCAATCTTTTGACAAGGCAACTCTCACTATTTCTTTACATGCTCCTAGGAAATTAGAAATCTGAGAGAAGCATTACAAAGAGGTTTTACCTGTAAGAAAATGTACAGAATCCTTTTTCACATCTTCTCCAATATTTCAGTAGAGCTACCACAGGTCCATTAGACAAAAACTCCTTGCAGATGTTCCATGCATATCAAAGTCTATTAAATTTTGGTACCTTAGGATTCTTGTATACATCAGACCAACAAAACATAGGCCATATTTCTAGGAACCGAGCAGAGGAGGGTTGCTATGTAGGTGTGCATATCCATCAATCCTTATGTTATCTACCAGAAAATGGGTGATGTAACAGAAATTACTGCTATAGTATAGCCTACCATAATGTCTAGGAAGAGATCCTGGCTTGCAGGATTATTTTTCTGCTCCAGAGAATTTCTACCTGCCAAGGTACAGCTACTTCTGCTTGCAGCAGGCAAGCTCCACTAACTTTCATGTGACAGTGCAGTTTTATCACTGCTCTTTGCTTCTTTATGCATGCTGTGAAATCTCTTGCTGAGGCATTTGAGATTGGAGTACCATCCCCATGCATTAATTCTTCACTTATTCTTTTACAGGAAACAGACCTCATTCTGACCTTTAATATCTCAATGCATCGTTCTTGGTGGATGGAGAACGGGCCAGGCTGCACCGTGACCTCAGTAACCCCAGCACCAGACTGGGCACCAGAGGATCATCGTTATATCACTGTCTCGGGGTGTTTTCTTGAATATCAGTACATAGAGGTGGCTCACAGTTCTCTTCAGATCTTCCTTGCAGTAAGTGTTTATAGATAACTTCACTTCCACCATCTTTTCTGGATTTCTTCTTGTCATTACCAGAATAGCAGAGGATTGTGTCGTTCATTCACAAACCCTTGCTCTAAGTCTTAATTTAGTTATGAAATTCTGTTCTCTTTCATCTAGTTTGAGATACCTGCATGTAAAAACCTCCAACATACATATTTATTATTCTTCTAAGAACTGCTGACATGATACACTCTGCTTTCCTGGCCTCAGTTTTGACCACTGAGTGTCCCACAAGCTGCTGATAGCAGGTTACATTCAAATGACACTGTTGTATATAACTTGTGACATAACAAGAAGTTACAGCTATTGTTGTGAAAGCCAAATTGAATATAAAAGAAAATCCAACAGTAAAAACAGATTCACTGATCAGTTTGCAGGACTCAAATCTCATCAATTTCTCTTTAACCATATTAATCCATAGACATTGGAGTACAATGGGAAAAGTTTTCCAAAAAAAATGTTGCATATGAATGAAAATCAAACCCAGAAATCTTAAAACTTTCTTAGGAGTATAAGAATCCACTGTTACACTGCAGAAAATTTCAAAGGGATGAAAGCCACTTGTTTTCAGGGAACGATATATACTGTGGTCCACAGTTATCCAAAAAAAGTGAGCAGCTTTTCCATCTGTCTATTCCCCAGTATTTGTTATCACTGAAGTTTAATTCATGGAATTATAGCTTCATGGAATCATTTTGATTTGAAAAGACCTTTAAGATCATCAAGTCCAACCCTCAACCCAGCACTGCCAAGCTCAACAGTAAACCCTATACTTAGTGCCATATCTACACATCTTTTAAATACCTCCAGGAAAGGTCACTGAACCATTAACCTGGGCAGCCTGTTCCAATGCTTGACAACCCTTTCGGCAAAGACATTTTTTTTAAAATCCAATCTAAACCTTCCCTGGTGCAAGCTTGATTCTGCCCTGACACAAGCCAGGATGCCATTGGCCTTCTTGACCACTTGGACACACTGCTGGCTTATGTTCAGCCAGCTGTTGACCAGGACCCCCAGGTCCCTTTCTGCCTGGCTACTCTCCAGCCACTCTGCTTGTAGCACTGTCTGGGGTTGTTGTGACCCAAGTGCAGGACCCAGCACTTGGCCTTATTGAACCTCATGCCACTGTCCTCAGCCCATCGATCCAGACTGTCCAGATTCCTCTGTAGAGTCTTCCTACATTCAAGTCATCAAAAGGAGATAACTAGGACAATTTTTCTGCCTTTTTTTTTTTAATTTAATGAATGATGAACAAGAAACTTAAGGAATATATAGTTCAAGGTCAATTCTGTTCCTGATGCAACAAGGTTTTCAGTGTTTCTGTGTTTAAATAGAGATGCGTTTCTAGACTCATTCTTTTCAAGTCAGCGTAATGGTTCAAAATAACAAACCATTGGTATTTTGCTAGCTGTAGCCAACTACATCTGCGTTATATTTCCATTTGTGTTAATCTAATCGTGTTAATCACTTACATGATTACCATAAGTAAAGAGCTGCTTGTGTGGGTCAGTTTTCCAAATCTGGTACTTGACTACTGTTTTCATCACTTTTGCATTCCCAGTTGTGGTCATGGTGTTCTTTTTCTAATAGAAATGCTAGTCTAAATTCACTATCATATGAAATGTTATGAGAAACAGAGGAATTACCTGGTACTACTCAGTGACATATAGCAAAAAGGAAGAAGAGCAGATACTGCTTGTTTTCCAGCAAATTAGCTTTAACAAACCCAAGCATTAGATCTGACCTATCTCCAGTTAGTAGAAAAAAATTAATCTTTCCCTTCAATTTTTTTTTGTGGACCCTTAAAATCGTACTTTACTTGTAAACCTAATTTTCAACCTATGAATTGGATACTTGGTTTCTATTTGTATTTCTGTATGTTCATGACAATGATCATGCTAATGCTGACCTTGGCTTTTTCATGGACTGGTGGCACTGCAGCATGTTTTTAAGGATGCTTTCTACTACCTACAGACAAACAGTTACAAAGTTATCCTGCTTCATTGAGGACCACTTATATCAGCCTTTGGTAACATTATACTGAGTTTATTTTGTACTGCTTGGCTGCAAGCTCACAAGTAATGCAACTACAGAAGGTTAGGCTTCATGTAGATGTGATAATTGCAGTGGACAGTGGAAAGAATATGACAACTAAGATAAAAACTATAAAGCCTTCATGGTTTGTACTTTCTAAAAAGTAAGTCTTAAGGTGGGCTGTGAAATATTTCAAGGATTCCAGACAGATACTCTCCTGATGAGGTGCAAAAACCTCATAGTCTCCAAGAAAACTTCTCACCTCAGAGAAATGTGTCCCAGAAGCAAACAGCAAGAGACTGTGCATCATAAAAATGCTGCTGCCAATTTTGAGTAAGTAAACATAGACTTTAGATTTTTAAGGGTGACATTTTGGAGACTTTTCATTTCTCCTACTGCTTAAACAAAATAGCAATTAAGACAACCAGAAGGTTACATAATCACAAAAGTCAGGGGAGTCCCCAGTGTGCATAGTAGTGGCATTCATTTTGTAGTACCAGCCTTAGAATAGTAGAGAGATAGATGTGATGATGCACAGATATTTTGCCAGCTTCACCTGAGGAGTGTATTTTGTTCAGGTTAAAAAAATAACTGGAAAAAATTGCTAGTTTAGCTCACACTGAAGTAACAGAATGGTGGTCTCTATACATCAACCAGCAGAATGCTCATGGTTTAGAAAAACTTCAAAATAGGAAAAAATTATTTCCAAAATAATGTGTGGAAGAAAATGCTCTGATAAATAAAGAATTATGCCAGTTTGAGTATTTAGCATTTATGTGTATGCAAAGCAGGGCTAGAATAACCCACAGTGATAATAAGGACAGCAAAGCAGCCACAATCACTCCTTTGTCCCATGACACAGAGCACTTATTGCATTGGGTGATGCTTGTGGAAGACTATAGTCTCTGTAGAGCCTAACAATATATCAATTCTTGCATCACATATGTAAAAAAATGACCACATAATGCACATTTATATCTGTCTTGTAGCCATTCCCACGTCAGCACATTACATCTTGTTCAGTTATGTCAGATTTTTTTTTTTTCATATTTATGGAAATCTATTTTGAAATGTTTCTACTGCTTCTTTACTCAGTTATTGTGGTAGTTGCCTCTCTGAAGTGAATCAGCACCAAAATCTCAGTGCAACACACCATGTTAAGTCAATTTTTAATCTGTTCTTCATATCCATACCTCTCACTTGGTTCTTTTCAGGCTAGGCCACATTGCTATCACTTTATCTCTGGGTATTACCATCTTCCAGTAATTTAAAAAGAGAAAGGAATTCTGAGTGAATGCAAGGAAGGGGAATCTCTTTCATTCTTAAGTACAACTTTGCAGGCTTGCAGTGCTGGAAAATAAACAAACATATTTTGTGGGCGTGTCCTGCAGCACACAGATATATGGAACTGAATACAACCGCTAAAGGCGGGATTTTCTCTGCTTTCTGTGAAACCCTGGGCTCTGGGAAAGCATCTGGAGAGATCCAGAAGGGCCAGTGGTATCCTGGGGTGCATTGGGAAGAGTGTGGTCAGCAGGTCAGGGAGGTGATCCTCCCCCTCTCCTTGGGCCTAATGAGGCTACATCTGGAGTACTGTATTCAGTTCTGGTCTCCACAGTTCAAGAAAGACAAGGTGGTACAGAAGAGGGTCCAGCAGAGGGCCACAAAGATGATTAGTGCTCTGGAATTTCTCTCTTATGAGGAGAGACTGAAGGAGCTGGGCCTGTTTAGTCTAGAGAAGAGAAAACTGAGAGAGGATCTCAGTAACACACATAAATATCTCAAGAGGGTAGTGCCAGACTCTTTTCAGTGGTGCCCAGTCACCAAAGGAGGAGTAATGGCCATAAACTAAAACAGAATAAGTTCCACCTCAACATGAAGAAGGACTTCTTTACACTGAGGCTGGTAGAGCACTGGGAGATTATGGATTCTTCCTCTCTGGAGAAATTCAAAACCCACTTGGACACAATCCTGGGTAACCTGCTCTAGATGACCCTTCCTTGGGAGGAGGGTTGGACTAGATGATCTCCAGAGGTTCCTTCCAACACTAAAAATTCTGAGATTCTGTATTTCTACGGAACAATTCCTTCATTTCCTGCCCTCTCCAATTCTTGGTGAATCATAGCTGAATCTGCAAAGATGAGATCTTAGCTTCATCACACTTTGACAGCAACAGTTATTTAATGCTTTGCTGATACATGCAGAAAAAAGGCATCGTTTTGGCCACAGCTAATTCCATGGTTTTATTGAACAAAACTAACCCTTAATGTAGCCTATGCTCACAATACCAGGCAAAACTCTCCACTTAGCTGTTCTCTCCCAGGGAAGTCTCATTTACAGAGCTACGACATCTTGTGCACCTGGCCTATTCCATATGGTCTACAAGGACCACAACTCTGCCTGTCCATGGTGCCTACAAATTACCAAAATGAACTGGTCTAGTGATGGCTTGACTTGTATACTCATATGCTTCAGACAATAAAACATACTTATGTGCTTAATGGTTATTGATTCTTGTTGCTTACATTAGAGAAGCTATTTCATTTTCAGGCCTACTGGGTTATCAAGGATAGATATACTTAAATTACTGATCTCTGGAGAGAATTCTTCCAGGTAAAGAATGAGGTCAGTGATACTAATGGGGATTTGATTTGTAACTTTTTGAGTTTCATTCTGTATAGTATTTACAGGCTGAATGGTAGTTCCCACCCATTCCTAAACAATAGGAGGTACAGCTGTCACTTCACCATGAAGAGGGTAGCACTTGGGAGGGACACAGTGCAGGTTATACACACCTGCTAACCTTGGTGTGTAATGTCAGGGCTTAAGATGGTCATTGCCTCTGTGTATAAAAAGTATTTGCATCCCAGCCTTTCAGTCATACAGCTGAAAAAGAGTCATAATCTCATAGTTTCACAAGCCCCCCCCCCATCAATGTCTAATTATAGCTACAGAGCCCATGTACAATTTTTTTTCATTTGCACTTTTTATTGAACTCCTGTTTTATAACAGAAGGAGGAAATCTTTTCAGTTCAGACCCTGAGCTGTGGTTCAGATCAGTGGGTTCTGCTTCCAGGTCTACCACAATGTCTTTTGGAAAATCATTTCATCTCTTTGTGCCTCTTCCCAAGTGCTTCAGAGAGGAAAGTATGCCTAAATTTTTCATGTTCAGTTCATAAGACTCTACACCATTTGCATAGATAGAGATCTCTTGAATATCTCGAAAAAACCCTAAATGTCGATGACACCAAGTACAGTAAGGCCTTTGTGTGGTACAAGGAAATTATAATAATTGCAATTGCATTTCACACAGAAATGGAGCTCAGATTCTCTATATTTTCCTTCTGCCTGGGTTTTATTCTTTGATTATGCATGACCTGCCCTCACTCCCACAAGTCTGTTCTTGCAAAAGTCAACAAATTAAAATCCATTTGTAGATCAAAACTCTGAAAATATGCAAATAAAAGATCAGCCTTGGAGATAAGTGTGACAGAATTATATCTATTTGCCAACAAAGGATTAAGAGTATTTAGTATGCTTGTCTTTTACTTCTCACTTACACATTCACAAATCTATTGATTTTAGTAGAGTTAAGTGCCCGAGTTATGGGAATAAGACTAATGTGAAGGCCTCACCCTAGACAATTTGGGCTTTAGTTATATAGACCTCGAAAAGATGAACTGTGTAATATTATTCCAGTAAAATAAGTGCAGGAAAAGCATTTCTTATGTACTTATCTGCATTATTGATGGTAATTTACATACCAAATAAATTAAACCATAAGTAAACTGTTACACAAAAATATTGACCATTTTCATAGTGATCCTGTTCGCTGACTTTTATGTGCTGTATATTAGTCCTGATTCCTTTTTGTTACTTCCTGTATTTAAACTTGAGTATATGCTTCATGCAGTCATTAAAATTATTATTTCATGCTTTAAAATTTGTAATATGTAATTATCCATCCATAGTATTTACGGTAAATGCATAATGTTTGGGACTCTGCAAAGTCTGCATCATGCATAATACTTTTCAAGCTCTGATGCTGTCAAATTGATTTAAACATCATGGAGCATAACTGCGTTACTAAGATGCAATAATACATCTATGAAGTTAGGATACCAGCATCAAAATCTGCTCTGCTGCAGACTTACCATATGACCTTTGGCAGGGTGCTTAATTCATGCTAATTATTGTCTGTACAATACAAACAATGTTTCTTAAATATTTCAGAAAGATGTTACCAGGATAATTCCATTAAACATTGTAGGTAATCAAATATTATGGAAAGGTGGTCTGTGTATGTATTTAAGCACTTAGAACAGCAGAATAACATTAATGTTCCCTGCTTCTCTCAAGGATTAATAGTAGTTAGAATAGGGTACTCTTAAAATCCTTAATGTTAGCATAGCACAGGTGACATTAAATAGTCTCATGCCCTGGTGAAGAGATAGGAATAGTGAGTAAGAGTGTACTCTCATAAGAATTTATTTACTGGACTGTCTATATGTGCTTTAGACCTCCATACTCAAATATGCTTCTGAGAGTCTACCACTTAAAGGTTCTCAATGCTGCTGAAGAAGTATGATTAAAAAAAAAAAAAAAAAAAAAAAAAAAAAAAAAAAAAAAAAAAAAAACCAAAAACAAAAACAAAAACCAAACCGGCAGCACCTGTCGAAAAGAACCAATCTTTGAAGTACAAAACAAGCCAGCCAGCCCATATGGACAAAAAAGGAGTTAAAAATAGGAAGATGGAGGGACAATACTAGTTTGCAATTTCATTGCACCTCCTGTTACTGTGTGCAATTTTGTTCTCTGCAATACAAGACACTCAGCTATTAGACAGCATTCAAAGGAGGGCAACGAAGATGGTGAAGGGCCTTGAGGGGAAGCCATATGAGAGAGTGGCTGAGGTCACTTGGTCTGTTCAGCCTGGAGAAGAGGAGACTGAGGGGACACCTCATTGCATGCAGTTTACAACTTCCTTGTGAAGGGAAGAGTGAGGGCAGACACTGATCTCTTCTCTGTGGTGCAGTGACAGGACCCAAGGGAATGGCCTGAAGTTGTGTCAGGGATGTTTAGGCTGGATATTAGAAAAAGGTTCTTCACCCAGAGGATGATTGGGCACCAAAACAGGCTCCCCAGGGAAGTGGTCACAGCACCAAGCCTGACAGGGTTCAAGAAGCATTTGGACAATACTACCAGGTACATGGTATGACTCTTGGAGATGATTCTTGTGGGTCCCTTCCAACTCGGCATATTCTGTGATTCTGTTTGACCATTTTCAGGTTTTTTTTAGGCATGATAGAAAAGTAAAAAAAAAGGGGCTATAATTTGGAATGAGTAAACTTTGTATTATATGGTGGAAAATTCTCCTTAAAGGCAGCAAAAGATGAAAGTGTGTAAAAGTTTGAAATTTATGAAGTAACTGAAAAGAAGATGGTAGCTCAACAACAGTGCACTCTCATACTGACAGGAGGGGACAAGCCAGGTGGGACAAGCCACAGAGAGCCTTGAAGAGAATGAAGTAGTTGAATTTCACTGGAAGAAACTAAGTAGAAATGGAGGGATAAAGCAAGATGTGGAAAATCATCTCAGTAGTACCTTTCCAGGTGGGCTCAGTCTGTACTGAGGCATTGTCAGGAGCAAGGAGAGGATATTGCATGGGAGGAGAGGTAGGATGATCCTCTGAAGCTGAGACTCAAAGAGTGAGAAATCAGAAAGTCATCAGCAGTTCAGCAAAGGTTAAAGAAAGAGAAGGCTTGTAAAGCTTCTGCATTTAGGGCAGAAAAGGGAAACAAGCCTTCTGAAAAGGGAAAGTACTTTTTTTTTTGTGGTTTTAATTTTTTTTATTTTTATTTGGGAAGATATTGATAAGACCTGAGCAGAGAGAAAGGCTAGAAGTTCCTCTACAGACACCAGCAAATGATAGAGCAAGACTAAAAGAATCGTGCAACAGGTATATCAGCAGGACAGACTGCATGATAGGAGAAAAGGCAAAAGAGCAAAGGCAGGGAAGATGGGGGAGTCACAGGAACGCATGAAAAATAAAGCTACCTAACTAATGATGTCATTAGGAATGAGGCAAGCAGCAAAATAGTGTTTCTGTGAGTCCCAAAGCATCCATGAGTGGAAGCAAACAAAACACAAGTTGGCCCTGGCTTGTCCAAGTTGAAATGCTAAAACTGAATTGTCAAGTCCTTTTGTCACAGCTGCAAAGGAACAATCTAAGAACTTGTACTGTAGTAAAGGTCTTCATTGAGTTCAGGTGGTTAATACTGATCTTTCAGGAAGAGTCACCTATTGATTACCCTTCAGGTTCTGCTAATAAACCAGCATATTCCATTCCTGTGCTCAAAATACATACAACGTACTATGCTGGGGGAAAAAAAATAAGATAAAGAACAGATATATTTGCTGCTAGTTCAGCAAAGCTCTTGCAAAACATCTGACCCTCAAATACAGCAGTAAACTTATTATGAGTTCTTAATTTTCTGGTCTCCTCTAGCCATCGTAAAGGTCTTCAGTTGTGCAGGAAGCACATCTTGCCCTCACTTAGATCTACCCATGCTAATTTTGTTTCCCCATCTCCCTTCTGACAGCAGCCTCTACCCCTTCTACACACATGCATGTCATACACATACCTTGCACATCAGCTACCTCTTCCTGTGCTTGTAGAGTGGTGAGGATATTTATATGCGAGAAAGGAGACGAGCTTTAATCAAGTTTTGACTCTTTGAAGTAGTGGAGAAAAATAACATTATTTAATTAAGGCAAAGTTCTTTTCTAGGGCAACACACAGACTGAAAGAAACTTGATTCTTAATGATATAGATCGGTACTTTAAAAAGACTAGTTTTTCACTGTGGGATTGGGCAAAATCAGCACAATGGGAAGAGGGTATGAATCATTGTAAAGTGTTAATTTAATAGCGCTGTCATACCGTGTTAGCAGAGGCAACATCAGGTTCAGACATCTTTGACATTGGCTCAGAGCACAGTATATTGCTGTTTCTCTGTTTGACAATAATGCTAGAGCATATGTCGTTAGTGTTTTGAAGGATTGCTATGAGATTTTTTTGTGCTTATACATCTCATCTGTAATTGCTTCTATCAAATTTTACCTGCATTTCTTCACTACTTCTTGTAAAAAACTGAATTGCACACATCAAAGCATAAACATTTTTTATAAAGCAGGGAGCTTTGTCAGTAGAATTGTACTCATTTATTTCCCTAAAAGCTTCCCTCCTTAATGAGCTGTGTTTCTATAAAGCTAAGGTATATGATAATTGTCTGAAAAAAAGTTTGCTTTAATTCAGAAGAGAGAATTTGGGTTTAAACAGTCTTACCTGACAATGCACATGGAATTGTCTCTGAAAGGGTTATTTCCCTGATACGATGAAAGAAAACAGCACCAGCATGAGCTGAGATGGGAAAAAGCCTCTCTCACAGACCTTCTTGCACTAGCAAAGACAAATAGTGAACGTGACTTTTTGGAGGGAGGTTGGAATTTTGATAACAAAGAGATGAACATTAGATTCATTACTTTGAGGCCTGAGGGAAGTTTCCTGAGAATTCGTTTTGACCATCTCATATGTATTCCTTCACACAGGGGACTCTGTTTCTGGTTGACCCTGTAGGGTAGATAGTATTATGATAAAGCAATAAGATTACAGTTTCCCAGGTTCAGTGCCTCATGGTTGTCCTGGGGCTATGTAATGCCAGTGGTGCTGTGCTGACTGGTGGTGCTGGCTTGCTGACTTGCTTCCTTCCACAGCTGGCATTTATATTATTCCTCTCTTCTGGTACTGGTATAGTCCTGTATTTATGATACTATCATGGCATGCATGTGAAGAGCTGCATGTGAACACATTCTAGCTATACACAGGTTAGATGGCTTGGACTGGGGTCTATTTACCTAGTCTTGGTGAACCTCTACAGGTTTCTTATGTTTTGAAGAGATTCTGGATAAAGAGCTTAGTCCATTTGATTTGCTTTCTGTATAAATGAATTTGCATGGTAGGGAAAGCAAATTACTCTTGCTTTAGATGTAAGAATGATACTAAGAATAGCAATAACAATAAATATCACAAACTTCTGTAATCATAAGTATTCTGCTACAACATGTAGCAGAATAGATAAAAAGCAATACATCTTCATACTGAAAACTCATTGGTCAAGTGCCAGGTTCACCAACCCCATTCCTGATCCAATTCTGAAGGCACAATAAACATGAGTGTTGGTCCTTGGAAATTTAAAAAAGCCCATCTAGACACAGATATACTTCAGTGTCACCATGCACAGTATTCTTGCTGCTATTACAGTCTGCCTTGTTCTGCCATATACAAAAGTGACAGCTATTATTTTGCCTTTTTGTATTATATCCCAAAAAGAACCTCCAGTTCCGAAATGAGGGGACTCAGTTCATGAGTTAGAGTAATTTTTTCCTGAATATAAGATAGGGAATGATAAAACATACAGCCAACTTCCTCAATTCGATATTAAGATAAACATATTTTCAAAAAAAAAGTGCAGAAAAAGCCAGGATATTACTGGTTTTCAAATTTGTGTTGAAACTTGCATTGTATATTTTATGTAGTATATTTCATGTTTCATTTTTGTGTGCTGTTAGCACAGTTTTCTGTGCAAAAGATAAATCAAGCACATAAAAGTATAGGTTTATCTATGAAACCATAGAATGACCTGGTTTACCACTGTAGTCATAACTATTCTGGTCACAATACCATGGTTCTGAAAATCGTCTCAATACCATGGTCTGTTAAATTCGCGAAAGACAAACAATGTCAGGAACTGTAACTGAACCTACATTGAGGGTACTGGTCAATGATAGATTCCTGAAATTCTGTAATACAAGTTGAGTGCTTTTGGTAGAGCTAACTACTCCACTAAAAAAAATAATTATGCCTAAGGAAAATAAAAATCTTGGAAGCATTTAGATTTGTGTGTAAAATAAACACACTTCAGAGTATGTAAAATGAAAACAATAATATTGAGTTATGAATTCTGCATTTTCCCCCCCATTTTCTAGCATAGACAGTATAACAAACTTTTTGCCTTCCAGAAAAAAAAAGATACCTCACTTTCTGTGGCAACTGTGTACCCTAGGACCCTTGGAATAAGTGTCTGAGGCATGTCAAGATAATGGGGTCAGAAAACTGCTTGTAATATTTTTGATAACTGAAGTTTCTCATGCAATCTCAGAAGTAGAGCTGACTGGGAATTTTGTGAAGGAACATCAGCCTAAAATGTTTTGTCTTAGCATAATGGTGTCATAAACTTCATTTAAAGTGTAGGCAAGTGATGTTTAATATAGTACTTGGTTTCCTGACAGATTTCTTAGCCGGCTTGTGCTCTAGACTTTTATGGTACATTTACACTTGGATGGGACACCTCCTAAAAACTGCGACATGATTATCGATAATGTTTAACTTTTGCTACAGTCTCTGTCATACATTAAGCCCAGATCAGCTAGCACTGTCCCAGACACTGTTGGGGCAGCACCAACCAGGGAGCATCTGTGGTAGCCAGTATGGATCTGCTCATTTTGTTATGACAGATAAAAAGAGCTTATTTGTGTGAACACAAGCTGTGCCTTACCATTTGGCCTCTAGGCCAGAAGACAGTCTATGGGTTATTTTAGTTGCTACTATGTCTATATACACTACTGTGCATCCCCAATGTCATGGCTATTGCACAGTTAGAATCTGGGTTCCCTAGAGATTTAAGAACACGAACACTAACTAGATCTCCAGCTAGTTTTTGAGTCCAGCTGTGAACCTACAGCTTGGAGTTCAGGAAAGAAACATGAACTGTAACCTAGTACTGTGGGAGGAAAATTCATCTTTTCTAGGAAAAATCTTAATTTTTTAGTGCTTACATAGCATGCAAAACAATGTGTGCAATAAAGATGCTCTGTAGACATGTCCTAAGGATTCTTGGCTCTCTGACTTCTGCAGTGTTGCAATTTTAAGGAATGTGGATTCTGAGATAACTTTTTATCATAAATTTCTGAATTTTCCACCTGAAGCTGAGAGTTTAAGTGACAGCTAATATTCACTAGTGAGAAAGTCATTGTTCCATCCAACTGAAGAAAGTTACTTTCCCTTGAAATCAGAGGTAATCTGTTCTTTGCACGTATTCTCAGTAGACAGACAATTCTCACCACTTCTCTAACAGGTATTATCTTCAGCACTGGTTGGACAGGGAGAGAGCACATACATGCACCTCTGATGTGTTTGGGGGGCTTTCAAGATGGGAAACCCCATTTACCTAAACTGCAGCACTATTAAGACATCAGTTTTTCAGCACCCAACTGCTTGGAACTGACTGGCATAAAGTGATTCATACTTTCAAAACCATTAGAGCAGATATTTTTTCCCAGAAGGCAGCAGTCTCTTAAGCTCTGTCAACTTAACCTCCATTCTGGTCTGAACACAATAAAGGAAATAGCTATTTCTTAAAGTATACAATTCCATAATGAAATGTTGTGACTTTTCCTC
This sequence comes from Corapipo altera, assembly GCF_003945725.1. Taxonomy (NCBI): domain Eukaryota; kingdom Metazoa; phylum Chordata; class Aves; order Passeriformes; family Pipridae; genus Corapipo; species Corapipo altera. Next base: position 15,763,820 of record NW_020884874.1, read on the forward strand.
TACTTTATTTTATTTCCGTCTGTCCATGTTTTCTGCAAACATATTGGTCATGTGTGCATACTCACAACCTGAGGAAAAAAGGCATCTACAAAGCTACAGGAGCATTTGTCTGCTGGTAATGATTGTTGCCATGGATGGAAATTCAACATTGCCACGACAGAATTTATTTTTCCTTATATGTTCACAATGATCAAGTAGTGACATCTGGAATCTGCCTCAGAGGTTCAAGTCAATAAAATATTAATAGCTGCCATTTCCAGCAAGGAGGTTGTAGCAAGAACACAGCAGAGGAATCTCTGACATTTTTGCTCCTATTGTTTTGCACCTAATTAGTTAACCACGTCTACTTCCACATACTCTTCTTCTAAAGATTAGAAAAAATAAATCTAGGACTAGGATGCGGTTCCCTGCCTTCCATTTAGATAAACTGCAGTTTATTTTCTGTAAGTGCTCTGTTGGGAAGTGGCTACTGAAAAGGGACTAGATTCTCAGGTCCTCCTCCTCACTTCCACTGAAGCTAGGAGGAGCTGGACTGACTGCACACATCTGATTTACAATGAAAACCAGACACAGAAATCAAGGCAATGCTAGGCAGTCTCATCTGAAGCACTCACCATTTTAAAAAGAGATTATCAAGGCTTTCCTTAGTAATTCAATTCTAGTGAATTCAGTCACGACAAGAAGGGAGAGTTGGTGGAAGAGAAGGACTGTCGAGCCTTGCTTCAGACAACCCTATTCTTCCCATTCCTCTCATTCAGTGAGTAAGTATTCAGTCACATATGCATAAGAAAAAATAATGAGGTTTAATGAATCCCCAAAGACCAGCTACTTCATAAAAGCAAATGCCACGCTTCTGTCAGTAAAAGGCCTCCAAGTCCAACATCGGCAGCAGAGGGAATTTCTATTTTAAAGCAAATTGCACCCAGTTTCAGTAAATTATCATAGAATGATTATTCAACTTTTATCCAGTCAATGTTATACCTCCCTAGTGAACTGGTTTATTGTCAGTATGTGTGCTTCAAAACATGTCTTCCCTGGAAAGCACTTATTCATTCAACTTCTGCCACTGGAAGCAGGCAACAGCTTGAAGCTAGCAGCTGCCCTTCAACAAAACAGGTAGAGATGCAGAAAGGCTGCCGAATCCATAGCAATAAGTACATCATGACATAATTGCATTAAATCTCCAGAATGGTCTGTACACACAAAATGCCATATGTTTTGGACAGAGGAAGCATGCATTAGCAAAACTGTAGTAAAACATAAGCATTTCCATTGTAGTTCTGTTAGCTTGAAATTGATTTTTTATCTTGAAAATTATCATTGACAGAACAGAAGATAATATTTGAATGGTCAGCTAGTTAGCCTGAGAGGGATATAATTAATATCCTGAAGGGCAAGAATGGGTGACAGAAAGGTTTGGAGGGATTTTCCAGTTGTAACTGTGCATAATCTAATAGTTGATGCATCCATTTAACCTTTCTTTGATATGCTCTTCTTTCAACACTGCATGTAATAGCAGTTCTGTTTTCTAAATGTCTTCATTTGACTTTGAACAGGTTAATAGGATTTATTGCTTCTGCAGCCTACCTACACAAAACAGAATGTCAATATGGACAATACCTTCTGGTCTGCCAGAGAGTAATAGACTGCTTTCTCCATCCCTGCTTTTAGGAAGTGATTTAGTTTCCTGAAAATTTAGGTACAAAAGGGAGAAGCGGAGGGAGGTAGTTTTTCTGTGAGTCTACCAAGAGCTGGCACTGCTAAATAGTTGCTTGGCATTAGTATCAGTTGGTGGTGCTTGCCTCATTTTCAGATGGCAGCCTCCTGATTCTCCATTAGAGATGCCTGCAGAAATTTTGCTGTGGCTGGATAGCAATGGTACAAAATACATGACCCAGATACATTTCAAAGATTGCAGTGGACTCCTGCAAACATTTTCTGTTACAAACTGCTTGAATTGATCTCATCTTCAAAAGAATTAACTTGATAAATCATTATTTTGTACTCTGTCTGAACCTACATTTTAGGTTTCAACGGCTTTGCATTTTGTAAGGATGGTTCTGGAATCACTGTGTATTGTAAGAAAAGGATTTTTCCCCAGGCTGTTATCTCTTTCTTGCCATGATTATTACTTCTTGCTGCAATGATCAGAATATAACGATTCAGCAAATTTTACAGAAATGTGAGTTACATGAACTAAACAAATTGTCATTTTCTAAGATCTTTTCCAAATGTCGTCTGCATGTTTACACCTTTATGGGTTGTGAAGCTCTGACTGAAAGAAGTTAGTGGCATTAAACTATATGTAAAAGGTAGGTAAGCAATATGTGCTGCATTTCCAATCTCTTTTTGATCTTGGAAATAGTACTGCCATGAGAGGCTCACTATGATGAGCCTAAAAATTACCATAAGTAGTAGTTATTTAATCCTATGATTTTTAAATATGGGGATGAACAAAGTCCCACCACAGTACATTGTATTCTCTATCCTGAAATGCTCCTTTTGTGTAGCTGTTGGGCTTCCTTAAAATTTCTGATTCATTTTAATTAAAACAGTCTAGCAGAAGGTGAACAAGAAAAAGAAATGAGTTTTGTTTCATTGTTGTGTAATTATCTGTAAACAAAAAAATAAACAAAAAAAAAGAAAAAAGAAACAAAAACAAAAGAAAAAAAAAACAAACCAAACCAAAACCAAACCAAAACCCTTAAAGACCCCAACAGATTTGTTTCCAAAGTCATACAAAGGTATCACTCTTTTCTGCACCTACTGGGAATTGCTTTGTATGGTGTGATCCATCTCAACTCAGATACTAACAAGAATTCATGAACTTGCAGAATAACAAAATTAATCCCACCTATTTCCAGACAAGGGACAGCCACAGATGACAGTTACCATCAGCAGACTGAGCAAGCACCCTGCACTTGAGCAGTGTTTGGTCTGGGCAGTTTGATCTGAGAACAGCTCTGAACTTTGGACTGAACTTTGCAAAGGTGCCTTCCTCAGCTCTAACACTCTTAAGAGCAACAGGCTCCATTTGATCCATAGTTCCTTAGAGAGCTCGACTCAGCGCATGAAGCTTTGAACAAGTCTCAGAGGGAATTTTGAAGAGGGTATGAAAAGCATTTAGGCCATTAACTGCCTCATAGAGGAGTTCAGTGGCATTTTGGAGTCAGCATATGCAGCTGCATAGATCATTCAGGAAGTTTATAACTCTTCCTCTAAATTCAGGTGTTTAAATAAAGCTTCACTGAAATTAAAAAGTATCATTCTTCTGAAATGGCTGTTAAGTTTTTTCTGTCCCAAACAGACTGCCAGCTGGAGAAGTACAAGCAGTGCTAAACTGCTGTGAGATTACAGATTAACTCCTGATTTATGCACATGAACACAGAGGTGAATGTAGCATCATTTCTGGAAAGCTAGTTCTTTTTTTATTTTATTTTTTTTAATATCTTAGGGAGGTGTACAAATACCTACAATTGTTTTCCACCATGTACAATTACCTTCAAAAATCCACTCTTCTGATAATTTTCAAAATGGGTCCTAAGAATCTCTGTGATTACATATGAAGATTTTTTTAATATGAATGCTAGAATCCAGTATTTTTCTATGCAAAGACTCAAATAGTGAAATTCTTATTCAACTTTTGTTCAAAGAATGTCTGAGAGACTTAAGTTTCATGTGAAAAAGACCTATCAGCTGGAAATGGTGAATGTCTAAATTGTTAAACTATTTAACATTCCTCCTTTTGGATTTCCTGCAAAAATTTGAAAGCATACCATTAGTTCATTTAGCATTTTCTTATTCTAAATTAAAGTTGCTACTGGTGTTGTTTGTTGCAGTTGTTATTGCTTGATTGTAGATGCTGTTGTTGATGTAATTCGATTTTATCACGTATAATTCTTGTCACTCAATTCAATCATTTAGACTATCAAATATCATTCAGGGTGAAATCAAAAACTAAGCATATCATACTGCCAGATTGCTTTGCAGAACTGTCATTGCATACTATAAATTTATATTTGTTTATTAAAGCTACCTTAGCCATCAACATACATGACATATTGAAAAGTACCGAGTTTTACATCAGTTATCAGAATATAGTACATTTGTTTGATTTTTTTTTTTACCTCCATTTAACATAAATGGCACTTGTCAAAATTGCAACCTGTCAACGTAAATTTGGGCATCGTTCAGCCAGACTCCACACAGAAAAGGCACTTTGGCTTTACTTCGTGCAATATGGGGCCTTTGTTTGCTCTCCTTCTTGACAAATGACTGCACTAAAGCTACAGAGACAGAAAGACTACCTTGGAAGATCATACAGCAATTTGGAACATGCATAGGTTGGATTTTTTCAATGACATCTCGATAATAATACACCTGTGACTAAAGCAGGTGATTGGAAGTGGAGCGGATGCATACAGACAGATGGATTAAGACAGCAGTAATTGTGCTTTCACTTGATTATAATATTAACAGGCTCCAGGTGATTTCTATTTTTCACAGCGTCACTCATCTCGACAAATCCCAGCAGGCTTGGAAGCAGAGTAGAGATGCATCCTGCTTTTCACATAAACCTGTTTCCAGTGTGAGCACTTAAGAGAGTTCTTCTGTCAAAAAGCAATTAGCTTCTGCAGTCTAGGGTGCCACTTAGAATATCCAGGCTCATGTGTTTCATCATAAAATTGACCTTTTTAATTTTTTATGCCTGAGATTCCCCACTAAAAGAGTAAGCATTAAAAAATACAACCCTAGAGAAAATACTGAAGGCACATGTAGAATTTATTAAAGGATGTCTAGCCCTGAAGTGCTGCAGATAGAAATTCTGTCTGAATATAATAACTATGAAGTATGCATTATTGTGTCCTTAATTTTTAAATAATTGGTGTCATTAGGTAGCATAATGATACCAATTACATAAAAAGCATAGGAAAGCAATATGTGCTGCATTTACAGACTCACATTTTTCCTGTAATAATTGCTTTTCCATACAAATAGTGTCTGCTTGCTGATATCTTTGAATAACTAAGTACAAATTATCCCAATGTTTCAGAGTTTGTTTTGCTTTTTTAGTGGCATTGCCTATCTTGGGAATATACTTTCTGACAAAATTTTACATCGTTTTATATAACAGAGACTTTCAAAAGGCATTGACATTCATAATAGGCAAAGAAATACCTCTTTTGCCCAGACAACTTCAGTGTACACTATTGTCAGCAATAGTATCATCCCTCCATCTCTGAGACCTATCAAGTTTCCATGGAGACACTGGAGATTTTCAATAGGGCAAGAGTGCTCAAGATTTAAAGTACAGATAGATGTTAAGCTTTAGGAATATCTGGTAGAAGCTGAGGTAGTTTTAGAACAGTACCTCAGTACTTTTGCTCTAAAATTTAATAGCAAGTTTCACTTGCATCTCTACTGCTTAGACCGAAGGAGGACATGGGAGCACTTTTAGCCCTACTTGGAAGTGTTTTGAGGTCAGCTAAGATTCCTGAAGCTGACATCTATTCCTACTTATGACCTAGTATGCAATATCCCTACAAAAATGATCCCCTGTTGTAGAGAGAGTGCAGAGAAGATCCAATGTAGAAGGAAAGAAGGAAGCAAGGATATGCACCTATACAATATATGTGCACATATATGTGTGTGTGTGTTTAGGAAACGAATGAAGCAGAACTCACTGCAATCTATATAGAAGAGTTCTTTAGCTGATGTGTTGTGGAATATTAATATAACATAAAGAAATTGTCAGGATTTATGACTTGTGTGACTCATTTGTCCGTATTCAGCTTCAGACCCAGCCCCTGCTGTCTGAATAATAAGTTCTAGAAAATCAGCAAAGACATTATTATATAGACGTTACATAGGCATCAGAATAACTCAGTGGTCAATCACCTTCAAACCCCTATCTCTGACACTGTCAATGAACAATGTTTCAGCATAAGCCGTAAATTAACTCAGTTCCCTTATGAATTTATTGGGTTAATATTGTACTCTGGTCTAAATTATGAGACATGAGAAATAATTTTTGCTTTAGGATGGGCTATCCTTTAAGAAAGAATTGAATTGTTTCATTTTCCGGGAGAAAGAACAACAAAACAAAAATAAGCAAAACAACCAAAAGCCACAAGAAAATCCACCTATCATGTGCCCTTTAATCACTTGTAAGTCCCCTTCTTCTCACCTCTGAAACTTTTCCAAACAGCACACTAGGCCACTTCTCTTTTTTCCTCTGCTCACTGGGAAAGGTCAAGATAATTATAGTGTACATCCTCTTACTGTCATTTCACAAGAGTCCACTTTTGCAGTTCTAAAACTCCATTTCTATAGCCTTTCTCTTGTCTTCCTTGTTCTTCCTACCAGATGGTGCTGGTTTTCTTGCACCTTTTTCCATGTTTGCTGAATCACCCTAAAGCCTAATATTTTTCCTTAAAGCTTTGGAAAAATTTGAATTTAGGTAAAGGATTCTGACTATGCCTATCTTAACCCTTTTCCTAGTCATACAATTTCTACTTGTTTTCTAGCAATTCCTCTCCAATTAGCAACTACTCTCTGTTCCAAAATCCTGTTTGAAACTCCCTGTTGTCTTGTTCTCATAGTAAATACTTCTTCTCAGCTTTTGCTCCATGCTGTCTTTGCTGTACATGTTTGTCTTTTATTATTTAGACACTAAGTCCATTGGGGTACAAGATGTCAGTTTATTTACGTTTATAATACTCAATGTAATATTATTGTCCTTTGTAAAGCAATAGTGGAGGCACATCAAGACTGATAAATCAATTTGAAGAAAAGCTTCCGATGATTATTGAACTTGTCATATCAACTAGGACACTTTTTAATCATTTTTGAAGTACTGACAAATGTAAGAGCTGTTAATTATACCAGCCATAGCCTGCTTAGTGCTCATGCAAAGTTTTACTATCATTGCAGTGGCAAGAATTTCCTGAAGTTACTTTGCCATTGTTTCCTTCCTTTCAAAATACCTGCTGCAATAAAAAATATTGTGTATTGGATTTTGCTTGTTAATGAGTTGTTTCTGTTTAAGGTCCCACAAGCTACACTGTGAGGAGAAGGAGCACAGGCAGACATGGAGGACATAAGCAGTCAACAAAAGAAAGTGCTGTACTTAGAAAAATAATTTTCCTATAAGTATGGTAGATTGCAACTCCCCGAAACAGAGTCTCTGCTTTCAAAAAACCAATTTCTGGCAGATTGCAGAGGCTATTCCCCTTTGGTTTTCCAGCATCAGACAGGAGATGGGAATGGCAGACCCTCTCTCAAGGGGCTGGCAGCTGCTTAAAAAACCAGATGGAACCTGACAGGCTATTTCCAAGAGATGGAGTCGCTGAAGCAGGAAGCAGGGATGCCTGAATGACTATGGGGAAAGATCCTGCTTTTAAACTGGGTGAATCGAGGAGTCTTTTGACAAGAGGCAGCCTCCTTTCATAGGCTACCAACTGTCCTGTTTGTTATGTGACGTTCTTATTAGTCAAAGGTTTTACTATGAATTGTAAATTATTTGGTTAGGGTAATGTTTGACCTGTGCAACAGAAGCTGTCTCTACTTGCTTTTGACAAGAACCATTTGTGTTGCTTTGTCAATTTGTGCCCCTCCCTCAATTTCCATGTAAAAGACCCACCACACAGATCACATCATACCTCCTCATCCTGAGCCAACATTTAGTTTTCACCCACAAGGAACTTGAAACATTCCACTTTTTCTTGTTTCTTACTAAAAACTAAAAGGAAATTTTTTTCTGAAAATACTTGAAATTTAAACAGTTAGAGGTCTACTTGTGACAACCTTTGAAATTCTAATCTCTCATCTTGAAAATATAATTGAGTGTTTGCAGAAGATGCACATCGCATCTGCCAGAAAAGGGCTGTCCCTGAGTAGTTAGCTCTGTGCTTTGCAGCCGTGCAAGCAGGTACTCCTCATCCTCAGGTGCAGGAAAGTGTGCCAGCTTTTTAGCAAATGATGAGAATAGGCTTCTGCAGAAAAAAAAAATAACAAAGGTTGGATGAAAAGGGCTGACATGCAGGTCTTGATCTAGTGTGCTGCACAAAGGTGTTAACCTTGTAGTTTTTGGAAAAAGATAGAAAGATGGATACTCCAGAAGGCTGCTCAGCTCTTAGATACTCATTCTACTTAAAACAGAAATCTACCGAAAATGCAGATATAGATTTGGACCATGGTTTGTGTGCAAGACAATGTGTTTGGTCTCTTTCTCAGTGCAGGAAAGGATCCGTGAAAAAAGACTGAAGTCCTATATACAAGGGGTGTGTGAAAGTCTACATTGGAACTGGTGGTCATTTCAAACAATTGTCTTGGAGCAGGTTCTTCCCATCCTTGAAAAAAGAGAAATATAACTAAAACCTCACCAACAAAGGAGGCAAGAATCTAAACATGGCCTGAACCCAAGAAGTGAAAGTTGTTGCAGAGCCCATTAGTGACTCTGCACTTTAAGTATCCTCCTGTCTTCCTGCTTCTGGGTTGTGGCAGGGTCTGCTGTGCCCCCATTGAATCACTACTGATGTCATGGATGCCCCTGAGTGGTGATCTGTGGGTACAGTGCTTGCAACTCCATGCCCCATCCTCTCATTTACAGCTAGGGGATTCTTAGAAAGCAACTTTATCATTGCACCTTGCAGAGCTATTCCTGACACAACCAAGAGGAGTCATTAATAGGGTCAGACAACATTATATCTTGTTAGACACTGTATCTTGTATGGATGTTCAATATGTTTCTAAGCCACTTTCTTTCTTCCAGGAAAAGACACTACACCCTAACGTGGTTAGTACAGTTATTGCTTGTTGCAATATTTGGAATATGTTTCTAATACCTCCTGTCATCATTAACCTCTATTTCAATGGATTTCAGATCCGTAGGAAATTAACCCTAGTGTAATGTAAACATTATGTCAAGTTGGATTTTTGAGGCACATTGTATTTGTAGCTGCACACCCATTCACACAAAAAAAGATATGCGTTTGTTCATTGAGTTTTAATTAATAAAAGCCTTGCCAATTCCTTTTTAGACCTGCATCATCCCTTTCTTTTAATGCACTTCATTCATCACTTTTAAAAATTACACCAATTTAGTAGCATAAATTGAATCCATAATTGAATCTCTTAGCTACTCTCAGACTTCACAAGTTAATCAAATGGCATAGTTTTAAATGCATTTTCAATGCATGCAAAAAACTATGTCGGTAACCAACCAGCCCATTTCAAATGGGAAACTCTCATTCTCAACCAGGTTCTGTGCTGATTAAACTTTTTCTCCTCACAAATACCAGACTATATTTTTCCAATCTCTGATAAAATTAATAATATAAGACTATGTGGAAGGATGAATAAAGTATAATTCTAGTTAAGGATGAGAAAAGACAAATAAATGAAAAATTTTATCTGTGGTGGAAAAGAGATGTTTAATTGAACAGTACTAGAACCAGATGTCAAATGCCTTCACAGAAAGGGGCAGGAAAGGAAAATCCCAACAGTAGCTCTGTGAAAACATCAGTGCAACTGCTTCTTCTTCCTAGTGTGCTGTGGACTCACCAGGGACATCATACCTGGTCTAGCATTTGACAAGTAAGTGTCTCTGTTTATGCGTGCTGTCACCCAGAAAATCTTCCCCCCCCTACCTCCCCCTTCCCCCTCCATCTCTCTCTCTTGGGCTAACAAAGCTATTCTTAAGCTACCAAGAAGTAACTCAAGTAAATTAGGTGGGACTGACATCACAATGGGTCACTATATCAGAAAGTTGCTTTGTTTTAAACCCTGATATGTTTGAGTTGTAGCTTCTATCAGATTTTCCTGGATTTGTGTCAGAAGTTATTTGAAAACTATGGCAAGCAAATGATGTGTATAGATGAAACCTTTCTGAGGATGTGTGTGTGCATGGAATAGGAGAAAAGAATATGTGGATTTTCTTGGAAAATAAGGACTTGAAAATTCATGGAATGCCATTAGAATATACTTAGTATCATTTTATTTTCCTACCCCAAGGGCTACAACTTTGCCCACAAAAACTTAGATGCTCATGACATTATACTAAAAAAAAAAAAATAAATCTGAAACCTGGTTGTGAAAATGACAAGCTATAGCAGCAGAAAACTGATTTTGTCAATATATTCTACATCTCTCTTAAAAACCTTTGCTTGTGTGGCAGACATATACCTACATTTTAATATTATACCTCTGCTTTTTCCTTACTTTGTTGGCTTGTGGGGAAAAATGTTGAGCAAATGATGCAGTGCTAGCAACATAATTGTTTGCCCTTCCACTCAAAAAAAGAAACATTATTTTTAGAACATAAAATGTATAAATTTTAATAGCACCAGAATGTATTACAAATGACAGGTTATGACTTCATTGATATAATTACTATTAACTCTCTGAACTGCTTTCTTAGTGGCTTTTCTGGGTAGCCATTAAAGCCATCCAGCTAATGATCTGTAGGCAGCATGGTTTCACTGGAGACAACAGGCAGTGAGCCCTAGATACCCGGAAAGAGAAACGGGAAAATGAAAGGCCAAAGCCTGGCAGTGAAATGAGCAACAGTTCTTTCCACTGCTCTTGCTTCTCTTTCTTTCTTCTATTCCTTTGCTGTTAGCATCACCCACATCTTTTCATGCCAATTCCTCTTCGCTTTCCTCCTATTGCCAATTTAACAAAACAACAACAGCTGCCTAACACATGTGCAGTCAAATATTCACCCCATTTATGTGAGAAAACATTCAACTTTTCATCAGCTTCAGAGTTGTAAGATTTCCTCTCAGAGCACAAACTTCTTTCACGTCTCTGATATACATTTGATACTGGGGTGTATCAACTGGAATTGTATTGATAAACAATTGCTGGTCGAGGTTCACTGCTCCGTCTATGCGTTTATGTTCATTGTCTACCTCAGCATTGTTGTGAACTCAGGAATTCTGTTCCTACTTCTTCAGCAGAAAAGAAAATTATTATAGCATCATTGCACAGTGATGCTATATACCACATTTCAAAATTTCTTTTGATTGATAAAAGCCTAGAATAGTTCCAAATCACTGTACTCTTAATTGAAATGTTTATGTGTATTTTTATCCTAAATAGAATATACAATGAGTATATTAGATATAGTGAAGAGTCTGAGAGCATTTGTTGTTCTAAAAAAGACCATTTCTTTCCATGTGAATATAAAAGTAAGTGAAATAGTATTTAGAGCTTCAACTAATATTTGGCTAAAAGCCAAAGAAAAATTAACAAAGATCTAAAATATACTTCTCAGATTGATTTTTTTCCATGATAGACTTATAATTTTAAAAGTAAGTCCTACTAGATTCTAACTTCCCCAAACCTGGACTCATTTCTAAAATTAAGTTTGAAGATTTTTTGCATTTCCACCCTATATTCTGCTTCCCAGGCACTATCTGCTTTTGGCAATTAATACAAACGTTACGGGGCTTGATTTGCTTCACTGCAGCATCTGACCTCAATTTCTTTTCATTTGTAACTTTGAAATAGCATAAGCCTCTTTGTGGCAGACTTTCACATTGTGCTGATACTGCTTACTGAGCCATGGGCTCACACCATCAGAGTCGGCTATACAGACTTCATCTCTTTTGTTTTAGTTTAGATAAACTCACTTTGTGCCATGTCAAGGCAGGAATTTAGACAGACAAGTGTTACAGTGGGGTTGGAAATGGGTTTTTCAGCCATCTGACTAATGACACACATAGCTTTACATGGGTTATGATGGAAGTGGAGGAAGACCCATAGCTAAGAAGATTACACTACTACATTAAAGATTAGAGCTGTATTTATTTTTATTAGGTAGAATGACATGTGGCATATGTCAGGTTGTTCCTATATTCATTTGCTCACACCATCACTGAGAGATTAGCAAATGGGTCCAAACAAAGCAGACTTTATAACAACTAGCTCTAACCAAACTTTCATCAGTGTCACTGCCGGCCATTCATTACTTCTGCAATTCCTCTTGGAATTAGCTGGTGTCTTTGACTGTGGTTGGAGCAGATATCAACATCAAATTTGAACTGATATCAGTAAATCCTGTAAAGGCATATTTCAAACTTGTTCTGGTGTCAGAATTTCTTCTTAGGAAAAAAAGTGTTCATCGGACAGAGAAGAAAAATTACTGATCAAATGCAGTTGAGAGTACAGTCATCCCAGGTAGATAAGTTACTCCCAGGTGGTCTAGAGACAGCCTGTTCCCAGCCGCACCTGAGAGTATGCTGAAGATCCTGGCCACTAATGTAGCTATCAACGACTCTCAGGGCTGCAGCAGCAACTGAGCACAGGGATAGCTGGGTTGGTAGGGTTTGACAGCAACTCTTCCCTGCTCCAGCAGTCCCAATACATGCATCAGATATGAAAAAAATGAATATTGCACCCAATGTCCTTAAAATCTGTCTTTCATTCCTCTCTGTGGCACTTTTGAGGTGGTTGCAGGAGTTGACTCCTGTTATCTTGCAGCATCCATTGAAGATCTGAAAGATGACAAAGATGACAAAGATTCTCCCTTCATCATCAAAATGTTTCTTATTTGTATTGAACCTCACAAGACTTTTCAGTGGGGTGAACAAAAAACAACTGATGAGGTTTAAGTTAATGTAGCTGAATCTCTTTTTATTCTCCTTTATAATAAGAAAATTATTATCAGTCCAGTGTTAAGGGAGCTGTAAGAAGAAAATTAGGAACTTTAGAGAAAAAGTACATCGACCTCACACAACAGAAACCATCCAGAAATACACAGGAAATACTCTGAGCAGCCTAGTTTATAATCTAGAAATACTGCTCTGTCTGAATTTATCTACCTGTGAGACAACCAATTTTTTTAGCCCAGTTATAGTGTATTTTAAATTACGCAGTTGTCAAATTCCATGCTTGATATATGCAGCTAAGAGTTTATTGAGACCAATTAAAGATTTAACAGTCTTATCAAAATACAACCATTATTAGTAGTATAATTACAATGACAATAATAGTCTAGTTTATCCTATTATTGGAGGAAAGTCTGATTAACACTGGAGTTAAAATTGTTATGCAAAAAATTTCAGTACATACTCCTTTCTCTGGTGTTACACTTATCCTTTCAGTGTTCTTCTGGGGCTAAGGCTGTGATGTCAATTTGACTTATACTGTATGACAGTCTGAAAGAATGGTAACTGAAATGCTGCCTCTCTTTTGCTAGGCTATCCTGCTGTTGAAAAGACAGGTTTTATAATTAAATAAATTGGAAATACTGAAAGATGTTATACTTATTCCCAATATACTTTTTTTTCAGAGGTAACCACTTTTTACAGCCTTTTTCACAGCCTGCTGGGAGGGAAAAAAATCTCTTTTTTATCCTTTTTTCTTCCGAAGAATGAAAAGGTAGAAAAGGCAAGAAGGAAGGGAAAAAGACCCCAAGATTAAAATATGGTATTTATGTGATAATATACATGAAGAAAATTAGACATTCTTTAAAATTAAGCAAAGATGTTTAACCTTCCATTCATCTCTCCCAATAACAAATATAGGCCTGGTACTGGGAAAGACATCTGAAAATGTAAACTTTATCAAAACACAGTAACTGAAATACCATGGAGAGTTATCAGAAATGTAGGTTTTCACATATCTCCCCTTAGATTTGCTTACACTAAAATCATCTGCATTACAAGCTTCCTCTTACTACTGTGCTCTGGCTGCCCTCACTGCTACTACCCAGGAGTTAACGGGTGCATATTTTTAGGTTATGATAAAGATTTTTGCATTCACCTCAATGAGTATTGTTGTTTACAAGACTCCCCATACTAAGAGACTAGAAGCTCTTTTGGACATACCATTTACAAGTCCTAGTTAGAAAATATGCCACCTGGTTTGCTTTTTGAATAAGTAAACACCTGCACACTCAAAGCCCATAAGCATGACTGCAAGCATGAGTGTGTGGTAAAGAGCCAGAAAACTGGTCCTGTACCCTGAAGAGCCAGAACTCTTGAGTTACAATATACTTACATACTGATCTCCAAAAAGAAAACCCCAAACACATATTTATGTTCATTGAGTTGTATAGGTAACACCTAAGTGCAATGTAAATATTCACTTATCAGGATTGTAAGACAAATCTCAGCTCGTATCTAAAACTGGTAGGGTAAGACCTACTGAGAAGGAACTCAGACTCTTTCAACACTGCATATATTTCAGAATACTCAGGCTGCTAGAAAAATGAGTCTCAATGTCCATAGAAATGTGAGTAGGAGCCCTGCTGTGAAAATTTTTTTATTGTAAGTTGGAAATTACATTTACAACAGCAGTAAAGCAATTGTTGGAGCTTAATATCATGATGCATTCTCAATTACTGCTATGTACACATGTCATCCAAGATAGCTTCTGCTATCAGCTGGTATCATCCAGTCTAGGTTAGCACTCAAGAGACAATGATGTGTCATCTTGTCACAGTTAAAAATAATTCTGTGAAACTTACAGTATCACACAGTTTGTCAAGTATACTTAATTGAGTTAAAGCAGCTCATGCACTGATCAAATCCTTATGGTATAATAGCAACATAATAGGCTACAACACATGACAGTACGAATTATAGAGAGTCTTAAATGATAGGTAAATAATTTGAATTACAAGAATGGAAGTGCATGAGGGGATACTGGGAGTGCTATAATAAACCCTGAATGCAATTTTCCAATTGTGTTGTATCTACTTGCATTCTCAGTGTTCACAGTTCTTTTATGCACTGATGAGATACACATAAAATTACAAGTTCCAAATAAGCCAATTTGATTTGTTCTTTTAAAATCTGAATTCACAATGGTGTGATGCCAATTTTCACTTTACCACAGGTATTTTAATATGTCATATTTCTGTGTTTCCAATTTAATGAGACATAGTAGTAAACTGTGTACTGGTATTGTTTTTCAGGTTTTATTCAGCTTTTGAAAAAAAATTCTGGTCTGATTTTCTCTGCCTTTCTTTTGTATTGCAACTGTTTGCTAATTCTCCATAGGGTTGACTGGAAAATTACAGCTTGTCACATCCAGCAGTACAGGAGGTTCTTCCTGGATTGCATCTAGTCTGAAAGACACTTGCAAGACCATAAAACAAGTGCCATCCTTGTGAGTTGATGCTTTTCTGTAAATTAGGAAGGAAAAGAAAAAGAGTCTGAAAAATCATAATGAAATCCATATGAGTCCAAAGGATACCAGGCACATATCTGGTGGGAGGAAACAAATTTTATTATCAGCTTATGCAATTTGTGGTAATCTACTATTCATTTGTTTCAAGTCAAAGTCGTTCATTTTTTGGTAACTTAGTCCAGCCCAAGCATGGAGACATATTTTCTAGTGTCTGGTGGAGGTTGTTAGTATCTGCATATCCAATCACAGGACCTGGACATTTAAATCCTTGAAGAAGCTACAGAGACTTTTCCTGATGTGCTGATAAACTACTGCCATTGGCAGAAGCAGCCTTGAGAAATTGCTATTTGTGTGTTTTATCTTCCTGAATTAAAAATGCTTTTCTAACCATGGGAAATTATGTCTTGAAAAATTACACTATTTTAGTAGGACTGTCTTTTGGACCACAGATAAGTAATATTTCCCTGTTGCAAATGCCTGCCCTTATTTCAGGAAAACAAATGGTGGCTAATGAGTTCTGTAAATATGCTACCTTTCAGTGACATTAAAGACAAACACAGTTATATCTACTTTCCAGTTAATAATAAAGCACAGATTGTTGCTCTTATTTCACCCACTATGTAAAAAAAGAAATAAAATTCTATCTATATCAAAGAATTTCTCATCCTCAAACTCAATGAGCTAATAAATCATCTGAGTACTCTTTAAAATCCTTCAGTTGGAGGTCTTGTAATTCCTCCTCATCTTCAAAAAATATTTTTTTTCAATCATTTGCTCTTAGTTTACTAAGTGTAAAACTGAAATCTTATTTTCCGGTGTAAAAAAATATTTTTAAAAGCACATATACACCATAGCTTGGGTTTCTCTTTGCTTCTGTAGCTGGACTCAGGTTGAGGAAGTAGTTCTTTTGATCTTTGAACAAGCTATCCTATTCTCCTGGAACAGCTGTATTTTTCTGTTTCTAGACTATCAAGTAGAATCAGGATGTGCATCAATTGCACTTATTCCCAAGTTAGCTGTCCTCTATCATAAGTCAAAAAAAACAGAAGAAAGGAAGCAGAGTAAGTAGCATAAAGGTAGGAGGATTTTTCTACTCGAGTTTTATCTTGAGTGTGCATAGAGTCATCTCTTGTGATGACTGAAAAGCACGAAGAATATTTATCTGGTCAAACATCTGGCCTAATGACATCACAGTTTAGATTTTTCATTTGTTTTCTTCCAAGAAAGTATTTTCTGACATGAATAAATTGCTTAGCATAGAAATCGGACAGCTTTGTGAGATACTCTTTATTGTCCCTCTATTATTTGCAATTTGCATTTGATTTTCATTAACTTATAAGGCAATTTACCTGAAACTGAAAAATAATTGCATGCAAGTTTGACTGCTATCACTGGTTTTATCCTAGTTCTTGTGCTTTTAAGTATGGTATGATTATCATAGTTAAAAATATTCCTTCTGTCACTTTTTCTAATAGGTTTTCAGTTGTGGTGTCTACCACAATTTTTCAATTACAGCCTGCAAATACAACACTCAGAAAAATCACTGTCAGATTTCACTCCTCTTTTTTTAGTGTGTTAGAATAGTGCAGTCTCAAAGATAAATGAATATGAATCATGTTGATAAATTACTATTTTTATCATTCTAAACAAAAAGGTCTAAGGCACTCTAGACCCACTCTTAATAAAAGTTCAGAGAGAAAATCTGCATTAAGAAATTGTGAACAGCTGTTGATCAACGAAAGAAATCATATAATCATATCAGCACTTAAACCATAGATGGTTTATAGTGGAGAAAAACAGAAGACGTGCCAAATATCAAGGACAGAAAGACACAGATTGCCTTCATAAAATTTTGTGTTCACAATGGTACTTAAGCACTCTTTAAATGTAATTCATCATCTTAGACAATACTGTAGGATGATATCAATATCTGCTACATTTTTCTATTCACTTTCAGTTTCTTTCCTCTGAACTTACTTTGTATGTTCATCCTCAGCTGTTTAACATTTTCATTTTTATGTTTTTATCAGGTATAGCTGAAAAGAGTAAAAATGCATAGCCACTATCTAATTACAGATGTAATGAAAAACAATAGAAGATTATTTGCAAAAAAAATAAGAAAAAATATACAAGTGGAAATCAGATAAAAACTTTTTTTTTTTTTGCAAAAATAGTAGGATTTAAATACCCCTCTGATATGAAAATAAATTAAGGAAGAACAATGTTGCTGTAACAACATTCATTCAGAATTGCATAAACATTTGATTTTTCAGATTCCCTTCAAAGCCAAGAGGAAAGAAAGGAAAATATTTTGCTTCATTCATAATTCTCCTTATTGTTGAAATCAAAATACTGTCTTTAAAAAATAACATTAAACTTCCTTAGAAAATAATAAGCTGAAACAAATTCAATAGATCTCACATGAATTGTCCAGTAGTTTCAGTCAGTTAGAATCTGTATTTTTCAGCAAATAAAGCATGAGAATGAAAATGTTGTTGGAGCATTACCACTTATCCCAACAAAGCAAACATTTTTTCTAGTACTACTGGAACAACTATACCATCTGTTGATGGGAGATCATAAGATTATTTTAGCACTAAAGTGCCTGAAATCAGTTAACAGAATAATAAACCCAGTATAAAGCTGAAGCATCACTGAACTCTCCTATATTTGCACAAGTGACACAGGAACAGAGCCATGGGGATGGAAAAGCATTCAGACAACAGTCAGTCTTGTACTGTGCCTTTAATGCTAGAACAGTCTCTGTTTAAATGTGATCTGTTTAAAAGCACAAAGTTGAAATATTTTCTATTAAGCATCCAAAAGATAGAAAAGTTCAGTTGGGTCCAGTACCATTTCAGGCTAAAAGAAGTCTTTTATGTATACTTCCCAGTAAAGAAAATCATCTCTCACAATCAAACTAGATTTTCAAAGCATTCAAGAAATGTTGAGAACCAGAACATTTGAGCCTTAACCAAATTACAACTGCTGAAGTGCATCAAGATGACTACAGACTCACTCCTCTACGATTTAATTGACACCAGTTCTTGAGCACTGGTGGAAAGCAAAATAAAAGGAAGAACTGCATCTTCTCAAGCCACATATTACAGAATATTGTTTATCAGTAAACAAATTCAAATACTGATATTCTGTCTGTACCAGGCTCAAATCCTGAACAGTGCACTGCTGTAAAGGTAATGCTGTACATACTTTGCTGTCTTGGGGGACGGGACAGTATACATTAGAGATGAAGCATTTCAATAAGTCTATAAAAAACCTCTAAAACAATCACTTTTCTTTTTGCCTAATAGAGTAGATGTGTAGTTGGCATCAGCAAGTCTAATAAAGTACAACAATCAGTGACTCAATGACTTATTATGCAATTCATTTTGTGGAACAATTTTGAAGTACAAATACGTCTTCCGCAGTGAACAAGCAAATGACAACAAAAAGAAACATGAATTTCTGTTATTGCTTCTTTCACTGTTACTGCTGTGTCCATAGGACCAGCTTTGGCACTTAGGTCTACAAGGAGATTAATAATCTAAAAGAGAGCTGTGGCAGAGTAGGGCTATTCACTTTTTATTAGTGAGATTCAGACTATGTCAAACGAAATGTAAAATCCTTTACGGACAGTGTAGAGAAGGCTCAGAGGTATTCAGAGCATCAGTCAGATGTCCACTGTTGGACAGCATGATTAACTACTTGATACCTTTGCTCTGCTGATGTGCAAAGACATCTCACCCTGTGAGTCCCTTGAAGCCTACATTTGCCCAAACTTTCACCAATAGACTTCCTTTAACATCTAATATTTTGGGTTGGCTCAGAAATATCAGTCTTGCTTGTCATTGATCATTAGATAATTGTATTTAGTCTGTGACCCCTGGACTCTGATTTTGCAGTTGCTCTGATTTTGAAGCAGGTGATGCCTGGCTGTGAAATGTGGCTCTGATGATCTACTGACCCCACAGTACCCATCCCAGGAATTTAGGAGCCACACAGCTGAGGATCAAATATAAGGACTGAAGACTGACCCTGCAAAGAGAAAATGGTGATTTGTTTGTTTCTGACTTCACTATTCTTACTAAAGCTAGAGGCAAGAAGGCTGCAATGGGCTTGATGACAGTCATGCTGGAACCATAAATTGTTAGCCCAGATCCAGACCCAGAACCAAACAGTGCACTAGACATAGCAGTTGCTTTCAGATCAAGGGCCAGAACCTAGGACTCTTCCCTCTCCCACCTGCTTAGAAAATTCTTGGTTTAGAATTCAACACTTGGAAGGAAAATGGGAATAAACTTCTCATTGTCTAGTTTTACTAAGGCAGCAAATCTTAAGTTAAAATTACAGTGAGGAAAGTACAGAAGCAGCTCAGTTCTGTGCTGAACATAGAAGTAGGGAGTTACTGGTGTGGATCAACTAGGCTAATCAAAGAATTGGTGCCAGGGGAGGTTTCTAAGACATTTTTCACTCCAGCAAAACAACTGTCAGGAACAATATAGGTAGAGCTGACTCTGCCTCGAGGTTGGAAGAGTCAGCAGATGTGCTTCCCTCCCTTCTTTCATATGATCCCCAGTGTTCTTTAAAAATGGATTAAAAACCTGAGAGGTGTGATCCTGGAAGTAATTCTGCACATATACACCCATGTGAAAGAGAAGGAAATTTATGTGATTATCAGAGGAAAAATCTTACACCACCCCATCAGAGAGGACAGAATAGGGTTTAATACAGTGGTTTCCATCCTTCTTAGACTGCTCCTGAGTTCCTATTATTGCTTCACTGTGGGCTTTCTCCAGGCTAATGATGTCAGCTTTCCCTTCCACACCATTTTCGGACATACCATGTTAACTTCAGGACAGTTAGTACTGGGATTTAGGCGGTGAATAGGTGAAGATACATGGAGCATAATCAATCTGAGACTTTCTCTGCTTGGCTGCTGTCTCCCATTAATTCACCATTAATAAGGGACTGAGGTCTGGGATAGCAGACCAAGGGAGATCAAGACAACTGAGGGGATTCATGGGAAGGATTTGGAGAGAGGTCACCTGCAAGACAGATTGTACACCATTGCTGTACTCATTTTTTGAACAGCAACTTGAGTTGAAGAGAGAGAAGTAGCACTGAAAGGCTACTGAATGGAACATAATCTACTTTGCAACACTTCCCTTCGACCCACATTGTTAAATTGCATTATAGAAATCATAAAGAAAATCATTGGCCTTCATAAATGGGACAGATTTGCTACTAACACCTCTCTATATTTTCGTTGTCAAACCACACTAGTTGACACACCTGGTCTAGAAAGATATATTGCCTTTCTGCTGAAGACAATGTGGAGTAAGGAGTGGAAACATTTAGAATTGTTGGGAAAATGAGACAAGCATCTAGACTGGAACTAAAGACGGGAAAAGAAGTTCTCATCTTTCAAAGGAATATGTTGTCACTCAACAGGTTCTACACAGAGCAGTCTGCCCATTATCACAGGGAGTGAGTAGCCCTCCCATATATTAAGAATGGGGCTGAAGCTCCCTACAATTGCAAATCTACTGAGTGAATTTACAGCAAATCCTACATGAACTAGTGCCTGTCATGAAAAGCCTAGGATCCCAGTCTCTTGGTGTATGCCACAACCACCAACTCCAGTTCTGATAACCTCCAAAACACTACCAGGAAACAGGGAGTAAGGCTCCGTGATATCTTTCTGTCCTTTCCCTCCTCATGGCTAGTCTACTCCCACCTGAGATCTAGAAGATTTATGACAATAACTGTATTGTTATATTCTGGCACAAATTAGTTATTACTGTGTTGGGGTTATTTTATGAAGGGAAAAATTTCATCTTTCCCAGTATTTAAAATTAGGGGCTTGAAAGGAAAGTTGTGCTTACTTTGACACCTTTGAGGGAGGCTTTCAAGAGTACAGACATCGGACACATGTCGCATCCCAAAGAGAAGAGATGATGGTGCTTTAGTATGGCTAGAAAAGGAAATGGATTTTAGCAATTGGATTCAGGATGTACTGTATGCACTTAAAGACGTCATGACCTTCTTCCTTGGTATTCACACATACACGCAAAAACTGCAGCATGGCCCATTTATTTTAAAGCACTGCTGCAGTTTGACAATGACTCCAACTCCAGTGAAGCAATGTTAAGTAATAGAGTGTTGGTTTTGAATGTACTACACAGAAAATATGTCCAAGGGAGTTATGTATATAACTCCTCTGTACTCTTTTAAGTACTTCTTCCCTAAGGGCTCTCATGCACTAAACTGCTTGTTTGGAGTTTGTGCATCACAGCATTCAAAAAGCCCCAACACTGCTAGCATATTTTCAAGTAGGGTAGCCAGATGTTCAGAAACAGCAGCAAAGACTAAGGTTAAATACCTCACTCAGCAGTTCCTCTTCTGAAAATATTTTATGACTGTGAGTTATTCTGAAGAGTATTGAATTGCCTTTTTCTGTTACCTTTCCAGAGAGGTAACAGCACACAAGAGCACAGAGAAACAGAGGCAGAATGACAAACATGGAAATTGAAAGATCAAGAAACTGCCAGTTCTTTACGTTTCAAAAGCACCCTATCATTTTTATTAATATAAAAGACTTGAATCTGAAACAGAAGATAAAGATTAGTTTAACACACAATATCAAATTATAGTGTAAACTATATCTTAAACTGAATGCCTGAGTTGAGAGGTTCAGCTTAATGAGTTAAAAAAAGTTAAGTTAAAAAAAGTTCAAGACAGCTAATGTGAACAAGCACAAATTATTTCGGATGTCTTGTTACAAAATCAGAAAAAAATTTAGTGGATTTTTCAAGAATTTTTGTTTCATTTTGGAGGTTTTTCATGGTTTGGTGGCTAGTTATGCATTTTTTGTCTTCACGTATGTCCTTTATGTACATCTGTACTCTCTCTTTCTCTGTGATTATTTACATGATTATTTACATTTTCACAGTCAGGCATAGGGTGATCATTTTGGTGTGGTATAAATTTTCTGGCTGAAAGCACTTTTAGCCATGGTGAGATAGCCATCAATTAGGAAACTTCCTTCCTGATGTTTTACCCCTAAAATGTTTCCAAAATTATTTTACTACAGAAAAGGTTGATGTCTTTTTTATTATTATTCTTTATTTTAACTCCTGTGCTTTGGGGTTTCTTCTGAGAACATATTTGCAGTCATAATTAAGAAATGTGTTAAACCTTCTGTCAATTAGCCTAATTGATGTAAAACCCTGACTGGGTCCTGAGAGAAATTAATTTCCCCAGCTGAACCTTATCAAAGAACAGCTTTGTACAAAATACAGAAGAAACCAAAATATGCACTACTGCCAAGAAAAAAACTTGTGATGCTTTGAAACAAGGTGAAAGAAAAATTTAGGTGTTACAGCAGATTGCTGTGTAGGTGTTATAAAAATAAGTCAAGTGTTTTTAAAATGCTTTCCTTTTAGTGCATAGACCTAATATAAAGCCTTTAAAAGTAAAAGCAGAAATGAGGAAGAGATGCCTGTGGGATAAAAGATTTATCAGGAAATAATATCAGAATGTGGAAAGGATAGGGACTGTAAAAGGAAGTGGTTAACAGGTCAGAGAAGTGGCTTGCTTTTTTGTTTCTCATTCCTTCTGAAATATTACAGCATACAGTGAGTACAGAGAGCAAATCTGGTGTAATGACAGAGGCCTCAGCCATATGATGCTATCAGCAGAACTGGATGTTAACTGCTAAAAGCACATGATAGGGAGCACATGAAGCTCAAATGTGAACGAGAAAGAGCTGTTGCAAATTCCTGTATGTGTGTGTGGTGGAAAACTTGGTCAAATAATGTGTTCAACTGCTAAATTTCTAAAATATTCCAAGTTTTCCATAAGAAAACTTTCCTTTCCTTCAAGTCTGGTTAATTAAATATAGGCCAGGAGCCAGGTACTAGGGACTTCGAATTTTGCTTGTAGAGAAATTTTATCTGCACCTGAAATTGCACAGAAATTCAGCCTGTGAGTCAGGATTGGAGCCTGTGTTCCTCAAAATCTGCTCAGAGTATAAGTATACAGTGACCTCTCAATAAACCATCTCACCATTATCTCCCATTCTCCACTTGAAAACAGAGTTAATAAGTTACCTGCCACTTTGCTATAATCTTGTATATTCCTTGTCTTATGTGGAGGGGAAAAAGAAAAATTCGTTGGAATTACTTATTTTTGTTGGCTTTAAGGTGTATGTGGGAAAGACAGTTCAGATTCATCAATTCTGGTGAAGAGCTGGACAAGTGGTGATACATGTAGAAAAGCTTCTGCTGTGCAGGTTTTACTGTATTTAATCTTAATCTCAAAAAATGGCTCAAGAAGCTGCAGTATTATTTTGTGTGTTTTGATTTCTGATAGTATACACGTTCACTGCCATAAAATGCTTATGTCACATCTCTTTACATTTTTCTCATAGAAAACTGTTCTCACAGAATGGTTTTGTTATAGTAAAGACAGAAACATAAAACAGACACAGAAGGAAAAGTTGGTTTTTATGCTAGTGTCTACACTAAGCTTTCCTTGACCCTGTGCTTTAATATTTACTTAAATAGTTACTAAATTAAAGCTGGATGTAAAGCCTAGAAGACATTAATGCTCCTTGCTGGGCTGTGACACAGCCCTCATCGTTTCAGACACTTTGAATGGGAAAAAAACCAAAACAAACCAAAAAACAGAGAAGATGACATTGCCTCAGAGCTGTAAGTCTATACCACAATGGACTTACAGGCATCTCAGTTAAGTGCTGTGCAGCCTGTGCAGGGCCCCTGTGCTTTAGCTGGAGCTGCACCAAATCAGCATAGTAAAAGCCAGTCTATGCAATTTGGCCTTGAAGCCAGAGACTGGCCCTTGGCCTTTTCCTATTTCACAAGAGCCACATCCAGAGTATCTTCCCCTGTATCATTAATTGTCCAGGTCTCAAGAATGTACTCTGCTTTATGAAGACAAAATATTTCCAGTTTTACCATGTCTCTGCATCATTAGTGTGGCCTTATTCCATAGAGTACTTGATTTATGCCACTGTGCGGCTTCCTGTCATTGCTGACTCTACAGTTCACTTCTTTTAATATGTTTCATGAAGGCTACTTGCTGACGAGGGAGGGCTCCACCAGCAGTATGCTACCCCAGTGTACTTGTAGCCTTGAAGTCTCTGCATCTGATCATTTCATAAGAGGAAATATCTGGCACTGTGGTTATATGGTGATCAGCAGAGGGGAGCTGTGTTTGCCTCAGGCAACCTCCTGCCAGCAGTACTATGTCTATTTTGAAATTTCGTCCCTCTGCACATTTCATATTAATCCACAGCTCTCTGTAGAATAGGCAAGTCAAAAATAATATGCTCCATAAAAAATGAAAAATTAAAAAAAAAAAGGAAGAAGTGAAAGAGAGAGTCAAGGTGACATGTTCCCTCATTGTTTTCTCTTTGCCCTATTCCCAAGTGCTCTTTGTCTTCTCTAAGTCTCTGCCTTTTGTTTTGGAGGTATGTTTTAAGATAGTACTTTCTTCCTTTCTGAAAAATCACAAGCAATTCCTGACACAAGGGTTGAAGCTTCTGAGTTGTGCCTTTTTTCCCCATCTTTCCATATTACAGATTAAGCTGAGCTCTGGAATAAGCTGGTTACCCCTTTCCTGGGATTCTTTAGATTTACTTATATAAATAGCAATGTAAATTATGTCTAATGAATTAGGTGTAGTAATAATGGTGTAATGTGCACTGTACTACTTATTATTGAATCTGCAAATTGAAGTTAATTTACTCAAGAAGAAAATAGTAAAAGAAATCATAATACAGTTGAGGGTAGTTGTACTCCGCTGTACCTGAGCAAGCTAGATACTAATTGCAAATATTTAACTATCAGTACAATAATAACAATGTTATTCTTCCATTAAAGCAAACTGCTCATTTTTCCCCATTTTCAGAATTAATTTCTTTCATAAATACTTTTCTACACTAAAATTATTACATACCAATATTGCATATACCATATTATAGTAGAAAACCACAAGGACAAAAAAAAGCTCTTCAATTACCTAATTTGACCTCCTGCATAACACAGGGTATAGAGATTCCCTGAATTATTTCCTGTCTGAAGTAAAAATACATTTAATATTGATCTTAAAATGTCCCACAATAGAAAGGTTACTACCATACTTAATAAAATTTACCTTTAACTTGTCTCAATTTCTAGCTTTCAGTCCAGATGCTTACAATACAGTGATTTGAAAAAGTACATCCTGTCCTTAGGAATATTTTACTGGCTGGTTTTGTGATTTATAATGAAATTTAACCTCCTTTACTTAGCTCATCTACTTAAATCTCCTCTCCCTTGTCCTCTAATCACTCTCACAGCTCTTCTCTGAACCTTCTCCATTTTTTCAAAATCTGTCCTGGAGGGTGGACACAAAAGAATATTTTGAAAACAACCGTGAATAGTACCAATGCTAAGTATAGAAAAAATATAGCATTCTCGTTTAGACAGAGTTTCCATTTAAATAACCACAGAGCACACAATCTGTTTAGCCTTTATGATAAGGAAACTCCCCTGACTGACCAACCAGGAGCCACTCTGTGGTCTCTTGCCTTGGGCTCCTGGTCCCAGAGCTCAACCTGCATCGTACACTGCAACTCTATGACAAGTTAAAGGCATTAAATTTATTTCTTGACAGCTGTGTTAAACTGGAAATCCACATTGCACTAATTATGCACTATGAACCACAGGTCCAGAGTCGGTACTCCACAGACACCCCATCCGTGAGACAGGCTTTCCTGCTTCTCTGCATTCAAACACTTTGTTTGCTTGTACTTGCACTACCAAGATGTCAAGATTTCTCTGAAGGAGAGCCAGTCCTTATATTAGGGAGGGTTCAGAGCATACCAAAGCTGAAACCATGACACCATTAAAAGCTCAACCAAACTAATATTTATTACCAGGAGGTGGTCAACAAAATGAACAAACCCAAAAGAGAGGAGGGAGGAGAGAAATAAGGCCTCAGTACGACTTCCCACTCACCCAGCTGTTGCATATAAAGTTATCTTGCCATCCTAGAATGCCTATAATTACCCATAACAGGAGCTGCGTTCCCAGAGAGAGTAGACTCACAAATTGGCAGGTGTCCCTACCAAAAGGCAACTTTGTCGTTGAGGCAAAGCTTACTTCTCTCCAAGAAAGAGCTATCTGGTTTTATACAATTAACTGAGTGACCTCAACCTAGGCAGGTTGAGGCAGGTGGTCAGCACCACCCAGCCAGAGGCCCTTAGTCCTAATCCCCCGTTATGCAAGTAGCATTTCTTCTGTGCATGCATGGCTTTCCCCGCTCCTGTGCACTGCACCCAAAGGGGTCTTTTCCAAAAGAGTCCAGGGGTTTACTTCATACCCATAGTTTTCAATTTCTCCTTCAAGCGACCTTGGAGGATGATCAGCCAATCATAAAACAGCAATTAAATATAGTTTATACAAGAACTCTCTTCAAGGACGAAGTTCCCGTTTTATCAGTGCTTGTTTTCTCATAACTTGGCAGGGAAAGAACAAAACTTTTACAGGTGGCTGGGCCAAACACAGACCAAAAGTATCAGCATAATTAACCCCTGATACAGTCCTCCAGTCCACGTATTCTAAATTCAGTCAGTTTTTAAGATTGTTTAAGGCATATAAAAGCTCTGAACCTCCTACTTTGTTCTTTTAGAGTAGGATTAACTCAAATCACCAGGTTTCAGTCATCTCAAAGCTGAAGCTAGACAGCATTGGGGTTTCTTTCCCAGACATGAAACAAAGCAGACATTTCTAGAGAGTTCATCCATACCTATTTTAGATAATTTAAGTGCCTGAAATAGGTGCAAAGTTTTGTTCATTCTGTAGGTGCCTGTCTCTTGCCAGTGAATACACAGGAAAGCTAGTTAGCATTTTTTCTCACATTTATGGGGAAAAAAAGGAAGATAATTATAATTGCACCAAGTGCGCTGATGATTCGTGAGCTGAAAGCTTCAGAAGCTGCTGAGCAAGTAAAACTTGAGGGCAAAACAATAGGCCTGACGTTTCTATCATGACCATTCCCCTCTGTCACAAAAAGTGAAGCAACTAGTAAGAATATTTGGCTATTAGACGAACCATCACTATATTCGTATTCCATTAATCTCTCACTAAGTACAGGGATTGCCTTGATATTACTTTGTTCATTTTGAAAAAGTGAATAATTCATGGCAAAGATGGTCTAATGGGAAAGTATTTCAAAATTAGTATGCATATCACAGTTGTTACATTCAAACAACATGTTATGCTAAGGTTATCTACAAATGCTGCTGCTAATTCAACATTACAGTATACTTGTGACATCTTTCCATCTTTACTTGTATATTTGTATGCAACTATACTCATTTACATTTCTCCATGTGTGCTATAGGGGTTGACAAGGGGAAAACCAGACTTGATGGAAATAGTACAAGAAGTCAGCAGACATTTAATAGAAACTATATGGCCACAATTTTTGCTGCTTGACAGCAGGAAACACAATAGTTGACATACAGAAGAAAAAAGATATTATATTAGAATATAGAATCTCCCCATGAAACACCCAGTATCAGTGTGAAGAAACTATAAATAATGAAAAAAACTCAAAAAGGTGCATGTGAAAAATGCAAAAGATGACTCTAAATTGACTGAAAAAAATATTGTTATCAGTAGTGAAAGTCTGTGCTTGACTGAGGCAGCAGTAAGGACAGTGAAGACAACTGCATTACTCAGTGGGCTCAGTAAGAGCTCAAGATCAAGTAAATCAATATAAGAAAGGTGAAAAAAATATGCCATTATCAGGACCTTTATATTTGGTACAGAAATATAATGACCTAAAAAGAAAGCTAAAAAGAATTTGGAAGGATGTCTCCAAAAGAACAGAGAATGTCAGATTCAGATCAGATGGATCGTTATCCAGATTTTGTGTTGAAGTTTAGTGAGATGGCTTGACCAAACAATATGAATGAGGAACAAAAGAATCCCAAGGCAGGCTTTTGTGCTATGTGCCATCCTCCAGATAAAATAGATATCTTCTTGAATTATGCAATTAACATCTCTCTGAATACCAGTATGGCTTCACATCTGTTTGCTGCCCACTTCTATGAAGTCTTCCTTCAAGTCTAGGTTGCTGCATGCTGAAGATCACAGTGAAATTCAGAGGCAAGCACCTACTAATTAGGCACATATTAAGCATGAAGTCTAACAACTTATTATGGAATTAAGCCTTCTCTGACAATTTTGCAGAGTTTTCATGAGAAACTTTTGAGCACAGAGACTTTCTGGGCACATAAGCAGCCAGTTGCCTCTGCAAACCCCGTTTGCTTTGCAGAGGAACAGCAGGCCTCTGAAAATGTGAACAAAAGACTGCAAAGGTTGTAAGAAAGATATCCACTGCCATAGGCCCAGACTGAGCTCAGATCTAAGCGCACACTTATCTCCTCCTTCCTGATGCCTTGGTTTCTACAGAAAAAATATCTGGGAATACATGCTAACCAGAAGCTCTGCTTGTCCCAACCAGGTCCCTAGTCATTCAAGCAAAGGCACCAAGACCATCAGATTAGAGCTGCTTAACCAAATTTAGATACTACTTGCAACACTTTTGGAAATGGGAAGTTTCTGCCCTAATGATTTTTTTTATGAAATCTGTTGGCATTTTCAACCTCAGTTTTAACCCATTCCTTTAGTATTATTAATGTATCTGATATTCTTCAGTTCTTTGGGAAACAGAGACCTTCTTATTGAACCTGTGTACACTCTGGTTTGTAGACATCCAAGCAAAGGATCTATTTTATTTGAGTAGCACATTCGTATGTCAAACCTTGCAAATCTTTTATCTCTAATAAGGCCTGCTGCCATTCCAGTTCCTGTTCACTGAATTTTTGGCTGCTGTTTCTTTTTGTTTTGGAATAACACACTGGGGAAGGGGGGGGGGGGTCAGAGTCTGTTTTTCCTTCATTTTTTATAACTCTAAATTTATTCTCAATGTCTCCAGCCTTCCACTGGACTTGCATACCTAATGTGTTATACCTGTATATTTCTGTGTTCATGCTGCAAACTTATGTTCCTACAGATTCTTGATTTCTTACCCACTAATACTGTTATTCAGTTTCCAAGAACTTCCCAAATATCTTCTTGAATATTCAAAAGATAGTATTAGTGTTTTACTGCACTAAATGTGACAAATCAAATAAATCTGAGTTTATGAAATGTAGCTCATCTGTAACAAGAAGAACCTTCACAGATATAATGTAGTTTGTTTTAAATCTTAGATCAAACAATATATTAATGTGTATCTTCAGAATTTCAGTAACACTCTTGGTGATGTGCACAGCATTTAGCAAATTAATAAATGATAATAGGGATGGAATAATTGAAAAGCAATTGTTTTCCTCCATAGTGAAAGGTTCCAGAGTTTATTCACCTGATTAGCTAGGTTTATCAATAAATATTATGATTTCATTGAAATTTTCTTGAGTTTGTCTGTGTGGACAAAATACAACTATCACTTTTCATTTACTGCTATCAAATAGGATAAAAACCATGCCTAATATGATGTTTATAAAGAATAAAATTTTGTCAAAAGCTCTCAAATCCCACTTTAAAAATCATTCACACACTTCACCTGAAGGTCCTCAGTGAGATCCTAAGTCCCTCAGTCAATTTAAAAATGGGGTTTCTATGGCAGATTTACTCTATGCAAGTTATTTGTCCACTCTGCCCATTTTTTTCAATCTTGTGCAAATATAGGTGTGGAATAACTTGCTAAAATTTCTGGGTGAGTTACAAAGCAGAATCTGGTCAAATGGATTGCTAGTTTTCTGCAAATATGTGGCTCATGGAGTAATCATTTTTCACAGTGATTTGTAACATAGCAGTACATACATATTTTTGCTTCAATTATCATTTCTGGCACCTTGTCACTGTAGAAGGCAGAAGTCCAAAGTAGCTGGTAAGGACCATTCGCTAACTCAAAGAAAGGGTTTTCCACATAACATCGTAAACTGTCATTTCTCCTAACAGAGAGTAATTTCCATATTTACCTGGTAATGCCAAGGTGTTTAATAATTTTATTTGTTGAATATGTTGTATTTTAGATGATTAAGGTAGTGTTTGGGTTGAAGTTTTTTACTTTCTATTAGGTAACTTCACAAATCGTTCAAAAAGGCATGATCTGTGATGCTCTAGGTGTAACGCAAATAATGTCACATGGAAAGATGAGAATGCTGAGAGCAAACATGAAGATATCTAGTTTTGTCTACTCTGTAAAGCAGGGCAGTTTCACAATAAATATAGTATCTAAATAATGTAGTAATTCCCTAGCGATTAACCTCATAACCACATAATCATTTTAAATAACTAACTTTCTAACTCATGAGTTTTGATGAAGTCGCATGTCTTCATGCACTAGCAAACTACATAGCTAAAGATGGGGGCAAGCCTGAGTGTCTCTTGTGTGTCAGTAGGTGTCCACGATTCCATGACTTGAAATGGGCAGCTGCTAGACAGTACGGACACATCTCGTAATTCCCAGTTTTCTCTTATTTGCATTAGATAATACACTCTACCATTGGGGCACAGTGAAAAATGAAGGGCAAGTCAGCATGCCTGTGTGCACTTGAGCACGTGGTCTCTTTTTCCATCTGTGTGTTAACTCTTCTTTCCCCTCTGACTACATACTTCATTCCTTCAAGTGCTGTGTTAGTTTTCTCAAAGTAGTTCTCCTGTGCCTTATACTGCAATTAATGTTTTTCATCTTCCTTTGGAACATTCTCCTGATGCTTCCTAGTAGGTACAACTTTGTTTGCTGCTGACTAGCATCATGTATCTGGATATTTGAAAATAGGCTAAATTATAGAAAATATTTCAGATTAAAGCTCTTGAATTGGAAACATGATTAGAACTGACCTGTGACAACAGAAGTTTTTTATTCCTTCTCCTGAGAAGTCTAACTCAACTCTATGCGCACTTTCCTTAAAACTCTTTCATTAAGTTTTAAAGATATCAATAGATCTTTTTCCACTTACTCTGTATATATAAAAAAAACAGAGAAAAAAGACCCTCACTAAACGTAGCTTTATACTATGTTTATTGCTGCTATGCAGCTGCACAGCTCAGAGGTCTTCAGAGATGGCTGTGCAAGTTGGACCTCATTGCACAGTGTTGTGTTCTTTCATGTCTCTCCAGTTAAATTATCCTTCGACCCTTTATTCTGCCAAGGCAACACAACCAGATGAAATATTTCTCAATTCTGACAATGAACTGGTGATGTACAGGGAACCAAACATCTAAGAATCATTTCTTCTCTGACCCTCAGTAGGATATAATATTGTCTCATTTTTCAAAGAGTTGGTGTATGTATTCAAGTTAATAACACTAAATTTCTATCTACCAAATATGTATTTTTGACAGAGAATTGCAAAGGAAATGACACTATAAGCAGTTGGAATACATAAATTAAATATAAACAATATTAAAAATAAAGCATTAATATATTGCTGGTATTCTGCAGAGTAATCTCATATAATGGATTAATAAGTATTTAGAATAGAATATGCAGTTTTAACACTTTTCATGCTTTTGATTCAAAAACTCAAACTAAAAGTCATAATAATTACTGTAACCTTACATTGTCCTGGTGAAACAGGCACAATTATCTGAATGTTACAGACTTTGTAAGGAAAAAAAAAAAACCTGGCTGGATTTCACTGTTTTGATACTCATGTTAGAGATCACTGTGGCTCTGCATCACAGAAGTGGGAGTTTTTGGAGGCAAGAAGAAAGGCAGACCATTTTCAGGGACAAGGAAGGAACACAGCTGCTGTACCAGCATGGTGGCTACTGCATGTGTTGTTGTCAGAGCAGAAGGAAAAGGGTTATGGCTTTTGCTCTCGTTTCATACAGTCCATTGCCAGTGCGGAAGCTGGCTGGAGACTGCTAGTGCAGAAGCTTTCCCTCACCTTTCCTGCTGGGGCCAAGGCATCCCAATCTGCCACTAGATGGGTTACCCCGAGTGACCTGAGCCTGGAACAGGTGACAAAGCTGCAGCCTTCACCACATGTGGGCTAAAGAAAACACAAACCTCACATTTTTCATGGTGACTAGCATGTCAAAGTCACTTGTGTTCTTCCTACCAAAGCAGCTTTTTCATCAACATATTAAATAGGCTATTACTGAGACAGAGGGAAGAGATGTGTGCTGTGTTCCTGAGAGCTACACAGAGCTTCAAACTGCTAATGCCTGCTTTAGGGAGAGACATGCCCAGTTCAGACAAAACATTTATTTTTAAATGGACGTCTGATGCCTGTTGATGGCAGAGGTCTAATTCAGACTTCCTTGATCACCGTGGCTGGCACACTCCCAGGTACTGCATTATATTAACAAGGTTCATAAACTGTCAGATATATAACTCAACCACTTAACTCCCTGCAATGAGGCACAGACTCTGAGGACATGGCCTTTCCGAGAATGTTCTCTCTTTGTAATTTGTCATTCCCCCAAAATGCCTCATGTGATATGATGTTACTGGAATCTTCAGCTAAAAGGTTCAATTATTTTCTTTGGTCACATATATTGCAGAATTTATTCATATGTATTCTACCACCCCAGGCAGTGACTGGGATCTCTGCCATCAAGCTATTTCCATTCAAAGCAAGGAGATCACTATTTTTCATGCTGAATAAAAAAGGGAATGATCCCCTGCCCTTCAGGAGAAGGGCTTTAAGGGGAAAGGTGCCTTTGGCCATGGAATTCAAACTGTCCTTCCGCTTGGAGTCTCTGGAGCATAATCTCTCTTCATACCAGCCTAGGCTGCATGGTGTGATATTCATTTAAACTCTCCAGTGGTTCTCCTTTTGCAGGAAAGGTTTCCACAGAGCACTTTGGCATTTGCTTTTTGAAGCCTGCTTAGTTGATTTTGCTGAACGGAAAAGGTAGCCCTGAAACATATCTTTTATTATAGATTACAAAGGTGGAAAAAGCCTGCAGTAGGCTAATGCTGAGAGGAAAAATAGCATTGCAACATTAGCTGAGTTCAGTTACTTTAAACATTAGATACCACAGGAAGAGGTTTTATTGACCTTGAAACCCCCCTGACACTTGATGCTATTATATTGTGCACCTAGAGCAAAATGTTTGTGCTAAGCAATGCATTTGCTAGACGTATGGATCCTAGGGAGGTGCAATGATGTGGAGCACCCTATGCACGCTGCTTTGCATTTTCACTGAGATACCTCTATTTCCTTACTCCAGAGTGTGAGGGTTGAGGGAATTATTGGGTTAAAATAAGTTCATTCTTCCTCATCTTCCTTACATGCATTGCCAGAGGCAGAGGCTGTCCTGTCAGGTATCCCACCTTCCCATATTCTACAGGCAAACCCTCCACCTGACTTAGACACATTCCTGGTAGCTCTGCTGCTAATGGCACTACCAAAGAGATCTGTCAGTTCTTCTGCTGTTAAGAATCTGCAATCCCCACTGGGCTTCTGAATTACTATTATTGTATTTTGATAATCAATCAAAATTCAGGTTTTATAAGTTCAAGCCCTATTCATCTAGATCCTACTATCTAGAGCTGTTCCTACTAATATCTTATTTGTTTTTCTTTTTACATGTTAAAGTAATGAGCTTGACTCTTCAGGGTGCTGAAGGGCTGCATCAGCTGTGCTGTGCACTTTGCATACCATACATGCATCTGCCTTGTCAGCACCACCATCACCAGCTGTTGTAGGAACATTTTGATCAGAACATTATTAGGTTGTTACAACATGACCATGACCATGAAGTCAGTGCACTGCCAAAGCTGTCATGTTCCATGAAGTTTCCTGACCCTGTGACCATCATCAGAGCCTTCAAATAAACAGCAATTCATGACAGGGAAAACAAATAGCATCACAGGGAAAGAGTCAGTTGTTACCGGAAAATCTCTTACCTCTGATGAAATTTTCTGGCTCTTGTTTATGTGACAGCAATGATCTAATTTAATCAAACATATAATGATGGAGAAGAACAAATTGCCTGTGCTTCCTTTCTGAATTTTTACTTTGTACAGTTTTTCTGATTTGCCACAGTCCTGAGAAACTGGCAGACACAACAACATCTCATCCTCTACTTACTCTCCTCTAAATGCTTCTGTTTCCCAGATCAGAGGGCCCAGTGTTCACACTCAAAACATCGAGGTTTATTTGCCATATGGGTGCTTCAACATGGAGGGATGAATTTTCACTGAACAGAAGTACTCATATGTGTTTGTTTATCAGGAATTCAGAGCTCTCTTGTACCATCAAAATATTTCCCCCTATACAATCTGCACAAATTTCAAATACACTTTTTTTTTCCTGCTACCCTCAAAAGAGTGCATAGCATTGATAATCAACTGTTTCTTCTAACACAGTTCAGTTTAAAATGCTAGGCATTCATTTGGTGGGCTGTAAGGATTCTGTGGCTTTGTTAGATCTGCAGCATAAAGAACCAATTTTTCTTATCCTAATCCTGTGGCTGTCTGGAAAAGGTGACACACAGTTACACATAATGATAAGAAAAGCTACTGCTGCCAAAGGCAGTAAGATACCAAAGCTAGATGATTAAACCATTCCAAAGCTTTCACAGAAGACAAGAGGAGTAAAAGTTCCAAAGTTTTTTTTCATAGAAGTTTCTGTGCTATAAACCCTTGAGAGCAAAGCCCACATACAGACACATGTGTACTTACATTTTAATAATCTGTTCCTACTATTAACAGAAAAAACGGGGTGATGAGTATTTTAAACTCTTTCATTGTAGTTTTTTTGTTTGTTTTATCTTCATTCTTTGTTTTGTTTTTTTGGTGTTGCCAAATGGAAAGAGGCAGTTTGCCTTGTTAAAAATAAATGGAATTATTTTTCCCAATCTACACAGCTATAATGGCTAAATCCTTTTGATGTGAACAGCAGCCACCATACACTGTTGATGCCCATGCATCAGAACTCTGTTCTAACAGTGACAAGTTAGGTTACAGGGATACACCATGAGAGGAAACAGACCAATAGACTTTTCCATCTTCAGGATTTCCCATACACTTGGATTGGATGGAATTAACAAAAAATATGTAAGCAAACATCTTCCTTAACCCTAATCAAGTGAGAAAATATTAAATTAGTGACAATTCCACAAAAGAAGAAAGAGAAAATTAAAAGTTCTCCATTTTTTGACATGTTTTTTTGGCAGCAGTAATGCATTCAGCCTGCACTGAGCAATGTGCATTTAAGCTGCACCCAGTATCTGCTGAATGCAGCTGGTGGAGAATTTGCTCCTTCTTCCCAGTCCTATCCTTGCTCTGAACTGTGACCTGGGGATCTGCAGAAGTCAGCCTAGTGTGGCCTCCCCTCTGCCCAACGAGACATGCTTACCTCAGTTTCCTGAGGGAATCCAGTAGAGTCCTGGTTGGGGCATTTTGCCTGTCGGAGCAGGAATGTGAAGTTCAGTGCCAAGCCTGAATCTACAAGATACTCTGCAGTGCAGTTAACACAGAGGTCAGCAATAAGTAATCCCTAGTTCCATCTTGTGTAAGTTGGTAGCCCCCTTTAGGGGCTTTTTAAGTTATCTTTCATGTCTGAGGCAGGAAAAGGGACATCCTACTCTTTAGCTCTTGAGACAAAATCATGGAAAAGTGCCAAATATCATGTGGTTATCAAAAGCATAAATCACATTGAAATACCTAGGAAGAGGGAAGATTCATAGAAAGTTTTAGGTCAAAATTGCAGAAAACTCTCACTAAAGTTTAAACTTTCTGGAAATTTGGGTCAAGCTGAGTGTAATACAGCTACAAAACAGGTAAGTATCTCTTGCTTTCTACTGTTGTTAAAGGTTTGCACAACTCTTTTCTGACAAGTCAGTGCTGTGATTTTCAGCGCCTCTGTAGTCTCTTCATCAGTTGAAAAGGCTTGCCAGGGAAGATGCTAAGGGAACAGCTGTCCTGAACAAGATAGAACTGCACTCAATAGCCTAGAAGGATTTCAAACAAAAGTATTCTAGCAGGTCTTCATGGTGATCTTCAAATGCTTATACAAAAAGGAAACCTCCAGGAAATTGAACAGTCCACTGAGAAATAAGCATTTTATACTAAGCACCTTCTAGACAGATGATAATAAAAAAGATTATGAGGCACTCGGTGAAATAAATGCAATTTTTATCACAGTCCTCTTTTCCAATTTGTCCAGACTCATCCGTATTGATGATTCATGTTTTTCTTGTGTCTGCTAAAAAGAAACACCAAACCATTCGAGCACTTTTCAACTTAAGAAAGGAAAGAAAAATGATTTGACAACTACACAGCCTAAGACATTTCCATTTTTGTTGACTTTGCTTTTAAATTTCACAGTTACTCCCTAAATACTGTTGTGGACATGTCAATTTAACATTGTCTTTTTTTATTAATTATTTTATTGCACAAAATAAAGCTACTTGACCACACTAATGAAAAATTCCTTCTAGCCAGCATATAGATATTTAATTTTGTAGAATAAGGACAGCAAGGCCACATAGTCTATTCCCCATCAGGAACCTGGCCTTATACCAGTAGTTTTCCAACGCTCCTTTTATGATGAAAGATAGTTAAACTTGCAGAAATGACAGGGTTCTCATAACGTTAAATGTAAGCACAAATAAAAGCGTACCTCAACAGAGTAGTTTCCATGGAATGTAGCTTAAGTTTTATATTAAACTCCACCAATGATATTCACTCACTTATGTGGCACTACTGCAGGCAGTGAAATCATGCTTGAAAGGGTTTTTGTAGGGGGCAGCTTTAGAACCCCCATGACACCAACTTAAATTTACAGATATTGATAGAAAGGTCTCAGCCTCACCTTTCCTGCTAAATAATGAGTATTATTCTTCTGAGAATCAATACACTGGAAGCTTTCTAGATAGTAATTCTCCGTTTCTTGAGTTGCTCATAATGTGGAGATATCTATATGTATATCTCCAGACTTCAAAAATCCATTTTAAAGAAACACTGTTCCTTAAATGCAGAGCATTACAAAGGCTTTATGTGTGCATCCCACTGCAAGAAAAATTATTAATTTGCACATGGGTAGACATGTAACACCAACCTTTGCAATATAACATTCCCAGGGCCAGAATTAATCTCCATGTATTTCTGCATTATTATTGCTTGAACTAACCCATATTTTGCTTAGGTCTTAAAACAAAAAGCTTAATAATGAAAAGTAAATACACAAGCCTCAGCTGTTTCAGAAGATACTGTAACATTTTCCCATAGGAAAGTCTATGGTCCATTTCTCCTGACCAAGTAAGGTTATAGAATAAAACATATTCATTCAATGAAGCCAAGACTATGTACCATTTCCATAAACCTTAACTCATTAATCTTCATCTGAAGTTTTCTCCTCATCACCTTATCCCACTCAGATCTTACCCACTTTTAGTTTGTGTTTCCTCCTTCCTGTCACACTTTTGTTTCAGGTTTCCAGCTCAGTAAAGTTAACTTGTAATAGTTATCTACACAGACATTGCTTTAGAGGAGGGAAATGTGAGGGCCTTGACCAGGAATTATGCTGTTTTATATAATTGCTTTTTTCCCAAATCTAGTGCTATTTGCAGTGTATAAAAACAGTCATCACCATAAAAGAAGTGAGAAAAAAGACACTATTTTGATCAATACTAATTCTGATTAAGTTCCATTACAGTACTTGATATTTTCAGCAAGTCTGGAAATACACTCACAGAAACTCAGGATTGCTAAAAGTCTTTAACAGCATAACAGGACACTGCTGACTTGGGTGGGGAATATTCTGTCTACTTTTTTATTGGCCTTATACGGCTATAATAAGGCAACAAAATGCATTAACTTTATTCTGTAATTAATCTTATTACCAAAGCTTCAGTAGTGTGGTTTTATTGCTTCTTTATTTTAGGCTTTTGCCTAATATTTTTATCAAAATATTTATAGATTGGGAAAAAAACCAAACAACAAATAAAAAAACCCCAAATGTTTAAGATCATTGTATGCAAAATTAGGGTCAACAGGGTGGCCTCAAAGTACACCCAGGGAGCCGGTGCAGGCAAAGGGCAGTACTCATTTATACTCTCATATGGACATATCAGGGACAGTTGTTGAGAGCAAATTTTTTCAAGCTGCAGAAAATTAGGCTCATGAAAACATGCATTCACTAATCACTACATGTATAAATGAGCAGAGTTGTTGTTAATGGTTCCTTCTCCTCTAGAGGCCCATAATACATCATTAAAATATGAATGGGACAGATGTAGACACATAATCTTGATGGGTCTGGGATCCAGAACTGATCTTCTGTTCATTGCACCTATTTCTTTTTATCACTGCATGGTTTATAAAAAACAAAGTTTGGTTAATTAAAAAAATAAATAGGGAGGGATGCAAAGCAACAAGAGTTTGCAAGTTAAATTTCCTAGTTCTAAAGTGATTTTCTGAAACAGTCCATCTTCTTCTCTTCTTTATCTCTGAAGACTCATTTCCTTCTTTCTCATGTAAAATAAAAATATTTTGGAAATACTGAATCGGGAAGACTCTGTGTAATTCTTATACTGCACTGAGCACTGCTGTTTGAAGGTTTCCCAGGAATATATCAAGTGATGTGACTGAGCTCTATCATTTGCATTTGATTTGGTTCTTTCCCTCATCTTCTTCTCCAGGGTGAGGAGTATGTTCAATGAAGAGTTTTGTTTGGACTTTTTTTTCTGCTGTACATAGGTACATTGCAGTGTGCTTTTCTTAGAGACAAAAGGTCAAAGATGTGCATCTTGCACTATAACAAAGGTGGTAAATTTTGTGAGAGCCCTTCATCCTTGCAGGAATTCATTAACAATTTAGGTGTCTGATCCCCAAGAAATGTCTGCTACGTCTGTAGATGAGTGGTACCCTTCCTATGGGAAGTCCTAGTCCACAGGGGAGAAAGCATGTTCCTGATCTCTATCCCAGAGGTCTCTGCAGTCACCATGGGCTCAGGTCATTGAGCATCATCAAAGTAAAAGCTGCCACTTTTGGTTCTTATCCTCAGCTCAGAATTTGTGCCCACTGCTGCTGAT
This sequence comes from Corapipo altera, assembly GCF_003945725.1. Taxonomy (NCBI): domain Eukaryota; kingdom Metazoa; phylum Chordata; class Aves; order Passeriformes; family Pipridae; genus Corapipo; species Corapipo altera. Next base: position 15,803,041 of record NW_020884874.1, read on the forward strand.
GCAATTAGAAGATAAATCCTGAATGACTGTCACAGGATCAGAACTGAGAAGTTGCTTGATTACAAAAAAAGAGAAAAAAGAAAAACCTAATGTGAGATCTAAATTAAAACAAAATTATTATGTGTACCAAGCAAAGGGTTAGATAAATGTGGAAGGAGGGGAGGTTTATTTTATGGACTCTGATTATCTCGTGGGAAAAAAGCTTCCATTTGTATTTAGATCAGAACAACCTGAGTTGTAAGGCACACGTTTAATCAAAAAGCTCATCTGATGAAATGCTGTAGGATTTGCTTGTATATCCAAGGAGTTCCCTAGAGATTTAAGGGCTGTAACTGAATACAATTAGAAGATCAGCTGTAAACATCATTTGTCATAGAGTTTGTTTGCTGTGCTTTGTAAGAGAAGTTCAGTTAACAATAAGTGAATTTGTGGTGGTTTAAAAGATAGTAAAGTATTGAACTGTATTGTAAGAAAAGGATTACCATAGCAGCCTACTAGAGATGCAACTGTTCAACTATCTGGGATCTGATGGTCTGTAGAAAGAGAACAGAGAAACTATTAAGCCGGGGTTCACGTCCAAGAATGGAATCATTTATGAACAACCTTTCTGGGCCTACTTTGTTGCTGAATTAAACCTCATGTAATGTCATTGAAGTCAGTGGGGTTATACAGGGCATAAGTCAGTGGAGAAAATTAGCCCTCTGTCTTGAAGCCAAGAAACAGACATGAAATGCTGATATTAGCTGAATGCCACTGTTCTTGGTACAGTGAGTTCTTTGTGTCCAGTAGTGAATATTTCATCCTTCCCAGGTGTAAAATCTTCCCAGCAGCACTATAAGGCAGATTTATAATAAATGACAAAATTAATGGTTTAGTTCTGTTGTAATGCAGCTTCTGGGCTCCCAAATGGAACTTAAGCAGTTAGCAGACAATATCTGTGCTGGCTTCAATGTGATCTCCAAATCAAGTCTTGATCTCTTCAGAAAAGCCTTGAGGCTGACCTTTTTTTTAACCTTTAGCCATCTCTCACCCATACGTGTGTTAGAAGCTAGCATTTGTGGGTATGGGGAGCTTTCTACATAGAAAACTGACAAAGAGAGTTCTGTCCTGGCTGGAGCATCTAAGCATTTTTATTATCTGTATAAAGAACTAATTCCCAAAGTGTACAGATGGGCTTGCAGCTCATGAAAATATCTCTGTGAGATGACCTGTGCAGAATAATAGATTTTGACAGCATGGCTCACTTTTCACTACAAAGAGACCAAGCAACTTGAATTCTTTTGACGTCTTACTGTGCAAAATTTCAGCAATGAGCTAAAGGGTGAAAAATGATTTATTATTATTTAGTAGAGAAAACTCTCCAGACCTAGATGTTAAGGAAGTTGTGTAAAGCATGGAACACATGGCTCGGGTTGCTGTTCCAGTATTTGTTCTGTTACTTCTGGTGTGACTTCTTGGTAATGATAGAACTTGATCGAGGGACTAGCAGAGGACTCATATGATACCTGGCCTGTTGGATGTATGATTTTGGCCATTTATTCCTTTTTGTATTATTTTTTTCAGGTGACACTTCAATAACTGCTTGAGATTTTCATTTTCTTTAAATCCAATTGCTTCTGCTTACAATTCAATTCTGGGTATGCTCTTCAGAGAGGATTGAGAGGAACAAGATACAAATTTTGCAGTTGCCGTGTGAGATGCTGATGTAAACACATCCAGACCTATCCAAAGCGGAAGATATGTCTTGAGGCTTGGGGACTATTGCAGATATAGGAACAAGTCCCATTAATCCACAGCCATAATTTCAAGTGATAAAATATCACTATAAAGCTGGTTTACAAGTGCACTGAATTTGTCCTTTGTTTAGCTGGCAAGGTTCTGACTTTAAAAAAAGTTCTACTAGAGGGCCAGGTTTTGTTGGATAACAAATCTGATTTTGACAGAAATCTTTACATTATCAGTGGCTAAAAGCCCATTGATCCAACCACTCATTTGCTTTTCTAGTTTTCAATAATTAAAAAGAATTTTCTTAGTTATTGGAAAAATTTTGGTCAGTTTTTGGAAGTTTTATTGAAGGATGTGATATTCAAGGAAGATGCAAAATTCTCCTGATTATTTCCAATTAAAATTACTAAACTGTTGTAGAGAATTATGTTTATACCTCATCAAAGACAGTCTGTTGAATTTTGTTTCTGTTTCTGTTGTTGCTTTTCTAAAGTCTCTTGTTTTTCTGTCGTATTTGTCTGACATCTAATGCTATTACATTCTGTTTCAGCTGGCAGGCTTCATCTATGCCTGTTATGTTGTGAAGTGTATTACTGAAGAAGAGGACAGCTGTAAGTACTAAAGCTTTATTGCATACAAAATGAATACTTTTTTTTTATATTTAAATCACCCCTCCACTATTCTGGCTTCTGCTGACTTCAACCTAAATGCCTTATTACACCGTAGCCAGAACATGGTTTCTGTCCATCTTTCTTGGTCTAAAATTTGGAAATGTCTGAAGGACTAAGGAGTCATGAAATGCTGCTTAAAAATTTAATAAACATACTCCTTCCTTCTGAAAAGATCATTGCAATTCTTTATCTCCCAGTTTAGCTTAAGACATAAAAAAAAAAAAAAGAAAAAGAAAAAAAAAGAACAAAACAATGCCATTCGGTGAATATAAGTTTGGGGTTTTTTCCTTACTTCAGATTGTTATTAACTATCTTCAGAGTAATTGCTTACTGCTGAGGTTATAGGTCTCCTGTGTTGACATGTGCGTTGGCCCGTAAAAACACTTCTGGCAAAAAAATAGCTTTAGATTACTGCAGAACCTTCACTTATGAGAGGTGAAACAGTGGAGTTCCTCTTCGTTCCTACTGCTCTCAGGGTACAATTAAGAGGAGTGAAATGATTTCATAGAGATATATGTTTGTGTTTCTTCTGCTTATTTATATCAGTAGAAGCCTGTTGAGCAGAATTTGCTCTTATTGCATGCTATAGAGTCAAGGCATTTCATTTTTTCTCTCTACCCTAACCTTGATTTTTTTTAAATGGGCCACTGCAGCGTTTCAGTACATCTTGGGATTCATACTAAAGCACTTTAGAAACAAGTATCAGAACTGCGTGTAACTTTGATAAAATATACATGAATCCTAGAGAGAGCTCTGCAACAGGAAGCTAAAGGGGTTTTATTTGATTGAGAGCACTGCAAGGGCTGGCGGGGTTTCCTTTGTGTGTTCTCCTGCGTGGAAAATAGCTGCAACCCTATAATCTATTGGCAATACAGTGTCACTGTGAATCATCAAGGGGAGATTTAGTGCTGAAATCAAACCACCACACTTTGGAGGTCGTTCTGACTATGCTCATTTCAGTTGTTTTTGTGTTTCTGTGGAGGAGAGGAATGTATAAAGAGTAAAAACGATTTGGGACAGATATGTGGAGCAGGGGTTTGTCACAAATAGACTTGTCTGTTTAGGGAAGGACTCAGTCATATGTGTTTTCTCTTGCTTTCCCATTAAATGCATTCTCTATCCACAGGGCTGGAGGAGAGTTATTCCTTGCCACCCAAATTGAAATCCCATTTAATACTATCCTGTCCTCTCTTCTAAGGGCTTAAATCTTTTTTCCACTCTTCTGTGATGCTTTAGGGCATGATATAAGTAAAAATCAAGGAAGGGGCTTGAGTCTTGGCTCACCAAACGAGTGCAGAAGTCAGAGCACACTTGAGAGGTTTCTCCCATGGTCGGTAAAGCAGCATTCCTGGCAGTAAAGTGCTGCAGCCAATATGGTATTGTTTTCTTCTCACTGTGGCAGGAGCTCCCTGTTGTTCCAGAGCCACAGATTGTCATGCTTCTTTGAACCTTTTTTTGCCATCACCTTGACTATTTTGAGGCTTTTATTACTCTGTTAGTAAACCTCAGCTAGGTCTCCTTGTCCAGTCAAAGAGCCGTCTTACCCACCTGTGAGCATGTCTCTGAGGTACCGGGGTGAACCCCCAGCCAGCGCAATGAAGCCAGCACAAGCTCAGGCGCTGCAGCTTTCCCCCTGGTAAGGCTTGGAAGCTTAGCTGGCAAAAAAAGAGAAAAAGGGAACTTCCGTGACTGAGTTGTGCCAACACTATAATAATGCTTAGATTGGATTTGGCCCCTCAAGGTATCATAAAATTAAAGCCTTAGTTTCTACTGAGAGGCATCATGTAGCAGAGACTAAAAACTATTCTAGTTCTCTCTCTGCTCAGACAAGTGTTCGCTGTGACAACCAGGGCCTGCAGTCCATACAAACACTCTCCACTCAGGTTTAATTTAAAATTCTTTTATTTCCTTAGATACGTTTTCTCTCCTTTTCTATCCCTTCCTTTCCATCCCTTTTGGCAACACATCCATCTATCATGCTCTTCTTAGAAGATTTTATCCCTTATGGATGTCATGTCATTCAGTATTTTTACTCCAGAGGAAGATGCCTAAGCGTGACTTTCTCCATACATTCGCAAATGGGGTCATCTCATGCAGACCAAGGGAGTGCTAAGGAGAAAAGCTTTCAGGATAAGTGGAATATGTCCCAGAGCCATTTCTTGAGCTTCCTGCATAGGCAAGTCTTTGATCTGAGATTACTTCAAATCCCCTAGCTGTGTTTCTCTTTCCATAGTCTCTTCTTCCACTTTTCCAGTTCCTCATAGCCTGTTGCTATGGAGCAAGAGGGATGAAGGTGCCCCCTTGCCCACAGCGTACTCCCTCCTCCAAACGTGCTGAATATCCAGCATAGGAGAAAAAAGCAGTTACCCATCAGCCCCTGCCTAGCATCCATACCTGGTAAGGGGTTAGGTTGGGCTTGTGCTTCCATTCAGTTTGGCAGCTGATGTTCCCTCTCTGTCCTGTGTCAGCTGCGAAAGATCCTCTGGTAACAACCAGTCAACAGAAAGCAACTCTGCCACACCATTCCATGCTTTCCCAGCACTGAAGCGGTTTGTGAAGGACAACAGAGGGACACTGCCATCTTCTTACCCACCTCTATATTCACAGACATCACAGGAGAAAACTACATCTCTGTTTTTCAGGACCACTCATGTGTGTAAAAATGTGATGCCTCATTGCCAACCACAGAGAACCTCAAGGATAACCATATTGGATCATACTGAAGTGTCGCTTAGCCACAAGTGCTTTCTGATGAGACAGAGACAATAGAAAAATCCTTTTGCTTCTCACGATGGACAGAGTAAATGCCCATACACTCAATTCCATTTCTTCTGCTTTGGTGATGGGTCATGGGAACAACAGCAGTCCAAAAGAGGAGCAAAAGACACAGAAACACTGAACTTGGCAGGTGTAAGCAGCAAGGCATAAGACTAGAGAAAAAGCCATGCAAGAGTCAAACATGGACACGTTCCAGATTTTAACCAGAGGAAGATATCGACACTGCTCTGGACTATAGAAGGTGTCTCATCTTCTGTTGGCACAGAGCCTCAACTTGGAAACAGAGTCAAGTTGCTCTTAAGCTGGTTCAACTGAATTAGCTTTGCTCTCAAAGTAATTGGAACAAGCTGAAAGAATTATTATTTCTCCATTCTTTATGAAGATTTTATTGAGAGAACAAATGAGCGAGGGTAGAACTAAGCAAACATTTCACTAAGATTAGCCTGCTCTAACCTCACCAAAGGATTAGGGATGGAACAATACAGTGATCAAACCAGGGTCAGAACTAGGGCTGAAACAGCAAGTCTAGAGGTTTTAATTACTCACACACCAAATAAATCCAGCCTCAGGTCCCCTAAATCAAAGCTCAAGTCTGTGCTATCTTTCAGAAGAACTATCTGCTTTGGGTTAATTCTGCACCAAGGACTAAAGATGAAACTGCTTTCCCTCCTGGTACAGTCCCGGAAGTGGTATAACATTGGGTCCACCGGAGTCGAACAGCAGCACTCATCTCCAAGGGGAAGACAAGCCATGGATTTTCCATGGCTACTTCTCTCAGAGAAGGTTTGTCACTCCCAAAGGTCCCTTCTGCATCATTTTCCCTGTGGCTGTGTAGGGAGGAGGAACTCTGAGGCTTGGAGTACCTCAGGTCTTTATCTGGGAAAGATGAGGGAAGACAGGTGCCCAGTAGGACTGCTGCCAATTCCATATTTTCCCCTTCACCATTGTTACTGGTATGCCTAAGCTGTGGCCAGTCTTACCTCATTAGCATTATTGGCTGCAGCAATTAAAAATGAAACATAAAAATGTCAGGAACAATGATTACTTGGAGGCACTCAATGGCTGTAAACTTATTGGAGCTCCTCATTTGTCTTCCAAAATCATATTAGACCTGCATTTTTCAAAGGCTGCACATTATTTTTAATAACATCAAAATGTTCCTTTAATGTGCATTTCCTCACTAGCAATTTAGCTCCCTGCTATAAGCTGCTACTGCCTTACTAAAAGAAAATCCAAGGTATTTTTGAAAACTTTATTAACTATACAGACATTTGGTGGAAAACACTGCAATGTAAGCAATAAAACAGCATTCTCCCAGGGCTTTTTGTCTGTAAGAAATTAAGAAAGAAACCTAGGTTACTAAAGTGGGAATTCTGCACTTGCCTTGCAGGTTCTGTTGAGGGAAAGGGGACTGGATTGTCTACTAGAGGGACAGCTTTGAATGGAAAGGTACCCCAACCAAGAGAATATCACCAATTCAGTCTGTGTTCTATAGTGAAATCCTAATTCAGAAGGCTCCCTTGCCAACCCAGAGAGGTAGCAGAAATAGCATTTACCGACTATAACACAATGGCAAGGCAATCAGAGAACAAATATGGCCCTTCTGACTGTTCCCCAAGTACCAGGAGGTACAACCTTTGCACTATCTCATGCTAGCAGGGATCCAACTTGCACATACATTATCTTCTTTTCTTCTGGCATTGTTGCCTGTTAAATTGCAAAGCAAAAGAAATCGCAACTGGATTAAGCAGACTTTTGCTACATAGTCCCTTGAGTCCAGCTTTTTGGGATGTCTAGCAGAGAAGTAAAGGTCTAGATAACCCGTGAAATTATTTCACTCCTCCTCCCTCCCTCCCTCGTAAAAACTTGAATTCAAGATCCCACCTGAATTCCTGAAAATGTTCAGGATGACTGTAATACCCCAATAGGAAATATCTAATGGTGAGCAATACAGTATTATGTGCAGTTATGTGCCAACAAACTCGATGCCAAACAATAATTCACTCTGGGATCCTAGGCCTGACCTGGGAAGTGTGAAGGTGATGACAGAGACTTTTTTAAAAAGACAATATTAAATACATTAGGTGTGAGAGATGTGAAATTTTGTCAAACATAGGGTATAAGCAGAAAAACATTTTCTTTTTATCTCTGTTACAGTCAGTCTTTCCCCTTTGAGCAGGCTATTTAACCTCTCTATACTTCCATTTCCCATATTTAAAATGGGAAATAATGACAGGGACAAACTCATAGGCGTGTTGCTTCATAACTTTGAGCTTCTGGGATGAAAGGCACCATTGAAGTGCAGAATATGCTCAGGTATCACTTTATTTCTGTGCCAAATGCTTTTCAGAATCTGCTTAGTGAAACATTACAGAGAACTAATACCTCAGCTTCCATCCCAGCTTAAAAATCTCTAAAACAAAGACAAAGAGAAACTGGTAGCAAACATTTGATTATTAATTCTGCTTCTTTCTTTCCCATCACATTTTCTGGTGAATACAGCTGTAAATCCTGACAATACAACTACAGGAGAAAGATAGGAAAGAAGCTGAAACTAGGGCTGGGAGAGATGGCTGAAGATGACTGCAAGCATCTTTCTGCAGTCAAGGCTGAACTTGAATGTATCTCTGGAAGTTGTCCTGGACAGCCTGATAGGTCTCTTCCCCACCCATTTGAGAGTTGACACTAGTGGTAGTGTGAGCTGCAGCCCTACAAGTGCAGCATTATGTTACACTTGTGTAACACAACTCAAGACAGGAGGTACCAGGTCTATCCAGCCACATATTTGATATCCAGTAATGAAGAACATCTGATGCTTATTTCCCTATATATTTTCTATATAGGCATAGGTAAACATGGAAAGTTTGTGGTTCCCAGAAAATCCTGACAATAATTTGCAGTTCATGAACTTCCTTAGCCAGAAGAGATCTTGCTGTGTTTAGTTTCCCATAGCAGTCTTTTCTTCCTGAAAGTGTCCACCTATGTTGAATCAAAAAAGGTTTTATAGAAAATAACCTCACAAGGCAATCCAACACCTCAGCTATATATTTAGTTAGCTTTGCACCTACCATTTGTGCAATGTGTCCTGAATCTTTCTCTGTAAAACACCAGTCATTCTATCTTCAGCTTTTCCATACTGCTACAGGTGACATCCATCTCATATTCCTATAGCCACATGTAATTAGGCCTGCAGCTTAAAATAAGAATCAGAATTTCCACCACAGTCAATGGAGGCATGGATGAAACTCCAAAGAATAATTTGCCCTATCTGGGGTAGACATCTCTCTCACAAAAAGGTGAATCACTGGTCTGACTTGTTTGGTTAGTGCTAGAGACAACCTAAGCAGCCCGCAGAGGCAGAAAAGCAGCAAATAATAGTAGGAACAAATACAAGCCACTCTTTAAAACAAAGTTGTTCTCCAAATTGTTGAATAGGCCATTAATGAATGCAATCAACACACTACAAAAGTTGAAGCTACAGCTTGTTTTCGTTCAGCTGAACTCTCCAATTTACAGCCTGTGGCTAAATTAGAAGCCTTTTCCGATGACTTGTTTCATTTAGTGTGGTGACTGCTACCTGAACTAAGTAAACCAAAGGGATTAAAATGGGATGCCTTTGGCTGTCAGGATGCTGATAGGAGCATGGAGAGAGAGAAGTATTTGAAATCCCATGGTACTACCTCATGCTTGTCATGCTAAAGAGGGCTGCCTTGGAGAGCAGCAACATTTAGAATATTCCCTGAGGTGCCTGTACAACATAATCTATTGCAGATATCAATAGATTGTTCCTGTGTTATTATTTCCAGTCATATCCAGTCTTGGAGGGGGCCTCTCACAGAGCAGAAGGCTGGTGTTGAGCATCTCATTCTCCTCAGCACAGAGCACAGACGCTCCCCATCCCACCAAGGCATGCTAACCAAGGCACAGGTTGAAAATGTCTGAACTGCAGAGTGCAAGGCTGAAGTGCAGGGGAGAAAGCCTATGGTGGGAAGACATGACAAGTGAAACCATCTGCTTTTGAGATGCAAATGGACCTGAGCAGTCCAAGGTGTCACGGGGCTTGGCAGACATTACAGAGCCTGGTCTGTGATCATTTGTCACTGCACTGCAGAGTGAAACAAACTTAAAAGCTCCAAGGAGGTGCAGTTTGTTTAAATAATAGCAAGTAATTAGTCTGAAGACAAAATCAGTGATGGCATTTTATAATTACAATTAATTTAAAGGTTAATTTCCTTTGGTGCTAAAATCTTATTTAAAACATTTACCAGGAAAGGAAATTAGGATGTTACTATCTAGATGCATAGAATGCTTCTGGGAATCCATGCTTATTATCACTAGAAAATTAGGTTAGACTCAAAGTGGGAATTTCAATTCATTTTAGTGTGTAATAGATGGTGGTCAGGGCCTTGAGTCAGAAGGGTTGCTTAGGGTAGACTGTATAATTTGCATTTTCTTTGTTTGTGGGATTAATTGCAAATGTTTCTGACAAAAGGGCTGGGTTTATACATGAACAAGTTTGACATGAAAAGAAAATTGGTTATGGATTGCTGCCTTCGTAACTAATGAAGTTGATGTTCAAAGAATCCCTAGGAGACAGGACTGTAGTATGAGACAAATATATAAATAAAATCATATAAGGGAAAATGGTGGTGTTGCTGACTTCATCTATGATAATTTCCCTTCTCCCTCACTTGTCTTCCCTGCCACTCCCCTTGTATCCATCACTGCCTCCTGTGGGGATTGACAGCTTCAAGTTTAAAAATTATCTAAATAATATAATGTAAACTTGAAGGAAGTAACATTTCCATTCCATCAACCGATCACAATGGGATACTGCTTAATAAGATCAATGCATTGAAACAGCCAGGGAGATATACCTACCTTACACAAATTTTTTTAAATTATTCACTACAAAATTTTGATCTTTTCAAGAATGACATTTCAGAAATGTTGGAAAAGATCTGCACATGTCAAAAGGGAATGAACAATTAACATCTCTTTTTTTTTTTTGAAGAAAGATACATGTAATACCAAACCAGTTTGAAAATATTACTTATCATGAATTATTAGCTTCAAGAGAGGAACACAAAGGCATTCAGACCATGAAACAATGTCACACACAGCTGTGTCAAGCTGGTAGCAGAAATGAGGTAATATCTAGTCATGGTTCTGACAAATAGAAGCTACAGATCATTTGAAGAGATGTTCAGGTTGTTGCTGTAGCAGAACAGGGAATCTTCCTGGCCATGGAAATATTTTGACATTGAAAAATAAATAAAGTTCATATTCAAAATCAGGAAAAAATAGCAAAATCTAAAACTCTTCAGAAGTTGAAAATTGCATGGGAAATGGTTTCAGGCGTGTTTTGTTTTGATTCTGGTGGCAGACTCCATTTCGACATCAGTCATTTCCTGCTACTTTGCAGTGAAAGTGGAGGGAAGGCTTTGAAGGCAGGCCCCTCAACAGGGAGCGTCTCCTGCTGCTCTCCGTCAGAGCTCCGGAGGGGCGAGCAGCTTGGATCTCGCAGAAATCAGGCAGAGGAGCAACCTGCAGGTGGCCATGTGGAGGTGCAAGCCCCCTTCCCCACCCTGGTGTCCCACCCTCCGAGGGCAGCTGGCTGCGTTCTTAGGGTTTCAGCCCAAATTAGCGGATGGAGCACGGCAGGTCCTGGCCATCCGGGCTCACTCCAGACTGACAAATAACAGAGTCTGAGAGGGGAGTGGTGATGAGCTGCTGTGGGTGGATCAGACTCATTAGCATTTCCAGTGGCCCTGAGAAGGATACCTGCCCACAGCCTTAGTGTTCTTCCCTCTGAGGCAGTCAACACGAGCTCCTCGCAGTTTCCTACATGCCATGAATGTAGCTTCGTACTGAATTATTTTTATCAGCATGGCTCCTGTTAAAGTTTTCCTTATTACTTTTCCTTTCAAATATCTAGATAGGTCTTCATTAGTATTGGATTGCTAACTTTCATAGATTTGGGCCTTAATTCTCCACTTTGTTGCACCTACTAATGACTCTTTTTCTAATTTATGAGTGTGGCAGTCACACTTGGAGGCCACTGCCCAAGGCATTTTCTTTTTCCTCCTTTTTTCCTTTTTCTTCTCTTTATTGCTTGCCTTTAGCAGTGATCTGGCTAAGAACAATTTTTCCTAATGACTCATCTGATAACTTCTATAATAATTCAGTCTACCCCGCATTTTCTTTAATTTTCAGAATGATTATCACTCAAAAGCTATATTGCAAGGCTATATTTTTTTACTCAGCACTCAAGCATGAAAATTTGTAAGCAAATGGCTATTGTCAGCAATGTCCAGGTCTGTCCAATTTAGAAAAATAATATATTGCTCAGAGTAATATTGTTCTTTTAGCTGAGTGGAGGTCTTTTAAAAGCTCTTTACTGAGCATCAGACAAGCCCTACTGCAAGTTTGGACAAGCCTTGCAAAGCCTTGCAGGGGTCAAGCAGCAACCCTGTTTCCAGGTGTACAGGCTTGACAGGTGGCTTGCTGTATTTCTCAGCTATAAAATGCAGTGCTGACCATTTCAATCCTGTATTTCTCATTGCTGCAGCTATGCTCCAGCCATTTCCTCCTGGCCTCTGGTTCTTATTCCTGCTTGCCTTGTCCCTGGTCCTGTTTCTGCCTTCAGCTACTGCAGACTCAGTGATGCCTCCCAGCCCTTGCTTGGGTACTCCTGGCTACTTTCATCTCATCTTATTTCTGCTAAGCCATGAGCAGCCTTGGTTCCAACCTCCTCAACATGGTTCCTGCTGCTGGGCAGCCCTGCCTTGCCAAGTCATTGCTCCAGAGCACATCATGCCTCCGACCAGACCCCTTCTCCACCTGAGAACTTGACTCGTTCTAATTTTTGACTCGTCTAATTTCTGGAACCTCAGCACCATTCATCTTACTATTTTCTGCTGAGTACAACCATGAGCTGGGCTCACCTTGAATGCAGTATCTGCATCCCTGCTTGGTCCTAATTATTGGGAGTAACAAGCAGAGATCCCTGTCGGTACCTCTATAAGGACAGTAACACCAGGTCATGCTCATTAGGTTTCACAAACCTGCATACCTCCCCAGTCTCATGTCTTGTCTCAGAAGGACCGATCAAAGAATTAGCCGAGGGGATCAGCAGAAACAGAGACAGAATAAGATGATGCAGGGTCTTATCCAACAAGAAACACAATAAGAGGAGAAGAAGCTGGAGGAAAAGCCCTTGTGAAGCAAAAAATTACAGAATAATTTTGATTATTACATAAGTAAACATCATGAAAATAGGGGCAGTGGGGCAGAATCTGAGCTGAGAAACTGCGTCAAAATTTGTGTAGGGGTTTCCCTTTGCTGCTTCTATGGCCATTGTAAAACTCAGAAATGCCATGATGTGACAGTTTAAAAATCTGAGGGTTTATTATTCACCTTGCAAATTGATTAGCTAAGAGCACTTACAGGCCCTACATTATTGGCTGTTTGGCAAAAATGCTGTTCCATTGCACTGCAAGAACTGGACCTTGTGTCCAAGTCCTTACACTGTTTCTGAATCCTCCTGTGACAGCAGGAAGGGCACAACTCCATGTTCTGGCATATGCCTCCTTCCCCATGCTGCCCCAATGTTTGGCTTTATGCTCTTCTGAGAGCCTAAATCACTGTGTACTCAGCACAAAGACCAATAATGTTTGATTATCATTGTAAACAAACTTTATGGAGACTGCATTCAAGCAAACCTCCTCCTGTGTGCTATATTGTGGAACAGCCACCAGGCCATGCTCACAGCATAAAAAGGCAGCAGCACTAAATCGTTTGGAAATGTCTTCACCAAACAGAGAGGTGGGTAGCAGGATACTGGCAAAACTGCAAGAACAAGGGTGTCCCCATATGTTCTTTTATATTTTGTCCCTGTATGTCATTTCCAAACTTATTAAAACCAAACCTAATTTACTTCCCTCCATTTTTTTTTTTCCACTCAATGTGGCCAGTTTTTAGCTACTAGTTTTTAGTATTTGTACACAGCTCTGTCTTGCCTCACATACTGACTTCTGCACTAACAGTGCCTCCAGTGGTGTTATTAGCTGTAATTTGTTTGACATCTCTCCTTCCTCCCAGCTACACCTGCAGTGGAGTGCCTTGCTGTGGTGTTGAAGCTTAATCGCAGCACTTCCGAAGCCTGAGTGCAGGGAGCCAAGTCTTTAAGACCTCACATGTCAGATGTAGTGCATGTACACTACATATTCTCTCTCTGCTATACCACGTGGGAAATACATCCATTCATGACATGCATGTGTAAAAAGCATCCATGTGAACATGCACATACACTTCCCTGGTCATTAGTTCTTTTTAAATGGTATCATCTCTAGCATAGGTAATTGTAATTTTTTTTTTTTATATTACTTTAGTGCTTTAGATTCATGAATATATTTAAGGACTACCATAATGTCAAGCATTGTACACGTATGAATGCCAGTCCTGTTTCTTGGAACTTGCAATCTGTGTATTAGACAACGGGCAACTGAAGGGCGCAGGCAGAAATTGGGCACAAAGAAACTAGGAGCAAATATTACTCACTGAAGTAGACAGTATAAGGGTGTTGGCAACCTAATTATTCCCAACAGAGCAAAGAACAGTTTTAGGAAAAATAATGAGAGAATTGTTTATGAAGACACTCTAACAAGGAGAGACACTGTTTGAAAATTCTACAAGTATGGAGGTCAAGCTGGTGGCATGGGGGCAGAATTTAGCTTTTAGACCTGGAAGGAGGAGAGATTGATGTTGAGTATCTACAAAATGCTTTAAATGTAAAAATATTTAGTTTATACTTGATGTAATATAGAAGGTTAAATCAGTAGAAGGATGCAGAGAAGAGTAACATAGGCAAAGAGGTGATCCCTGCAGCTTAACTCCATATTTGGTGAGTTGAAAAATAAAATGGGAACAATTGTGGTGTTTGACACTGGGAACCCTGGTTAAATGTTGTAGCTGTGTCAACAGTTAGAAGAATCTTCTTCTTCAATATGCAAAAATAATCTCCAAAAATTAAATCATGCACAGCCCACACCAAAGTTGACATCAAACTTATATCCTCTAGTGATAGGCAGACTTGAGGACATAAGTTCACTATGAGGGGCAGCAGAGAAGGTTAGGGAGGAGCAGCTGAGAGTTCTGACGTTAGCCATGCAGAACTGGAACTGAAGGTTAATTATCCATGGGTAAATATCACAGACACAAGCTGAGATTTAAGTTTGTATAGGAGGAGCAGAATGAGCACAAGCCAGGTAATCCGTGACACCTCCGAGAGCCAACGACAGCAGAATTTGTGTTTGTGAGTGCAATTACCCAGTTTACAGGAGGTGGAGAAAAATAAAAGGCAGAGATTACTGCTCATTGGACTCCAGCAGCATGCTAGAGGGAGAAGCAGCAAGAAAGGAGAAGAATGATGAGAGGAGGAAGGTGAGCACCTGCCGAGGAGGCAGAGGAGGCCAGCAGGGCAAACAGTTCAGGAAAAAGAAATGCATGAAAGTTGTCTGGATGACCAGAGAGAGGACTGTGTTTACCTAAATTTGAACAGAAAGAGGTGATCTGACTGAAGTTCCAGCTGTGTGCAAAGGACAGAATACAAGATGGGAGTAAAACTTTAAGAGAAGTGGAGAAAAGTAGCTCCAAAAACTGCTTGAAATCATCTGGGGTGGAGTGTGGAAGAAAAACTAGGACAAGCATGGATAAGGGTGGAGTTGATTTTTTTTTTTTTTTTAAGGAATTTACATGTGTTTGTATTAGGGAAGAAATGTAAAAAAAAAAAGGATCACGAGAAAAAGTCTGTTTTACAGAACAAAATTCTTGTAACTGTAGTAAGAGAGAAGGAGAAATTAATAGTAAAAGAAGTGAAAAAGGCTGGCAACCTGAAGAAAAGAGTACTACTTTATCAGTTTGTTAGTACAAAAAATGGAAGAGTTGATGCGCAGAGAAATGATTGGAGATGGGACGAGGGATGTGGATGAGGAAATGGTGGGGGTCTCTGGGCTAGAACTAATAGAGCCAGAGGAGACAAACTACTTCATCGAGGAGATGGACAAAGTGAAGCAAAAGAGAGGAATCAGTGAGCGAAGTCACCCTTAATACAGAATTGCTATCAAAGACATTTTCACTTTTAAAGGAGGAGCCACGGGCAGGAAACTGATGTGGTAGTGAAGGCAGACTTTGAGTGCTGACAGTAGATTCACCATGGTGAGAGGTAGGCCCTCATGCACCAAGGGTAGGGATGAGATAATCAGCAAAACAAACAACCACAGCAAAGGAACAAAGCTAGAAGAGGATTTTAAAGCAGTCAAGAAATCATCCATACTGCAGGTCACAGGTGGGCCAAGTTGGTTGTTTCCCAACCTTTCCTTTTCCTTTTATTTGCAGATAAAGCCATTCATCCCCCTCCCCATTCCTAAACTCTACATTTTTTCATATCTAGTCTGCGCTGCTTTATGCATGCCTACTAAAATGCAAGGAAAGTCATAGTCAGTCACATTTCTATACATGTATGCCCGAAAGGATCCTTTGGGTGAGATCCTAGACTAATGTAAATTACCATTGCTTCACAGAAGTCACTGAAGTTATCAACATATATATTAGCTGAGGACCTGAATCTTTGTGCTTCTGTATTTATATCTTAGGGAGAAAAATTTCTGTAAGTAGAATAGTGTCTAGTCATCTGGTTTCTTTTAAGTATCTTTCCTTTTGCTTTCTACAGAAAGATATTGCTTTTATTCCACACTCAATTCTTCCTCTTTGTCCATCTGTTAATTTCAACAGCTCTAATTTTTCTCACTGTAAACTTTCTAAAAAAAACCTTCTTCTATATCACATTCATGCTAATGGGGTCTTTTCTGTGCATCCCATTTTAATGGTCCCTCTATATACCGTAGACTTCCAGAAATGAAAAATGAGAAACCCATTTATGCCTCTCATCCTGTCCTGATATATACACCAGAAACAGTGAGGACGGTGACCACGAGCTGAGGCTGAAACTTCACATCCCCGTGGGTGCATATTAATAGAAAATATGTCCCTATTTTGAGTCATATGTTCTGTCTGTGTTACACTTTTAACAACAGTCATGTGTCTGACA
Organism: Corapipo altera; assembly: GCF_003945725.1. Classification (NCBI taxonomy): domain Eukaryota; kingdom Metazoa; phylum Chordata; class Aves; order Passeriformes; family Pipridae; genus Corapipo; species Corapipo altera. The sequence goes on from NW_020884874.1 coordinate 15,819,325, forward strand.
AGCTACTTAGCATCAGCAAAAGAAGAAAATACTCTGAATTTTTTATAATACATTTTACAGATAAATAGTACTGCTATTATCCTATAAGTCCAGATAGGAAAATAAACATCTCAGCACCCAATATTTCAAAGGTGTATTGGTTTTGCATGGCCAGGTTTTGGATGGGCTGCAGGGGTGGCTTCTGTGAAGATCTGCTAAAACTTCTCCTGCGTCTGACAAAGCTGATGCCAGACGGCTCCTAGTTGACCCACTGATGGCCAAGGCTGAGCCCATCAGCAACAGTGGTAGCATCTCTGGGGTAGCAGATTTAAGAAGGGGGAAAGTTACTGTGCAACTGCAGCTATGAGAGAGGAGTGAGGATAAGAGAGGAGCGACTCTGCAGACCCAATGGTCAGTGAAGAAGGAGGAGGAAGAGTTGCTCCAAGCACCAGAACAGAGATTCCCCTGCAGACTATGGTGAAGAACATGGTGAGACAGGCTCTCCCCCTGCAGACCATAGAGAAACCCAAGCCAGAGTAGGCAGGTGTACCCTGAATGAGACTGTGACCTCTTGGGAAGCCCACACTGGAGCAGGTTCCCGGCAGGACCTGTGGACCTGTGGAGAGAGGAGCCCATGTTAGAGCAGGTTTGCTGGCAGGACTTGTGAGATCACAGGGGACCCACACTGGAGCAGCCTGTTCCTGAAGGGTTGCACTGCATGGAAGGGACCCATTGGGGCAGTTCATGAAGAACTGCAGCCTGTGTAAAGGGCTCACATTAGAGAGGTTGGTGAAGGACTGTCTCCCATGGGAAGAACCCTATCCTGGAGTAGTGAAAGAGTGTGAGGAGGAAAGAGCAGCAGAGATGACATGCGATGAACTGACCCTAACCCCTGTTCCTCATTCCCTTGTATTGCTCAGTTGGAGGAGGCAGAGAATCAGGAGTGAAGTTAAGCCTGGGAATCAGGGAGAGGTGAGGGAAGGTATTTTGTTATTTGGTGCTATTTCTCGTTATCCTGCTTTTCTTTGTTAATAATTTGAGTCTGTTTTTCCTGTGATGATAACTGCTGGAGTGATCTTTCCCTGTCCTTATTTTGACCCATGAGCCTTTTGTTGTATTTTCTCTTCCCTTGTCCACTAGAGGGGGAGAGTGATAGAGAAGCTTTGGTGGGCAACTGATGTTCATCTAGGGTCAACCCACCACAAAAGGAATAGGGTCCTGTTTGCTTGCATATTCACATGTGCTTTTACTAAAGAAAAACATGACCTAAAAGCCACTTGTGATAACAGTGACATTTAAGATGAATATAAAATAGACTAGTCAAAAATGTGTTTGACGCATGAGGTTAAGGATAGAAGTCTCTGTACTGATTCAGCTAATGAGCCTTATTTTATTCATCTAATGTTACTGCTGCCAGGGATGTATGAGTTCTATGACACTTTTAGTGACCTTTCAGGCACAGCCAGGATAAAATGCCTGCAGAAAGGGCAACCTTCTGCATGCTTTAAGAAACTAGTTTAGAGTCCACAGGGAGCTTTTAGCACACTCTGGACACCACAGGATTTGCCACCATGAAGAAAGCTTGCTACAAAGAAATTAATGAAATCCTTTTGTGTTGGAGTTCACTTTCTGTTACTTCCCTTTACCTACCTTGCAAAGTTTGTTGTTGTCTGTAAAAAGCCATTGTATACCTACAATGAGGTCACAGTAGTACTCTCTGCCCCACTATCATTTGGTTACACACACGGGAACTTTCACAGTGAGTTGAACACAGAAATGTCTCTACGAGCTTACCTTCTTTGTCGCTTGACAATCTGGCTTGTTAACACTCCGTGCAACAATTACTCTGCAACAGGGCAAAACCATAATGCATGAAGAGATATTTGGCATGCATTTTTCTCTTGTGCCCACACAAACTCATTTTGCTCAAAGAAATCTGTTTCTTAACACATTGGTTTAGCTTTCTGGAAACAACCCTAAAGTCACCCTCAAGACCTTTTGCTCCACAACTGCAAAACAGAGTGTCTATACCTGCAGCCTACTAATAATGGTTTACCAGTTGCTTGAAGGGTCTAGGAAAGTACAGAAGAAATAGAAAGCTGGACTAATGTATATAAGCAACCTCTGTAAAGTGACATGGGCTGACAACAGTGAGACACTCAATCCAACACAGGTATTTTCTGACTTGTGATCACATGGATCAAGAGCGACCAAAAAAAAAGAAAATGGGACGAGCAAGCAACAAACCATATGCAGCAAAGATATGTCCAATTTTTTTTCTACAATCTTTGTATTTGAATAGAGGGTTTTTTTCCTCCCAGCCTAGCATTTCACTTAACAATTTTCTTCATTCTGTGCCTATAAACTTAGTATACTTCCAAAGACATGATCACATTTTGATATAGATATTCTGATGGTTGTAGACAGTGAATAAGCAGAAAGCAACAAATGACATTTATCTTGATTTTAGCAAGATTTTGATGCTATAGAAGATTTGTAAGAAGGACAGGGAAGTACTGCTCAGATGCAACCATCATAGGTTGTATGTAGAATTGTTTAAAACTCTATTTGAAATGTAGTTATAAACCAGATGGGATGACATTTCAGATTGGATCCCACTGGGACTTCAGGTAAGGAAATAATTCTCTTCATTATTTTTGTTAACAACAAGGAGGATAGAGGCGAGAACATTTGTAAAATTTCAGATTAAAACAGACTGGAGTTCTAGTGAAGATAGGATTAGAAGTCAAAATGATCTTGAGAAATGGCTTGAAATCAAGAAGATGAAATTCAGTACAGATAAGTGCAAAAGAACTCCTGTGGGGAAGAATGAATCATCTTCAAATAAAACATGGACTACTTGGCTAGACCTACAGTTCGTATCAAAACATAAAAATAAAGATCTGATTGTTAAGTGTTTGTACGTTGCTGTTGAAAAAAGAAATTAGGGAAAAAAACCAAACCAAACAACACCACAGCAGAAAAAAGCACAAGGTAAAAAGGAAACAAACTAAACAAACTAAACAAACCAAAACTGAGTTATTCCAGGTAGTGTATAGAAACTACAGGCAGTTGCCCAGCTAGTCCTGATTTGTGCACTCTACTGTAAGAAAAGCCTAAGTAGACTGAGGAAGGATCTTCAGGCTTTGAAATTTAAAGGCTTGGAAAACATGAGCTGTGAGAAATGTTTGAAAGAACTAGGTTTGCTTAAACCTGGAAACAAGAGATAGCATGAAATACCTTTTGAAAATGCTTAAAAGCAGTTGTAAGAGAAAAAAAAAGAAAAAGAAAAGTTCATTCTTCTTCATATCTATAGGGAGAAAAGGCCAAAATGCAGAAAAGTAGTTAATTTTCAGGAAATTACATTTAAATTAGATATTAGAAGTTAGGTACAGGAAAAAGCAACACAGAGAGACTATAGAACCTCCTTCATTAGCGATACCAGGAATTAATTTAGTAACATGTCATTCTGGGATACGAGTATGCATAATGCTGCCACAGTGAACAGAGTCAGATGAATTATTTCTGCAGGGACTGTTCTTGCCACTGAAGAATTACTTGATGACAGGCTGAACAAGTGTGTGGTTGCAATGTACTGTACCCATCCAGTCTAGTGTTTTGATAGCTCTTTGCTTGCAAAGTAAATGGAGGACAGAGGTGTACAAGAATTTGATATTTTTGTACCATGTCTAGGATGGATATGAATGCTTTGATAAGTTTGGCTAAGTGTGAGACACATTGAGGGGTACCTTAGTATAAAATAACCTTATAAATGCAAGTTTTAAGTATTCCAACACTGTGGAGGTTCTCAAACCAAGGGTAGTAATTTTTGGATTTTTTTGTGGTTGTTACTGCATTTTAGATCCACAAGAAGCTGTCCTCCATCAAAGAACCTTTTCTTTTTTTTCTGCTTTTAGTGTACACAGATCCAGTCTGTCAGTAGCAGTGTCCAAGACATGTGAAAAATGCATTTCCATAGCTTTGGCCCTTTTCTATCAAAGTAAAGTCAAATTCACATCTCTGACATAAGAGATAATTTTTCAGGATTGAGAACTGCCCACGAAGAACCCCTAAAAGCCAATAGCTGGGTCTCCTGGGACAGAAAGGAAGAAAAGGGCACCATTTTACCTGTGCAAAGAAAGTATTATAGCAGAGAAACAGGGGTCTCAAGCTTAGGTGAGCTTGAATTTCCCTGGAAATTGTTTAAAACAAGCATGCAAAGACCATCAGGAACTTGCAATGGTTTGAATTTATAAATAACTCCCACTCTACAACCTTCTTTCAGACCTTCAGTGCCTTGAGAGAAATAGGTTTCCTTGCATCTAAGAAGTTTCATCTCTGAAGCTCAGATAAATTGTTCCAACTCTCTGTTCATGCATTTCAATCCAAATGTCAAAGCAAGGAATCAGAGAAACTTCTCTCTCTCAGACTGAGTTTGATCAATGTGTTCTCTCCTCTACATCAATGGTATGACAGGAACCCAGACACAGTAGTAATCACAGTCAGAAGCAATGTATTCATGCCAATAAATCATGGGTTTCAGTATTTGTGGTGTCTGAATAGCATGTTCTTTTGTATTACAGTGAGGTGGTCTGCTTGAAAAATGTGTGGCTATTTCTGATGGCTGTTATAAATCCTATATTGTCTTTCTGTGGGTTTAAAAAGGAAAAACAGGGGACTTTGCCTTTCTTCTTTTAGGCTTTTTCTGCATCTTCACAATTAGCTTATCTAATTTTAAGAGATTATTAGAGGACTCATAAAAAATAATGTTTGTGCTGAGTGATTCTTGAATGATAGGGCCTATCACTTCTGAAAAGATGTTGCTAATGCAAGCAATTTTCCCCCTTTCAGTTGACTTCATAGGTGGATTTGACTCTTACGGCTATCAAGGTCCACAGAAGACATCTCATTTACAACTACAGCCCATGTATATGTAAGTACTTAACTTCTAAGATATTCGGCAGAGTGGCAGGCTGATGTTAAAGGATCATTAAGCTGAAAGATGGCATGACTTAAAAATTCAGAATGCGCAGAAGCCTTTTTTGATGAACTGAATTCAAGCTACACTTAAGCACCAACATTGCTCTTCTGTTGAATTTTAGTGATTTCTTGGGGCAGGATACCATGTGTCACAGTTATTCAAATAACACCCAGCTCTCACCTGATTTTTCCCTTTTTTCATTCAAGCAGGTTCCACTCAGAAGCAATGAGAATTCAGTGTAAAAAAAAGAACTAGTCAGATATGACAAACCTTGGTTGGAAAAAAAAGTGGGGTTTTATTAAGATTTATCAAAAGTTCAGCAACTTGCTAATTTAGTGGATGCATTTAACATTTGTCTTACCAGAGCATCTGTTCACCGAAGCACTTCTGTACCTCCTTTCCAGTTTCCACATTTAAAAAAACCCAAAACAAATGTAACAACATAGGAGTTTTAGAATCAATTTGAATAGAAGACAGTATTTTACCTAACCAGTGAGTGACAACTCCATCCCAGAGTGCAACCTGATATATTTGGGAATTAAATGAGTAATCAAATCTCCGCTCATACAGACAACTGGGGTATATTCACACTAGAGCTAATACCCAACTACAGACTACTCCAGGAATAATCATCTCTAAATATTTCTTGTACTGATGCCAACTGCAATTCAGAACAGTCCTGACTGCCCAGATAAATCTTGCCTCACTGCTGCAGCTTTTTGGAATATTTTTTATTTGCCATCAATAACCACACACTAAAAGCATAGCACTGAAGAGTTCACAAAAGGGCAACATTTACTTTTTTTCTTTTGTTTCTCTTCTGAACATCTCTTTTGAGGAAAATAACTAAATTCAAGCAAACAATAGGTGTTGCAACATACACTTCCATTCACCCTTGAATGCAATTTCATTTTTTATGAGTAGTGGAAGCAAGTCTGTTAATTGATTAGTATATTTTTGCATGGAAGTGGCATTTACTCCTTTATCATGGTACAATCAGTCTGCAGTAGTGTTCAGGATTGGGCCCTTCAGGATCTTTACAAGCAACTTTTTAATAATCTCAAATTACAATAGTGCATATCACCAATGCTGTCTTAACTTCAGCTTCCCATCTGTCTGTGCTCAAGTAAACATTTTTCACCTGCACTTTTGGCACAGTGCTGCGCATTTAGAAAATGTTATTTCCTTCCTAGTATTATATGAAGCACATAGGTACTTAGAACAATTCTAATCCTATTTCTTTCTCAGTACACCATACCTTGTCATCAACATATGGAGCCCTCTAGCTGAGATATTATCCCATTCTCTTTATGTTCTCAGTGTTTCTTCCAGAAGAACAGATTGCATTTTCTGTGTATTTTCATACTGACTGGAAAGAAAGCTAGACCTGTGGAAAAAAAGAAGGCAACATTTTTAAGCTTGTAGCTGAAATGAAGAGATATATGATTAATCCATGCAAACTATGTTCTATCTTATTGCTGCATTCTCACTGGAGTATAGGTGATTTTACCATCTTCACAGAGAGACAGAAATCAGAATGTGAGCTGACATTTTGCCCAATCAACCCACAAAAGTATTACCATGTCCCAGCCGCACTCAATGACATTTGACGTTTCCCTCTGACTGTATAGTATTTGACAGATTGCTACAATCTGTCCTTAAGAGGCTTTTACAGCATTTAGTAATACCTCTCTGTTTTCTACAGCTGAGGCACACCAGGAACGCATGCATATGTATTTACACCGCAGTTGCTCTGTAAATATAGGCAGACCATCAGGTGTGGACAAATTCAAACATCAAACTAATCAAGTCAAGGTTTGATCTTCTTGTAGCAGCAGAAGATATATTAAGCATCATCCCATCTAATTCCTGCAAAAGATCAAGATATTACGAAGAGAGATTGTTGCCACCTCTGCATCCTTTAGTATTCAGGCTCACACTGGGTGCAACTCATGTGGAGCTCTGGATTTATGAGAGAAATAGGAGACACTTGCCTTTAAATCATCTGATTACTAACTATATCCAAAGCCACAATATCAATTCTTTTGTTTTCTGTGCTGTGGTAGTACCAATACGTGTGCTAGGCATGCTGCAAAAGGGAAGAAGATATGGCCTCAGCTTTGAAGAACTCACCAAACAATATCAGCTTCTAATGATGTACAGATTCTGTCAACATACAAATTTCAAAATGTAGTTCAGTAATACAGCACAGAGAAGCCCTTATATATTTACCAGATCAATTCATATACAGAACTAGTACAAATCTTAAAGACATACAGAATTGCGTGGTAGGTCTCAGTCATCATCCATGTACTGCTGGCTGATGTGAATTGATTTAGAGGATTGCACTGACAGAATTCCATCAACACGAACTTTTATTTCTATTCAAGTTAGACAGTTTTGCATCCAAATCAATTTTAACTGTCTTATACATGAACGATTTAATTATTATCCTGAAGGAATGCTGGGTTTAGTAATTGCTAACTCTTAAGACACACAGTTTTGTAACCAGTTTCATCCTGTGTGCTGAAGTTAGCACTTCATTTTGTTAATTTGGAGGTTTTATTGAACCTACACAAACTCACATGTGCAAATAATTATATTGATTTATTCAGGCTTCTTATGTTTACATTTCTATTGTGTCAGGACTTTTTTGTCCAAAGATTTATTACTTTTTATTTGTGATATCAATCAAGCTCTATTTATAGGAACATTCCAATTCAGTTTAAATGCACACAGTATATTTGTGTGGAATTTCATCAGTTATGTGAAACTACTTTGAATGAAAGGATACTTACAGGAAAAAAATCTTGATTTATGAAAAAGAAACATTTTCTGTAGATAGTGAATTGAGGTGACTATCTCTGGCTACTATTTCCTTGAGTACTCTAGAAATATTGGATTTGGGCTCACTTTGGGGTGTTTTCTCTATATTTTAGGCTTTTAGTTGCAATCACAATTCTCCTTATCATCTCTTCCAATTTCATATTTATTTTAAATAAGTTTACTTTTTAAAGAGAAAAATATATTCAATTTAAAATTATGTTTTAAATAAAACATTGATGTTTTGGGGGAGAATTCTTATCGTGACATTTATCTACCTGTTATAAATCGGGTTTTTTTATTATTTAAGTGCCAACAGCGTGCTCTATGCTGTACAAGCCAAGAAGCCTAGACAGTCCCTTCAAAACGAATACGCTTTTTGAACAGAATGGGACAGAACCGATGCTCATGTACCTCCTTGCAGTGTGGCCACAGCTGATGTACTCAAAAGCAGCTTCCTGGCATTCTGTGCTGGAGATGCCAGTGTTCATTTCCAGACCATGGGAGAAGAACACAATAAGATGGCGGAAATCAATTGACAAGAGAAAATTCTGCTCTTGGGAGGTGATCGAGGAAGGTGACTAAACACTCCCTGACACTGATTCTGCTGCACATGAATAAACACCGTTGTAGTTGTGGATCAAGACTGCACTGCATGATCACTGTTCTAAAAACAGTAGGAAGGAGGGAGGGGAGAGAGATCTTTATGTTCTTCACAGTAAACTTATTTGCTGAAGAAAAGAAGAAGTGAACCAAAAATAAAAGCATGCGTGTCTGATGCTGATGCCTAATGCACTGAAGAAATTGCTCAAAAGTAGTGTAGCCCAAAAGTAAAGCTTGCTTTCCTCCCATTGTGAAGTCTAAGAATATTTGCAATATATATACTCACATGCACACGCACGCACACACACACACACATATAGATATTTGTCTAGATAATTGCACATACTGAAGGTGCTACCTACTTTACCATTCACTTAAAGCAGAAATGAAACACAAAAAAGACACTAAGACCGGCAGCTCACATATAACCACCATGACACTCAGCAAGTTCATGCAGCAGAAATCCACTGGGTAATGATGTCCTCATGTTTGTGGGATTCAGACTTCATGGACAACATTTCATTTAAATAAACTACCAGCTAAGCTTTGATTATGAACAAACAACATCTTGTCCATTTTAGACTGAAAGCTTTAGTCACAAAACATGGGTTTGGGACAACACTGTAAGGTGTACAGGGCTGTGGCACTTTCACATGCACCCTGCTTTGCGAGCGAGCCAAGGGTGGCTTTCCCCCGCTCCTGCAGTTCAGCCCTTCTGTCCTCATACTGTGTCACTTCTTGTTTTTACAGAGACAGCTACATATCTGATGGATTATATGTCAGGTCATCTTCCAGTTGACCCGTAGATATATAGTTAAGATTATAATTAAATATAACTCCTATCTAGGATTGTTTAGAAAACCTGTGCTGACTTCTCTGACAGTGTTCCAGAGAGAGCCAAGCAGCTCCCTGAGCAAATACTTTGTCTTTCGGTCCACTTCATCCTATGTGTAGCTGAACTGTTACTGGTTTGTTGCTTACACTTGCTTGCAAAGGGGCGCCAGAGCAGCAGGGCAGGGATCAGATAGGTATATGGTGGATTATAAGTATTGTTCTTTTTCTGTCTTTCTTCTAGGTCAAAGTAAACATGGGGACTACCCAAGGTGGGCTGGAAGACCACTGTCAAAGAAACTGTTTCAGAATGGCCTCCTGATTCTTCAAAGAGAAAAAAATCCAATTTTTCTGCTAAAAGAAAAATATAAAAGCTGATTGAACAGTGAGACTGAAAACAAGAGACTTTCAGCCCCTCTTTCTAACAGGTACTAAAGGAGATGCCCCAGACCCCCACCTTGGACCTCCTGCCTCCCAGCACCAGAGGGACAGAGCAGAGGCATTGGTGACATCTTTTATCTCTTCCCTATCCCGGCCACCGCCAGTGTGACCCATCTGGATTAAGACATGAACTCGGTGCTTCTGGAGACTCCTTCACACTTCTGGCTGCATCGAGTCTCCTTAGTCAACACGACACTGAAATACCAGGATGACCTTGCAGCAGAAGTCAATAGACAGCGTGTTGTTTGCCCTGAAGGCTGTACAGTTCATACTTGCCTTAACCCAACTGCATTGCACATTAGAGAAACTACGTGCAAGCTTTCTGAAGTTAACATGCTGCTGTTAATTCTGAACAATTTCTAAGTCAGTGGTTTTCTTCTGTTTGGTTTTGCTTTGTTTTGGTGTCAGGGAATAAGGCTCTGTTGCTCTATGGCTCCAGAGCGACCAAGTAGAAAACTGCCAGCTGTCTGATAAGTGCTTTACTTTTGAGACTCCACAGTGGTCAAGAAACAGTTTATAATGATTAAAAAGAAAAAGAAAGAAAGAAATAAGACCTTTGGGGGGTCAGGGTGAGGAAAGGGGTAACATAAACTAATAATTGAACCTACTGGAAATACGCAGCAGAAATAGTTCTTTAATCCCACTGGTTTTGTTTATCGCACTATAGGTGCTTTTATAGCTATCTCTAAACGTCTTTTACTAACTACAGAGACATCTGCAGATTTCTATCAACAAAGGCCAACTGAATATGTACTAGCTACGTTCAGTCTTTTATATCTAATTTCAACAAAAAATTCTCTGTAAGTGAGCTTTTTTTTTCCTAATTGCACCATAAGGGATTCACATATTTTATTTTTTGATTTCAGTTGGAGAGGGCAAGGAGGCACTAGTTGAGTTGAAGAAATATTGAAGACCTTTTTGGGGTATATTTGGGGGATCTGTTCTGTGTTAGAATGTGTATTTTATCTTCCTGTATTATTGTGGCTGAAAAAAAAAAACCTGTGCTGTTACGTAGTTGGCAACAAGATGCCTTTGGGAATTTTGCTAGTAGGTCAATGTGTATATGAAATACTCTGAACTCCTAGGAACATATGTTTTATTCTACAGCTGATCTGTATTTTCAAGAACATAGGTGGCTTTCACTAGGAAAACCCAATACTTTGCTCAGGTTTTTCAGAAACTTGGATTGTCATTGTTTCTTTGCTCAGACCTTGCATAGACAAACGCACGCACCTACCACACCTGAGGTGACCACGTAGGTTTTGAGGGCAAGAGGAAAGGCCAACACTTGGAAAAGCTTGAGGTACACCTGAGCAACTCCCTTTTCCTTGCTGGCCAAGGCCTTGCTCCAAAGGCCTGTGTGCTCACACCACTCACTCATTCCTGTACAAACCAGTGCCCTTTGCTGTGTCTGCATGGATGTACAGTGTCACAAGCAGCAACTCTGGACAGTGACAGAGGGACAGTGAAAGCAAGATATGGGACATGTTCAGAAGCTATGCTTACATTGATTCAGTGAGATTTATATAGATAGATATATATATATATGTAAGTGTGTGAATGTGTGTGTATGTCTATGTATATAAAATACGCAGGAATAATTATTGTTGGGGGCTGCATCACCCAGGAAGATTCTGATGCAGTGGACCAAGGGCTCCTGTCTCAGATACTGCTGGGAATTTCCTGCATGAAACAGGCACATACCCTAGGCCTGATCCCATAAAGCATTCACTGCTGATTTGGATCTCAAATTTAAATTTTCATACTTGGGGACCTGAAATTCTGAATTCATTCTGGATAGAGCTGCTTTTCACCCCCTGGAAACCCCATGCAACTTCCAAGTGCCAGGATGAAATTTCCCATAACTTGAAAAATTTCAAAAGTTTCTACTTTTATGTAGTATTAAATATAGCAGATGTATAGAATTAAACATAACATAGAGGTTTAAATGGAATGAAAATGTCATAACAGGTTCTTTTATCTTTCCCTGTATACCAGTTAATCAAGATGATATTTCTATAAAAATCGCTTTTTAACATGAAAAGAAACCAGTTTAGGCACCTAAGCAGCAATCCAATTTTCAGACGATAATTTTTCATACCTCTCAGTGATTTCCCATGGAACAGCAGCTACTGCTAGTTAGCAATTTTAGAAGTCAGACAATTTAATGAAGTGTCTACATGTAGTTTATAGGCCTGATTTTAATTTAGAAAATTTTGGCCTTAGTTTCTCTGTGTCTTAGTCTTCCCATCTATAATACGGGAATAATATGTGCCTCACAGGCTTTTTGTGAGGTCTGAATTGTTAATGTTTGTAAAATGCTTAGGAAATAGGAAGCACATCTAAACTACTACAGATTGCAATATAAATGTGTATTCATATATTACATATAGAGTAGATACACACACTCGCTTACACACAGTATACATATATATATACGCATACTTACCTATATGAAGTTGGTATTCATAACCCTGCTTAAATTGCAGTTAGAGCACCACCATTTAAAAAATTAGGACTGTTGACTACTCAACTAAATGATTAGTGGACAGATCTCTTCTGGAAGCAGTTTAGAGCACAGTAATGTGAGAATATCTGGATGGCACTTTTGATTTGTACAGCTGTATCCTCCTCAAAATCCAGTAAAGAATGTTATTTTTCTAGGCTGGGCTTTTGTTATAAACTAAAATATTCAGAAGGCAAGAGATACAATCCAAATGTGGTTTTTTTTCTTTTCTTTTCTTTTTGGCATTTGTTAATTCTGAATGTATTTTTAACAAAAGTGATTTTTTTGACTTACTAGTGTAATTTGCATTTTAAAAAAAATAAATGGAAAAAATATAGGTTTCCAAGCTATTCATGGCCCCCTGCTGCTATTCACAACTTACGGGAAACTTAGAATTACTGTTACCAGCTGAGCAACAATGCAGGATAAATAATCCTATTACATTTACATGATGACAATCCTGATCTCTGCAGTGCATGGATGTGACAGCACTGAATAGAAATTGCCAGGTCATGACACCATTTTAACACTGTCGTATGTAGCAGGTATTTTCATTATCACTGACACTAAAAGGTTTCCTTTACAAGGTTGACTGCAACAGACTCTTCACTTAGGAAGCAGGGCTGGTTTTGTGCACTCATCAGGAATTTTAAGCCTATGATACGTATACAGTGGCCAACAGTGTTAAGTATTACAAAAATAATCCTTTTTAAGAAGGAGCTATGTAACATGGATATTTCCACTGCATTAATATTCTTTTATATGCCATTTATTGCCCCTACACTGAAATGAAGAAATATTGTGAAATGTTTATAGAGTTCACACATATATGCCTGAGGTAATTTAATAAAGGTGGAGCAGAACAGTATACATTTTGAGATAGTCGGTCATACTATCTTAAGACAAGTCCTTAGAAAGAGAGTGTATTAATTAATGTCATTAGGATTTTTTTAGGCCTTCATTATAGTGCAAGTGATACTTTTCAATCAAGTAGGGAGAAAAGATTTGTGCTCCATTTGCTTAATTTAAGTTTGCAATACTGTACTGTTGCACAGAATTTTGGCAAAGTCTAGCACAGTATGTATTGATTCCTGGATGTCTCCAAATAGGAATGGCTATTAACTCAGTGTCTGAAGGTTTTGATCACTTGCACGCTTACCTTCTGTTTAAGAACATTGATAGTAGCCAGAGCAAAACTCCATACACCATGGACCCTTCCAGCCTGTAATATTTTCATTGCCAGTCCTCTGTTCTATTTTTAAATGCAAATGCTCAGAAGATGAGGATTTTTCCACAAAGATGGAAAGCCCCATGAATAGTCTATGGGTATGTATTGCTTGCTGACTGTCTACTGATGAGTAGCTGAGGTGAAATTGATGGACTTTTTTTTCTAGCTAATCTGAATCTGGCTTCCCAGCACTTGTGGACTGGTGACAGACACTAAAGGTAAACCAGGTTTTATTGAAGGACCAATGCATAGCAGTACTGCAAACAGTGCTCTGTCCACTTCTCCTTGGAGAAAGATGTAGGCAGTTGTTATGCTAATTGGTCTGCTCCAAACTATGTGCAATATTAAATGTAATTACCATGCATAAAAGCAAGTGCCCTTTAGACTGCAGTTACTCATTCATGTATAGAAGTGGTGCAGCACAGAATGAATTAGTAAAAGAGCTTTTTTCCTGTAGTCACTAATATGCTTCATTCCCAGACATGGATTGGAAAAATTAGCTCTGTTTGATCTCATGTTCTGACAAGTTGCTCTGTTCAGATCTTCACCAAAAGAGGCAATTGCAGATAGTTAGAGTTGTGACCTTTGCATAGCTGAGAAGAAAGATATTGTACCAAATGTGAAATTCTAAGTAGCATCATATATACATTTGTTGCACATCTCTCTCCATATGTGCAAAAGAAGGGTCTTTTAAAATGAACTTTTCCTTTATCTCTCAGAAATCAACTGAGACAGATAATGTCTTTCACAAGGGTCTTCCAAATTCTGCCAAGATCACTTCAGAGATTTTTTGTCTTGCGTCCAATAAAAGCACCGTCTTTTCTGCTCTCTGTTGAGTATAAGACTTAGCTCTTGGGACTTCCAAATGCCTTGGGATTATTATTTTGGATAGGTAGGATCACTGTGAAACCTAAGAATTAAAAAAACTAATGTTTGTGGTTGTCTCTGATTCAAAATTAATTCTTCTGTACAAAAGCCATATATTTGCATCCACCAGTGGAAAAGGGTCTTTGCTGCCACCTGATACCTAATCACTTTCCTAGCTTTGCCATTGTCCTGCTGAGAAATAGGCTATGGGGAGCTAAACATGAAGCAGCATGTTCATATTCAGCATGTGCTCTTCAAGAGTCTCCAGTTCTGCCACACAGAATGCTATTTCATACGTATTTAATTTATTTCTCCCTGTCACCACCTTCTTGTCCCATTATCACTCTCCCCATCCTCCTGAACACAGTCCCAAATATTCTCCCAAAATTACATGCTTCTATTTGGAACATCTATTGTTTCCAACTGTTTACATAATGATGATGATAGTCATGGAGGACAGTATCACTGTGGATATCTGCAAAATGACAAGATGAGGAAGCACAAAGGTCCCAGATGCAGGGAGACACTTAACAGAAGGGTAAAGGGCGGCAGCATTACGGAAGCTATGAGGTACGGCGAGTCCCAGTAGGAATCATTTTCACATGTTCAATTACATTTGCCGAAGCTATAGTTCATTGAGCACGTAGACAGTCATAAATATCCAGAGCTACAAAAGGCACAGGTGAACCGGAAGAAAATTCTTAGAAAATGTGTTTGTGAACATGTTGACTGGATTAGATTCACATTTCAATCTCTTTGAATTTCTCTCAGGGTTGTTTTTTCCTTCTTGCAAACATTTGGATGGTTGGTTTCTGTGCACGCAGGTGAATGTTTGTTCCTAGGAGAGCGTGTACGTATGTGCAATTGAATTCATTTACATGGGATTCTCAGTATCCATGCATCTATGTGCTTTTGTGTAAACATTGGCTCAGTTCACTCTGTCACACATATCTACACACAAACATATCTGTTATGTGAGTATATTTTATGGTGGGGATACAAAGCCACCTACAGTTTCCCCCTCTTTTACATAGTTTTTCCTATCCCTCCTCTCAAGAGATGCAAAGTCTCAAGTATTTATTTTTTAGATGGGCATTCAGTATACAAAAATTATAATTTCTGATACTTACTGGATGTACAAGCATGGTGCAATCTATGAACACAGTAAATAAGACAGTCCTTTCTGCAAAGAGTTTATGTGTTAAATAAAGTAAACAAATGACAACATTTTAATTTAAAAAAAAAAAAGAAAATATATGATCTCAGTGTCTCACTCTGCTGTTAAATTTGTTAAATTTTAATTAATAAAAAAAGTGGGTGCCAGAAAATTTCAGAAAAATAAGAGCAGGGAAACGAGAACTTGGAGTATGGTTATGAGGTGATATGATTAGTTTAAGCATGTACATATGAGACTTGAGTAAAAGAATCAGCCAATTATATCTCGCTAGATTATCCAATTAATTTATGGTAGCTCCACATAGTTATGTATTATATTATATCCTACATCTTAAAAGCATTTAAAACAGTAGCTTTGGAAGAAGAACAACATCAAAGGGACTGTATATTGATGCAATCACAAAAGGTTGATGGATTGATTCAATTAATCAGTGAGTCATTTCTAAGAGTTCTGCAGGGATTTATTTACCAAATGCTTACATTGTTTATTTTGCTCTCTGGAGGGTTTGTGTACTATCATTTTTCTTCCTTCTTCTTGTTTCATTCATCAATTTCTGACAAATGTTTTCATGCCGATATGGCACGTTAGGCATGTAAATTGTCCATATTTACTGATTTAAAGCAGTACACTCCAAACTTCAAGTAGCTGAGAACTTCTGTTTATTTCCCTCAGGTCCTGAGAAATACTAGCCATCTATAATTAGTATAAAGACATGTTTTCCATTTAATCATTGCTTTCAATGTCTGCTCAACATGACAAGGATGTAAGGTCTTGTCTAGCATAACATGCAAGTACCTGCTTAAACTTTAGACACAAACTTACTATGAAAAATATTTTGGGTGCTGTTAATACTAAATAGAATATCTGTTCCATGTTTGGTTTGTCCTTACATTTTGTATTTCAAATCCAGGAAAACAGTGCAAGAGGATCAGCAGTTTCACTATCTTTTCCATAAGTTTAGATAACTTTTTTACAAGGGCATGTAGTGATAGGACAAGAGGGAATGGCTTTAAACTGAAAGAGGGCAGGTTTAGATTAGATATTAAGAATAAATTATTTCCTTTGAGGGTGCTGAGAGATTGGAACAGGTTGCCTAGAGAAGTGATGGATGCCCCATTCTTGGAAGTGTTAACGCTCAGGTTGGATGGGGCTTTGAGCACCCTAGTCTAGTGGAAGGTGTCCCTGCCCATGGCAGGGAGGTTGGAACTAGAAGATCTTTAAGGTCTCTTCCAACCCAAACCATTCTACGATTCTATGATTTTCTGTTTTAATATTGTCATAGTATGTACTTCAAAGACGATACATAGAAATGGTCAAATTAGATCAAATTGGATTACAAAATAGCAGATACTGAGCACAACAAAGGTCTGTGAAGGCTGAAGAACTGAAACCAAGAGGAAACCATTATTTGATAGAGCTGAGTCTCATTTGAACAAATATTTTTGTTTTAAACTATCAGGAATACTGAACCTCTAAATAAAAATTAAAAAAATTATCATGTGTTATTGCATACATATATGCAATGTGGGTGTCATTTTCAGGCATCTTCAGCACTGGCCAAAATCTTACTTCACTTTTAGGCGAGTGGGAACAACTTGTCATGAAAAGTAAAAGATAAAGTTCACAGTCCTAGTGACAAGAGTCATGGCAGCCTGCATCATGTGACAGCCTTCCCCAGTGAATTTAGAAAACACCACCCTACCTATTAAACTGGAGGGCATCAGAGGGATGGATACAAAAATATGAAAGTACAACATTTAAAGACTAATGAAGATGTTAGCAGAATGAAATCATGGTACAATTCTGATTGCATACAACAAGTTTGTGATGCAAAGGTAGTAGTGGGAGGCTGACAGAACCCAGGGTAAAATGTGAGAGAAAATTGTGTCAGCATGAATGAGGGGCTGAGCTGTATACCCCATACCCTGGGCTGACTGAAAGGAGTAACAGGCCCTGGACTGCATGAATGACGATGCTGTGCTGCTTCTTGTGTCTGCAAAGATCATCTGGCATCAAGAAAGGCAGTACATGTTCACATTTTGGGTGGTGGTAACACACAGGCAATGATTTCAGAGAGCCATATAAGATACAGCCAGCATTATTTACCTCTATCCATTTTTTTCTGTTTATTGGTTTTGTTTTCTTCAGATATTTTTCCAATCTTGAAAATAGTTGCTAGAATTCTTGTTATTAGCTTTATTTTTCTATCAACAATCACTATGCCCTTCTTTCTGTGAAATACAAAAATTACACACCCTAAAATAATATGGGCTATTGTCTTAGGTACAACATTTTTAGTTCAGTCCCTTGGTCTGGATTATAACAGACAGATGGAGACAGATACTTCTTAGTGATACCCAGTGACAGGACCAGAGACAATGGGCACACACTGAAACACAAGAGGTCCCCTCTGAATATCAGGAAAGACGTTCTTACTGTCAAAGCCACCAAGCACTGACATAGGTTGCCCAGAGAGGTCATGGGTTCTCCATCCTTGGAGACAGTCAAATCTCAACTGGACATGGTCCTGGGCAACCTGGAATAAGTAGTTGTTGAACTAAATGATCACCACATGCACTTTCCAGCCTTCAACCATTCTCTGATTCTGTTATTTGCTTATTATTCAAGCTACAGATTCTTACCACTGGAAATATTTTGAGCATCTCAAGAGGATGCAAAAATCTTGTTTGTTGGGCTGAGGGAGTCTCAGAGTTAATCTTTGGAGTGAAAATAAGACTTTTATGTATTAAGATAGAAAAAAAACCCTCTTGGAAAAAACATCTGTTTCTAAAATGTATTGGTTATTATTTTTCCCTTCTTTGAGTCCCATGTAGTTGGCTATCTGGATGAAGTCCCAGCTCCAGTTAAAGTCAGTGGGAATTTTGCTGTTTGTTTCAATAAGATTTCAAGATCTCATATTTTGCAATTAAAATGCTTGAATATTTTCTTTACTTGAAAAACAAAAAATCACAACCATTATCCTCAATAATTTTTAAATACTCGACAAAAAATTGAGATTTTTTTTTTATCCTATCATGCTCAGTATTTGTGAAATGCACAGTCTGGTGATATAAAATTTTATCTGTACTCATTTATGTTGACCCACATGACTTGCTCATTGCCAAACGTGTGCCACTAAAATCTTTCGATCATTCCCACTCTTCTATGTATTTCATTTCATGTGAATGAATATCACTCCAGGGGATTGGCATCCTAGGAGTTTTTCTGCAAAACATGAATATTAAGGAGAAATCAAAAGACATTTGCATAGCTATTTGGCCAATGTGATAGTAGGAATCTGCTACATGACCTCTTTTCCCTTTATATATAAATGTTAAATATCAGTTGTAACCCAGAGTTCTCAGTGTAAGCATTTCACATCCTTCTAACTTCTTACACAATTTCACAGAGCTCTTCAGACTTGATAAGATTTCCATTGAGCAAACTAATTTAGCACCAGGGAAATTTTTGCACATAAACAGAAAGATAAAGCACAACCTCAAAAGACGGGTTAATAGTATCCAGAGCATCTGGAAATCCAATACTTTTGCCAAAGGCATTACTCAGTCTGGAGTTTCTCTTCTGCAAAAATACTTCTTATTCATTAATTCACAGCCTGAAATTTAGTTCCAATAAAACTCTGTCCAAGTGAGATTCCCACTCTGGCAGCATACACAACCTCATATTCTTCCCTGTGAAAGGAAATACATGACAAACTAGCATTGCTCCTTCAGTACTGTCTCCTTGAGCTTGTACTTCTCACACCTGAACACTTGAGATTGCTGCCCCATGACAGTCTCAGTTCTCATGGGTGTGTGGAGTTATTAAACTGAACCACTGGTGAGTGCCAGTTAAAATTAAATAGGGTCTCTTCATCCCTAGTGACAAAGCATCCAGTGTGTCAGTGGTGCTGTGCCACCTGAGCAGGGACAGGTCTAGGCACAAATGGAGCAGAGAAGTCCTTAAAGCAGGGGGAGCCAGGAAGGGCAGCAACATCTACATCCCTGCTCCCTGTGCCTGCCAGAGCCACCAACAACCCCACACCTTGCTCTGGATCCATCACCAGCAGTACCCACAGTGAGGTCACATCCTTCTGGCACCAGAAAGAAAAGAAAGTCTGGATCTGTAGAAATCACTTCCCAAGTCTCTATTTTGACTCAGATCATGCCCTTCTTGTAGGAGAAGCAGTCAGACTCCTGTCTGGCTACATTTTTTTATATTTGAGGTGGCAAAGCCCTGCCTTGCTTCACTTTGCACTTACTAAAGAGTAAGTTCAATTAGAAGAGACAGTTTTGGCAAGCAGGGACAACACTCCAAAACATTTGCATTAGGAAAGCTATAGCTCAGGTACACTTCCAAAAAATAAACTTTAGGTGAAAAAGGATAAGTCATTGTTTGAACATATTCAAGCCTCCTTTCTGGATGTGAAGACACCTTGAGTCATATGCATAATTATTTAGTGTCATTACTTTTATTAGTACTTATTGATGTAATTACTTGCTTTATTTATTATTTTGTAATTCCTCATATCAGTGGGGAACATTTTACATTGAGAAGTACATATTACATTTAGAAAAACCAAAGGAAATAGCAGGAAAAATTGACATTAAAGTGTTCTACAACACCAGAGTACTGTTGTGTTAACCATCAGGATTAATCTTAAAAGCTCATACTTATAGACCACTTACACTGAAAAAAAAAAAAAGCTTCTCAGTCCTGGAAGTCATACAAATGATGGCCAGAAGCTCTGTTTATCTCAGGTTGATAAATTATGTTTAACTGGGTTGACAGGTCACTGCTCCCAATCATCTCCCTGTCCTACCATCTTTTCTGTCTCTTGCACTCTTAGGGGTCCCAAGCTTATAAAACGGAAGTTCATCATTCAATTTTGCCCCTGAATTATTCCTTTTCTGCTCTTTACTTTTCATTTGTATTGCCCATAACAGAATCTTGAGAGAAAAACCAGGCAGATTCCTAAAAGGACCTGTAGGCATGTACAACAACAGATTTCTAGACGGGCCTGCTGACATGTATAATGAGGACTTTCTGGGGAAGTATGGATGGTGAAGGGCCCCTCAGACTGGGCCTTTTCAGATTTTATGGGCCTATTTTCAGTTGTCAAGACTGGACTCAGCAGCCCGAGCCATTCCTTTGGGCACCTTATTTCTGTAGTGTCTGTGAGGAGTGTTAACCTCAAATCAGACCCCCAGTTTCACTGAAGTCAGCAGATCTTAATCTCTTCTTGGGTATTTAGCTTCTTAGGCCTTTTTGAAAGCTCCACTAATGTTTATTTTCATTTTCAAATTCCTCTGAAATGGAACAAAACGACTTTTGAAAATCAGTGCCCTGTCATCAGACCCCGTGAAAAGATACACTTCGCTCATCAGGCTAAATAAATTCAGTCATTTGATTCACCCCTTGAGATTCAGCTCTCCACATGTATTACACTCTGCTAATTTCTCTGCGATTTTTCACAGCTTGTATGAAGAGAGAAATAGAAACTTCATCCAGATCTACTCTGATACTGTTTGAGTTCCTGATATGGATGCATGTCAGTAATAACAAAAATAGCTGATCTGCAACAGCCCACGCTATGTGACAGTTTGTACAATAATTTTTTACCTTCAAACTCCATCACTTCAGAATCCCTTCCTCTCCCATCTGTCCTAAACAAGTAAGAGAGGCTTTTTGCTAGAAAATGTATTTTTTTTAAGTACCTCTCTGGAGGAGAGCATAACAACTCTGCCTTAAGAAAAATGTTGTTAGCCCTTCCAGTGTGTCAGAATGGAAGCTGCTACTAATTATAACTAAGATCCTGTCAGTTATCTGAATTCACTGGCAATTCTCATAAGATCCTGAAGAAAGTGAGTAAACACATTAACATCAATGTGCCAGCAGCAAATCACCCTAATTCCCTTCCCAGCTCTCTAAAAACCTACTGCAGGTTGCAACAGCCGCAGCTTTGTGCTGCAGCCCATGGAACACCTGGGGCCACTGCAGGTGGCCTGATCCAGGATAGCAGCTGTCTCCAAACAGGCACATCCATAACAGGTGAGCAGTGCAATAGCTGATGATCTTCTTGACATATCTGGAGCATACTGCAAATTTGGACAAGAGTGGGGAAAAATCTGTCATTCAGGCTCCTTTATCTGAGGAGCTAAAGAGGAAAAATCCCCTTAAGTAAAACAGGGCGTGCATTAAAATGTGGCACCAGCCTTCCTGTGGTTTTGGGTATAGTGGGATATGCCATGCTCTTTTTTGAAACCAAAAGGACAGAAATTTTTCTGTTGAGACCCAAGGTACAGTTAATGTTTCCACAGAGCCAAGTCTTCCCCAGAGACCATTCCTTCAAGCTTGTGCACACAGGATGTGTGTGTAAACCAGAAGGGACTGCTTCTCATGAAATAATAACTGTCTTCATTACCCAGGACCTCCTCATACCTCTCTTGAAGTGTGAATAGGCCTTCATGGGACTGAAGTAATAAGAGGAGTGAGTGTAAAACACACTCATCTGAAGGCTCCTGCGCTGGCTAAAGGAACACAAAGGGTGCTTAGGGAAAACAAGAACCTGGTCCAATGCTCATCAGGAAGGGAGGTTAAGTACCCTTCTTCAAAGCTTTTTATTATTATTCATAGATAACAACAGGTGCAGTAGCTGATTTCTTTTTTCCAAAATACACATATAGCAATGCCTATTTAGAGAGAGCTTGAGAGATGGGATTTTTCAAGCCAAACATGACTGTGGAACCATACTCCTGGGTGACAGAGCACAGCAGCTCCCTTACCCTTGCTTGAATTTGATACAATTCACATTCTCACACAGACAGCAAGAGAATTAGAGGAGAGTGGGAAGAGTAGCAAAGATTAACAGACGTTGAAGAATGCAGTATATTCAGTAAAAGCTTAATGAGATAATCCCATGGTAACCGTCAGGCTTTGGCTTTTGTGCACAGCTATCTGCAGAAATGCTACCGGTACATGTGTGGTTTGCTGCTGACACTTTTTGTTAAAGAGGGAAAAATCTGTTTGGAAGTCTGGATTATGTGCAGGTTTGGCTAGGGGCATGTCATGTGCATGGTATGTGCATTCTGGTGTCAGAAGAAGGGTTTCTAGGTATGTGGTAGTATGTACAGCAGACATAGTATGGTATAGGCAGTTAAAATGGAAGATAGTGAATTTAATAAACTGGTTTTACAACAAAAGTATTTTTTTTTTTACACAAAAAAGGTTTGACAACTTTTGTAGAATCAAAATTTAAATAAGTTACTTCAGAATCCTTCAACATTTTTTTACTGCATATACAGTATTTTATTTTTTCAAGTAGCAGGTGTCATCTACTATCAGGTACCAGGTCATTTAATAGCTGTCTGGGCTAAGAACTCATAGTCTTTTCTCTGTGTTTCTCACCTTGAACATTGGAACTTCACCTTAACTTCCATCCAGACTAGTATCAAGCTTTGGTCTTAACTGCTCCAAATAGAATGGAAATCAAGAGTGTTGCATAGGAACAAATTACCAAACCACGCAACGACAGGTTTAGAAAAAAGGTCTTCCAGTTTCCCTTGGCTGTGACAGCTGACAGTGTCACCATCCTTCCTATGTAGTGGTTTCTGGGACGAGTGATCCAGGATCAGATTAGCCTGAAATAAGTGTAACAGGGTTTCAAACTAATAAAGACTTATAAATCTTCTGTTATTAGCAACTCAGGCTTGGTACACATTGACAATGACCAAGAAACACTATTTAGAGGTATCATACAACGTTTCTCTTGAAACAGTAGTGTTACAGAAACATAACGTCTTATATTACTGTAATACAACTATATTCTGTCACTCTGCCACAAACATGAAATCTGCAGATGCCAGCCCTCACCTTGTTGTGGATGAATTCCAGCAGCACATATTAGGTGGGGAGTTGGAGTCTTACTGCAGAACCTGGGAGTCTGGGGCACTCAGTCACTGAGGAATTTGCTGTCTTTACACATCCACATGGAGTTACAGGTCTGAGTCACACCAGTGAGTCATGCTATCAGTCAGTAATTAGGTGTCAGAGTCAGTACAATGCTCAGCTTCCAGGCCGTCTTTGCCTTGCCCTGCTGCTTGCTTCCTGTGTGTGGTTGATATTTCTACCCATCAGCTTGGTAGCCCTTGTAACCAGTTCTTATTGTTTAGTAAAAAAGTGCCCTAGATACAACCGGTATCTTCCAGGGATCTTTTACAACCTGAAAGGAAAATGTTTAATATTTATCAGGCCAGCCTAAAATAGCTTCTGAAATGGAAGAAAACTTCAAAGTTAAAGAGGAGATATTTACTCTAGAAAAGATAGCAAAAAAAGTCAGGGAATTATTTATTGGCTTTGAGAGTGAGTAGAAAGAAATTAAATGGCAGCACACCTAAAAATTGCTTCATGTGCTGACTCGGTCTTGTGCAGTGTTGTCTGATTTGCTCAGGTGGCAAAGCTAACATGACAGTTTCACACTCATCAGAATTAGGGCCTAATTCCTTAGACAGATCACCTCTCTTGGGTGTTGTCTTTCCAAATAAGATCATAAGCTGATGTTAAAAATCTGCTGCTGTATCTTCTTACTCTCAAAGAATCCCTTGGACTGGAAATGCATCACTCTTTCATTCCATCACTTGCAATTTTGGTACCTAATTTAAAATCATGATACTGGCTCTGAAGTTTCTTGTCAATGACATGCTGTTTGTCACAATGTCAACCTCTGATATGTAAAGGGATTCCAGACAGCAAATGAGAAACAGCCCTGGGCAACCTGCTCAATATCCCTGCTCAGTCATGGGTTGGAGTAGGCTGTCTCCAGAGATGCCTTCCTACCTCAGCCATTCTGTGATTCAGGCAAATGTGTCTTCTTGCTGGGAAGCAGCAGGTATCCTTGTCAGCCAGTAAACAGAACTTTTCGTATAAGACAAGCATGGTCCTTCTTACAAATTCAGCATCTATATAATTCTCTGTTACATAAGTTTTAGTATAAAAAATTGAAAAACGCTGTGCTAGAATCACTTCTTCTAGAAGACTTAAATCAGAATGCAGCTCAGTACATGCCTTGAAAGTTCAAATGGTGATGGGAAACAATTCAAGATCTAAGCCAGTATGGGATAGACAGTACCTAAATGCTGCCTGTGAGATTTGGAAGACCTTATGACAGCATGTTGCTAGATCTTGAGCTCCTGTGTGGGTTGATTTCTCCTAGATGCCCTGAGGAGGTGGTTGGTGCTGTTCTATTTCTTTCTTATGAAGAGTATCAGAAGTTCATCAACAGCTAAACAAGGAAGGAAAGTACTAGAAAGGAGAAGTGTGCATGATAGAGGAAGATCCCTAAAGAGTGAAGGAGTTTTAGATCAGGTGGAGACATGGGAGAGTATATTTCCTACAAAGAGAAACTGTGGTCAGTTTTTACAAGATCAAACCATGAGTTAATTCTCTCATTGTTTACTCAGACACAAATTTCATTTGACTTCATGTGACAGCAAAGTTCACTCCTTCCACAGGGAACACAAGCCCAGGCATGGGACATTGCATTTAGGAAGCTTGCTGTGTAGAGTAAATGTCTCATAAGTAAATGCACCTTCGGAGTCTCTAAGCAAAAGCTCTGCATACATGTTTTCATAGGGAAGATGAAGCTCAAGGAAACCACAAAGTCTGGATCAGGGTTAGGATGCTAGGAATTAATATGGTTAAGCCATGGAGGGGAGGGACCTCAGCAGATGCTGTAAAAGTCCCCTGACTTTTAAGTTTGGATTTTCTCCCACATCTGTATCAAGGTCTGTTCTGCGCATTCTTATACACTGCCATTAGGTCAGCCAAGGAGTGTGTTGGCTGTGAGCTGTGTTGCTTGTTTTCTCCCAGAGGTAGATGGCTTGATGGGAAGCCCCTGACAAATATCACAGGGCTTGTGTGGTCACCACCTGCCATAGTCATACTGATACAAACAGCTCCTAAGTATCTGTGATTTCACCCAGAGAGGAACCCCTCTTTTGACTCGCAAACACCCAGGCCATGGTGTTCAGTTTTCTTACTGGAATGGCACTGGCCCTTATAATCCTCTTTAGGAGGGAATTTTGTATACTAGCACTTTTATAATGAATGGTATTTCTACTTTTTTTCCCTCTGTTCATTCATCTGTTTTATTTCACCATGGAGACAGGTTTTGGAAAGAAAAACATAGTCTTGTCACAGGGGTTACAGCTCTGCGCTTTCTTCCTGCCTTTAGAGATGAAATGTTTGACTCCAGAGGTGTGTTTTAGCAGCTTAACAAACAAATAGGTAGCACTCTTGATCACCTTGAACAGAATCAGAATGTGCTTGTTCAGCTGTGTGTGCTTCAGCCAGCTCCAGGGACAGTGAGCAGTGCTGGTGGTTGGCTCTACCCTTGGTGGTTGGTTCGTCTGTGTGTGCCCACACGTAAATGAAAAGCTACTGCTTTGAAGTTTTTAAAATATGCCCTGTGGTTCATTGTGTGAAGTAAGGTCATTATTGCTGCTTTAGCTTGTAAACATCACTTTTGTGTCACCCAGTCCAGAGATCATCAGTGCACTGTCTGTTGGAGCTACCTCAAACATATTTTTGTAATAGTAATCTAGCATCAGGTTAAGGATATCCTCTAGATCAGTTATCCATTGCTCCTGGGCTCTCTAAAGTACATTATCTGTTAGTATAAGAGCCTCTACTTCTGTCTCTAGCAGTTTCCACAATGGGAGTTATCTATTAATTGACTAATGCAGATAAATGTATTCAAATGTTTCAGATGTATACACATTTTATTGCCATACGAAAAAAAAAAAGATACAAATCATCAGCATGTCCTAACCATGTCCTGTCTTTCACACACATTTGGCACTGGTGAAGTATGTTTGATCTTCAGACTTCCATA
Organism: Corapipo altera; assembly: GCF_003945725.1. Classification (NCBI taxonomy): domain Eukaryota; kingdom Metazoa; phylum Chordata; class Aves; order Passeriformes; family Pipridae; genus Corapipo; species Corapipo altera. The sequence continues at coordinate 15,845,652 of NW_020884874.1, forward strand.
ATATCATTGTCAGATCCATAAATCTTTGCAAATGCCTTGAAGGACTTTTCTTCAGTGTCACTGCTTTCTTTCCATTAATTTTCCAGGTTAACTTTGTATTTTCAGACTTTTGAGGTCCTGATAGCATAGGAGAACTTGGTTTTGGGCAAGTCATCCTGACCAATTCTTTTAAAAAATTTATCATATTAATGCTCTCTACTTCAGAATTTCTCTGCCTTTTTTTGCAGACACCAGCTCACGTTGCTACAGGAATTTCTCTTCTGGGCTTGTATTTCACTTTGAAGTCATGCCTTTGTAGGTTTATGATCATGTGTGAATTCGAGATGGTGCAGAAGCTTAAGATTTGTCAAGAATATCCCCTAAGGTTTGTTATCTATTTCAGCTATACTGCACAGTATGTACTGACATCCAGTGACAGTGGTAAATTCTTTCCTGTTTGAGTATAATTTTCCTGTGATAGCTCTACACTTTCAATTCTTATACTCCCAAAGTGTCTCCTGCAAAATACTTCTTTGTCCACTATTTACAGCTTATCTACCTTTTCAGTGTTGTGACCTGAATGTCTAGGAACATACCCTGGAACACATACAGCGACTTTGTTGTTGCCATTTTTTGTGGTTTAAAAATTTTACAGTCCCTATGTTCTCAAAGTTTCCATCAGATTTTCCCAATAAGATGTGCTTTTTATTTGGGCTTGATAACGATGATCTGTATTAATCTATTAATAGGTCAACCATCTCATTTATTATGTATTCTCATTTTTCCACCAAGAAGTTGGAGATTTAAAAATGCTTTATTGTTTTCACTTTGTTTGAACAGGTCCAAGGGTATTTTTTTCTAATGTCTGACTGAAGTAACTCACAGAGCACCTACTTTTATTTTGCTGTGATTCAGTTTTAGATGGCACTCCATCTTATGAGTAGTGCCATTAGGTGTTTCTTGAGTGTCCCTATATACTAGATTGTCAACAGCAAGAATTCCTATTCCATCTAATATTTCACTGTACTCTTTCTGGACTTGTGCAGATACTATGTGAACATAGGAGAAGTTATACCCTGGAAGAGTTGTCTTCTAGACAGACAAGTGAGGGTACTTCAATTCCTTCTTCTGCCAGATTGTCCAATCTGATACGGTGGCCTAAAGCAGACTGTAATTGCTGAAGAGGACCTGAAAGAGACATCCTCTAGGCCAGGTAGACTGTAGCTGCGCTGTAGAGAGGAAGAAAAGACAAGTGAGACATTTGCCCCACGGATAAAGTCCTGTGTGGTCACGTAATCCAGCAGAAAAAGGGAGAAGACTAGTTGTTGCAAGGTAGCTCAGGCTCAGCAGAGACAGTCTCCTTAGTTTTGATACCTGGTTTTGGTTCCAGCTACAGAAGGCCCATACTCACTTATCTTCCACTAGTGTTGGTAATCTCAACTGCTGAGGTTTCCCCCTTTTTCAGTTATGCTCAATCATATGCTGCTACTGTCCCCTGTCATACTACATTTAGAAGTACCTGAATCCTTGGATTCTGGGGTGCATCACGTATTCTTTAAACACACCAAGAAAAGCTTCCTTGATCTTTTCTGCTGGAAGACAAGTTCACAAGCATTCTCATAGATTATAAAATTGTTATCATGCTTCCTGAAGCTAAGACAAATATTGTTAGGACTTGCTCTGTTGTCGTAGCTATCACACAGGCATCAAGATTTGTCCAAATGCTTACATCTAAACCTGCATTTCCCCAGTATGTCTTCATGACATTATCAGCCTTGCTGATGTAAAATGTATGAACGCTGTGGCTTCAGTTTGACATTCTGAGCTGTTCTACCTATTCTGGCAGCGCAGTTCAGGTAACAAAACCATGTGGCATAAGTACATTTTCTCACACTGCACTGTAGCAAAAGTGAAAGTGGCTGCACTGTTGCTAAACTTTCCACCCCTGCTCTGCAAGGGCCTGGACAGTATTTTTCTCTGCCTACGCTGTGCAGAAGTCTTTGCTCTTAGACACTTCATCAATATCCTTATCCAACAACACAGGCACAGCTTTCCTCCTCTATTTCCACCTTCCAGAAAAGGATGAGTTTGGGCTAGCAGATGTCCTGGAATCATAGAAAAATGGTCACTGTCCACACACAGCATAGCTTAATCTCTTCCTTAGAGCAAATCCAACACAACCAAAGTTGTGCACTAAAACTGCTGGGCACATGATGTCTGACTAATCTGCACATGCACTGCAAATATGGGCAACCAGTGCACACACAGCCATGGCACAACACATACACAATGTGTCGGAAGTTTACATACATACGCATTTATATGTCTCTTATCTGGGACTTTTGATCAAAAAAATGTGAGGCCTGTAGCCACCAGCAAATTTATTTGGTCTTAAAACATCAACTGTTTTGCAAGTAGCCCTGCTTGGGGCACTTTCCTTTGAATAACGTGCTCTAGCAGACGCTATATGCTTCCTGTTATTGTGCTGGCCACATGCTTTCCTTCAACTGCTTTGCATATCTTTATGTTGCCTCAATATTTTTTTTTTCCCATTTATACATCTGTTTCTGGCTACACAGCTCTCCATCACATATATATCATGAATGATTCTTTTGACTCAGGAGCTCCTGGCTCTTTTCCTGTCTTTGTTCACACTCATTGTGTGCTGCCCTGTCTAAAACTGCTCTCATTTTTCTCTTAGAGATGTATCATCTGACTACTGCAGATGTCACTTTGTTCCTTCTACACATATTTTCCCATTTAAATTCATCCAATGCCCAAGAACCACTTGTATCTCTCTTTGTCTCTGTCTCTAAAATTGCTCCATGAAGTCCCTTTGCATCACCTTCAGATTATTTCCTTTCTATTTCCTATAGAAAACATCACCTTGCCTGTATCTGAGAAACAATTGGTCTCTTTCCCATGATTCAATTCTGCTTTTGTCTTGAACTCTGATTAGATTTTTCTCTCAGCAGCACCTTTTTGCTTTCTTCCATGCTAACCTTTAAGCTTTGTATGGACATGTTCAAACTTAGAATCAAGGCATTTATTTTCTTCTACCAAATCCTAAAATACTTTTGTCTAAATCCTGAAGGTCTAGTTGTGAATCACTAATTAGATTCTTCTTCAATTTTTAAGGAAAAGAATTCTCCTTGACTGTATTGCCTTTCATTTGTGCCAATTTTAGTGTCCGTACTCTTTCAAAATATTCCCATAACGAGGCAATGTGCTTTAAATTGATGGAATTATGAAAAAATAAAAAAGACCTGCCTGTGTGCACATGGGATTTCCAAAAGACCACAATTAAGTGAAATGAAGATATAGTTTAACCAGCATTAGGTGAAGTCAGTTTTCTTTCAACAAGTCAAACTCTTGGTCTCTTACAAATTTCAGTTCTTAAATTCAGCGGAAGAGCAGCTCAAACTTAATCTCAAAACCAGTTATCCTCAGTAAACTTATTGCAGCTATACTGACACTTTACCACCAGTTCAAACAGTGATTAAGGAGCAGCTTTTTTATTCCAGAGAGACATATGAAACAAATTCCAAATTCTCTCAAAGCGACTTATTTAGGAAACATAAAAGTGTGAGTTGAGCAGCTTGACTCTGGAGTATGCTGCTTGCTGTTAAGATGATTTAATGGTAGGAAAATAGCTCAGATTTCCCTGTAGCGGCATTAATACAGTCTGTACAGCTGATTTCCAGGTTGTCAACCTGAATGAAGTTGAAAACATCCCGACAATTCAGTAGTGTTTTCTTTTCAGCTGCGCAAATGCTGTGGCAACAGATTACAGCTGGATTGTAAGTACTTAACAAGACCATTATGAAAGGAAAATAATAATTGGGATGAGAGATGAAAGGAGAGAAAAAACATGGAAATAAATTAAATTAATGAAAAAGAAATAATTTTCATTACTCTAAGATTTATAAGTACAATAGTAGAAAAACTAGTCAATGATGTGTTCCCCTTAGTGGTTTATGTACCAGTTTTGAAGCTGTCTTTATGCTTTTTTTTCACTAGGAAGAAAAAAAGCAGAAAAATTAATTTCTACTAATTGTAACTTAAATAGAATGACATACCAAACATTCCTCTGAATGCATTTGGATAAATGTTGTCATTATTCTGAGTTCAAGCATAGCCCATGTACTCTAATTTTGTTACAATGGTGTGTGCTTTGGAGGTCTAAAAGTCTGTCTCGAGGTCAAAAATTATCCTTGTACAAGCACAAACCTCATCTTTGATTTGTAGTAGAAATTTAAAAGCAAAATTTAGTTAAATCTATTTCTGATTTCCTGGAGGTATTTTCATCTCAGAAGGCTGAATAAAGAAGTTCAATGCAGGATGCAAACTAAGAATAACATGTACACAACAATATTTTGGAAATATCTGCAAAAATTGAGTGAATGTGTGTTTGTCTGTTTGTGCATGTGTATGCATGTTGCAGGAGAAAGAGAGTTAATTAACAAAAGTATTGTAGATGACCCATCTATCAAGAGTACAATTCCTCTCTCACCTTGGTGATGTCTAAAATCCATTCAAGTATGCAAATCTTTTGAAAGGTTGGCAAGATGAAGAAACAGAACAGGACAGAGATGCAGTGTCCCTCTTCTAGCTCCTGGTATAATAAGTAATAAGTAAAGAAGATTTTGTCTGTAGGAAGGCTTAGGATACCTATATCAGCTTCTCCACCCTTGCTTTCCTGGTCCCTTGATGATGTGACTGATCAGGAAGCAGGGACAAATAACTTCTCCCATACCTTCCTAGACCACCTCTACCATCACTGATCTGGTATGAGGATAGACTTTATTCTTGGAAGTAACTATGTAGTTCTACAAAGAGTATATGTCATGTTTGCCCCATGCAGAAGACATCTTTCATTCCAATAGGTAAGATAAAATGGCCTACAAAAAATTAGTTTTACCTTTCCTGTTTAAACTGCTCAAAATAGCTGCCATTCTGTGGATAAGCAGTTTCTATAAGGACACAAAAAAAATTCAATGCAGTTGTCCAGATATATTATGCATCACATTAGCAGGTTTAATCAAGTTCTACGTCAACTGTACGATGGCAAGTACAGCAGAATCTTCCATTCATTTCTAGGCAGTTACAGTTCAATAAATAATGAAGTAACTGGTTGTACATATTTCAAAATGTCCCAGATGTCTATCAAGGTCATCAAAGTGGAATTCAAACCATAACCATTAAAAAAAAATGTAAATGTTGTAACAGAAAGTGTTTTCTACGATGAAAAGAATGGTCAACTTGTAACATAAAAGCAAGGAGAATACAATACAGAAGGCATTTGATTAATGCAGTTTATATAAATGTTAACAGAAGTTGCTATGCTGTATTTCCCATTTTCTGTTTTAAGAGTGCTAATCATAAAGTATATTTACAGCAGAAAGCTAAATATTCTCCTTCTATCCAACCAAACTAGCAGGCAAGCCACCAAGCAAGTAGAGTTTAAAATCTGGCATGTTGCCATTTGCTATAAATCATACACAGTCTTACTATCTGACACCCTGTAAACAACTATTTTAAAAACATCAGCAGTAAATACATTTAATTCCCAGAAGGCCCACTACAATTACTTTGCTTAGTGTCAAGGAGTTTGATTTGCAAAGGAAACGGTGCTTATTTGTAAATCTATTTAGGAGGCAGGCCACTGTTTCAAGACTTGTTCATCAGTTTGATATCAGATTTATTTAACCACCTGGGATATTGTGGAAGGAGAAGAGGGCTTTCTTGGGCTCTTCTGAATCATCCATTTACATGGCAAGCACAGGTGAATGTGGGACATGCTGGCTCGGTGCCACCATACCACCAGCCTTTGGAGAGGCAGTTCCCATAACCTCTGAACTGGTGGCAGCAACCTGGAGCTCAGCACTGGCAAGGAACAGCTACAGTCTCCCTCAGGTGCAGTGTTACCTCACCACATCTTTAATCACCCAGTCTCCCCTTTTCTCTTGGCTAAAGAGAAGATATTTTGGGCATGAGTTCAGTGGCATGTTCAAACTTAGGCTGCTGGGTTTACAGTGCAATGCCGCATTTGCTTTGGCATATGCATTTGTAAGTTGCAAAATAACTGGAAGAAGAGTTTGTTCTTTCAGGAGTAGTCCAAGAGCCTACTTACAAATGCATCATTCAGATACTTTGAAACTATTATCTCCTAATACTCTGTCCTGTCAAACATTTCCAAGCAATGGCTCCCCTGCTATTTTATACAATATTATTCTACAGTTTATAGAGCCTTTGGAGAACACCATGTTTAAAGGGTTTAGGCATACATCAGCTGGAAAGAGCCGCTATGTTGTGTTGCAGCTCAGGTTAAGTAACACCAATCAGTCAGGTCTCTGACCAAAGAGACCTCTGTCATACTTCTTGACTCTGCATGAGTTCTGAATTTTCAGCACATTTTGCAGGCATTCATAAGCAGACTCTGTTTACGCTACAAACCGAACAAAGGCTATGTAGTTGTGATCTGCCAGTACTTCTGCTAAATTGTCTCCCTCAACTCCTATCTGCCTGCAGAATGACCTGACACATATACACAGTTTATTTTTGCAGTTTATGACCATCTGTAGCCTGCTTACCTCAGGAAAAAAAAAAGGTTTACACAATTCTGCAGTCTGTGTTTAAGTGAAAATTTCTGAATTTTTTTGAAATAAACTGACAAGGGAGGAAGAGATCACAGTTCTATGCAAGGTGGGAGGCATTTCTAGATAGACACCTGGCTAGGCTTAAAAAGAAATGGAGGGTGTGGCTAATATCACCCTTCAAATTGGCATCTGCAGTGAAGACAGACACTAAAACCAGGTTTCATCAGTGTTCAGAGAGCAACTTCTTGGGCCCCTGTGACACTAGACACTATGTGGTGTCTGACAGATACAGCTGGAGACATTGTGATCAAGACTGGTAAAAAAATTATATTACAAAAGGGTTTTTTATATTTCCAAAGTTTTAGTTTGCTTATTTATTTCAGTAAAATGTTTCCCAGTAATGATTTGACTCTTCACAGCGTGACAAGATGCCCATAGAAGTACGACAAACAACGTGACTGTAACACTAAAATCAGTCACATCATAAAATGCCCATTTCAAACATTTTTTAACAATTAGTGTATTGAAAAATCAGCTATTTTGTGAAATTATTTGTTTTACAACTGCACTTCCATATACAGAACCTGAGCTTGTGAGATCCTCAAATCATCAGTTTTGCATCACCCATGGTTCTCTTTCAACTGTAGTGCTTACCACAGTCCTTTGTCCCAGTGAAGATGCTTTTTCAATTGTACCCACCCACTTCCTCAGTGTCTTACTCTGAATTGTATTTTCTTGTTCTCCTAGCCTGATCCAACCAAAGGATATTACAAAGAAGAAAAAGAAGTAAACAAACACATGTTACCCACGATCCTCTCCTTTATTTTTCTGAGATTTGGGGTCAGGTCGTTATTACTGTTTGCATTTTTTCCTTCACCGTCCTGGGTGTTTCCATTTATTCCCAGTACCTATGAATCTCAATAGTATGTATACTATCTATGTAGTCCATTGCTGCATGGAAGATAAAAACTCCCCTGGTACTCTCACTTGCAGAGCACATAAGTTCTTTTCCAGCCCCCATCTACAGTTCAGACTGTGTAGTAACCTCATATTTTAACCCTAGAGATCCTGTTCCAGTCCCAAGTTTCAGCCAAGAGATGATTATAACTTTTGCTCCCCACTTTAGATTATTCATTCAGTTATTAAATTTTATCAGTCCCTAGAATCACCACAAGCCTTTGAGTTCGAATGGAGTACATCTATATTTACTATCACCCTTTGCTTATGGCATTGCAGTCAGTTCTCAATCTGCATGACAAATTTCCCTTTCCAACTCCATTTGAATTAATTGTGAGATTACAATTTTTTGCTACACGTAATTAAAAGCAGGAGTGCAATCCAAACACAGAGCATCTACAGCTTTTCCTTCACTCATGAATGTCACGATTCTATTTTTAAAAGAAGTTAATGACTGTGGCAAAGTATATTTCTTCCAAACTAACGCTGCTTATTGCTCATAGCTCTTTTATATAAGAATAAGAGAGGAACGAGACCCACCAAACACTCCCAGATGCCTTTCTGATGTCCCTCATTCATGATAACACCAGAGCATCATCAGTGTCAAAACATAAGGCAAGAATGGTCCCTATTACATACTCTAGGTAGCAGCAGTTGGGACAAGGAAGAGTTATCTCTTAGCCCAACACTGCATGCATTTAGGCAGACCAAAATGCCTTGCCTTACTGAAATATTAGCCAAAATAAAGAAATGTGAAACTTATATCTTCCGTTGAGCTCTTCCTTATTTGATTCTACATTCTTTTGCATATTGTGTCTGTGATCTGGCATGCAGTCAGACTCCAACACTCAAATCAGACTGCTCTAGAGAGCAAAACATATGGGACAGTCTCATCAAAAAAACATGACACCAGCAGCCACTCCTAGTATTATCTGTTAATCTACTTTTGGGGGAAAAGTGAAATCAAATTTTCCTTAATATTTTTTTATATCTAAAACAGGCTCGTGTGGATAAAATAGCTTTGAATTGTTAACAGAGTACTGCATATGCACTCTGCTGAGACACCAGCTGGATCTGTTAACAGGCCCAGGCAAAGCAGTGTAAACAGCACTCTGTACCTTGAGTATTGGACACAAATAGAAGGATCTGCTCCAACTTGTCTTATTCTAGCTTCTTTGGGGGTTTTTATATACTTTATCTTGATCCCATCAAAAAATCTTAATCCTGGTCCATAAATGTTTTTTACAAGAGCTAAAAGTACCTTATCAGTTCTCTCCTTGCTTTTCTCTAACAATCACACAGTTGCAAAGGGAATGAGACATGCTGTAGACGGATTAACTTCTTTGACCTGAGGAAAAAAGCTGTAGAGTTACAGGTGGTATTGTAATACCTGTCTCTTCTCAAAAACCATGTCTGCTCACTCTCCTGATCACATGAGATGGATTCACATTATTCATGGAATCAGTAATTCATGGGATTCCCCCATTATCAGCTTTTCCTTTTCACATCTCATTCTTCATAAGGTATTTTCCAATATACACTGTTAGAGTCCAAAGTGTAGCCTGTCAATAGCCTAATGTGCTCTTTTCAGCTCAGAATAGTTCTAAGGAGCCTGATCTGAAATTATGGTCATAAACAAAATTCAGGTAAATCAAGATTGTGTCAGAGTTTTGACAGAGAAAACTGACATTGCAGACCATATTTAAAATCTTAATTAAAGAATCTTAATGCCTACCATTACTGAGGCTCTTTGACAGATCTACCAGCTTCTTGTTACATCATTCATCCTTATGGCTAAGAAAATTTTGAAGGAGTGGTAGAATCTGTGAAAATGTGATCTTAAGACACATCAAATACATAGTACCGAATACAGAAACAGTCTACTTACTGATCAAAAATGCCATAAACAGACGTAGTTCTTGCTAACTGCCTACTGCCATCTACTGATGAGAGAGTACAAGCTGAAGGCATTTGTTGCAAAATGTACGCATGCAACGACCTTCAGCCAGACAGCACAAGAGGGGGGAACCAGCTGCAGAGCCTCCATGGTACTTCTGCTGAGACTGGGCTTTGTGCCTGTTCCTCTTTCCAAACTCTGAAGATCTCCCGGGAGCTGCAAGAGGCGGGAGTTGTCCTTGTGTTCACCGTATGCCTTTGTATAGCTCATTATCCACTCGATTCCTAATAGCAGTTCTCCCTTATGCTCAATAGGAGTCAATAGGGAATGGAGGGATCAGTACTTCTGCAGGACTCCTTTAAGACGGTAGGAGGCTTTTCCCACTCCATGCTGGAAAAACCTGCAGTCATTTAGCTGAACTTCAATTCTCACTAAGTGTTCCTATAGCCAGGAAAGCAATATTACAGGTATGAATCAGTTCCAGAAAATAAGAAACCTATTTAAACCTCTGCATGTGAGCTAGCTATCAGTGGAATTCAAGGGTTCAGTACTTTTGCTGAAATATTCGTGCACAGAGTCAATTAATACGTCCAGAAGTGTCCCACTAGCCTCCAGTTGTTCTTCCAGAAGGACATTGGCTTCTGCAGCTGGTGTATCATATTTGCCAAACCACTGAGGACATCTCAAGTGACGTTAGATTCCTGTGCTCAGACAATTGAATCAAGGCACTAGACAACACCATCCATGGAGTTTTTTGGTTGACTTTTTTCCCCAAATGAGACACCTGTGTTTGTTCTGTTCAATGACACCCTAAATGCCTCTGATAATAGTGGAAGTCTAGACACCAAGCTCATGTGTAGACATGGAATTCAGATGCGTTCATCGGGAGCTGAACCTGAGGTCATGTGTCCAAATACCATCCAGCCACTCAGTACAATACCACGTGTTCAACACCTCTCTCTAATTTTTTCCTTGACACCTCAATGTGATTGCTGCCCTGGCTTTGATCAGAAACAATGAATACCTTCACGAAATTGCTGAAGTTTCCCATCTGAAAGGTTTTATTTACCTATTAACAAGAAAGAAAAAAAAAAGTTTTGGAAAGATAAACATAAAGGCTGTGGGATTTCTGGTGTACATTTGTAAAACAATGTTAGGAACTATTGAATTCACAGCTTTTCTGTTCTGTCTCCATCATGTTGCAGCACCAGTTTACTGTTGCTGGAGGTAATTATTGACATCAGATGGCTATAGACAGCTAGTAAATGGAGGTTTTGTCTAAGTGAAGAGATCGAAGAACCGGTTTGGATTTTAAATTATAAATTCCAGACCAAAGAGGTGGTTTTGCCATTATATAAGGCAGCATCAGGGACTCAAGACTTTCGTGAGTCAAAGTTGTAAACTAGGAGTGAATGTGCATGGCTCTGTTGCTTTAAGGTCTGTGATTTTGTGCAGTAAATTTTCTTTCTGAAGCAAAACTATTGCTTCCAGAGTGTCGTAGGCATGACAAATAAGTTAGACCTCTCAGGTAACCACAGGGGGACAAGAGGCGGCAGTGCAGGGCATGATCTCAGACAGCAGTGTAAGTCTCCTGTGAGAGAAAAAGAGTGATAGACAATGAACTGGAAATGCAGTCTGAGAGACCAAGAAAGATCAGAAGAACAGCTTAACCTCCCCACTGCAGTACCTAGACCCATGTAGAGAACCAGCATGGAGGCAGAGGAAACAAGGCAAGGGCACAGAGTCAGCTAAAACTCTGCAATACCGATACTAAGCATCCTCAGAGCAGGAATAGAGCAGCAGATGAGCTCTCCTTGCCCTTCAATAACCCAAGTGATAAAAAAAAAAAAACTGGTCAGATTGTGTTGGTGCCAAAACATGCTTTAACTGAACCTTTTCTCTCACATAGCTAGACCCTTCCTATTAATTGAAAACCGTAATCTATTCATGGCTAACTTATTCCTGCACAATCTGATTGTGTGCAGTGATAAAATACAACTGATACTTCTTTTCTGAGCTTTTTACTCTGCTTCTGCCTTTGAATCACATTAGAGACTCTCAGCAGGTATGAGAGTCCCATTGAGCTAGACATTCCACTGGGACCATGCATAAGAGAACTCTGTCTCTGAGATATAGTGATGTGCTACACACTACATTATATATCTCCAGACCAGGGTCAAAATAAGCATTTTCCAAAGCAGAATTAGTCTGGTAAATGAGGCTTTCATTCCAGAAAAATAAGAGAAAATGATTCCTCATATCTCTGTTTCCATATAATAGCTACTTTTGTATGATGATCAGAGTAGGGTAAAATATTGTAAGTGATTCAGAAGAACAAAGTAATAAAAGGGTTTCAGTAGCTTGGAGGGAAGAGAATGCACTGAACTTAGAAAGGTACTTAATGCATTCGTAAATAAGATAAAATAATATGTAGAGTCACGTAGACTATCATAAGGAGCACTAAGAAGAAGAGAGTAATGATTTAGGAGAAAATAAAAACTTAGAAGGATAAAAATACATATTTGATCTACCCCCTCCCCCTCAAATCTCATAAATATTAGGAGGATGTCCCAACATTTTACCCTCCACAAAAACCCTGCAGTACTTATTTGGCAAATAAAATAGTCTTTAAGATGTTCCTTATGCTACATTTCACTGCTATGCACTTTTTTGTATATGATGATTTCTAATGGATGTCATTATATCCATTATGTAATGTACAGAAATATCGATTTCTTTATATACATGAATTACTAGTTAAATTGTTCAGAAACATTTAAATTATACTACAGCTTTTGGGTTTACAACGGCTTTTCTCCCAACCAGTGATATTTAAAAGCAATAACTGAACAACTCCAGCTGCCCAGAATCCCGTGCCTTTGGTAAAACTGAAATTTTTCTCCTATCTATTTTGTCTTCAGTTACAGCACAGGAAAGAAGAAGAAAACATTGGGGAAGGAGGGGAAGGAAAATAAGAAGAAATATAGTAGGGATTGATGTTTACGGAGGAATCCCTGAGTTCCTGTCTCTCCTCTGAGCCCTCTCTATTCTTGTTATTCATGACTGTATGTTACACAGTATGAAGTCAGTGAGCAGCCTCTGGAGCCAAGAAGGGAAAACATAGGGTTATCCCAACTATTCAGCTCCAGCAGTGCTCTCTTTGTCTTCTGATTCTTGTGAAGACCTATTTATTTTATCAGAACCAAAGTAACTTCAATGGGAAGTATTTAGGTTGTTATCACTGGTATGCCTCCGCTCTACAACTTGGGCCAGATGTTGATGGATGAGATGGAAAATAAAAAACTCCATTCTGGAAAACTCAGGAGTTCATGTCTGGTTTTTGCTTTAAAACTGTTGATTTAAATCACATTCTCCAAAACATTTTTGATTCCAAATACTAACCAGAACATTTTCAAGCTGCAGTTGGAATTCTCAGGGTGCATGGTATAGAAGATGACTGAGGTTTGGGAGGAAGCAGCAGGACGATCACCTGTCTGGGAGGCTTGGCTGACAGTCTGGACAACTACCCAGCAAAACTGAGTTTGGGGACACCTTTGCTGCAGCTGTGGGCAGCAGAACTATCGGATAACCCATTGCAGCAAGAGCTTCCAGCCACAGCAGCTTACTCCTGGTTGTCAGCACTGGCTATTAGGATCAAATGAGCTTTTTCATTTGATTTGTCTTCATCAGCGTTTGGGGCAATTCATGGGTCAGCAGCAGCAGTGAAAAACCAGTTACCAACAACAGGCAGTAAATCACAACTTTTTTATGACCTCTACCTCGGTCCTTCCTTAAACTGACATATCTCTTTGCAGCTTTCATATAGATCCACACATGTTAACACTGAAGTAACCGCTAGGGTGTCCTACACTCAGGCTTGACACAGGTCAAGACCGCTTTCGTTCAAACCACAACATTCTCTTCTTTGCAGCCACATGTGATGCTGCAGCCTCAGCGGAATGGCACTTCTCTACTCCAGCTACAGAAAACAAGAAGGGAAATCATGACATCATGGGTAGACTTAGAGGAGTTGTGTTGGTTCTGGCTGGAGTTAATTTTCCTCATGGTATCTACTATGGGACTATGGTTTAGATTTGTGTTGGAACAGTGTTAATAACACAGGATGTTCTAGTTATTGCTGAGCCATACTTACACATAGTCAAGGCCTCTTCTGCTTCTCACCCCACTCTACCAGTGAGAAGGCTGAGAGAGTATGGGAGACTGGGAGGAGATACAACCAGGAGAGCGGACCCCAACCGACCACATGGATACACCAGACCATATGGCATCATGTTCTTGGGGAATGTTGGCTGGGGAGGTCACTTCTTGGGGACTGGCTGGACACTGGATGGTTGGTGGTAAGAAATTGTTTTTGTTTGCAACACTTGCCTTTCTTGGATTTTATTTTTCTCTGTTATTTTGTTTTTCATTGTTATTATTATTATTATTATGCCATTACTAGACTCCTTTTAACTCATGAATTTTCTCTCTTCACCTTAATCTACTAGAGTCTGGGGAGGGGAGTGAGTGAAAGGCTTTGTGGTATTTAGTTGCCAGTTGTCCTTTTTGGTGCCCATCATAGGGCTCAAAGAGTTCGAGATAATAGCAGATTGATCAGAGTGTATTAGGAAGGATTTATATCTATTAACAGTTGCAGTTCATGATATTGATTCATATGTTCTCAATATTAGTTTATCAGATCTGTGCCATGCTTTTTTTTGCTGCATGTTAAAGATTGGTCTTGGCTATTTCAGTTTGCTGTGCTCTGTAGTGATTAGTATGTTTTCCCTGGGATATTTTTTATTAAAACACTGACCTTGAGTTTAATCTGGTATATGAGGCCTGTACTGAAGCCATTACTGTACATTGGACACCATCTCATGGAGACAATTAACAATTATACTTCTTCCTCTGAGAAGCCTTTGGGGAAGAAATATAAAGTGGCACCTTCTTTACCTTCTTCTGTGATGTTTTGTCCCTCATTACAATAAATTGTTAGCGTCTTGAACATCCTTGGGTAGTTAAAATACTTCTATTGGTCTTTCTTGGGAATATTGCTTTGGTTTTGTCTAAGATTAATGAGCAATTTACCATGATTCAGGTTCCATGAGAGTATGATCATGGGTTGCAAAGCATGTGGGAGAATATGGGCAGGTATATAGAGAACTTTTCCCCTCCAATGGTCTGGAATTTCACTCCCAAACCACTATAGGATGCTGATGAAGTGATAGAATTTTGAAAAACAAACGATGTCTAATTCCATAAATGCTCAACTTACCACACTGTGCTGAGCCCTGGCCAGGATCTGCCAAACACTGCTTGATATTATGCAACACTCCTAGGGAGAAGAAAGAGAAAACAAACAAACAAGCATTTTGACTAAACCAGGTACTATATCAGTCACCCCTATAACTGAAAAGAAACAATGGAAGTAGAAGTCATCTCATTTATTAAGGGATGAAGAAGCTTTTCCAAGAGGGAGTAGGAGAAAGAATCAGAAGAGGTAGCCTGTTCTGCACCAGTGCACACAGAAGAAGAGAAGGAGGAATAGATTGAAATCATAAATCACAGAATCAAAGAACATGCCAAGTTGGAAGGGACCCACAAGGACTATTGAGTCCAACTCCTGGCCCTGCACAAGACCATCCCCAAGAGTCACACCATTTGCCTGAGAGTATCATCCAATGCTTCTTGAACTCTGTCAGGCTTGGTGCTGTGACCACTTCCCTGGGGAGCCTGTTCCAGTGCTCAACCACCCTCAGGGTGAAGAACCTTTTTCTAACATCCAACCTAAACCTCCCCTGACACAACTTCAATCAGGTTGAGTCAAAAAACACCCAGTCCCTATCCCTAAGTGAGCTGCGAGATACACGAAAAGATTTTATCCATCAACCAAGTGAGTTAATTCTCAGCTGGTTACTCTGACGCTGTTACTCTGAGGCCATAAGTCAGGAATTTGAGAGTAAGAAAGTCCAGTAGCTGGGATCTCTTGCTAAGGATAAGGCCATTGACAAGGGGATTCAAAAAAAAAGGCAAGAATCTTTGGTGGCAACGCCTGTAAACTGTGAAGGACAGGTATCCATCTTGTAGATTCCCAAAGTCAATGGACCAATATTGAGGGAGGTATCCAGTGTCTGAGGGAATTAGTTAAGTTGGAGGCAAACTATAGCAAAGTGGATAACAACCAGGCATTGAAAGAGACAGATGGAATCCAGTGTATGCGGTCCATATAGCAAAAGTTTGTATGAAATGCACCTGCATCATATACCCATACCCTGGAGATAATGAGGTGGGTAGATGTGGAGGCACTAACAACTTCAAGAATACAAATAGAACCTTGTTTCCTCCAAGTGGGTCCTCGTCTTGGCCATGGACACACTGACACAAAAAATGTCTGACCAAGCCAAGTGGGGTAGGTCTTCCTCACACACTCCAACCAAAGCCTCAGCTGTCAAGAGTCAGTGTAGTGTTTAGTTGCCAGCCGCAGTTTAAACCATGACAGTTTAAACTGTATATTGCAAGGAAAAGCCATATTTAGGTGTGCAGCAGAGCCTTTCTATTTTAATCTGTGGTACAGTCAGAACCCCAATTCCTTAAGGACAAATGTTGAAATTCTTAATCTGCAATAGTGCTTCCACCACTAATGGTGAAGATAAATGCTTCTGTTGCCTTTTTTTCCCATCCCAGTGACTATTCTCCAAAATTGGCTTCTTTTTCAACAACTGTGTTCTATAGACAGTGTTTTGCACAAGGGTAATTTAGAAAGGCAAGATTATTTGAATTGCAAAATGTATAACATGATGTCTAAGACATAATCTTGGTTTAGACTAGAATAGATATACATAACAAATTATGATATTCTGCAGAAGATGGGCACTTAAGACATGCCAGTCTCCTTGACAAGTAGATACAAAATGCACTCTCCTTACCAACAGGGGATATATGGGTGAAGCTCTGTTGATACAGTTTGTTGGCTTATGAAGCCAGGTAAGCAGAGTTGATAGTATTGTTGTAGCTAGATGTACCCAAATCTTCTGATCAGAGAGAGCTTATTTCAGCTGATTGAAGTATTAAGAAAATTTCTCTTTTTTTTCACCCAGTGAAAACATTTTTTATACATAAAAAACCCTCTCAGGTGAAAATATATTTATTGATATTAAAAATGTCTTTATAACTATTGAGACAGTATAATGATGCTAAGGGTTCAAGTGAAGACAGATCTTAATGTGCTATCTTTGATAATTTGTGTGAAAAATTCCTCCAAAGTTGGTCAAATTATAAGACCATCATAAACCCACAAGCACAGCAAAGACTGTTTTTAACCAAATAATTTGAACATTCCACCTGCAGCAGTTATATCTTCTTGTGGCTTTTCTCTGCTTACCAGATTTGATATGCCATGTCCTCAGAATGGAAAACCTTTTTTACATTTTTGGCTATGACAACTGTATTATATTGTCTCTGCAGTTTCTCTGCAGCCCTTATGCCAGGGTTTTGTGATAAGTAAGAAAAAATAAGACATTATTTCACCTCTATTTTCCATATTTTTTATTCTCTTTTGTTTCCTCAGAGTTCAGTATAAGGGACAGTGTTGTGAAGGGTAATGGTATCTTCTGCAGAACAGTGTGTAGTGAATGAAGTTGTGGATATAGGAAGAGACAGGGTGGTCTCACGGTAAAGGGACCTGAACCTTACACCAGTTGCATCAGCTTTAAAGTTGGGAAATGGATTCTGTATCACTTTATATCACAGAATTTATGTGGTCATGACCAGATCATTTCAGTCCAGTTGCACTGTTGGGCACTCACTGTGCCCAGTACTTTTCTCTTCTCATTAGCTGTCACTAAACAATTAGGGCCAGGCTTGCAGAAACAGCAAATGCTAACCTCTGATGCCTTCTTCTCCCAACCATACATCATCTCATCCAATGGTACTTCATCTCTCACTCTCTTTTTTTGATCCTTCTATCAACAAGATTTTCTGTGGGAATCCTGGGTTTAACTTTGTTATGAGGAGTTCATATGACAATAGGTTAGAAGTCTATCAGTCTGGCTGGAGTCTTATTTTGGGCTGAGTTGTACTGAACAGTGCTAAGCAATGCTGATGCTACCAAGATAAGAGTTAAGGTAGTGCTAAAGTAGCAGCATATAGTGTTACATCTAACAGTTGTTTGCAAGCTGAGACAGTTCCAGATCTGAGAAGGCACATGGAACCAGCTCTCTTGTATATGTATGTATATGACACACACACACATCTCATAAAAACAATGGGATAAGGGCCATGGCAGACCTCAATGATCAGGACAGTATCTACATTTGATACCGTACTGATGGAAGCCTATTCAACCTAAGGCTACTGAAGGCCCACACTAAGACCTTAAACCATCTTGTCCGGGAGCTGCTTTATGCTGATGACGCCGCCCTTGTTGCCCACACAGAAGCAGCTCTGCAGCGTTTAACATCCTGCTTTGTAGACACTGCTGAGCTCTTTGGGCTGGAAGTCAGCTTAAAGAAGACAGAAGTTCTCTATCAACCTGCACCTCAGGAATTCTTCCATCATCCCTATGTCACTATTGGCCAAACAGAGCTCAAATCAGTCCAGCAGTTTAATTACCTAGGCAGCCTCATCTCCTTGGATGGTAAGATTGACGGAGAGAGAGACAACAGGTTAGCAAAGGCATATAGTGCTTTTGGAAAACTCCATAAAAGAGTATGGCGTAATAAACACTTGAAGAAAAGTACAAAGATCAGTGTTTACAGAGCCATAGTGCTGTCTACTTTTTTATATGGTTCCTAATCATGGGTCATCTACTGCCACCACCTGCAACTCTTAGAACACGTCATGGTTTCCATCAACGCTGTCTCCGTACAATCCTAAACATACACTGGTCAGATTATGTGACCAACACATCTGTTCTGGGACAAGCAGCAGTCACAAGTATTGAGGTCATGTTGCTGAGATCACAGCTGCGTTGGGCAGGGCACGTCTCCAGGATGAAGGACCACCACCTCCCTAAGATCTTGCTTTATGGTGAACTTGCCACTGGCTGCCGCAAGAGAAGAGCCCCGAAGAGAAGATTCAAGGACTCCCTGAAACAACATCTCAGCCTTGGCCATATTGATCAACATAACTGGTCTACTCTGGCCTCAAATCGGGAGGTCTGGAGACACACCATCTATAACGCTGCTGATGCCTTTGAGAACGCACGCAGGAGAAAAGACAACGCAGAAAGAATCGTGCCTTGCAGAATATACCACCTAAGGAGTCTTTCTGTTGTGCCTTTTGCAATCGGACATGGCTGTCTCGTATTGGCCTTATTAGCCACCAGTGTGCTTGTAACAAATGTGGATAGAGCCTTTCCCAAATCTTTGTTTGCGAAGCCTAGCCATGATGGTTAAACTGGGATTAATTTTGCACATAAAAGAAGCTTCAGCCAGGGAACAAAAGGCTCCACTGTTTATTGGTTGGCCAGGAGTTTGCCATGGTTATGCTGCCTATTGCGCTACCTGGGTGAAGGAAGCCACAGTGACCATATGTGACAGAGAGGGCAGACTGCCTGGCAGAGGTAGCTTTAGAGGGAGAGCCATCAGTACAGTAAATGCAATTATAAAATTAGCTTCAGCTTTTACTTAAGAAATTATAGCTTCGTGATTAAATCCCTGGTTTAATCTCTAGTTCTACTAGGCAAGTTCTGATTGACCTTGGAGTGATACTGAGAAATGAAATCCTACTCTCAAGTAGTTTAATGCTACCACCCGAGCCTAGAGATTCTGCAGACTTTTAAAGGTGTTTAAAAGCCCCAGGGTGAAGGCTGGTGTTTGGTAAACAGACAAATAAGCTTAAACAGGTTCTCATAAACTCCTTTGAAAATTAAATACTTAGCCTGCTCAGGTGTTTCTGAATGACCCAGCAGGTGCTGATCTGTATCTTCATAAGTTTTTTAATAAATGTAGCTGCTTCTGTCTCCTTTTTAGCTGCTCTCTTTAATAGTACTCCCCTAACACACTGAAGTGCAACGACTATAAATTCACTACTAGCTATGAACTGTTCAAACCTGGTAGGAAACTTTTAAGTCCCTGCATAAGTATGCAAGGAACAGATGTTATAGAGCTGACCAAATTACTGAATTTCTTGTACTGATGATAAATGCACAGGAGAGGGGGCTGTAGGACCAGATTGGTTTTCACTAAAGTAGCCTTGCAAAGCTGAACACAGGACGATGGTTAAAGGATGATAGGAATAATGAGAAAATAGCTTGAACTTTAATGTCAGCCATTTTTTAAAACGTTTCTAAATAGTTTTGTATTATAGGTAGTCCTCTAGTGCTCAACATCAGTGAATGCTCTTAATCTTACCTGTATGTTCCAGCTGCAGAAATATGTCTTACAGAGATTCTTTACTTCTTTGTGTGACATAAACACCTTCTAGGATTATGAGATCAGCGTGGCATAAGTGTTAGTGCATGCAGAAGGCAAAGTCACGTGGAAAACAGGCTCCTGGAACTGCTGAGATAGGTCAGCTTGAAAGATGGGAATTGGAGAGCAATCAGGATAATTTTACATTTGTTCAGTAGAGGCATGGAGTTTAGAGATAAAAAAGAAAAGTAAATTTTCTGCCCTATTATGTCTGTTCTTGGCACTTTATGGTGTGCACAAGGTCTAATACAGGTTAATTCTCTTCACACTTTTTAAAAATTTATTTGCAAATAGTGTAACAGTAATAATTGCATCCCCCAGAAGTTATCATTTTTGTAAAATCATCCCCTATCTGATTACAGTGGCTCAAACATTACACCATGAGATAACTTTCTGAAAGATATTCTAAATACTGAACCAAAAAGATGGTTTCAGTAGATTTAAAAATGGGAATCCACTATAAAGGTTTCCTCGAGTATAAAACAAATCTCCCAGCAACATTTACCAGGAGTACTTATCCTGTCTTTACAAATAATCTGAGCTATTGTCCAAAACTGATGTGCTCATGTTTTGTTTCCCACATGTAGGGCACTTCATCTAGTTCAGACATGGTTTGTTTTCTTAAGCTGAGCTTTGGGAGCCCGTGTCTTCTGCATTGCCCAACTTAGACATTCTAATGCAGCTGTGGCTTCGCATTTCAGGTGTCTCTGATGCATTATCAGAGTTAAACCATATATTATGTATCTCTTTTGCTATTATTTCTGGTGTGCTTGGAAAAACAGACACTCTATCCTTTAAATCAGAAAGGACAGAAATGTCTTTTTCCATAGAAAATTGACCCCATGGAATTGGTTTTTTGAATGTTTTATTCCTTTATCTTATATGGTAATGAGAAACTGGTGATTTAGATTGAAGCATTTGGCCAATAACTAATTCATGGAAGTGTTTTAGATTTTTTTTTCTACCTCAGAGTGAATTTTTTGCCTTATTTCTTAGAAAATAGTCATGACTCATGGTTGCTTTTTAGCTGACCATTATAGTTTTCAGTCTCTGCACACTTACAACTCACAATGCATAATTGTGAGACTGTATGAATAATGGATATTTAGTATCAGTAAAATTCTGTGCATAGAAAGGTAACCCTGGACCTGCTGTAGAGACCCACAGAAGTGAAGAAAATTGGGTTCCTCCTACCCCATCCTTAAACATGAACTTAGATGAGAGGGTATGACTTGCCTTCCCAGTGTAAGGTACTTTCTCTATTACTTGAAAGAAGGTCTGGACCAGACCAGATGCCTCCCTTTTAGGTGACCAATGTTAGATGAAATGAAAAGCCTGGTCAGGGCTAAATCAAACCTTGTTTGAGTTGAAAAATTCCCTACATATTTTTTAGGTAACCTATGTAAATTTTGGCTCTTATTTTCTTCCCAAGCCCTATTATGAGAGAAGAAAAACTGTGTCCCTGAAGGCTTGACTAAAGCAGATGCCATGGTTATTTTCATTAAAAAATACAGTGGGAGGAGGAACTATACCAGTTCTTACACAGTAGGTGACTTATTAAATAGCTCACTCAAGATATTACTGATCCACATCAAAGCATTCAGTAGGAAACAGAAAAGCAGCAGCCAAAGCTGCCACCTCTGACAGCATAATGAATATGAGTACAGCTCTGTTTTGCTGCAGTTTCAATGAGGGAAAGTGATCATAGAGCATGATTGAGACAATCAAGCAGATCACAATACAGTCAAGGATACAAATCTTTTATCAGAATTTGGTCTTGGACATAACTGAGGACTTTGGTGCTATCATAAGCTGTGACTTGTCTTTCTACATAAGGGTACATAAGTCCCTTAATTCCTCCCTATCTGCATTCCTTAGTTTGCAAAGTGGTTTTGCAAATGTGGCACCATGCTGGCTACACTTATACCACTTGAAAGAGCAAACTTCAAACAACAGAAGACAGGAAAGGTTTGGC
Source organism: Corapipo altera (assembly GCF_003945725.1). Lineage (NCBI taxonomy): Eukaryota > Metazoa > Chordata > Aves > Passeriformes > Pipridae > Corapipo > Corapipo altera. Next base: position 15,867,474 of record NW_020884874.1, read on the forward strand.
TCTTGACCACCTTTCATACCATCTCCCCACCTCCCAAGACAGCCAGCAATGCAGACTGCTCATCCCAGGAGGCTCCTAAAGTTACATGCTAGCTGCCCTGAGCCCAAGCTGGCCAGGTCTCTCTCTGAAAGGAAGCCTTCATAATCTATGACTGAATATACCAACACTTTTTGTTGGCAGTTTCTCGTCTTGGGTTCTCTACTCTTTATCTTAATTCAGTCCCTGTCATAAAGCCCCAATGTAAACTGTGCACAGAAGATGTTTGCAGAAAAATTTAAATAGTCTAGCAGTAGCAAAAAATGGTGCTGAAATCCCTTGCACACAATCTACTGGCACCTCATCTGTGAGAACCCTAACAGACACCAGCAAATTAAGTGAGGCATGAGCTCCTTTATTAGACCAGCTGGTAGTGCTATAGAAAACAAGCAAGCACAGAAGGCCGTCTTCCCATCTCAAAGAAAAGCTCCTGATTTAGCGTAAAGAAAGGCCTGTGTGTCCCAAACAGAGGCATCTGTCCAAGCCCAGGGGAAGGGTTGTGTGCCCACGGCCACAGTGCCTGTGCACCAGCACTGCCCAATGGCTTTTGCTGATGTGTCAGTCAGCCTAACAAAAGCTATTATTTCTTCTTCAAAAATTGCTGCATCTATATCCTTAGACTATCACAATTACATCAGTGTTTCCATTTGTATAAAATAAAACCTTGAATCATCCCACCAACAGGGAACAATTCGTTCTCTGTCTTGGTCATCTTTTTTCTTTCAGTGATGGTAACCCTGTCCCTTGCCTGTGTCTGCACCCAATGGTTGCTAAGAGAGCATCATGGGAAATTAAAAGTTTCTTTTTGGAATCACCTTCTTCCTCCAAGTAGCAGCTGCTGAAAATTTTTAAGATCTGTTTAACCCCCAGCATTTTTACACAATTCTTGCATTAAGGAGAGGAGGATAGTCAGAAGGCAGGAAGAAAGGAACAGTAAGCACTGTGCTACTCCTGCTCACAGTTTATTTTGTATAACGCATGCTCTGTAAGAGTCCATCTAGCCCATTGTGCTCCTGCCAAAAGTATCCATAAAAGATTGCTCAGGGAAGAGTAAGAACCAGACAAGTATATGCAATGCATACTTCTAATGCTCTTCCAGACATCAATTATTTCCAGTTTGGAGACTTCCAGGACTAGATATAGCTTCTATGCATTTAGTACATCCTCTATCAACTTTTTCCAGCTCCCCTTTTAGCATCTACCTCATGTGGTTGAGAAGTTAAACACACATACGCTGAATTTCATCTGCCTTTTTGCTGCCAGCCCATTCAGTCTTGTGAATTCTTCCTGCAACCCACAATTAGTCTTACTACCTAAAACACTGTCAATCTTTCTTTGACATTGTCTGAAATAGGTTTGTCTATGAATATGTTGAACAGAACAGATCTCTGAATGGATCTGAATTACATTAGTAAAGTCTCCTTGACTTCAAGGAATGACTGTTTCTTCCAATTCTGTTTCCTACTCCCAAAAAAGGTTTTTATCTTTTCCCTTCTATGGTAGCTACATAGTTATTGTATTTTAGATATTTGGTCTGCTGTTAAACGAGAATATATATGGTGGTCAAAGGAAAAGATAACAAAGAGTCTACAAGCAGGTACGGAATCATGGGAGTAAGGAGAGATGACAAAGTCTATGATTTCCTAGGCTAACTCTCCCAGCGCTTTCAAGAATAACTTCTGCAACTTCTGACTACATCTAACCAGAGTCAGAGAAAGAGCATTCCACCTTGATTATTGCAGGAAAAAACCATCATGGGGCACCTAGACCTCCACCTTCTGAAGTGGTCTGTACACCCTCTAGGCTTAAGGAGTCACAGAAGCCCAAGTCTGCTGAAGGATCCACAAAGCAGCACAGCCTGGCCAGCCTGGGTCTACACGCCAGCACTGAAACTGCTCACACACATGCTGAGCTGCTGACCCTCTTCGTACGCTCTGAGTGACAGCAGAGTTCCGGTTCCCTGCCGGAGCTCATCCCTACATGCAGCTGCAGAACGGCTCTGCAGAGATGTCCTGCTTACCAGGCTAAGCCAACACACTCTCCTCACCAGGGATGGGCTAAGGTCAGAGTCAAAAGGTGCCTTTCCCACACCACCCCAGCAGAGACCTGCCTGGGTTGCAATGGTTGGACTTTCCTCCGCCTTCATGCCTCACATGTACGGCATCTCCCTTTTATTCTCCATCCTGAGCTCTTCTCTGTTACTGGTGACAATCAGTAAAAAACTGATTGTCAGCTGACAAAAACTCCCTGGCAGCCAGTTTCAGCAGAGCTGGAAAAGTTCCAGACAATAACATCGTACCTCACTGGCTGGCATCCCACAAGTGTGTATCTGACTCTAATTTTGTTCCCAGGCTCCTTGTTTTCCTTTCCTTCCCACCCCCAGTCCGAAAGAAAATGAAAGTCATTGGAGTTTATTCTAGGCCAGTTGGTCACTGTAAACAGACACCAGCCCTGCTCATAGCCTAGATACATGAATACTTACATAGGGACAAGCCTAATATCCTCGTTTTTTATCTGGATGGAAAATACCACACTGCCCAACACTACTGCAAGCAGTGGTAAGTGCCACCTACTATGAAATTCTCTGTCCTCATCCTTACTACCCTCCTCTTCCTCCACTGGCCTTTGGTTTGAATCCTAGTCATAGTAAAGTCCTCTTCTTCTGAGCACAACCATTACACTGGCATTCCTGGGAGAAGGGAGTCCTCTTCTGGAGAGCAAGGATATATAGAAGATATAGAGAGAATATACAGGTTGCAGAGGAGCAGGTTGTGGCTCAGTAGAATCATAGAATCATAGAATATGCTGACTAGGAAGGCACCCATGGGTATCATCAAATCCAACTCCTGGCCCTGCACAGGACACTCCAAGAATCACATCATCTGCCTGAAAGCATTGTCCAAATGCTTCTTGAACTCAGACAGGTTTGGTGCTGTGACCACTTCCCTGGGGAGCCTGTTCCAGTGCTCAGCCACCCTTTAGGTGAAAAACTTTTTCCTGATATCCAACCTAAACCTCTGCTGACTCAGCTGCAAGCCATTGCCTCAGGTCTCGTCACTGGTCACGAGAGTGAAGAAATCAGTGCCTGTACCTTTGCTTCCCCTCATGGGGTTGTTGAAGCCTGTAATAGGGTTTCTGCTAGGTCTCCTCTTCTCCAGGCTGAACAAACCAAGTGATCTCAGCCCCCTGAAAGGTTTCCCCTCCAGACCCTTCATCATGCTTGTGGCCTTCCTTTGAATGCTAGTAGCTTAATGTCTTTTTTGTGTTGCAAACTACACACAATATTCAAGGTGAGGCCACACCAGTGCAGAGCAGAGCTGGACAATTCCCTCCCTCGATCGGCTGGCGATGCTTTGCCTGATGCCCCCCAGGACACGGTTGTCCCTTCTGGCTAACAGGGCACTGCTGACTCATTTAACTTGCCGTCGATCAGGACTCCCAAGACCCTTTCCATAATGCTGCTCTCCAGCTTCTTGTTCCCCGGTCTATACACACAAACAGGATTTTCCTGTCCCAGGTGAAGAATCCATCGCTTGCCCTTGTTGAAGTTCATATGGTTGGTGATTGCCCAGTCCTCTAATTTGTCCAGGTCTCTCTGCAGGGCCTCCCTGCCCTCGAGAGAGTTGACAGGTCCTCCCAATTTAGTGTCATCAGCAAACTTACTTAGTTTTTCTATTTTGATTCTATACACACTGCTGAAACAGAGAGGAGAACTCTTGCCTTGGTATCCCTCTAAACATTTTGTGTAGCTGAGGGTCTAAAGCTCCTCCTGCACCAGAATAGAAGACAAGCTGGGTTGAGGAGGTCCTTAAGGAGGGATAACAGTTGCTGGTTTTCCTAGGGGACCCTGTGATGCTGCTGGAGGCAGTTGAAGGGGATTGGATGCCAGGGCAGATCTCACCCACACTTCCCAGGGTCTGGTTGTGTGGGTTGGAGCAGAGGATCACACTGTCTCTGCAGCTGAAGAAGGTTTCTTCAGGGGGCCAAACCTGGGAACAGTGCTAAGCCTAAGGCTTGCTCTATTTCCCTGTGAAATTACCTGTTTCAGGCTATTGTAGAGTTGCTCAGCAACTCTTTTGTCAAAAGCAGCTGGTGTGACTTCTGCACTGCCTTGGGGCACAGAGCCTGCAGGGAAGTTCCTCTCTGCAGTATCGGGGACATCTTCTTCACCTCAGCCTCTGTGGGAGAAAAGAACAAATTTATTTTGGGAACTGAATAACAAGAACAGGGAGTGAGTGAGTGGCTATGTAGAGTTTAGTTGCCAGCTGAGGTTAAACCACAACAGTCTCTTGCCAGAAATAGTGCACAGCATTTGTCTCCTGACTGGCTTCTTGAGGAGAGAACTCACGCTCAGAGTCCCAGACATCCCACGCTTGCCCTGCCCATAAAACCAAGGGAGGTGTTAACAGCCATGTTCAGCTCTGGTCAGCTCTGGTTGGTCCAGGGCTTGGTATAGTTTTAAGAGTGATACCAGTTGTGGTCCCCTGGGAAATCAAAAAGGGACACCACAGTTCTCTGGTCCTTGGGCTTTGATGGGAATGGCTAATGCTAAGTGAGCACTTGTCATGTGGAAGCACAGACAAGTCCTGAGAAAAACTTCTGAGGGACAATGATTCATGATAGATATCTACAGTTCCCTCTCTTCCTGTCAGTCAAATCCAGATCTAAATCTTCACCTTGCATACAAAATCCTTAAGGGTTTTTCTTATTGCTAAACTACTTGAAAATTAAACTTTATGATGAACAAGGGACAATGATTAATTTTAAAAATCTACAGTTTTCTCTCCTCCTGTCAGTCAAATTCAAACCTAAATCTTCACCTTGCACACACAAAATCCTGAAGGGTTTTTATTATTGCTCATTTTTATTACTTTATTTGTAGTTTTCTTCTTAAAACTAGATAGAAATCATCTAATAACTATGTTTGCCCAGATCAACACTTCATAAAACCCTCTTAAAAATTGATGGCCTCATAAGGTAGCAGTCAAACATGCTGAAATTGTATTTTTTATATCTTAATTGAGCAAATCTATACAAGAAAACCTATGCCACTTTACATACTTGTTGAAAGTAAACTGCAAGAGGGGAAAACACTGATCTTATAATCTTTGACAACTTGATATTCCATAATTATACTGGATTTTTTTCCCCTTAAAAATTCTAGCTGTTTCTCATCTCTTTTCTAATTGTCTTTGCATTTCTAAGGTTCCCTCACTTTCAGAGATATAGAGATGTGTTAATAAAAATTTGTAACAGGAATTTTAGTTTATTGAGTGTTTTGGAGGTTTTTTTTCTGATAACATGGGGAAAAGCTAAAGAATGTTTACACATTTAATATTTCTTGCCTTTGTCCTTGTACTCCACTTCTACCTTTTTTTTACATTATACTTTGAAGAAAAGAGAGGGAAAGAGCTGCACTTTGGAGTGAAAAATCTTTATACTTTTGCTCTTCCTAATCTGAAAAGCATAATAGTTTTATTATTTATAAGGGAAAAAAATGCTTTTTCTCATGAAACACTTATTATATTCTACAGTTTTCTATTACAAGAGTTGTGTGCTTCTATACTGTGGAAGTCTGTCTTGGTTGTTGCTCAACAGTATCATCCTAGTATAGAATCATAGAACCATAGAATCATAGAATCAGCTGGGTTGGAAGAGACCTCCAAGATCATCAAGTCCAACTCTTGACCCACTACCACAGTGGTTATCAGACCATGGCACTAAGTGCCACATCCAGTCTCATCTTAAAAACCTCCAGGGACAGAGAATCCACCACTTCCCTGGGCAGCCCATTTCAATGCCTGATTACCCTCTCTGTAAAGAATTTCTTCCTAATATCTAACCTAAACCTCCCCTGGCACAGCTTAAGACCATGCTCTCTTGTCTTACCTGATAGGTGCCTGGGAAAAGAGACCAGCTCCCACCTGGCTACAACCTCCTTTCAGGGAGTTGTAGAGAGTGATGAGGTCTCTGAGCCTCCTCTTCTCCAGGCTAAACAACCCCAGCTCCCTCAGCCTCTCCTCATAGGACTTGTGCTCAAATCCCTTCACCAGCCTCGTTTCTCTTCTCTGGGCCTGCTCCAGCACCTCCATATCCTTCCTGAACTGAGGGGTCCAGAACTGGACACAGTACTCGAGGTGTGGCCTCACCAGCTCTGAGTACAGGGTAAGAATCACTTCCCTGGTCCTGCTGGCCACACTGTTCCTGATCCAGGCCAGGATGCCATTGGCCTTCTTGGCCACCTGGGCACACTGCTGGCTCATGTTCAGCTTCCTATCAATCCAAACTCCCAGGTCCCTTTCTGCCTGGCTGCTCTCCACCCACTCTGTGCCCAGCCTGTAGTGTTTCAGGGGATTGTTGTGGCCAAAGTGCAGGACCTGTCACTTGGCCTTGTTCAACCTCATCCTGTTGGAATCAACCCAACTCTCCAGCCTGTCCAGGACCCTCTGCAGAGCCCTCCTGCTTTCTAGCTGATCAACACTCCCCCCCAACTTATTGTCATCCGCAAATTTGCTGATGGTGGACTCCATCCTCTCATCTAAATCATCAATAAAGATATTAAATAGAACTGGGCCCAACACTGATCCCTGGGACACACCACTAGTGACTGGCTGCCAACTGGATGCAGCACTGCTCACCACCACTCTCTGGGCCCGGCCCTCCAAGCAGTTCCTAACCCAGCACAGAGTACTCCTGTTCAAGCCATAGTCTGCAAGCTTTTTCAGGAGTATGCTGTGGGAGATGGTGTCAAAGGCTTTGCTGAAGTCCAGGTAGACCACATCCACAGCCCTCCCCTCATCCACCAGGGGGGTCACCTGATCATAAAAGGACATCAGGTTGGTCAGACAGAACCTGCCCTTCCTAAACCCATCCTGGCTGGGTCTGATCCCTTGTCCATCCTGTAGGTGCTGTGGGATTGCACTTAGGATGATCTGCTCCATAACCTTGCCAGGCACTGAGGCCACACTGACGGGCCTGTAGTGTCCCGCATCCTCCTTCCGGTCCTTTTTGTGGATTGGCCTGACATTTGCCAACTTCCAATCATCTGGGACCTCTCCAGTGAGCCAGGACTGTTGCTAAATGATCGAGAGCGGCTTGGCAAGCTCTTCCGCCAGCTCCCTCATCACCCTTGGGTGGATCCCATCTGGTCCCGCAGACTTGTGGGGATCCAAGTGGCTCAGCAGGTCACTAACTGTTTCCTCCTGGATTACAGGGCTATTCAGATTCTCTTTCTACAAGCTCCAGAAGCCAGCTGTCCTCAGGACAACCTGTCTTACTGTTGAAAACTGAGGTAAAGAAGGTGTTAAATACCTCAGCCTTTTCCTCATCTTTGATAACTATATTCCCGCCCATATCCAATAAAGAATGGAGGTTTTCCTTGCCCCTCCTTTTGCTACTGATGTATCTGTAGAAGGACATTTTGTTAACCTTCACAGAAGTGGCGAGATTAAGTTCAAGTTGTGCCTTCGTCTCTCTAATTTTCTTCCTACATGACCTAACTATATTCCTAAACTCTTCCAGAGTAGCTAGCCCTTTTTCCATAATTAGGTAGGCTTATCTTATAGTTCTTACCTTAAACACAAGATGTCAGGTTTTCAGTTCAAATATCTCTAAGCATGTTAAACATGTTTTTGGCATTGGACAAATTCCAGTATTACTGAAAAGAAGAAAATCACTAAAAAATTAAGCAATGATTGCACAATCTCTTCGACTGATATGAAAAGGTTTTGATCATTAGTTCTTTGTGTTCCTAAATTACTGCCATGATGGAGATACCAGACTAGGAACTTGGATCTGACTCTCCATATCCTGAGGCTGGCAAAAGGCAGAACATAGCACCATCATTTGCTCTTGGTAAATTTTATTTAATCACTGAAGGCCTGCTAACTCCCCTCTATGTCCTTCTGTAAGACTGTTCAAATGGGAGATACAGGCCAAAAGATGAATGCAGAATTATGGAATAAAACAAAAAATCTTTCTTTCTAGATAAACTCTTCTCTGAAATCAGGTATTTTTTAAAATAGTCTATGGTCTGTTGTATAAAAGTACCAATGGTTCCAAGGCATGAAGCAGGATCTAGACTCAAATGTTCCTGAAGCTTAAAGCTTTTAATGTACAGCGCTGTGGATCAAAACTAATGCTACAATGGAAAAGTGCTTTTAATCTTAATCTTGTGGTCTCTGATTATATCCAGCTCCACACACACACGACTTGACTGCCAGCTGAAGGCACAGTTAGCCCTTGAAGGAGCATGTTCCTGGTTTGAAATGGCAGAATGACACTCATCTGCTGTGCTCTCTTAACAACTGCTTTACCTTTTAGTATCACATGCACATGCATTTAATAGAACTGCTTCTTTGCAATTAATTAATTTTTTTTTTCTAGTCAACTGATGCATTTCACTGATTATTTTGATTACAGATCTCAAAGGGAAGGGAATTCAGTCTTGTTAAATTCAGCCTAGTAGAAGGAAAGCTCTCATACTGAGTTTTCATATATTGTTTATAGTATAATCTAGAAAATGTTAGGTATTGAACTCCACATGTACCAAATGCATATTAAAACAAAACCCCTTAATGTTTGGTTTCCTCTAGGACAGAGCTAAAGCTATTTGAATGCTTTAGGATTTAGAACTGCAGTGCCCTCCTGTCTGTAGTTAAGGTTTCTTCCCCCTAGCCCAGCAGAGACCAGAATTAAAGCACTTACAGTGGTTCCTTACTTTGGTGCAGAGCTTAAAGATGATCAGTGGAGGAACAATAAAAATACAAGTACAACAAGCAAAACCTGAAAGCAAAAATCCATAGCGGGTAACAGCACAATCATTTGATATATAGCAAGATATCAAGAAGCAGCATTACATCCTGGAAACATGCATGTTCAAAAACAGAGAAAGAAAACTGAGAAACAAAGAGATCTGTACTGACAAAGTCACAGAAGTGGCTATTTAGGAAGCAGACCCGTAGAGGAGTGGAGGCAGGACTTCCAAAAAAACAAAAAAAGAGGCAGAACAGGCAAACCACTTGTTTCTCTCCTGAATTCTCTGTAACAGGATTTCCTTGTCACATCATGTGGAGCTATGTAAATATGCCCCCTTTGGCTACGTGACAGGAATCATTTCCTCCACCATGCCTGCAGGGAAGGAAAGCAAAAAAGAGAGGTCAGGATCTTGGGGATTTGTATTAGCAGATAGCACTTAGTCAGGAAAAGGATAAAGATTACAGAGGAAGTGGTGCTATTTATCTGTAATCCTTTTCTGTCACACATACTTTATATATTAATAATAAAAATATGTGGAAAAAAATTAAGCTTTACCATTCTTAACTTTCAATTTCTCATTGGTACTTAATGCAGGAATAAAGATTTTTAAATGTTTCTAGAACAAACTCACAACCTGAAATTTTGTTAACATCCACAAATGTGAAAGCAAAAATTTTTCTAACCAAGCTTTCAAATGTTTCTTTGCATATCTTCACCCCAAAGAAAGAGACATGGTAAAACAGACATTTTAAATCATGACAAGTTTATTTGTATATTCTTAGCTGTGTTTTCTCTACTTCACATATTAAATTATGAATAATAACTCAGATTAGACTAGTTACTCTAGCTTTAGTATCATTTCACATTATACCATACAACCAAGTAGAGTAAAAATGGTATGACTGTGTGCCTAGGGAATCTTTTCAGTTTTTGAACTGAAAGTTCAAGACATCCATTTTCAGCAGCCTGAGAAGGGCAGACCTTGCCTAAACGAAAGCAAGGCAACAGGTGTGCTGGAATCCTTTAAGTGCTGTAACCCCATTCATATGGACGCAGTTTTACCAGTTCAAAAGCTTAAGCTTTCTAAATAGGAAAAAGACTGCTCATGTGAAAAAAACATCCAACATATCTATATCCACACTAGGAAATACACTAGTGTTACTCCCAGGGAAAAAAAAATTCCACTGCAAGCAAAGCTGTTAACCCAGAAAAAGCTTCCTTAATGGTCTTTTTGCAGGAATTGCTGTGATTCTTCCCATTAAGAATTCTGTTGAGTTCCAGTGCTCCAGCAGAGCTGGGACCCTAATTCATGCTTAACACAGTGACACAGAAAAAGCCCAGATTTTCATAGCAGCACTAAGCCTAAGCATTGAGATGACAGCAAACAACTGTTTTTATCAGCTCTGGTCAATACGCAGAAGTTTTGTTGTTTACAAATGGATTCATAAAAACCAACACCAGAAGGGACTTTTCTAATAGATTTTAGTCTCATTTTCTACTTATTCAATGTATACAGAGTGCACTTAAAGCACCTTTGATGGAAAGATAATTTCTAGAAAAGCATCTGTTCTTGAAGACTTTAGACACTACAAAATCTGTTACATACCAGACGTGTGTGTTGAAGCATACTAGCTTATTTTTTATTATATTAAGACATACTATTGAAACAAGACTCACATACTCAAGTTAAACTCCTTTGTAAAACTGCCCTGTCCTTATTGCTTTTAGTCACTATACATTTACACCCTGCTCCTGAAATTTTGAGCAATGCCAAGACTCACATGAATCCCCACTGCACTCTATCAGAAGCAGCCCCATCTCATGATCCTTCCTTATTGATGGTTACTTCTCGAATTCAACTACCAGTTTTTCAACTACTTCTGTTGCAATGTAATGTGTTTTAAGCAATAATATCATGCAGCACTAAGATAAACATTTTACCGATTTTTAAATATAAGCATGCTTAGACAATTTTAGATATTTTAGACCAATTTCTTGTCCTGTTGACATGACTAAGGAAGCTGGGAAGATACTATCTAGAGGCACATTGTGTTAACATACACTGCTAACTGATTAATTTAAATAAACACATCTTGTTTTGGATATTTTTTCATTGGCATTGGCCCAGGTTATACCAGTTTCTAAATAGGAAAAAGACTGGCCTTCACTAAATTGAATTGCATCAATTTAATTTCACTGATTTAAAATCATGCTGTTAGTGCTGTGTTCAGATCAATTATTAGCTTAACAAAAATTTCCATTTACCTTATAGTTGTGTCTCAAAGGAACCACAGATACATGTTTTCACTGGAAAATAAGAAGTACTCAATAAACGCACTTCCTCAGCACAAAGCAAGCCTACAGCTGTTTTACACATGAATTGCAGTAGTCTTCTAGCATTAGACTTTTTCACAAACAAAAAAATTTATAGGTGGCAAAAACTTAAAGACAAAACTGATTGCAATTACACAATTGCTCTCTTTATTTTTTAAATCTCTCTTATAAGTAGATCAAATCACTCCAAGTAGCAGATGAGGTCACAGTAAGTCAAGCAATCACAAGTAGCCAGATACCTCTTGACCTACTTAATATAAAGAACATTATTGCATTTATATTTACTATTTCTTTAAAAAATCTGCCACTGTTTATGTTAAAAGTTATGAAGTTATGAAACTTTGACTGGCATTAAAGAACATGATGGTGAGAATTTTTTCCATTAATTTAATTCAAATTTATCTGAGGTTAAAAGTTAAACCAATGCTTTTTATCTTGCTGCTTTGCAGCTGCATCAAATTCATGTAGTAAGAACCCATCACAACAGTTGGTTTCTCAGCAGACAGCCATGTGAGTCATTTCTTGGGAAGGCTCCTGTAAGAGCTTGGCATTTCGGAGATTTTTTTTTTTTATGTTGCTGATAAGCATACCACAACCACAAGGCAAACTGCAGGGCTTTCACTGCAGCTTTGGCTTGCCAGCAGTCTCAGATTCCACTCTAACAGCACAAGAATTTTGTTTTCTGTCCAGACAATATCTTCAAATGTTACATTTTTTCCCCCAGTTATGCTTCCCTAGGATAAGAAGTTTACTGATGCCCTTTCATTACTCTAGGGATTATTTTAACATTTCCATCCAGGACTTAATCTGCAAACCAAGCAGCTAAACTCATTGTTAGGGCAAGATGTACTAATGTTGCTTCTAAAACAGTTACTAAAAAACAACTTTTGGAGGGAGAGTGCAAACAATTTTTTACCCATATTTATCAAGTTTCCTAGCTGAACTTCTGTTTCAAAACAGCTTTATTTTGCAGTCTGTAGATTGCTCTAGCTGGCCTACACTTTTTAACAGTATTATTTGGGCCTATTTTAAAACAAGACATGTTAGACAGAAGACTTTTAGGAACAGTTTGTCAAGGTTGCTGAGTACTACATGCAAAAAGGCACCTGATGTCATGTAGATGGTATATGTACAAGAGGATGGCTGTTTTCAGCTGTATACAGGAATTCCTAAGGCAAAATACATGCCATTTCCCAAAAACATTATTTCAACGTATGCAATCAAGCCTTTAAGAATCAGCCTTTAGCTTAAGTATGGGGGAGCAAAGAATGCTCCACGCAATCAGTCCATAGCAAAAACATTGAAATTACCTTTCAAGGAAATCATTCAGGAAATCATAACTGAATGTCTGTTAATTGCTGTATCTTAGCAGCCCTCCAGAAAAGTCGTGGCACCTGACACCATGTTATGTCACATATTGGATGTGTATAGCAGCAAGTAGAGCATTAAGTTTTGTTAAGGCAATTTGCTGTCTTGCCTGTTTCCATTTTTGATGCTTCTCAATCCCCACTGCAGTCAAGCTATCTATAGAATAATCAATTCAATGCATAGAATAATCAATATATCACTACTTTAATTTTGCAGAATCATAATTCGGCTTCTGGTTTTTTCCATCCAACTGAGAAGATTTTTCTGAGCATGGCACCTCTACAGTGAAGCTAGATTTACAGGCTGGTAAACACAGGGGCTTGCAAATTAGGGTCAAAGCCACAAAATGAACCTGTATTTTGACCTGTGATGGTAAGAAACCGGCATCATCTTACTCTGTAGAAGGACTTACTGGGTGTAAGTAAACATTATTTCTTGTGGCACTAATAAAAAAATATTGTGGAAGAGAATTACAGCATTTCACTCTTGCTAGTGAATTAGGTTTTATTCTGGCTTTTCTTTCCTTGGTATAATTGTCATGCATGTCCTACTAAATATTTGTTTTGGTAGACTAGGTAAAATCCCACTGGAAATCCAGACACATGATCTGAGCAAGGGAAAATGCTTAGATTCCTGCCTTCTTACACAGAGAGCATGAGGTTGAAGGTGGGTTAAGTTCCTGGTGTTAGCTCATGAAAGTAAAACCCTGATAGCACATACAGGGCTATTCAGTAATGACTAGAGCCCAGCAGAAAAATTCTTGTGAATGTGGTGTTCCCCAGTCAAACGAAGTAAAAATAGGGAGAAGTATCTGAACATATGTAATCTTACTTTTAACTATAAAATGTGCTATTAATGAGTTAATTTCACATGGCACTCTGTATGTGGAAATGACTGTGTTTTGTCAGTGATATGGCAGGACTTCAAGTATCAGCCAAGACCGAGAGATTCACTGGGCCACACAGTGCCACAGCTGCAAGCACTTCTTGTCACACACGACTTACAGTCTAAATAATTGAGGTGGGCAAATAGTAAAAGAGGAAACAGATATAGGAGTATCTCATCCAAGGTCGCACAACTGGTCAGTCACAGAGTTGAGATTAGCAAGAGGATTCCCAGGTCTCCACTCCAGTGCCCTTGCCTCAATACCATACTGCCCATGCTTGCTCAGCTGGTGAAAGCAGCTCCACTTGTTACACCAGCTCCCTGCAGAAGTGATAAGTCTCCACAGAGTCACAAAACATGCAATGGGAGTCTCTGCTGATAACAACTGGTTTTGTTGAATTATGGAGACAAACTTAAGGAAGTCTTCAAAAACATTCTCAAATTTGGCTGTAAGAAGTAAAGCATCATAATAAAAAAAATAGCTAATTTGAATATCTCTATGTATTCCCACTGTCTGATCAAGTTAATTACTTAATTTGGTTATTTTCTGAAATCTTTTTAAATTATTAACATTGTAAAAAACCCCTCTACTACAAAATTATAAAAGCATAATTTGATAATCCAGTGATAAGGGTAGACAATTGTTTTAACAAATGTTCAACTGCTTTTCAGGCCTGAAGCTAAGAAGAAAAAGATAGCAATTTGCACATCAGAGAATGACTCACAATATTTTTTAAAACATAGCTGCTAAATCTTTATCTTACAAAACATTCTGTTTGTGTGTCATTGTGCATAGTTAATTAAAGCAATAATAGCTATAAAATATATTTGCCCTTCAGCAGAATTTATTCTCACTGTGTTGTTGTCAGGTAATTCTGTGGCCAACTAATATCATAAAAATAAATTCAAAGGAATATTAATAAAAATAATGCAGTAATGCAGGATTCTTCCTTATTGAGAGTCTAAAAATGCTGATGTAGTTTGGAACAGTCTCTTGCCTGTACTGCTGCTGTTGTAGTAAATAACTTCAGCTTCCCCAAAATGACTGCATCACACCCAGGCTGTGCATTGAGGGATTTAATTCCAGATTAATGCTGATAAATTATTTGGGGGTTGTCTGTTGTTAAGAAGAAAATCAGTGATTGTGGGATACATGGAGTGTAGCTTGATTCGGGTAGAGTTCTGGAACTTAGAGTGACTAAGCTCACCTGGGGAAGCAATCCATAGTCATGAGATTCTCAGCTCAGTCTCTCAGTTTTAACTTCAAGAACTTAAAAATACATACTGCTGCTCTATGAAAAGTTTTATGCTTAAATTTCCTTCTTCACTCAAGTGGTTCTTTACATTTGCTGAAGACGAAAGTGATTCCTGGGTTATGAACCCACGTGACATGAGGGACAATAATATGGTAAGAAAGCCTAGGAAGAATAAAAGACTTGGAGGAGGAAGTAATTTCCACTAGCTTAAATTGCTGGTCGGTCTAGTGCTCAGTGAGAAACTGGATTCAGCAAGATTGGGAATACAAAAATGGTCATGAGTGTCTACAAACCTGTAGGCTAAACACAGAGTTTTATGGCACTTTTAGTAAGAAAAGATGTAATAGGAAAAAAAAGATACTAAAAAATTAGCAACGTAGGCAGAGAAACAAGAAAAAAGTCAGTATTGTAGGTGTAAAGGAGGATTTTGAAGAAGTATGTAGGATATATCATTCCAAAACAAGAGAAGTAATTAAGAAGGATGCATGAAGGTTATCGGTGTGCTTCAAACTATAACTTGAGACATTGATAAGATTTGTTTGGAAAGATCCAAAAATTCTAGAAAAGCATTTTCTCTCCTTAGCCCAGATGCTGACAGTAAGCGCATAAATGGTGCAAAAGATTTGATCTGTTTAGGCAGTGTGTAAGATACACAATTATGTTTTGAAGGTTGTTTCCATAGTGCTAGATAAAAATAATGGCACAGGCTTCTTTTCAAAATAAATACTGCAACAATTAAACTAGGCACACGGTCATTCTTCCTGATTTAATTTGGATGTTCATAAGAAATTATTGTAGCGCATGCCTTTTCTAACCTACACTCTCTGCAGAACATACGTAATTCTTTCACCTCACAGGATGGACAGAAGCCCAAGGAGATAACTGTATCTTCCTTCCAGCTGCAGAATCATACTCCATAACTATTAAAACCAAGTACCACCAAGGTTACCGTCTTTGGTAGACCACAATTCAGATGCTAGAAGGATTTTTCTAGGTGAGTTATACAACCACCAAATAAGTTGTATCCATGCATCCCACATAAATTCAGAACTGCAGATGAAGCAGAAGATCTAAGACTTCTGTTCCTGCTGAGCAGCCAAAGAAAACTGTTGCCATGACTTCTGTACCATTACCACAAGCTTTTGTCACAGAAGGTTACAGGCACTTTTTGGTGAAAACTGTCAAGCCAGTAAAACCAATTTACAACTTTTGAAAGCAGGACCATGTCTAGAGAGTAAGTAGTATACATGAGACATATTCTGGAGAATGTAAGACAATATATTAAATGTGGAGTGTACAGAGTACGACAGGTGTTGAGGGGCAAACATGAGAATATCAGTTTTTATTTCATTTTTAAAATAAATATAAACATTTGTTTAAGGACATTCTATAAAATACTTAAAATATATTTGCAATGGTTGGCCAGACATAAAATGAAAATTTTAAATATGTTGAAAAAACACTTAATAGCAAGGTAAAAAAGAATCCCCCCCCAAGAATAAGTTCTACACCCAATGACCCAGTACCATGCTGCCAATTACTTACTGCTATACATAGGAAAATAGGTCTTCAAATTTCCTCAGAGGCCATCAGCATAAACCCAGAAGAATGAATGTTAATTACTCATCCTAATAATATTAATTATTTTTAGTAAAAGTAATTTTCATGAAATCTCAAGTACTACAGCCTTGGGAAATTGAGTCTTCCTTTTATATATGTGTATATACACGACACAGATGGATATATATATATATATGATACAGACAGCACAGTCTGCTGTAGCTCTGGGTATTGCTGAAAGTATCTAATCAGGTTTTAAATTCATTATAGAACTGCTTCAGCAATTGTGTGTAATAATGAATTCTGTAGTTTGGCTGTATGTTGCATAGCCTAGTACTTTCTTTTCCTAAAGTTTTATGTAAGCTTGTGCTCTTTGATTAAAGGAAAGAAAGGAAGGGAGGAAAGAAGGAACTGAGGGTAAACAAGGAAGGATGGAAATTCTCAGAAAATACTTAGGAAAATTTTACAAATTTGGATAAATTTAATTCATTAATGCAATAGTCACCACAACTTCTTTGTTCAGTGTGAATAATTAAAAAGAAGAAAAAAATCAACCCTAAATTCAGGTATTACCAGAACTGTGGCAGTCAATTATATTGATTGCTTGAAAATACAAGTGCCTGCCCTGGATCTCAGCTGTGAAAAAATCAGACATGAGTAAAAGGACCACCCATAAACATACCTATTCAAACAAACTCTCCAATAGTTTTAACAAAGAAGAAAAAAAATATGGACTTTGCTGCATTCCTGGAGGTAAGCAAATTCAGGTTCTGGTGGACGACAGTGGATAGAGCTTTCCAAAACTGGGGATCTCTCACAGATAGTTAGTGCCCTGCCAGCTGCTTCTTCATACTTCATTTGCAGAATTCAAATGTGTGAATCTTTGTGGAGTTTGACTTGGTGGTACATCACAGACAGAAAAGCAATTTTTCAAGCAACTAAACTCAGTTCTACACAACTGTGCTCAAACACAGTGAAGTTCTTGTAAACCAAATAGTTTGGCGATAACGAGGTTTATCTCTGTAGGATAATTTATTTTAATCTGTTATTTTACGCAAATCCAGTAATGCTGCTATCTTTTTAATATCTTCCATAAGGCTTTATTTAAGGTCTAAGACATGCTCTACGGAGAGTGTAAAATGTGTGGTTCTAAAATCACATTTTAAAACAGGAAAGTTTTAGCAACACAGTCAATCTGGATGCAAACCTGACTCATGGTTTCTCAAAACCTGGGCAACAGCCAGACTAAGACACATCATGCAGGCTGTCAGTCAGCAACTGAGCAACCTCCTTGGGAACCACAGGTTCATCCCTGTACGGCCTCCTGCTTCATGCACCCAGGCACCTACCAGCAGTGCACTGAGCAACAGAACCAGCATCCCTCACTTACCGCTCTCTTGGGGAATAAGCAAGTGCCATGCAACACAGAATCCTATTTTGTCAGATTGTTGGGGACTTCTGGGGGGCTAGGGTAGCCTTTTTGAGAAAATTCTCCCTTAAGGTCATTCAAATATGAATCTGTGTAAAGGCACAGTGGGAAAGGCCATCAGTACATACTAGTGGGTTGACCTCAGCCCTATATTTTTTTCTGTCTACTACTACATAATTTCATACTTTTTCAATATGCCTGAGAGAATATATATAGCATATGGCAAAGACTTGTTGCAGAGCATACAATTGTCAAAAAGTGGCAGGGTCCCCTTGGGGGTGGCAAGACCTCACCAGCCAGGGCTGGTCCCACCATCCCAGCCAGAAGCAAGGCAGAATGGGGGGCACTGGGGGCACTGGGCTGGCATATCTGATCACTCTTCACAGCTGGGACCAGCAGAACACAAGGCTGGGCACAGGCCACTGAACTATCTATCCTTAGTCCATAGGCTGGTAGGGCACAGGCAATTCTATAACTCCTGTTAGTTTAATGCTTCCTCTCAGCCAAGTACAATTACCATCGCCTTCATGAATTCCCCAGGACCATTTCTCCCCTGCTGTGCTTTAGCACACACATTTCTGAACTAACAGCTGAGCAACATTCTTGCTTTTGCAAGGATGCTGTTTTTCTAGTTTTTTCTTTAAGCTCCACATTCTTGCATGGTAGGGTTGTAGGAAATTCTGATGTTTATTCATTCATCAGAAGTTTTACACTTCTGTTTTACACTTTGGGATCCCAAAGTTTTACACTTTGGGATCATAAACTCTAGAGGGTCATATAAGAAAAGTTAAACATATTGTTTAAAAGAAATAATTCCTCTATGTTATTTTTCTGGAGGGTAGCTACAGCCTGGCATTGCACAAATTCACTTCCACTGATTTTCAGGTCTGATTGGGTCTGGAAGAAATACAGCATTTTCAAGACGAAGAGCTCCCAAGCCAGCACATATTGGCAGTTGCCACACAGAGTCTGGGATGCCTCCATTGAGAGCCTTCAGAAGGACAGGTCAGGTTCTCTCTCTGGCTTTCCTGGAGGCTCAGCTCCTTCCCAGACTGCACACACACTTCAGTGCCACACAGGGCCACCAAAGCTGGGCTGGCGCCATACAGTGTCTTCAACACCCCACACTCTGAGTCACTGCAGCTGAGAAGCTGGGCTGCTGAGCTCAAACACGGAGCCAGGAAAATGCATGGAGCTGCTCCCTGAATGAGTCTGAGCTCATGAGCTCACTGGGGTTGAGGGAACGACACACAGACAGCCCTGATGTCCCCAGCTGTCATCTCTCCACTTGCAGACCTCCTCGTCCTCCTCTCACCCTGGTTAGCCCAACCCAAGCAGAGCAACTGATTAACTTCTGATTAACACTCTAGACAAAGTTCGGGATGGAAACTGCACAATCCCTGTTAAGTTACTCAGTTGCTGCAGGGACAGTTCCATGACATCTGCTCTACAGGATAATGTAACTGATGATGTCAAGGCCTGTAATATACTATCATCAAGAAGAGGCACTGACATACTGGCCAACTTTTAGACCAATACATGCATACATTCCTCTAATCTCCTTAATTGTGAGTACCTGAACGACCAGATACCAGTCGGGACCTACGTGGATACACAGTTTTAATTATTTCTGTGAATGTCACCTTGGTTTTAGTGAGCACCCCTGATGCTCACTACGATTTTTCTTCGGGGATGATTTTTAATCGGACCCTCACAATTTGCTCTGAGGACACTACCCTAAGAGCATAAAGGCGCTTTGAAACCCCTTCCCCCCACCCCGCGCCTTCGAGCAGAGGACGATTTCGGGGGAGCGATGGTAAATGCTGCTCCTGCAAAAGAAAAGGGGATGTGGCGCGGCCCCACGTACCGGGACACGGCGGAGAGAACGGCGTGGGGCGCGGGTCAGCACCTCGCGGTGCCGGTGCGGGTGCCGGTGCGGGTGCCGGGCGGTGTCGTGCGCGCACACACGCCCCGCTCACGGCTCCACGAGGGGCGCAGCCGAGCAGCTGCGTCAGAGCGGGCGGGGCCGGGCCG